>NC_143167.1:25840000-26465000 GCF_047325235.1 Durio zibethinus | reverse complement strand
ATGAAAGGTCTCTTCTTATGTCTCAGAAGAGTTTAGAGAAGCGATTTGGTCAGTCCCCAGTATTTATTGCAGCTACCTTCATGGAACAAGGAGGCATTCCTCCATCAACCAATCCTGCAAGTCTGTTAAAAGAAGCAATCCATGTTATTAGTTGTGGCTATGAGGACAAGACTGAATGGGGCAAAGAGGTCTGTTTATTGGCCTTTAGTAGTATCTAAGCCACTGTCCCTTTTTATATGCATTAACTTGGTTTTTTTTTTTTTTCCCTGTAATCAGATTGGATGGATTTATGGTTCTGTTACGGAAGATATTTTGACTGGGTTTAAGATGCATGCTCGGGGGTGGATATCAATCTATTGCATGCCTCCTCGTCCAGCATTTAAGGGGTCTGCTCCTATCAATCTTTCTGACCGATTGAACCAGGTTCTTCGATGGGCCTTGGGTTCTATTGAGATTTTGCTGAGCAGGCATTGCCCCATATGGTATGGTTACAATGGAAGATTGAAGCTTCTGGAGAGATTGGCATACATTAACACCATCGTTTATCCCCTCACCTCTATTCCTTTGCTTGCTTACTGTATGCTTCCAGCCATTTGCCTTCTGACAGGAAAGTTTATCATTCCTGAGGTAAGTGATTATTATAGCTTCGCCTTTTTGCGATAACTGACTTTCCTCTTACATTCTTCACCCTGCAATCCTCCAAAAACTTTTTCCTCCGGTGTTTTAGAAATTTTCAGGCACTAATGTTTTTCCTCCAATTTTTATGCAGATAAGCAACTTCGCTAGCATGTGGTTCATTCTCCTTTTTGTCTCCATTTTTGCTACTGGAATACTAGAGCTTAGGTGGAGTGGTGTCAGTATTGAAGATTGGTGGAGAAATGAACAATTCTGGGTCATTGGTGGGACATCAGCTCATCTCTTTGCTGTCTTCCAGGGTCTTCTGAAAGTGCTTGCTGGAATTGATACCAACTTTACTGTCACTTCAAAGGCATCTGACGAAGATGGTGACTTTGCAGAGCTTTATGTTTTCAAATGGACATCCCTTCTCATTCCTCCAACCACGGTACTCATTGTGAACCTGGTGGGTATTGTGGCTGGTGTGTCGTATGCAATAAACAGTGGCTACCAATCCTGGGGTCCACTTTTTGGCAAGCTTTTCTTTGCCATATGGGTTATTGCCCATCTATATCCTTTCTTGAAGGGTTTGTTGGGTCGTCAAAATCGTACCCCTACAATTGTCATCGTGTGGTCTATTCTTCTCGCTTCTATCTTCTCCTTGCTGTGGGTGCGGATCGACCCCTTCACCTCTGATGCTACGAAAGCTGCTGCTAAAGGTCAATGTGGCATCAACTGTTAGTTTCATTTTGGGATCATTTTGTTGCGTTATATGCTGCCTCTCCATAAAGTTGGCTATCTTGTATATAACAGAAGAAAATCAAGATGTTACAGCCACCTGCATGATATAAGTTGTGACTGTATGCCTGGATGAATTTATATAATGTATGACAGATGGAGACCTAAGACCAAGAACCTTTGTTCCCTTTCATTCTTCTACGAGGTGTTGCAAATGGTCCGAAGATGTTTATGTGATGCGGACCTAAGTTTGATCTTGATGTTGTGTATTTGTATAATTTTTTTTCTTTTTGTTAAGTAGAGATTTTTTTTTCATTCAATCCTGTGAAAAGAGACTTGTTTCTATTCTTTTTCAAGTTCCTACTTCAGTGTCATGGTGGAAATTCTTATTAGATTATTCATATGAGAATGGAGTAAAGAATATATGACTTAAAGTTTGGATTCCAGTGATATTTCCTGCGCATTTCAAGCTCTAACACTGTTTTTGCCGAAGTTGGGTGGTCTCAGAGACAAACTATTAATTTTACAAATTGGGTTGTCAGTTTTTTCGGCCAACCCTTCCCTATTAGGTAAACCCTTTTGATGAAATATTATAATTGTAAGTTTTTTTATATATAATAGAGGTAGCTGTGATAGAGGAAAAAGCTACGGGTGTTGAGGTTTAAGTTTAGGATTTAAATTTTAAATTTTAAATATGTTGGATGTTATTTTTAAAGTAATTATATAAATTAATTACATCAAATATCAAAACTTTGAAAATTTTGGGATGTAGACTTGTTACATTCTAGTAATCTCAAAGATTCAATTACGAGATTTTCATTTTATTAAAATCTTGTTCTGACAAAATTGATTATAGAATTATTGAATTTTAATAAGCTATAAAATGGGGCATAATGCCAATTGTCCAAATCCCTAATTAACATTGTTATGGGTGATGACACCATGCTTCCAGATGGTTATAGATGAAGATTATTTTCTGTCCGATAGAAAAATCAATGACCCCATGGATGATTTTTTTTTTCTCTAGTAGTACCTAATATATATGTGTTTTTATTTCCTGTTACTTAGGACTGTGACATGTTAATTATCACATATGCAATCTTCTTTTGTTATGTAAAATTATTAAGTTGTCAAATATTCATTTTAAATTATCGAATCATTTAAAATTAATTATTCATTATAAAATGGGTCAAATGGGTTGATACAACATAATTTTATATTTGACACGACGTTATAATAGGTCGGATTGACCTAAAACAAAAAAAATATAAATCGTGTCAAGTATAATTTTTATTAAAAAAATCTTGATCTAGCATGATTTATAATTCGATAATAATATAAATCGTATCATACTTATTCATAAATTATAAAATAATTTTTTTTTAAAAATTTTTATATATATTTTTTATTTTAGTGGCATCTTATAAAAAAAATAGGAGACATAATTTACATGATTTTTTACTATGAATATATAAAATTTACAAAGATTAATTAATTAAAAAAATAAATTTTACAAGTATTTCTTCCAATGATATAAATTATTATTTTCTTCCAATGGTACAATTTTTTTTTATTAGTGATATTTGACATTCAACCGATTAATCTTTATGAGTTTTCTAAAAAAATAAGTCAATCCCTTTAAACGTGAATCGATCTTTTTTATCTTACCATAATAAAATAGAGCATTTTATTAGAAAATGAATAGATCTTTTCAAAGAATTAATTGATGTATATTTTTATCAACAAAATATGAGTCGTGCCATGCTAGGCTTATGTTGTGGACCAACCCTTGGCCAATCATGGGTCCGTGCTATGCCAGTCCATGAGCCATAAAATGATCAGTTTAGCACGACATGATTAAGAGGGTCTAATCTGGCTCAACACAATTATTATAGTAAAATGGATTGCGCTAGCACGACCCATAATAGGCTAGGTTGTGTTGTGCCATGGGCCCTCCGCCCATTTTGTCACCTTTAGTTATGCTTCTTTTATGTCTTTCATGGTTTGAGTCAAGGATGTTTCATCTTCCATTCTTAATTGGCTCCTCAGAACTTGTATTCCTCTTTTATTTATTTTAAATTTTTTTTTTTCAGTTTTCTTATTTAAGAGATAATGAACTTCGAAAGAGTCTTTACAACTTGAGAAAAGATAAATTTATACTATTTATATTATTCATGTAAGTAACTGATTGTGTTTCCTGCTTATTATTATTTATTTATTATTTTCAATTTCATTCTTTAAGAAAAACCTATTCAACTAATCTCTAATTGTAAGAATAAATATTTTTTACTTAATTTTTTTTAAAAAAACTCGTTCTTTATATTGGATTTAGGGTTTTTCTCGTTTTAGCCTCTGTCAACAATCTATCAAATACCTTCCTCTTCAACAACCTTTTTGTGAAGAATATTTCATCAAAGGTATATTACTTCCAATTGAAACAGAACAATTTTCCCTTGATTTTAAGAATCCAGTTGAACAAAAAAAAAAAAAAATCTAAAATCTTAATAGAAATCATCAAATTTAAAATTTGTATAATGATTATCTGATCATCCATTTTTCAAGTTATTTACAATCTCTTTTACAATGTAAATACATTTTTTTCTCTCAATTATAAGTATTATATTATTACGTTATAGTTTTGATTTAATATTAAAGATTTTAATGGAAAACATAAAATAAATCTAAATAATTGATTAATGACTTGAAGATGAAACGAGTAAAAGATTTTATTTAAAATTATGGGTTAATTCATAACTTAGTTAAGATTCATTCATCTTTTTTTATTGTGGAAAAAATAATATTTTTTATTTTTACATATTGCAATTTTTTTACTTAAAAAAAATGAAATATTTGAGATGTGTGGTATTCATTTTTATTTTATCTTTCGAAATATTTTTTTTATTATTACAATATATATTAGATAATAAAATGATATTGGGGATGTTATCTTGTTTTATATTTCCATTCCCTATCAACAAACGTTTATTGGGAAATAGAGAGAAAAGGGTCAGGGCAGGCCCAGATAAGCCCAATCTTAAGCAAATAGAAACGATGACGTTTAGGGTGCAAAAAATACAAATTAATACAAGCAGGAAAAACCCCAATAAATAGTAGTGGATTGAATTCAAGGGTTTTTGAGCCTTTGCCTCCCCTTTACCTTGGTGGTGAGAGCTAAGCTGAGCTGACCTGAGCAGATAGAGAGTTAGGGTCTCTAGAAGAAGAAGAATGGAGGGGATAACCGAGGGGGTGAACAACTTGAACATCGCGGATTCATCAGCCTCCAACAACAAGAAGAACCGTATCCAAGTTTCCAATACCAAAAAACCCCTCTTCTTCTACGTTAATCTCGCCAAGGTTTACTTCTTCTTTCCTTTCCTCTATTTATCATTTCTGGGGTTTTTCTCAAATCTCTCTCTTTCTCTTGGTGATCTGTTTGCCTGCTCAGAAGGTTCTAGTATGCTATTTTTATTTTAGTCATAAGGAATGATAGGTTTAATATTATGGTTTTAGAGTCTTCATTTATTTTTCTTTTCAACTGTATTAGGATAATTTTTTTTTTTTTATCATTCTGTTTCATTGCTGGATGTTTGTCTTCTTGATATAAAAAATTACAAGTGTCCTTTTTTTTGGAAAAGTGACAAATAGGAATTGTAAGAACAAAAAAAAAAAAGAAAAGAATAAAAGCAGATATTTCTTAGTTATTGAAGCAGTTTTTTTGCTCCGTTTTGGCAGAGGTACATGCAGCAACACAATGAGGTGGAACTCTCTGCTCTTGGAATGGGTATTCTTTCTTTGCTCTTGCTATTTGCATGCTCTTGTCCGAATGAATTTCGAAATTCAGCTGATTTAATTGATAGCTTCAACTCTGTGTGGTTAACATTTTATTCTTATTAACTTTATGATTTGCAACGTTAACCTAAAGAATTTATAACACTTAGGTAGAAATAGAGCACATCAGCTTGACATACTGACATTCTATGTGTACATCTTTTTTGGCATGTAATTTATGGATTTGTTACAATGCAGATCGCTCTTAATGTAGAATGTTGGAAAAAAATCTCTTGCGCTCTTGCTTTTCTTTACAACTTCTTTCTAAATACCATCTGCAGCTATTGCTACAGTTGTTACCATTGCCGAGATATTGAAGAACAATGGGCTTGCTGTTGAGAAAAGTGAGATTCTTACCCTTAACAAAACTCCTTTTAGCTTTGATCTCATGTTGAGAATTCAAACTTACTATCATGATGTATGCATCATATGCCAGAAATCATGACTTCTACGGTTGACATGAGAGAGGAATCAGGGGGACGGCCAGTTCAAAAAGCAAAAGTAAGTGGCAAATATGATATAATATTAATTTTCTTTTAAGTTACATTCATCAGGTGGCTTGCATTAGACTTAAATCAATGCTTTCAGAAATAGGAGTTCTATTCTTTTGTAAGTCTGTAAGGCCAATCAAATAAATAGCTATGAAATCGAGCCTCTGGTTATTTTGAAGTGATGATACTTGATTTCTATTAATTTGTGGGGTAGTAAAATGGAATGAAACAACAATTTATTATTCTGTCATACTTGCTCATTTCAAACCTACTGAATGGTGTCTGATGTTATTTGTAGGAGTTGGTGTTTGTTGTTCAAGGCCTCCTTGGGTATTAGGATTGGAAAATTCGCTTGTAATCCATAATGGAACTCATGATATTTAGCAGTTTGATCAAATTAAAAGTTTTAGGCCCTAGTGTTTGGAATAATTTCTGTTAATAGGAATGCATATTCAGTTGTTCACATCTATTCTACTGCATGTATGGAAAGGTGCTGCCACCATTTAACTTGTTTAGTTTAATCATTAGTGTAGAGGGTTAGGTCTGATCTGGGTTGATTATTGTATTAGTATGAAGGGCATGGTGAGTTATGTTGGTATAGTAAAAGTCTCCTCTATAAGTTTGGTCCATTTTTAATCATATCGCTCTCTTATATTTTCATGAAATGTTTGACCGAGACCTTAATGTTGAGAGGCTGAAAGCATGGAGTTTATTATTTTGTAGATTGAAATTCTGCTAGGGAAGTCCGAGAAGTTTGATGAGTTGATGGCAGCTGCTGCCGAGGAAGTCTTAGATAATGAGGAGCAGAGCTAAGATGAGATGTTCCTTTACTTTTAGCTTGTGTTTACTTGATTGTGGACACTTTTAACAGTTCTTTTCTTGTTTGGGTGTAAGGAATGAAGCTTACTTACTGTCCTGTGACGATATTTTTAGGAATTTTTGTAAAATACAATGGCCCTTTGTTACTCAAAATTCAAATTTGTTGCTAATTCCTTTGCTTACATGGTCGAACATTTGAAACTTTTGCTCTTCAAGCTTATAGATTGATTTCTGTCTAGATAATTTACGGATTTTCATTTAGTCTTCAGCTTATTCTGGTACAAAAATCGCCATTCCTAGTACCGTTTAACGAGTGGCAATGAAATATGGCCTTTATTTCCTAGAGCTTCTCGTGTCAAAAACTGCGAAACTAGCTGCAGATCCCGGCTATCATGTCAGGTTCAACCAAATTCTTTGGAATTGGCTGAGTGAAACCGTTGCAAAAGGCATTTTTCGCGCCCACCAAT
Source organism: Durio zibethinus (assembly GCF_047325235.1). NCBI lineage: Eukaryota > Viridiplantae > Streptophyta > Magnoliopsida > Malvales > Malvaceae > Durio > Durio zibethinus. Next base: position 26,458,042 of record NC_143167.1, on the reverse strand, counting down.
CATTCCGGAGCTTATTCTCACTCCATCATCTATTCTCCATTTTATTCCCCCGCTTATACAGTTATAAGTTTTCAAAATACTCTGCCAGCAAGCAAAAAATCTCGACCATGTGCATATATTTCTTCCGAGCCAATTAACACCACAGAGCATCTTTTCTTGCATGCAATTTCCACCCCAATACCTGTCTCAATTCCTTTGCCTGCCCTGTTTCTTTTGTTTCCACCCTAGTCTCTTCAGTTACTTCGAAAACCACGTGCAGCTGATGATTGATCAAAGAACAAGCACATCAATAACATTTTCTGAAAAGTCATTTTCCGCATAATAAACAGTACCTTTCCATATCTTTTGTGTTTTTTTTCCCCTTGTAACACTAAGAACGCAACACAATTTGGAAAGCCTAAGAACATGCTAATTACAATCGCTTCAAAATCGGCTTTTTAACACTTTATTTATTATTTCCAAGACGAAATAAGTAGAACCTAGATAAAGAAGGAACGTAAGTAGATGAAAGTGTTTTTTTAAGAAAGAAAAAAAGCCATGGTGATTGTGGCCACCGTTTTCAAGATGCTTCTAAATTTCCATTGCAGTTTCCCTTCCAGGCAGTCAATGAAATTATACAGTAAAATTGTGAAAAGAGTAAAAATTTCTGTACAGTGGAAGACATGATAAGCTCATGGACTGGCACAAAAACATCAAAACGGTTACCCACTTGAACAAGTTGTAAGACAGTACACTAAAAGTCCATCATTCTTCAAATATAACTTATCTGTCTCATTTTCAAGGCCAAAGAAAACTGTATGCCAATAAACTTACTTTCAAGATCATTTTTAACCTTCCAAATGCCGCTACCTGAACTGAGCTCTCAACAGAAAAATTTCAGCAGGAGAAAAATATCAAAAAAAAAAAAAAAAGAACCTAAAATGTATGCCAGCTCATTCCTCTGTTCCAAAGGACTAGTTTATTCACTTCAACGAGAAAATTCTATGCTTCCTCATCTTTGTCTACCAATATCCTTTTGCATGCTTCATAGCACATGAAAGAAATCCCAGCAGCAGGTACCAACTTCATGCAACTAGGACCCAAACCTTTATATAGACCATGAATCCCTTCTTGTTCAAGAATGCTTGAGAGTGCATGCAGCACATTCTTGTATACCTGTCTTCCATTGAGAGCTCCAACTTGCATGTGCTTGCGAGCCACCTCAAGTGGGAAGGTTGCACTACTTGAAATAGCCCCAGCTAGTGATCCAATTAAAAGTGTTTCAATATTACCAATTTTCTCCTCCTTAAGAACTTTACGGTACACTTTACGTAAAGTATCATATGCAAAATAATTAGTGGCAGCATAAGGAATCACTCCAATGAGACTAGGAGCAAGGCCTCTATAAAGTTCAGCAGGGCCCTCCTTTTGCAGTATTTTTAAGAAAGCATCAAGTACACCATCATACATATTTTTCTGCAAAATTAACAAATCTCGAATATAAGTAAAATGCATTTTTTCTTGGTGAATTAAAAATTTTAGATTATATTTACCTCAATGGTTAATCGAGTCTTAACTAACTCAAGAGGATATGTCAACAAAGTTGAGCTGACTCCAGCACAAGCTCCTGCAACTAATGAGGCAGGAATTGGAATCTTTGGTTCTTCCCCAGGTTTGGGCGACAACTGCTTATTCACAGTATCAAAAGCAAATAACTGCAGTACATAGGGAATTAGTATTTGAACATGTTAGGAATAATTGCAACTTTCATTTTGACTAAAGAAGAACAATATGTTTCTAGATAAAATAAAACATAGAATTGTAACATCCAGAAAGATGCAGCTACTTTCCACTACCATATTGTTGGTCTATTGACTTAAAACAGGAAAAAAATTGTCAGCAATGGCTCAAATCCTGTTTACCATTGAGGCCTTCTATTAGTTCTGTATGATGTCCATAACAAGGAAAAAAAACCTATATATGAATCATGCAAGATGAGATATGAGCATTCATGCGATACATAGCAAGGACGAAACTTGCAAAACTATTCTTTGAAACAACCCAACAACCAAACAACCCTCAGGCTAGTAATAATAATAACACAAGCACAGATGAACTCTTAGAAAAGCTTGCTTAAAACCTATATATGAATCATGCAACAGGGTTCTACCATATAATTGAGTTTAGGAATTAAACTACAAAAGCATAACCAATGATGACAAATTAGTACGAAGCATAGAACTAATGACAGCAATGTTCATCAACAAGTGGTCTATGAAAAATGACACCAATAATTGTCTTCTACACCGCTTTCATCTGTTTAAAAGTTTAATCTTTGAGAAGATAAAAAACAAGAAGGAAAATTGTAGAAGAAAAAGACATACAAAAGCTTGTTTACAACCTAGATATGGATCATAGTACATGTTTCCACCGGACTACTGAACCATTGAGAATTGACATTATACTAAAAGAAGATTTACTAAACAACAAAAAAGGTAATAGGAATTGAAGCATAGAATTGATACCATCAACATTAACCTACATGTTTAGCAAAATTACATCTTCAATGGTTTTGGCCATCTCCTTACACAATTAGTTCATTCTTTAGGAGGATTAGAACCATAAAGGGGACTAACTTTAGTCAATTACATATTCTTTTTTTTAGACTAAAGTCAATTACATATTCAATACATGATATCTAACCAAATAGTAGCAATTGGCAGCACATAGATGTTTGTCAAGATATCTTAAATATAATCAGTTTTTGACTGAAGCATAACTTGTGAGGAAGAGAATGAGAGCAAGATCCAAAAACATAAAGAAAGAAACAACAACAGCAGACATCATTAGCTGAGAATTAACTAAAACATGGAACATTTTTCAGTGAGAACTAACAGAGGATATGGCTTTGAAGGAGCAGAAAGGTGCAAATAAAGACACAATGTTCATTAGGATGAAAGTTCATCTTCTTTTCCGTTCTTCTGCTTAACCAGCCATATGATGACTTGCAAAAATAAAGCAGTAAGATAATGAAAAATCAAATTCCTGGGGCCACCACAATTTTTCACACATTATATTTTACTATTTCAAGGTTGTTCTGTCCCAAATTGGTTGGCACCCAATATACTTACTGTTTCTTTATCAAATTGCTTAGCCAAGGTACATGGAGAAGGGTTTCCCAATCCAATCAATCAGAAAACTACCACTTTGATCTATTTAAGGTAACAATCTATACTTTGGCTTGGACAGAGCCTTATTGTTAAAATGAAATTATAAAGAAACACCAATACAACAATAAAACACAAAACACAAAACTAGCAACTGCAGTAAGTCAGTTTACAAACGCACTAGAGAAAACAGGATATGCACTAAGACACAGTAACAAACATGAGAAAGGCTGACATCAAGAAACATAAAGCTAAAAAGGCGTCCCATACTCGCATTGAGTATATAACTGCATCCAATAATACAGAGAGAACGTTGAAACAATATTAATCTGAATCATTCATATATGAAAAAACCTAGCATATAAAGGAACCAAAATACTTTACTGCAAAAGGAACACCACAAAGCTCAAAACCAAGCAATTAGTATTAACCAACATAGCAATATCCGGTACCACAAAACCACAAGCAAACTGCATAACATTAATAAATATAACAATAAGAATTAGGGGATTTAATACCTCTATCGCCTTGCTTGGTGCAACTCGAATCACATTAACCAAATTACCCCTAAACAACCCTTTCCACCCATCAGTCTGCATTATATTATGGAACACCTCAGTGGTAGAATTCCCACTACTCCCAACCATCAAATGCGTCCTTATAGTCTCCAATGGCGCGACACAAGTCCTTGAAACCGCCCCAGCTATGGCACCGCTTATTAACCTCCTCAATGAAGGATTAGAAACCTTGATTTTCAGTTTTAAGCCAACTTTCTTTTTCTTCTTTAAAGCTGCTTCACCTTCTGGTACTCCAACAACCCGAATCTCATCTTGTGACGGTAAATATTTCACAAATAGATCGGAAAACGGAGCTTTGGTTCCACCATTGTCACGGGCATTTGGGGAGTTTGGCGAAACGCCAAATCCTATTCCCATTTGACCAACGCTTGCAAATAAGCCGCCTGGATAAAAGTTGTTCTGTTCGAGACACCACTGAGACCCCAAATCACATACGGAGAAAAACCCATCTCTCTTATCGTCAAACAACTGAATTCCTCTCTTGCTCATGATGGAAAAAAAACTTTGAAAAGTTTTATAAAATATGTCTTTTTTCTAGGGTTTATTGAATACCCAAATCCGTTTTTTCATTGTTTTAAGAGAATTGTGCGTGTTTTTGAAGCAAAGATCAGTTTTGTACAAATGGGTGCCTAAAAGATTCAGCTTAAAGAAATGAATACAAGAGAAAATCTTTTTTTTTTTTTTGAAGAAATCCAAAGAGAAGAGTCGATGAAAACAAGATACAAATCGAAAATTTAGAATCCTTAAAATGAAAAAAAAAAAAAAAAAAAAAAAGAAGGGAGAGAGAAGAGAGGAGGGTAGGTGAATGAATCTGATTCACTCAAGGTTTCCCTTTTCCTCTTTCCCTCTTTTTAGAAATGGCAGTGACTGTTGTCAAAACTCAATAGGCATATATATATATATAGTAGGGTTGCTTTGGTATGGTGGGTTACAGTGCAAAGGTGTTAGGTTTATCTTGTACTTACAATCCAACAATGGGAGTGAATCTGAAGGTGGTCTCCTCTCCTCTCTCTCCTGTTGCTTTGGAGATTTCAGTAATTTGACGTGCTTTAAACGTTGGACAATGAATGAATATAATAAAATTTTATAGTAATTTGTCTTTGGCTCCCATTGATTTGGCTGGCTTTGCTACCTTTATATTTTTGCAGTGATATTAAGCCAATTTAGAGCTATATATATTTGAAAATAATAGCAGGACTTTTTACGACCCACAAGACCGCTCTATAACGATTATCCAGTTCCAAGATATTGACAAATTCCTCGCTGCTTTCACTTTCCAGTCCGCCACTCGATTTCTACAAGGCAAAGAAAGCATGATCCTCTGCTGGACAATGTGCTGACTTTGTTCATTTTATTTTACTTTGACCTAAACCCAACAGAAGAAAGCCCATTTGCTACCTATGGGAAGTTGGCCCAATACTGAAATTTTGTTTTTTGTATGAAAAGTGAAAACCAAAAACAGTAATTAGCAATAGACTGTAGGAATTTTTCACAAGTGGTAAAAAATTTCATATAGTTGTATAAAAGTTTTGATTTAATCAGCATTTAAAAAATTTTCACTCTTTGAAGTTCTTTACAAGTTAAAAATTACAATTACAATCAAATAATTTTTTATTGGATATAGATTTTATTAAATTTTTATCTCATGCACAATTAAAGTTTTGATAATATACAGTATTTAACTCAATGGTAATATCTGCATCTCACATTTAAAAAATCAAATTGAAATCTCATCGCAAATAAAAAAACAAAGTTATAATCCGAAATAACAAGCAATGAAGATTAAAGTTCAATTTTCAGCAAATCTTCTATTAATTATTATAAAGAACCTGATTGTAAATGAATTAGAAATGAAAAATAAATAGCAAATAACAAAGTATTAGCGGCCATAACAACACGAAAACTTTAATTAAAAGAATAAAGAGGAACTCAACTGTACAATATTTTACATTAAACTTTAGATTTCAAACCTGAATTTAATTGCGAAATAACAGTGTCATAATTCGACGAATTGGAGGAGATGAAGGAACCTTATAAAAAAAGAATTCTACAACAGGATGAGACCAAGGAACAAAGAGCTGCCAAGAATAGAAGCGATATGGAAAGAAGACAATGGCGTTGGACCAGCTGATGATGAAGTTCTTCCACCAGCACTTCTAGCTAAGCCCCCACGTCTTGCTTTTTTGATATGAACTCCGAGCTTCCTAGGTTGAAATGTTGAACTACTAAGGCCATCTTCTTCCGAACTATCTGCCACTTTCTCCCCAGCTTTAACCGGTTGGCTTTGCAGTAGTACTGATCCCCTGGATGGAATCAAGACACCTCCATCATCAACCGCTGAAGTTGGAAGAGATTGAGATGTTAACACAAGCAAGGCGATGATAAGTGAGAAAGCCAATACCAATCTGATCGACGTCATGTCTGTTTAGCACCTGTAAGACTCTTCAATGGAGAGATTGAGATCAACTAGGACATATATATATATATATATATATATAAAGAAAATTGCGGGGCGCGTGGTTGAAAAATCGAGTTAGCCACAAGTTTTAAAGGATCGGAACAGACAAAAAGTCCTGGTCGATCCACCGAGACCATTAAAATACCTCCCTACATTATGAGGTGCCGACTCGATTGACCAAGTTCGATGCTTAGTGGGAAGATGTTATTTAATTAAATGCAATAGCGAGCGAATCCTGAAGGAATTTCAAGTTGCTTTTCATTTAAGTTTTAACATGGAAGCAGGGGACCCTTTGATCCGAATTTTCTAAGATTGCGATGATTAGTCAGCCATTAACGTTGGCAGTCAAATTTGAACCCTATTTGGCAGGTTGAGATGCACTCTGGCACGACAAATTCAAAGATGACAAATTCAGCAGCGTTAATGGGGAAAATAACCTTCCTCAAGGAAATATCAAATATAACCGTATATAATTCAAGCATAAAATTAAAATATTTTAATTAGTGTTCAAAATAAAACGTAAATTGATGATTTGATTTTTACGTAATTATGTCTTTAATTATAGTTATTTTTTTCAATATTTCTTAATACTTAATTTTTTTTTGTTAAGTAGATAATAATTTTTTTATAATTTTATAAAAATTTTGATACGAAAGATCTATGATATTATGATAACTACAAAATATACTAATTTATATCATAAAATAAGAAAAACAAAATGTAACCAAATTATAGAATTTAAAAACACATTCTTATTATTTAACAATAAATATTTTACAAGAGTAATCGGAGAATTTTTGTTTCCTTAAATTTTGAGCCGTGTTGTGACAAGTAGTATAATAGTAACACGTTTGATGATGAGCGATGACTCAATGTTCTGAAACGCGGTGCACTATTTATTTATTTAATCTAATATATAAATTTTGTTCACGGACGAGTAAATAATACATTATCAAGAGAGTGACATATGATACTTCTTTTTTTGTTTTTTAACGAAAATTTTTTATATCTAATAAAAATTTTTTATAAATTTTATATTTTTAAAATAAGACTCTTTATATCATTTTTTTTACTTATTTTAGGAATCAAAGTATTTATAAATAATTAAAATATAATTCATGCAATCATCTATTTGTTATATAAATTTTGTTTATTTTGATTTTTGTTTCATTTTTATTCAAAGTGTCAAAGTGATATTTTTTGTTTCTTTTTTTTTTTTTTTGCCAATATATTTTTTTAATTTTTAATTTAAATAAATTTGTAAATAAATTTTGAAAGTATTTACGTGATAGCTCAATTTGGATTTTTTATTTTATATTTTAATTGCATAAATTTTACAACAAAAAAACTTATAGATAAGGATCACAAAATAATTCGTATCCATTGAATTTTTATCCAACTTAGTTCAATAGGACATGATTTTTCTTCTTTTTTTTGTTTTTTAGGTTTTTTTTTTATTTTTTAATTAGATAAATTCTGTGATAAATAAAATATAAGGTCTATGTAATACTTTTATTTGCTTGTTTCTTTTTTTATATATGTTTTATTAGATAAATTTTACAACAAAATGAGCCATTTGATAGAATAAAAAATAATCAATATCTAATAAATTTTGATCCATATCGATTTGATATGAGCATTTTGTAAAAATCTATAATAAATTTAATCACATCAAATTTTTTATAAAAAATAAGAGTGAGTCAAAAGCAATTTTAAGTTACTTTACCCCTAACCATCCTATTATATATATATATATATATATATCTATATATATACACACACATATTTAATTATATATTTTATAATCTATTTTATTTATTTATTTATATGTAATATATTAATAAAATTATTATTTATACCTTAATTTAAAATTTAATATTTTAAGCTTAATTAGGATGTCCATATAATACATTAAAAAGCTCATTTTTCCTTTTTTTTGTTATTATATTTTGTGCTTTTCATTTTTTTCAAAATTTCTCTTTTTACTTTTTTTTTTCCTTTTATGCTTTTTATATTAAATTAATTTTATGAAAAAATAAAACCAATTAAAATATCCATCTAACACTTTCATTTGACTTTTTTTTTTTTACATTTTTTGTATTTTTTATTAGAAAAATTTTATAACAAAAAGTATCAACTAATAAAAAAGTTAAAACAATAAGTTTCTACATGTTTCAATACGTCATAATTCAATAAGAGTCAATTTTTTAAATCAAAATCACATTAGGATGAATCAAAATTAAAAAAAAAAAAGGATCAAGATGAAAGTGTGTTTAAAATAATTTGACTTGAATATTCTGACCTATATATACAAAGCATATATTTTATTATTAGTTTAATTTTATATTTATATATTTTAAACTTAATTTAATAAATTAATATTTTAAAACTCAACAGGTATCTTAGTGATACTTTTTTTTTTGTTTTTATTTTTATATTTTGTTACATTTTTTATTTTTTATTAAAGAAATTTTATAAAAAATATAAGGTCAATTGAAATATCCATATATCATTTTCATTTGGTTTTTTTTTTTTATATATTTTACGTTTGTTATTTTAATTAAGTAAATTTTATAAAAAAATAATAATAATAAATATGACAAAATAAAAGAATTTTGATCCGCGACAAAACACGGATCGTCAGCTAGTGAATATACAATAGTCAGTCAATCACAAGCCGTTGAAGAAAGACACTATAAAATTCGAGCAGCCGCCCTAAGGGACGACGCGGTGAGGTACGCACTACCTTGAAGCTTCACTGCTACAAATCTGGCTTAAACCAAATACATCCGGTTTATTATGCATTTATGCTAGTCAACGTTTTATTACTTGCTGAAGAAAAACCTGTACCTAAAGTCGCAAATGCCTTTTTTTCCAACACGAACGGAAAAGGGCATGAAATATATCTGAATTGAGCTTTTGCAGCGACGAAACCTGACCCACTAGTTTAGCCAATTATCCAGTCACTCGGTCCATGTATAGCACATAAAGACCATATCTCCTTTCTAAAACTTCAACAGCTTTCCGTGCTTGGAGAAGTGATGTCACTCACTCCTCCAAAAGAACTGCAACGTGTGCAAATGTCACTGTATTTTATCATTTCCTAAAGGTTAGTGCAGCCCAGAAATGCATACCATTTATTACCTCTACCATAGATATAAGATGAGCAGCATTCATCTCCTGAAGGTTTTGCCTATCTTGGGGTAAACCATACCTTAAGCAATGAACAAGCATACAAAATACAAAGGATCGCATACGTTATTATATGCATAATGTGTTCACATTGCATGTTTGGTGCATGCATGATTTGCCAAATACTGCATCAATCCCAAAAACCATGTATGTAAAAGTCGTATGTACTCGTAGTTGATATATTACCGTCGAAGCAAGTATGGGAAATTAATAGGAGTGCAACATTATATGTAAGAATTAAATACTTATAAGCAGAAAAGAGTAGCGATGCATACTGTTGTCAAAGCCTTCATTCATTGACCAGGTTAACAAGAAGTCAGATACCAAAAACTCTTGTCCTGTCACCGAGAGATTCAGGTCAAAACTGAGCTAGTCATAGTACATGGAGGAAATCTATATCCATACCTCAAATCTAAAGCATTGAATGAAATCTAGAGTTGTGTCGTACACACGAACTTTTCGTTGAGATTGCATATGATTCATCAAAAGCTTATTAGACAGCACAGAGGCCAGTATAATTTAGCACAAGAAACAAACATGTTATGATGAAATTTGTTAACAATTAAAACACAGCATGAAATGAACTTTTTTAATGAACAAAACAAAATTTAAGCTAGTAGTGAAACCTCTCTCACATATAAGCAATTGATCAATGCTGTCAAGAGATAACACTCACTCCAGCATTGATCAACGCGGTCAAGATTATCAGATTCGACATATAATTTGCTTTGACAATTTTCCCAGCTCTCATGCTTTGTCAATTGGTAGAAACTCAATGCAGTACATAAAATCACAATATGCAATAATTCCAGTGGAAATCTTTAAATTTGGTTATTAGGGAAAAAAAAGAACTACTCTAATAAATAGAAAGGGGACAAAGCAAAGCATAAGGTGTAAAAATACAACTCCAGGATAAAAATGGAGAAATAACAAATGTTGTTTATGTAACAGAACATAATGCTATTTTCTCAAAAAAAAAAAAAAAAAAAACACATACACACACACACATACACATGCATGCACCATAGCATGATGGTAAAAAAAGGGGAAAAACATACAGCTAAATCCTAGTGAACAAGGAGAAAGACAGAAGAGATAAGCAATCAAGACAATTGTTACAAGATTGCCCAATGTTCTAATTTTAGTTAATAATGATTGTAACAATATATGTTACCAAATTAAAACTAATAAGCTGCAGTTAAACAAAGGTGAAAATTTAGTGGAAAATAAAAACATAAAGGGCTGGATAGGCTAACCAGAAAATACTTATGTTACAAACATGCATTCATGCATAGCGGGAAATGGTTCATCAAATGGATCCGAGAAAAGTGAACTTTCTGCAAGTATAGCTATTCTTTGAGAAACTTAAAGTATTACACGTTGCCTGATGTAGGATTCACACCCAAGCTTACGGAGCACATGTTGAATGTAGAGCTGGGAATTAGTGTCGCTGTGATGTGCCTCTGTAATAGCATGTTGAAAACAAAAATAAATAACAACTGGCTAAAAGGAGAGAAAACAAATGTTCACACTTCTATCATCGGTGGATGCTGATATAATAAGCACAACCAAAACATTTTCTATTTACCAAAGACATAAATGTTTAACACCACAAACTTACAACAGATCTAAGGAGGTTCCAACCAAGACAGACTATTTACCATCTCCTTTTGAGGAAGAAGACATCCTTCTATCCAAACGCATAATTAAGCTGCTAACAACTCCTTCAATGGATTCCAAGTTCTTTCCGATTGATAAAAGATTCTTCAATGCCACTTAAGAATACGCATGTAACGTGAGGAAAACATTAGCACAAGGATTAGACAATCAGGAAACTAAAATCAGTAGAGCAAGCCAAAAAAGTCCCTGATTGCAACACCATAAATGTTGGAAGAAACTAAGGGATAAGATCTTAGAGGAAATATGACAATCAACAGTTATTCATTTACCTTAAATCTCAAACAACTATGCAGATTCCTGATGCTGAATAACCACTGGCTTACACCAGAAATACAATCTTTTCTTTTTCTTAACTTTCTCATTTACTACAAAGAGTTGCAATTTCTTGCAGTTGTCACTACTAAATCTGGGTGACTTAAGTCTTATTTTCAATTCAGTCATTCTCTTTTTCAAAACTTCTCCTTCCTCTAGAACAATTTCAACTTGTACAAAACACTAATGGTAAAAAATATTTATATTTTTGTTTTTTGGAATTTGGTTTCTAGCTCAACAACCTTCCAACCATCCTTCATGTGCAGTCCTTTCTCTATCATCTACTTTTTCTCACACTCCATTACTTCTAATGCCATTTCAACAGGTTCATAAAATAAACTTGGCTTCAAAAATCCTTAAAATTCCAAAAAGCAGTGTTGAGCTATTGACTCACTAAAATATACATGAATCGGGAATGTCTAAATAAGATATGCGTATTATCTACTTCAGAAAGAGATAAGAGACAATAAAGGACAATAGAAGTTTTTCTCCCTTTTTTGACCAACGTGAATTACTGAATTTCATGCCATGTGGACTTCAGGCATTTAATATGGCAAACAGGTACTCAACAGTTATGTCAGCAATGCTTCCAGTTTTATTGGGCTTTTTGCCCATTTGTTAAAACAGGATCACCCGCATAAATGGAAAACTCTAATGCAGGAAAACCTAAGTTATTCAATAAATAGAGACAACAAACCAGGAGGCTCAAATATCGTGGAACTAAGAACTCCATTCCAACTTCAAACTTTTTTTTACTAGTAGAAATATAAAGCTGCCTTAAATTGAACTCCTTGGACTGCCCCACAATCTGAAAACAGAAAATGCCAAGTGCTCATGGGAATTAACTGTCGAGAACAATGACTCAAATCTTATAAGAGATTTGTTTGAAATTAGTTAGATATTATTTGATGGATAAGAAAACTTATAAAAAAAGAATTCTAAGAGAAAAGAGATTCTTAATAGATAAGTTTGACCAGTAGAATTTAAAAGAAAAGATATTCTTAATAAGTAAGTTTGCATGCTTATAAATTAGTAAAGTCTCTATAGAGTTAAGTACGAAAAAAAAATGTAAGAGACTTGTAGGATTTTATGGGATAAACACTCCATAAGATTACTAGAGATTTAAGTCTTATAAGTGTCTATGTTTGTATGTTTGTAAGTAGACTAGAGGAGACTGAAAAAGTTCACATAGATATGCATGAATATATATAGGTTTATGTTTGTTTGGGTTAAGAATATTTTATAGGACTAGAGGAGGTTAAAAAGGTCTTATGAGTATTGATTGTTAAGTGAGGTTGACGATTTGATTGTATGTTTATAATTCTCTACAACTAGTGGATCTTGTTTCTTATCCGTTGACATAAGTCAGTTGGACCGAACCACATTAAATTATTGTTTGATTGATCATTTGATTTTACTTTCATTGGCTTGATTGGATTGAGGCTTTTGGCCTAATAAGTGGTATCAAGGCTATTGTGATCCTAAAAAATGGTATCAGAGCTGAATGTTCAAGATGTGAAAAGAGTTGATGGTTCGAGCCATGAGAAAAGACAAGTCTAGAAGAGCTCGATTCAAGGAAGAAGTTTGAGTTCGTGTTTTAAAGATCGGTTTTGCATGAACCGTGAAGACACACAAGAGAAGATGATTATGAGACTTCCATTACAGGTGGAGCTAAACATGTCTAGCATGAAGATAGATGATTTGATAAAATTTGAGTCAAAGTGAAGATTGTTAAGAATAGTGACTTAAATCCCATAAGAGATTTGTTTGAGATTAGCTAGATATTGTTAGATGGATATGAAAACTTACAGAAGAAGAATTCTGACAAATTTGACTTATAGAAGAAAAATTCTAAGAGAAAATGGATTCTTAATAAGCAAGTTTGTATACTTATAAATAGGTAAAGTCTTTATAAAGTTAAGTATGAGAAAAAGATGTAAGAAAGTTGTAAGATTTCATGGAATAGACACCCCATAAGACTACTAGAGATCTATGTCTTATGGGTGTGTATGTTTGTATACTTGTCAGTAGACTAAAGAAGACTGAAAAGGTCCACATAGATATAAGTGCATGAGTGTATATAAGTTTGTATTTGTTTGTATTTGTTTGAATTAAGAATACTTCATAAAACTGGAGTAGATTGAAAGGATCTTATTATGAGTGTTGATTGTTAAGTGAGGTTGATGATTTGATTATATGTTTGTAATTCTCTATAACTAGTGCATCTTATTTTTCATCTGTAAACGTAGGTCAGTTGACCGAACCATATTAAACTCTAGAAAGATCAGAAGTGATCAGAGCTGTAATTGTACGTACTTGTAAAGAACTCAAACGCGACAACGATATGATAATACGATATGATGACAATGCTGCAGTTATCATTGATCAAAAAGGAAATCCAAAAAGAACTCGAATTTTTGGTGCGATCGTCGGGGAATTGAGACAGTTAAATTTCACTAAAATAGTTTCATTAGCTCCTGAGGTATTATAAGACGAGACCTCAATTCAATATAGTTATAGTATTTAAATTAGAGTATTTAAATGACATAGATTAATTAGTAGATTGTGTCTCACGTATATACCTTTACTAAGTAAAAAAAAAAAAAGAACATGTTGGTTATATCAAAATTCGAGAGCAACAATAATTTTAGTTTACCATGGGTAAGGACACTATTGCTGACATAATAACTTCTATACGAAATGCTGACATGAATAGAAAAGGAACGATTCGAATAGGATCTACTAACATCACTAAAAACATTGTTAAAATACTTTTACGAGAAGGTTTTATCGATAACATAAGGAAACATCGGGAAAGAAACAAATATTTTTTGGTTTTAACCCTACGGCATAGAAGGAATAGGAAAGGACCATATGGAACTATTTTAAATTTACGACGGATCAGTCGACTCGGTCTACGAATCTATTCTAACTATCAACAAATTCCTAGAATTTTAGGCGGGATGGGGATTGTAATTCTTTTTACTTCTCGGGGTATAATGACAGACCGGAAGGCTCGACTAGAAGGAATCGACGGAGAAATTTTGTGTTATATATGGTAATCTGTCTAACATCCGAATTGTATCCGAATCCAAAACTTTCCATTTGTGAAAAAAAAAAGCACGGGTTGTCTAATAGAACTCCTCCTGCCCTACAGTAGTTGATACGTCAAGGAAGTTTTACCTGGAATAAAAGAACAAAAATGGATTCATGGAGGTTTAATTAGTGAATCACGTCCACTCTAGATTCCTTTAGATAATGAAGCTCTGATTCTAGGTTATGTTTCAGGAAGGGTCCGATCGAGTTTTATATGTATACCACCGTGGGATAGAGTCAACAAAAGTGAAGTAAGTGCTTATGATTCAACCTCTAGTGTGTTTGATTGATCGTTTGATTTTGCTTCTGTTAACTTGATTGGATTGAGGTTTTTGACCTAACAAATGATATCAAAGCTATCGTGATCCCAACACTAATCTCAATCTACACTACTGTAGCTGAAAAAATAAAAAAATAAAAAACACCCCGTACCAAAAGCAGCCACAATCTAAATAGGTTAGACATTCCTTTTGTTGATCTTGCCTCCATCAATTGTATAGCTCACATTTGTGCCATCAACAGTCGTGTGACAGTTTTTGGTATCTTATTGGTAATCTGTACAAGAAACAACCAAGGGACTGAGATATCTTAATCTGAAATTAATATTTAATATGCTGTATACCCCTGGATATACAGTCTTTTCGAAGAATCATGACATCCATTTCTATTGTCGAACGGTTTACATAAGCTCCAATGAATAAAACCATGTCATCATTACCAAAAATAAAGTCCACAGCACCAATATTCAAATTTAGATTCCTGAACCTATAAAAATGTATAAAATAAGAAGCAAAGAAGAAACCAAACTATGGATTTACATCTCTTAGAATGATAACAAAAGCCAGAAGAAAAAAAATCACTTTACCGTACTAGTATTGCAAAGCTCCACAAGAAAATCAACCGAAGCCCTAAGCTGCTCTGTTTGATCTTCATCCCTAAAGCCTGTAGTTTTAAACAGAACTATTAATAGTTCAACTTAAACAGAAGAACATCATCTTTGTATATTCATACTGATCAAACGAACAAACTACTTAGGAATTAACAGCCCACGCATCAAGTAATACTACTTTTTTGCAATAGTCAAATCCATTGACATCATACTTTCTTGTCCAAATATAGCAAAGTAACTTAATCATCTAAAATCAAACAAAATACAAGGTGGAACCTTACCTGTTGCCAGAATTCATATAGTAGCGGTCACAAGCCAAGAAACATAGATCGGATCATAGACCATAAAGTATAACAAAGCTAGATCCACTTAAAAGTTTTTTGTACCTAAAGCATGACGTTTTTGAAATGAACCAGCTGTTTTCCTTTTTTTCTTTTAATCGAACTGCAAAGTAGAAAATAGAATCATAAAGTATCAAAACAAACATTGAAAAGAACATAGCTGATTCTAATAAACTGATTAATGATGTTAATGATTTAACCTTGACTTAAAAATCTTCGACGAAGAACATCATTGAATCTAAGATCAGAAGCGTCTCCAAGTCGATTTGGGGTTAATTTCCCCCAAATTATAGAAGAAATAGCACTTGCAAGAAGCGGTTTGAGGGAAAAGATCGCATTGCGAAGCATCTATATATATATATATATAAACCCAAAGTTAAAAGAAAAGTAAATGCAGCATTTAGAGATAGAGTAGAATTTGGAAACCTTCGGCATCCTTGAGATAGTCTCTGAGTCTGAGAATCTCTTGCTTTCGCTCCTTTGCCTAAAACTCAATCAAAAGCAGAGAAATTAGAAGGTCAATTTGGCAAATGTCCGGGGGAAGTAGAAAAGAAAGAAGCAGAGACCTTTCGCTTCCATTTAAGAGCGTCGGATTGAGACGGAAGAGGTCATGGTGTTGGAGAAACTTTGATCGGAGAAGGGAGATGGCTACGGCTAGCTTTAGCGATTCATCTTTTGAAGTATCGGTCGCTGATGATGATGCTTGTTGGAGGGTGGAGGTCAAAAACTACCAAACTCAAAACACGCGGGAGATTTCGGCCTTTTCGGATTTCTTCTTCCTCCTCAGGCTCAATTTTGCTGGTTTTATGACTTGGGCCTGTTTGGGTCTTTGAGATTTACAAGTTTAAAGCTGGCCCCAGTCCATTTCTGTTTGAAAATATAAGATATATATATATATATAATATTTAAAAATAGCTCATAAATCTCACGTTTTCATTTTAAGATTCCAATTTCAAACTCAATATTTTCACTTTAACCATCGAATGTTCCTTTGAGGATGAAATTACATATTAATGTATTATTGTTAATGAATTTCATAATTTATAAAAAAAAGCATATTAATAGTGGCATAAAAAATGAAATCAATGTTGTTTCACTCAAATGCCTTGTTACAAATTCAATTTATGTTAGCAAATGAAAAATAAGCAAAAAAAAAAAAAAAAAAAAGAAGTAAAAAAAAATTGTATAAGCTCGAGACTTGATCTCCAACCTTTACAAAATTTTCATTTCTAACTGTTTATAAGCCTTGGCATCTTTGTAAAAAAATAAAAGAATTTTGTGTCAATGCCTCAATGCATGTTAAAAAAAAAAAAAAAAAACTGCTTTTTCATTTTCATTTATTTTTTACCAATATATATATATATATATATATATATGTTTTCTTTTTCATTTATTTTTTAACAAAAAATATCAATCATAACAAACCTTAAACAAGCAGAAAAAACAACCGAAGGTTTGAGAAGCCAAGCATTGGTGATACGGGGTTTAAAAATACATTGGGTCACAGCTACCACAATTATTGCAGAATGAACTATTCAAGTATTGATCTACAGCTGTAGTAGACGTTTTGTCAACAAGCAAATCATTTCAGAAGCCCCGTTCGATGCCTATAATTTAAGAAATGAATAATTTTATTATCTTTTGGCATTACACGGCGCCTCCCATCCTACTAATAAGTGACAATGCAGTTTTCTTTAAGCCTCGAGGACATCATAATCCTACCTAACTTTAAATTTCTACTGCGGCATGCATACCTCCATCATTGGCTCCCCTCCAAGATGGATTCATTCAAGGCATGGATTCCCAAAAGTAAGTCAGAAGAAATATATCATAACATCACTAACAGATAACAATGACAAGATAAAGGCAGGGATAGAAGAAGACTCCTCATCAGTTGTGGTAAAGGTTAAAAAAAAAAACTTTGAGATTTATAGGACTAAGTTCAACAATAAACTAAATTACTCAGTCAACCAAAAAACAAGATTTATCAAAAGAGGAAAAAACTAATCAAATACAAAACAACTGGATCCCTTCAAGGGTGACCATTTTCCCCGAGAACTTTGGCATGTATTAGCCACACTTGAGGGCAAAAACCACGGCATTAAGATTTGATTTCTTTTTCTCAATAAACATACCGCTATGACCTCGGAGAAATACACAACTCAATAAAATTTTACCTGTCCTTGGCAGCTCCACTTTATCACATAATACAAGTTGCTCGCCTCAAAAAGGGGGGAAATCAGTAAGTGACTTTATATTGAAGTCCATATGCAGAAGTCCTTGTGGATACAGACATTAAAAGTAGCATGCAAAAATTAGAATAGATTCTGACAGGCCTCGACCTCGTATGCCTGCGCATCCAACAGAGCTTGCCCCGAAGGGTTTGAGCTAACGATCCTCATTGCTGCATCAAACACAGCTTTTTGGTACAGATCATCCCCCATCTTCTTGAGGATTTCCTTCACCACCTTAAAATCTAATCCCCCGGCCAAAACCAATCTTCCAATTATTTCTCCAAAATTATTTGGTGCTTTTGGTAAATCAATGCCAATATCATCCAACAAGGCACCATAAACCAGGCATCCAGTCCCTATGTCTCTAGCTGTAAGGACTTTCTTATTAAACGAGTATTCCAGAAGTTTTGAAACTGGCTCAACACAAGGTGGGCTTTCCTCCAAGGCAATGGAGATAGCTTCCTTCACAACCTCAGGATGATATGATGGAGATTTTAGTTCCTCCAGACACTGCAATGCTTCATCCAGCAGTCTGACACTGAAATATTCCTCCAACAGTGCCCGTGTTTTTCTCAGAAGTTCGTCTGGATTTACTCTTGCAGCTGGATCTAGTGGTTTCTCCGTAACTGGAGACACAGCAGTCACAGGCACAGGTTTGGCAGAAATAGAAGGTTGTGCCACAAGCTCAGCACCCAAAATAGAGTAGGATGGCCGAGCAGGAGGGGTTGAACTTCCCTGCAACAGGGCACTTGTCTTGCCACTCATTAGGCCACCACTACCTGGAGGCAACAGCCTTTGATTCATTGAAGTTGATTTATTGATTAATGGTGATGGGACACGCCCTACAGGCTGTATACCAGGTCCATCACCCCTTGGCATTGACCGGTTTCTAGGAACCTCCCAATTATCATTGTCCATTCCAGGCATACCAGGCATTCTCCGAGCTCCCGGCATTCCAGGCATCAAACCCCCAGTACCAGGACGAGTGATAGGAAAACCCCCAGGACCAGCACTCATTGGACCAGCAGAAACAACACGACTATTTCTAATGCTTGCAGTAGCACCTGGACGCAGCCCAAGATTTTTTTCAGCCTCAGAATGGATTTCAGTAATTGTTTTGGCTTTCACCTGCAAAAATAAATATAAAAGAGATGTTGATATCGAAACCCATTAAAATGGACAAGTCAACAACATCTATCTAATCAAACACAGAAAAATTGATGACATTTATGAGTCACCTCCTCACGCCTGGGAATCCAATTGTTTGCACGCAGATCAAGAACATCACGAACCATAAATCTCAGTCTTGGCGCAAGCTGAGGATTTGTAGTCAATTCCTTCAGTCTGCTGAAGTACATATCATTTATGCGTCGTGATTTTGGACTCTCATCAAGCTGCTTACCAATAGTGTTGAAGAATTGACAAATGGCTTCAACATTCTCCTCTGCAGGGCAAGCTCTAATATCAGCGCCCAAAAGTTCCTGTTTGACAAAATAGGCACAAAATGATTTAGCATAATGTACTATAAATCCAAGTTCCACGGACGAGAAAGGATGTATAACCTGCACAATATGATGGACTATCTTCTCAGGTACCATTTTCTGCTTCAGAAGCTCACCAATTAATCGAATGTTACCTAGAGTGCGGAGCTTGACCATCCTTTCTTTATCCCTACGCTCCATCTCTTCCTCAGGGGCAATCATCAGCCCCACTTCTTCCCTGAGTTTGTCAGCTCCCTCAAATGCCTCCTGGCAGTTATTCAAGAGGACTCGCTTAAATGTGATTTCTTTTCCACCAGGTTCATCGGATGGGAATGAGGGAAGCTTATCATTAAGATCAGAACATAAAAGAGCATACATAGGACAAAATGTGGGTTCAAGAACAGCCTTCTCAAATATTAAAGAAATAACCCCCTGTAAAGGTACCAGAGATACCATCAGTGATGTCATCTTATAAATGCAGTAGCTAGAAAAGAACAAAATATTAGATGAAATGTATAAAAAAGTGTGTGTGTATGTGCGCGTGTGTACGTTTATACACACACAGCACACATGAATACATATGTAAAAATACATAGAGAGGGTGAAGTAACGTAAAAAAGAACAACAGAAATGTAGAAAATAGTAACCTTCAAGATATCAGCTGATGTGATACCAGAATCAATAAGTTGGCCTTTCAGAAGATCATACTTCTCAGGAGTCAGCTTGTTCAGTATCCTGCAAAGAGAACAGAAACATTCAGAAAAACCAGTTGTTCATTATTAATTTCATAAATTCGCCACAAAGGGACAGTGGTGAAAAATGCACATGTATCATCTTATTACCCCTTGCCACCATGGCTTCCATTTATAAAAAAACTTGCTGAGTGGTTTTTATTTGGTCGAGTCCTTCCTATCATGCATACTCAACAAAATAAAAACCATTCAGCATGTTTTTTTAAAAAATGGAAGCCATGGCGGCAAGGGGTAATCAGATGATACATGTGCATTTTTCACCACCGTCAAATTCTGTCATCATGAAAGCATCTAAAAGTTCTAATACCAGCCATACTAAAAAATATTTATTAAACTCAGAATTTAAGAACTTGATAGACCACAATAAATTCCAATGCTGTAAGTTCACAGAAATGCCTTGTTTCAGTAACTTAATTAAAAAAAAAAAAACCCACTTCCTACTACGTGGGTTTGCTACATAGATTATTAGGGTGTCATTGTGCTTAATCTAAGACCAGATCCTGAATCAAAAAACAAAAGCAAGATCTTTTTATGTTTTGTCAATAAAAATCAGAGAAGCATATATGATGCAAGAAAACTGCTTTTAGGGTTTGTGAATAGAAATTAGAAAACATATTTGATGCAATAAACATATATTCAATATATTTACCCTTTTACAGTCTTTAAAACACGCTCCTTCTCAGAAAGATTCCCCCTTCTCGCTGACCATGGAACCTCAGCCTTGACCAAAGTTGGAGTTGGTCCTCCCTGGTTCGACACAGGAAACCAAATGTTAATGTCCAATCTAAATGACAGACATAGCTTGCTGCAGGGATAAACTTGGTTCTTACAGGAATAAAAACAAAGCTAATATTAAGACACTATAAGTGGCAGAGTTCCTTGAACATTATCATTATGGAAAAAATAAAGAATCACTAGGATTGGTGCAAGAGACAAGTAATTGATATGCTTCATAACCAATGCACAATAATTCAATGGAACTGAAAAAGATGAGTTAATAAACAGAATAAAAGAAAATCCCAAATGTAAGGTTAGTAATGCAGTTGAATAATCTCCTGATCATACATAAAACAAACTGAAAGAAAATTCAGAGCACCATCACTGGGCAACTTATTGAACCATTGTTCTCTTATTGATATAAATACCTAATATAAATACCTAAAGGGTAAGAGATTAGCTGGAGCGAAACTGCCAGTTCCAGCAATAATGCCTTGCCCAATCTAAATTCTCCAATAAAAGTTTTATTAACAGAGGAATATGTCACAAAATGTTTTGAATACCCACCCAACAATTCCAACAACAAATAAAGCAGCATTTTAATAATTCTAGCAACAGCCAAAGCAAATAATAAACAGCTGAAGACCCAGGAAATATTATATAGAACGAAAGAGTTGTATCGTTTTACGTCTATTACCCCTTGGCTAGAAGAGATCTGTGCCCTTGAGAATTGAGAGTTTAGTTGATCTTGACGATTAAATTGATTATGTTCTGGCTGTCTGGAGTCATATCGGCTTCCCAATTCTCTATCCCGAAGTGATTCCCAGGACCTCTCCTCTCCAGCGGGAGGAAACTGTGCTGAACGGTTACGCCAATCACGATTGTCTGGCTCGGAGTAACGGTTCTGACTCTGATTTGGTGTCTAGCAAAATAAGATAATGGAAAACAAGTGTTAACGAAGAATGATTGCTTGGCAGTAATATTTGAAAATACAGGAATTTCATCAAGGCAGTTAATTGCTACCAAAATAAGTCAATTGAAAAGTAAAAAGCAAAAGAACACTTAGAGCTTACGTTGCTTTCTCCATGACCCCAGTTCTGATCTTCACCAAAGAGTTCCACTTCAATTTCTCGTTTAATTTTGAGAATTTCATCAGCAACTTCTACAGCCTAAAGAGAAGGCCAGCAGCTAATCAGATATTGTATCAAAATATAGTCAAAGTGCAATTGATTTCAACTCAATAAAACAGAAACAGATTACAAACAACACTGAACAATTTGTATGATCAACTCAAAATAATTGAAACAGAATGCTAACAATGTTGAACAACTTCCTTGCATGCAAATAAAAGACATGATTGTTCTTTTCTGGTTGATTTTTGGAAGTAAAATTAACCAAGAATGTGCTGATGCACAGATGAAATATATTACTAAGCACAAGTTTTAAAGTTACCTCCCTAAGCTGTAGAAGCTGGTCCTTAGTGTACCGCACTCGTTCACGACCCTCAAATCGTGTGTCTCCAGCCTACAACAGTAAAGCAATTGATAACTTCAGATTATAAAACCCAAGAATATTTCAATATGCAGCATGTTAACATTCAGATCAACTGTCCAAAGAATAAACCAGGCAACAGAAGATGCAACCTGTAAATCACAACTAAGAACTTATGAGGCATATTCTTAACATGGTTATCAAAAAATAACTTATTTATCCAACAAAAACAAAAAATAAGCTCCAAAAATCCGAAGTAACATCCAAATAAAAGGACATCACATATTTGAAATCTGTAGATTTTGCATCATAAGAAGGTAGTCAAAAGACACGATCTTTTTTACTCCACAATACTCGATATGACTAAGTTACTCAGAGCAAAAAAAAAGTCCATGCACTTGCCAAAATTCAACTCATTAATAGAATTCTTTCCCAATTAGGGGGATCCAAGTAAATACAAGTGGCAAATATAACTATAAATTATTATATTATATTTACCAACAGTGGAGTTTAAAAATCGATAAATGGATTTAATTTATTACCATGTGTCCATTTAACTATACATGTTAACTTAATAATTTAATGTTAAACTTGTGTATTTGTACTTAAAAAAAATGTGACAATCAATTAAACCTGCCTAAAGAGCTTTTAAATTCCACAGCCAATATATCAAAATATCATCCACATATAACCATTGTAACACAGCTAAGAGGATTGACCCACAATAAGGACAAGTCCATTGATCTTTGATCAATGGAACACGTCTAGGCTTTATCTGTATCAAAATATATGAAGATCCTTAATATTTGTAGGTCCTTTATGGGCAAACAAAAACTCATAGAATACCCACCTAAAGCCTACATATTTTTCATTGTCCATATTTATTGCAAGTACACATACTAAGTGTACCGCCAAGTATTAGGATAAAACTAATCACATTCTTCCTCTTTTAAAAGTCTAATAATATCCAACTCTAAATTCTTTTATTGGTTAATAACAAAGACAACCAAGTTGCTACTATGAGCACCAATGTATAAGTTTAGAGCCTTTCAAATGATTATAAAGACAATATTTATCTCAAACATATATGTTAGAAAATCAACAATAACATTATAATATCACATCTAGTGGCTAAGGACATATGTTAGAAATTCAACAATAACATTATAATATCACATCCAGTGGCTAAGGATCAAAGCCTGCTCAGAATTCAATCGCAGAAGAGCACAGTATCCGACAGCTTCTACAATAAATAGCAAAACATATAAGAGACGAACCCAACCCAAATCAATCAAAAACCAATAAGAGAACTCATCAAAAGGGCTAGATCCAGAATAACTGAGATATGGGTTTCGAAGAGAAAGGGATAAAAAGATAGAACCTTAATAGAAAAGGAAGAAGTCGCACCGCCATAGGGACGAAAGACAAGATCAGAAGAAACGGAACCAAAGGCTAGCGAAGAAGAGAACGATGAAGATGATGAAGAAGAAGAAGAAGAAAGACCACCAAGGAGTCTGCTCCCTCGACCACCACCAGGTCTTAAGCTCAACACCGTCTGATCACCCTGCTGCATACCTCGATCCTTTTCACGTGAGATTCAATCTCCACCGGCCGATCAAAAACCAAAAAGAACAAACAACTCAGCGATATGTAAAACGCTGAATCTGAATATAAAAAGAAAACAAAAAGGGATTTTCAATATAAAGAGAACAACAGGATTTGGTTTGAGATAAAAATAAGATTTGTCTCTCTCTTCTGCGTATAGCAAAGAAGAGACGAGAGTATGTGAGGACGGCCTAGAGGCTAAACAAACCCTTCCCTTGGAGAGTGGATTTTTATTTTTTTTCTTTTTGCTTTAATTTTGTTTTTTATAATAATTGTATGAATCTGAAGTATATTTATATTCGTAATTACATCATTGTCCTAGCTGGTTGGACTTGCCTATATTTCATTGGCTTTGATTGACAACTTTGCCCTTCGCTCTTCTTAATTATTGCAACTTCTCATAACAAAAAAAAGGGAAATTAGAATTTATCTTTAACATAATTTTCAATTATAATATTTTTATATATTTTATTATAACACTTACGAAATTTTATGTTTATTTAAAAATAATTTTTCTAATTTGATAATTATGTTGGCTTTTAAAATATTACCTTAAAAGAAATTTGAAAATTTTATGCGAACATTTGAAGATTTTATTAAAATTATCGGTAGATTTGATAATTCATATTTTTGTATTGTATCTCATATCGTGTCATATTTCATACGTGTAATGATATAAATTATTAAAATATAAATATGACATCAATTATAAAATATATTTAAATTTTAAATACGAATATGATATATTTAATATATGTTTACACACAATTAATACATGTATAATTAATTCATTTAAATATAAGATGAATAAACATAAATAATACGAATATACATGAATACAACTAACATGGATAAACATGAATAGATATAACTAATACAAATATATACAATAACACGACTAAAATAATAAATAAGTATAAATTATTCATCATTTACAACTTAATAAATTTGATATTTTAATAATATAAAAAATACTTACATATTAAAAAAACAAAAAAACTTAATACTCATTTAATATGTATTTAATATATATATTAATTTAGATTACATAACTATATAAATTTTTAATATTAAATTCAAAATGATAAACTATTAAAGATTAAAGAATAAAATAACAACGCATAGGACTAATATTAATATTTATATTGTATTTATATTATTAATATAAAAATATAAATTTATAATAATTATTAAATAAGTATCATAATTAAATGTTTAAAATAATTTTTATATGATATTAAATAGCTAATTAAGTATCATAATTAAAATATTAAAAATTAAAATAATCTTTATATGTTTATATTAAATTAAAATAAATATAAAAAATGTGTTAAACATATTAAACATGTACTCGTATAATAAAATTAAATTAAACGTATTATCTGTGTCATGTCACGTATTTAGACTAATTAACACATATACGACACTAATTGTATCATGTCAAAATTCATATCAACATGAATAAATACAAAACACGTTTTTCTAAAATATATATATAATTTTTTTTGTCGTTTTTATGTTGTATCACTGTATTATATTTAAAATTATCAAGTCTAATTAGTGGTAAATCACATGTTAATTTCATCATAACTTAAATGTAAGCAAAATTCAAAAAATAAAAAAATACCTTTTAGTATTTAATTACAAGTGTTTGAATCACAAAATTGTAAATTACAGAGAAAAGTGTGATCCTTATAAAGTGTGATATTCAAGATTTTTTTCATTTTCAGGATATTTCATATTCAAATTCACTATTTGGTTTAGGAGAATCTATGTATATTAATTCTTAAATAATTATCATAAACTCCTTAACATATATGATGATAATTTTTTATTAATTTTTATTAATAATAAATACACAAATGACAAATGATGCATTTAATAGCAAAAAAATAAAATAAATATTTTTATAATTACTATTTTTATTTATAAAATATAATTAATAAAATATATTATGAATTATTTAAGGTGTTTCTGATTGGGAAACGTCTTAAATAATTTCCAATATTTTTTTTAAAATAAAAGAGATTATTGAAAGTGTTTATAGATGAAAAAATATCTTAAATAATCCATTTCATTTTTTTAAAAAGCATTAATTAAAATGATTTTAGATAAAAATACCTTAAATAATGCATTTTAAAAAAGGATGAATATTGTTTAAAGCGTTTTTTTTTTTTTTGTTTATAAACATATTAAATAATCCTCTTTAAAAAAATAAGAAAATTATTTAAGATGTTTCTGGACCAAAAACGCCTTAAATAATTTTTGTTAAAAAATATTAGAGGATTATTTAAAACATTTTTAGATCCAAAACATCTTAAATAATGCTTTTTTAAAAAATTAGTAATATAATTTAAGACGTTTTTTATCCAAAAATATTTTAAATAATGTTGATATATTTGTTAAAAGATATTATTTAATGTGTTTTTTAACCAAAAACACTTTAAGTAATTCTCTTCATTTTTTTGAAGGAAATTATTTAAGACTTTTTTTGTCAAAAAATGTCTTAAATAATCATTTTTAAAAAATGAAAGGTACATAAATGTATTAAATAATTTATTTGTAAAATATAAAAAGGATTATTTTAAATCGTATTTTGTACAAAAATGCCTTAAAATAATTATTTTATAAAATATTAATCTTAAATCCTAAATCCTAAAATATAAAATGATTATTCAAGATTTTTTTTGTACATAAACGCATTAAATAATTTATTTATAAAAATATAAAATAATTATTTAAGGTATTTACAAAAATGCTTTAAATAATCAATTTATCAAAACAGAAAAGGATTATTTAATGTAGTTTTTCATGCCAAACTCTTTAATTACAATGTAAAAAAAAAAATTCGTACAAAAACCTACAACTGAGTTCTAGTTACTTCCAAATATACTTTTCAAAAGGGTAATGACTATTTCATAATTTTTTATTCAAGTTAAATTTGAAAATAAGGTAACTTTTTTCCCAAAAATCCTATAATATCACAAAGAGATGTGAGTTTTTGATTATAAGATTTTGGATATTGTTAAGAATTTGTCACTTATTTTTGTAATTAGATTATCCTGAACCAAACATGAAAATCAAATACTCACCATCAAAATTAAAAAAAAAAAATTTATAGATTTTTCCAAACTAAACGCAACTTAAAACTTTATTTAAAGCACTAATTTTTAGTTTCATCAAATAAAACTTACCTTTTACTCAATTTATAAAATTCTTTAAAGTCATGATCAAAATAAATAATTACTTATAGATAATATATATAATCACATAAACATTCGTTACACCTATCATCTCAAACAAATATACATAATTTTTAATTTTATGTCATATGAGAATAATGTATATAAGTCATCATAAAAGTGTGAATAGATAATCATTTTTATCACAATTTGTGATCAAAATTTATTAATAGTTCAATTAAAATAAAAAAATATTAAAGGAATGATGAGATTAGGCTTATTATATGAGGACCTATACCACGTTTTTAGTTATTTATAGATTTAGTATCCCAACTTTAAAGAAATGATAAATTGATAACTTAATAATAAAAAATATATAAATAGATATGTGGACTTTTACTTGTAATATTTTAATTTATGAACTAACATCTTTAATTTAATATGCCTGTATGATAATTAATAAAATCATATCACGTGTAAATCATATATAAAATAAAAAATTTTAAATAATTTTCAAACTTTAATGTGGATGCCACATGGCAATCCACAGTTGTGATAAAAATATTATTTTTTGGTTGTTTTATTTTTTTAATAAAGAATTTTGAAAAAAAATAGTTTTGCATTAATATTTTTATCATCAATTATAAATGGTCACATGACATCCACATGAAATTTTAAAAATTTATTTAAATTTATTATTTTACATATATCATATGTGCAGCATGATTTTATTAATTAAATGTCACATAAATACGTTAGGTTAACTTTGCTAGTTTATAGATTAAAATATCTTATGATTTAAAGTTCAAGGATCAATTTATACATTTTTATTATTTAAATATCAATTTATATATTTCTTCAAAGTTTCGCTACTAGATTGAAAATAAACTTATTTTTGTGGTATGTTATTTTTAAGATTATAAAAGATAAAAATAGGAGCCAAAGGACAAAAAAGTAATTTGGAAATCAAACTTATCACTAACAGCATCAATGTCGGGGGAATAGCACAAGGACAAAAAAGGTACTTTGAACCGCAATAAAAATTTAAATACCTTTTTGACAGTTTTTTTCTCTTAAGAAAAATTTATGGTTTTTTTTTTTTATATAAAACTCTCTCGCTTGGCGGCCTTAGCCATGCGTTACCAAACATAACACGAGAGAGCGCATGCCTGTCGGTCCGGTTCTTGCCCTAACTTTTACCGCTTACTGCCTGTCTGTTCCCACTCTGTTGTACTCCCCGATCTTAGCCCCCGGATCGCGACAGCAAACTTGGTAACTTACACGTGTCGGTCTGATCAAGCTTCACCTTTCACTTTGGACTGTTGCGACACGTATACCATTACGTCATACTAGGGAATTTGCTAGATTGTGCACTTCCATTGTTTTGGTGAGTTTTGAAGTGGATTTTTTTGTTTTTTTATGGTAATAATTTTTACATCGATGAGAGACCATCGAATGGTATAATTATTTTGCTTTTTGAGTAATGTTAGGAATGATTGTTAAATTATAATAAATATTTATTATAATATTTAAGTTTAAAAATTTTTAATTTAATATTTAAATTAAAAATTTATTAATTAATATATTATTTATTTATAATATAATTAATTTCAAATAATAACATGAAAAAAACAAATAATCTTATAAATATTATATTAATTAATAAATTTATAATTTATATATTATATTAAAAAAATTAAAATTAAAATATCATATTAAATTAAATATTTAATAATTCAAAAAATCATTCATAACATTAATTTACTTGGATTTGAAGGCCAACATTTATTCGTTAAAAAAACCTAAAAAAAAATAAGTTTTTAATTTTTGTATTATTAAAATTATCATATAAGAGAAATTATTTTATTTATTATTTGTAAAATTTTTAAATTTTATAAAATGGTTAATATAATAATACATATCTTTTAAAGTATATTAATTAATTAAAAATTAAAATATGTATTAATTTTAAAAAAATCATTGATAATGTATTAAAAATTGACTCATAAAATAAATCATCAATAATTTTTTAATCCAAATTCGTTTACTGTTAGATTTTAGACAAATAATCTTATTAATTGAACAAATTTATCATTAAATTTGTAACTTATTTTAGTGCGTAAAATTTGGGTTGTTCTCCGTTAAAATAAGGAAATTTGTTTTTCTTTCTTTGCCTAATTAAATCAAGTGTTACATTTTGCACAATATTTCTAAGTGGGCAAATGACAATGAGAATATTCCTACTTGACTCTAGTAGATTTTGCTTGCACTATCGTCAAAAGCAGCCTACACTGCAATCATTAATCGACGGAAGTGAAAGAAACAAAAAAGTTTCAAGTAAATCTTTCTCTTAGATTTTTTTAGGTTACCTTTCCACGTATTGGATCCTTTTTTTTTTTTTTTTTGTTAAAACATATAAAAGTTCTTAAATTATAATTAAAATATTATTTAAAAAAATTAATTTTTTATTACAGTCAATCAATTTATTCAATATTTATTCAGCTAATTAAATTTTTATTTAAATCAATTAAAATAAAATTTCATTTTACATCAATAAAATTAATAAATATTTATTACCTAACATAATTAATATATGTAAAACTTAAAAATTAATTAAACTTTTTTTCTTCTCTATGTTTTTCCTTTTCTCTAAGATTCCTGTAAAATTTATTAATTGTAATTCAAAGATTAATTGATTTAATTTATTTAATGTGATTAAATTTTATCAAATTAAAGATTCAATTAACTTGAAATAAAAAATTAAAAATTTAATTAATTGTGATAAAATATTAAAGATCTAAATAATTATTAAATTATAATTCAAATATATCTTTGATCCTTCAACGTTTTATTTTTGATACATCGGTTAATTTAAGTTATTCAAGTAAAAAAAAAAAGAAAAACTCAGTTATAAATAAGTGGAAAACTATTACAGTTAAAATAAATTTTTAAAAAATTAATTGAGTTTATAAGAATCCAATATTTAGTTTGTAAATTTTAAGTTTGATTGTTATTATTAACCATCCCCTTTTATGAATATGCAATTCCAATTTAAGTTCTCATTAAAACGTGTAGTATGTCTTGAATTTTATAATGTTTTTAATGTTATAACCTTTTATCCTTCTTTAAAAAAAAAAATTGGTTGTTTTTGAGAATTTATTTCTTTTTAAAATACAATTAGGAATACATTCAAATTTTAATTGGATTAAAACTAAAATTAACATCCTATTGAAAACTACATTTCATATTATTAATTAAAATGACATGTTATGTTACTATAGTTGTTAGATATTAATTCAATTTAATACTTAATTTTATAGATTTTGGAGGAAGGTGAGGATATCCACATAGCACCTCACCTTTCCTTCAAAATTTATATTATATTATATTTTTTATTAAATAAATTTTATAAAAGAGGTAATGGGAGTAAGATGATAAAATAATTTATTTTTTATGAATTTTGATTCGTCTCAATTTAATTGATGCATTTCTTTAAATCAATGTTGGGTTTAAATTTTTTATTTTTGAAAAATTAGGACCAAGTCAAAGACCTAAGGTGTTTCGTCTTATATAGGATATTTATTTTATTATTTATTTAATTTTATATTTAAGCATATATTATACTAATAAAATTATTATTTAACATTTTAATTTAATCAATTCACATAATACCTTATCTGACATCCTTTTTTGTCATTTTCTTTTATTTTTTAGCTTTTAACATTTTTAATTAGATAAATTTTATATAAAAAAATCAATGGAAATAGAAATGACAAAATAACTCATATATAATCTAATAAGTTTTAATTTGCTCCAATAGGTATAGTGTGTTTTTAATCCAAGATCGGGTTGAGATTTTTTTTTTAAATTAAATTCAGGTCGAAAGTTTAAGGTATTTCGATTTATCTCAAATATATATAAAAATATATTTGATTATTTATTAAATTATATATGTAGTATATTAATAAAGTTATTACTTAATATTTTATTTCAATAAAAACTATATTTATATATAGTTAAGATGTAATTTATATTAAAAATAATATTTTATAACATTATACTAAATTAAAATTATTGAATTAATTTTAATTAATTTAGGTTAGATACAAGTTATACATACATACATATATACATATATATATATACTTATACAACAGGTCAAATTTGATATCAATAAATAATAACTTAATATTGGATCAAAACCAGAATCAAGTTGAATTATTAAAAAGTTAGATCAATCTGGGTGAGTATAAACTCATCCTAACAAGTTGCCATCTGCGCTATTAATTTGGCTCTTTTGTTTTTACTAGGGTTGTTTTTTTTAGTTTTGGCCTTATTCTTTATTTTAATTATTTATTTTAGTATTTTTTAATTTATGTTTATAAAAATAAATTGGCAATAAAAATGTCCATGTGGTTCCTCATTTGTCTTTTTTTTTTTGCCCTTTCATTTGTTTTTTTAGTTTTTTTCCTTTTTTTAATGAAATAAATTTTGTAAGAATTAGAGTCAATGGAGGTTGGGATATCAAAACAATATGTATTTGATGGATTTTGTTCTATTGATCTAATAAAGATGGTTTTTTTTTAAATCGAAATCGGGTTAAGGTATGATTTTTTTCTTTTGAAGATTATGTTGGGTCAAATACAAGTTTAGGATGTTTTGTCTTGTTTGTTTTGAGGCATTAATTTATATATTATATTAATAAAATTATTATTTATTATATTTACTTAAGAAAATATTATATTTATATATAATTAAGATGTAATATATATTAAAAAATTATATTTTATGAATGTTATATTATTAAATTGATTTATGATTAAGTCAAACCGAATGCGAGTTATATATCTATATGTCAAGTTAAGATTAAGTATAAAAAATAATAATTCGATATCCAATCAAAGTCGGGATGAATATAAATCCAAGAGGTATTTACACATATCCCTATTTAGCTTTTTTTTTTTTTTTTCCTTTTGCTTAGGCCTTTCTTTTTTTAGTTTTATCTTTGTTAATTAAATTTTTTAATAATTTTAAACTATATTTAGAAAAATAAATTTAAAAATTTTTTATATAATGAATGGATTTGTATTTGAATTAATTAAATAAACTATAAGAATAAAACGCATATATTATCTACAAATTAGTTTATATATTTTCTCTAATCATTACTTTTATAAAAAAAATTATAAATGAAAGTATATTCACTAATTTATTAAATTCAATATCATTAACTATAAATGAACAAATTTAAACCTGCAATAAAGCGTGGACATATTGCTAATCCGTACTAACTCATATAAAAATGATCCCTTAAGGGATTTGACTTTGACACCTGTCTTTTTTTTTTTTTTTTCACTAGCCCCCTTAAAGGTTCCTCGCTTAAAACCTAGATGATAGACTTAACAAGTGTAATTGAAATTGATCATCTCTCAACTTTTTCCTTTCAAAACGGCTTCCTTTTTACTTCTCTCAAATGTACTATCTTCTTTGACTTTTTTTTCCCTTACCGATTCCTTTTCCTTTATTTCCCTCCACCTTGCCTTTGATCACCTCCTCAACTCTTTCACTTCCGACGCTGATAAGTTTCTTCTTATCAATCGCACTTACAAGCTTGGTTCCCTTATCTTTCGTGCCGTTAATCACTCCACTTGAAAATTTACTTCGTATTATAACTCCATTGCCTGAGACTTTTTACCTGATATCACCATCAAGGTAAAACCTCAATTTTTTATCAATGGTTGTAATTTGTTATTTATTTCTTTCCTTTCAATCTTTTCGGTGGTTATGTGGGTTTTTTTTTTTATTGTAAGTGTTTCCAATGCTAGATTCAGAGAGTCTTTTCTACGTCGCGGTAACGTGTTTAATGTTTAACAGGCGTGCCATAGATCCTTTGTGCTATGCGAGTATTGACCTCACCACTATTTTGCCCAAGGTTAATAATTCCATTGTTTCCACAATGATGCATGTTTGTGATTTTTGTTTAATTATTGTTGCATGTTTGGTTTTTGTGTGGGGAACAGAGTTATTAAAGAAAAGGCTACATATTGGCTACTCGAATTATAATGAAATTGTCAATTTGATACTGGAAAAAAAATCATAATTAAGTACTTGAAATAATGTTCATTAATCAGCATCTACCTCTTCTTACAGTTTGATGCAGATTATCATTACAAGTTAATTTTGCATTTTGGCTTTTTTTGTGTAGGAGAATCAGAGCTCAAATGGAATAACTGTTAATGGTTATTATGATGCACAACAGAATGTGCAAGGACCGGTATTACATATTTACTAATTTGAATGGATTTTTATAAACTAACTTATGGGGATTTAACTATTTTGATTTTAACATTGATATTTTAAACTAGGGTAATAGTAGGTACGGTTAAATTTGGTGGAGCCACCTCATGATGGTTGTTATATTAATCAGCAAAGCATGCAAGGTCGGGTAAGTTATGTTGGCTTTACAACTATAATAATTAGTTACAAATAAAGGTGATAAAAGCTGACCCAACGAAACAGTCTCCCAACCCGAATGAAATCATATACCTGAATTGATTCGAGAAGTTAATACCCTAAACTCGGTCTAATCTGAATCCAAACAACCTAGCTCAGCTGTTCAAAACTTGATCCAGCATGACCCAAATTGGCTAAAATAAGCAATAATCTAACATGATTGACCCAAAATGATGCACCTAACCTGAACTATCAATCATTAAGGCTTCTTATAATCAGTTATTGTTCTGTTATAGTTTAGGTTGCATTTTGAATAGGTTGGGATAGTTAAACTTTATAGCACACAGCCATGATAGTTTTTTTTACACTCAACAAAGCATGTATGGACTCGTATGAAGTTTTGTAACGCCATTTTTTTGTTGATAAATTTGGTTTTATGAAAATGATTATAATGCTAAAATTTTCTTTATAGTGGTTTCTCATAAAGGGACAATTGGATTATCAACCTTCAGCAAGTTGCAATTATGCTTTGCAGGTAGTTTGGAAAACATTTGTCGAATAATATTTTTGGGCTGGCATTTATTAATACATGTTTGTATTTCCCTATTGCATAGTGGTGTTTCAAGACATCCATGACAAAGAGACACCATTAAGGTACCTGGAACTGCCTTTTGGGACAATTAACAATAGAGTCAGGGTTGTATATAGAAAGAGGAAAAGTGAATCCAAGAAATAGTTTATTACGCTATTATTCACATCAGTTAATTTCACTGATAACCAAAGTAAAATAGAAGTCATCTCACAATTTTTTGTGGTACATTGTGAGCTAAAATCTAGGCCACTTTTGTCTTTGCTAATTTTGATATGCCTCTGCCAAAAAGTTAGGATAAATGAAAATCCAATTTGATTTCATTCTTTTTTAATTTTTAAATCAAATCTCATTTAGTAAGCACTTGATATTTTTTTTAAACATAATTTTTTTAAAAAATATGAATTTTAAAAAATAAGAAGTGTTTATAAATTTGGTGGCATCAAGTTATAAACATTTTTAAATTTTAGATTCCGTTTCAAGTCTGACTTAAATCACCTATTTAATTTATATTTATTATTAAAATGTTAAAATTTTATAATATTAAATGTATTTTAAATTTAAAATTAAATAAAATTTTAATATAATAATATTTTGAATCTATACTTAAAAAAGTTATGCATAAAATCATAAATCTAACCTATAATCCAATTAACTAATAGGTCTACTTCCTAATAAGGTTAAAAAGTTATATTCAATTATGATTTTTTTTTTCTTTGCTTAAATTTTAAAAAACATTCATTAATCAAACATGGATATGAATTTAAAAATACGTATTTTTTAATTTATTTTAATTAACTTAAATTTATTTAACTAACTTTGTAAGATATAATTGATATAAAATTTTTATATTTTTCATATGATAAATAATATTATCATACTTAAAGTGTATGAGATTATTTGGTAAGAAAAAAACAATTGAAATTAAAAAAATAATTTGTGATTTTTTAAAAAAGCCTTATAA
The DNA here is from genome assembly GCF_047325235.1 of Durio zibethinus. Lineage (NCBI taxonomy): Eukaryota > Viridiplantae > Streptophyta > Magnoliopsida > Malvales > Malvaceae > Durio > Durio zibethinus. Next base: position 26,422,882 of record NC_143167.1, on the reverse strand, counting down.
GTAACCATAATTTATAGGATTTTTTTATTATATTTTAACTATAAATTAATTTTAAACATAAATAATTAGATATATATGATTTTGTCTTTCTTTTAAAATTTAAAAATTTGAATAACTAATAATTTTTTAAATATATTTATTTGGTAAAAAACATAAAATTAAAAATGATTTTACGCGTTATCATGAAAATAAATTTTTTTACACATATAAATTATTTATTATTACCTTATTATATAGATAACAAAATAATTAGATTAAATAATAAGTAGCTTTTAACTTGCTACATCACTAACTAAATCTCCTCAAATTAAAAAAAGTTTCAATTACAATTGAAAATTAATTGATTGAATAATAATTAAAAGTAAATTAATAAAACAAAATAATTCGTACATTGCACAAGTAACAAACTAATTTTATATATATATATATATATATCATTTCGATATCAATTTTAAATATCTAAACTAGTTTGAAAAAAAAAAATGTTGAACATTTTTTTTTATTAAAAGAGCTTAATGAAATGAATTTAAATAATTTAATTTTTAGCTCAAATCGTATCTCAATTAGGATTGTAAATGATATATTAGTACTCGTAAGTTATTCGACTTTGATTCGAATAAAATTCGAATTCGACTCTATTATTATCGAATCGAATTAGAACTCGAGTAACTCAACTCATTGATTGAGTCGAGGTTAAGCATTTTTATACTTTACTTGAGTAGCTCGTAAGTCTAATTAATCTTTAATATTTAAATATATTATTATTATTATAATTAATAAAATATCTTAAATTTAAACTTGAACTCAAATACAATAATTAAATTTTTGTAATCGAATTTATTTTTACATATTAATAAAATCTAATCGAGTAGGTTTTAATAGTTTCATTTTATTCTGAATTAAGTGAGAATTAAAAAAAATTTAATTAAATTCAAACTGAATTTTAAACTTTAAATTTTATACGAAGCTCAAACTTAAGTTTAATATTATATTAATTCGAACTTGATCTATTATATTTTTAATTTTTATTTAAAAATTAAAATTTAATTGAATTTCAAATAATGAATTTATATCCGAGGTCGAGCTCAAGCTGATTCGATTTAACCGGGTTCGATTGCAGCCCTGCTCACAGCTCACAAAAATTCATAATTTGGTTTTCACTTTTCAGAGTAAGCATATACCCTTTTTCTCGTGTGCCAAATTGGCAAACTCCCATAGCACATGGTAGCACCAAAGCCATGACTGTCGTTGCAACCAGCTTCGCTTTCAAGACCCTCTCAACTAGACCCACTAAGAAGATGTGCCTTTACTTCTTTCCTCCCTCGAATCCAAGCTCTTTGGGATCCATTTCCGCAACCCAAATAGTTACTCCTCTTCTTCTCTTCACTGCTCTGCTGATATAACTGCTCCTTACGGTGGTGATTCTCGTTTTGGGTAGCTTTGTTTCTCTTATTATTTTGATTTGAAGGTGTGTTTGCATGTATAATTTTATGCTGCTATGGTTTAGATCAGATTCTGTCAGGCTTATTGATGAGTAGCAGAATATGGTTAGTTCCGTTGTCTTAAGGCAAATTTGTGCATTATCTTGAGATTTTTTATTCAGTTATCAAATTGATTTAATCTGTTAATCTGTAGGTTTGGGTAGTGTCTAAAAGCCAGGCCATTCAAATGGCTGAAAATGTGGAGCTCGATTTGGTATGCTTTTCTCGGTTGAAAATTGCACCCTTTTTATAAGTTAAATTTCGGTCATTTCTTGCTTTTACTACTTGGTTTTGTAAATTTACTTTTTTTTCTTGTTAAAAAATTGCTTAAAACTAAAAGTAAATAGTAGAAAGAGGCCTTATATTTGATTAAAATCTTAAAAATGAACAAGTTATTGAAATGTACATATTCCAGGCAAAAGTAGAATGTGCATTGCTCTTCACAAAAGTTGAATTTTTACTTTTTAAATATTACGAAAATATTATTTGCTTCATACATAAGCATATCTTTCTTCTTTTACTTTTTGACTGAATAAGCAAGTACTAAGGGAAATAATGGAATGGAGTCTTTGACATTTCCGTGTTCTACAATTGGTTTTATTACATGTCTAAATTCTGTGATGAATATGAATATAAATCTATGAAGTTGCTTAGTGGGGATGGGATGCTTTATGCTTGTAATCTAGCCTCATGCTTTAGGTATCAGTGTTATTATAATTCTTTTGCGGCTACATGAAGGTTAAGCAAAGTTCTTGTTTGAAACCTTCCATCTGTTTATGAGAAGTGGAGGAGGGAAAGATTGATGTAATTGGCTAGTAGACAGCACAAGAAATTCACAACTTTTATTGCATACTTGAGTGGGCATATGATCAGCAACTTGCTTGAGTAGGTACCAGAGTTATTGTAGTTCTTCTTTCTTGGTTTTCGTCAGTTTTAAACATATGCATTCTGGGATTCATTGGTTCTTATTTGGTTTTGGTTTTGCAAATTTTTCTGCTGCTGCATATGTCTCTGGATGCTAGCTTACATCTTTAAACATCATTACAGGTCATTTTAGTAGATTATAAGTGGCTTCAACTGTGCATTGCTGCAGGGCAGTCAATGTTGCCGTTAATGAGAAATTTATTTTATTTTTAATTTTTTGGATAAATAGGAATTTATTTTTTAAGATTATAATAATGGGAAAAAAGGTTATGTAATGAATCCATCTTCAGGTTTTAAATTAATAATTTATTTCAAAAAATGAAAATTCTAATGCACTTTAATTCATGAAGAAGAATGGAGAAGTAGGAAAACTTTATTGATATCATAATAGGTATCTTGAATATCTGTCCTAAAACAACAAATTCGAATAACAAAAACATTAGGATGAGGCAACAACCATAAGAGACATAGCAATTTTCCTAATCGAGATAAATCAATGTAATGATATTGATGACAGCATAAATTTAATTAAATAATTTAAGTGATAAGAGGAAGACATAAAAGAAAAAAGAGACATGTGTAAACCTAAAAATGGGGAAACCAATGAAGAGAAAATAGATTTGTTAGAAATAAGACAGAAGAGCCTAATCGAGTGAAATTGTGATTGCCTGGATATTTTTCTTTCTTAAGACAATCTAATACAAACAAATAGTGGGTTGGCACTGTTATTGGAACAGTGTGTTTGTGAGAGAGAAGCACTGCTCTAATAATAATGTGATGGTACCCTTCTCTGGTATAATAGTATACTTTTGTTTGTCTCTTGAGAAAACTTGATGTCAAAATGGTGAGTAGGAAGAAAATAATATGAAACAATCAAAGGCGTGTTCAAGCTGCAGAATTGTGCTAATTCTGGCCTTTGATAAGGGCACTATGAACCTACAATCCGCTTTGCTCTAAGTGTATACCTTAGAATCATAAGCTTAAGGTTGTGTAGGGACGTCAAGCTGGTATTTCAGTATACTTTCATCTGTTCATTGCCTCTGGTCTTTTTTTAAGCGATAATTTGCTTAAGTAGCCTATACATATTTGCTGAGTAGATCAAAAAACATATTTTTTTTCCTTTCTCTTTTAGAAAGAAAAGGTTCTTTTGAACTTCTTGTGTGTATTGGTGATAATGAAATTTGTTTTGATGCCACTTTTGCAGGTCATATAATTCCCTGATGCAGATCCTCCTGTTGTCAGAATAATGGATTATAGGTATAATATGCTTTATGCTATCTTAAGAGAAATAGTATTAGTCTATTATTATTCATGTACTTTTATGGACTTTATCTCCTACTGGTTTAGAAGAAATGGTTGTGAAATTAAAGCGTCTGCCAAACAGTGTTTTTCTTTTTAAAGTGAAGTTGGGGAAAGAGAGATTTAAGCTTGGAGCAGTCCTTTCAGATGAAAGAAAAGTTCAGTACACTATGGACCCTCTCAAAGTGAAGTAAATAAAGGTTGGGGGAACAATCAGTTGAGTCTAGCAGACTGTTCATCTACATTTTTATGCTAATTAATATTTTAATGTAGTTCTTTATGATAATTAATAACTTAATGTGGTACTTTATCTATTACTCATATACATGTTACTGAACACAGCACTACTGAACTGATGCAAAAAAATGCTAAATCAATAGTCTTAACTTCTATATATCTTTTCCCTCTGAAATTTCTTTTTGAACCGTAGTAATACTTGCTTTTACCTTTTTCTAGGTAAGTACAGATATGAACAACAAAAGAAGAAGAAAGTACAGAAGAAAAAAAGTGCATTTGAATATCCTTTCTCTTAAGAGTTTTCTCATGAGGGAATGCTAAAGTCATATAACATCAGGCTGGTGGCGAAGCGGCTCTTTTCTATTTTAGTATTGTTTGACATGATTCTTTGGACCCAGTCAGTATGACTGTGGATTTAGCACTTCCCTGTATATTTCTATTTGCTTCATGATTAAACTTTTCTTTTTGAGAAAGGATGCTGACTAAACTATGATTTTAACTGCCAGCCAATTGCATGGGTTTGTAGGACCTGAAAATGGGGTAAGTATTTGCATCGTGCTTCTATGTAGTATTTGCATTTAATCTCATAATTTATGGCTTTTGTTATATTACTTTGTTTCATGGTTTTTATAAATGGTCAATTATCATCTATAGTTACAAAACAAGTTTCTCTTGGCAAAATTATTTCATAATCACACTTCATAGATATTTGCTAGCTGTTAAAATTTTCTTTCAAACACCGATGACCCTAGTCTGTCCCCAAATATCTTTTCTCTGGGTGTCAAATTTTTCTTTCAAACAACAATGGCTTGGAAAACGAACTATAATCCTACTATTTAATATCTTGCTTTTTGGTAGTCTAAAAATGAGAAATGTTTTATCATTTTATTATTAATCTGCAGTTTATTTTGTTATGATAAAATGATTAATGCTCTTGGGAGAGAAAGGTGACATGTTACCCTGATACCTCTGGCTCATGAGAAGTGTCAAGAAGCACATGCACAATCTATCCCCGCATAAACACTATACGAGGCTTGCAATTTAACCTATTTTGAGCTGTTATTTGGAGGCCAAGTATTTCCTCTGTTGAATTTTGCAGATTAAGGGAATTCATCAATAAAGGAACAGTGTGATATTAATAGGCTTTAGACTTGCGACTATCTGAATGTACAAGTTTCATTCCATCATCTTTTATTAACACCGGAGGTAGAAAGTTGTGATCATTTACCATGGTTGTGTTATGTCAATGGTACTATCTCAGTGAAGTGAAGAATACTTGGTGTTGAATCCGACTTTGCCTAGTCTCTTCCTTGATGTGTAAGTGCCTTTATTCAATCATATATCTTTTTCATCAACAGGGGTAAAAGGTTGCAAGAGTAACTTATTTGACTGTGGCTTCCTTCAAGAACTTTATTCTAAATCTATAATGAATAGCTATTTTTGAGCTCTTTCTATTGTTTTGGTGTTTCTAAATTGCTTTTGTTTGTTTTAAACAATTATAACATTGATCAACGTGACAAGGTATTTTCATGTTGAAATTCTATTGTTCTGTTCGTTTGAAAGCCGCAAGTTTGTTTCTGAAAAATGGTGACAAGGTATTTTCAGTTTCATATGGTGGTTGCATATTCATACTTGATGTGATACATATAGGCTATGTCATGCTTTGGAGTTCAATAGCACTAAGTAGTTTGATCTATGCTTTCAGGTTAAGGTCATACTGAACTTGAAGGGGTGAGAAAATGAATTAAGAAATATGGCTACGCAGCTCATAGGGTGTTTCCAGAATGATGTTGGGGAGGTACATTCGTGAAGTATCTTTTTCTCTTCCATGAATGATGAATATGCCACTTTTAAGGGTAAAATAATAAAAATAATCATATAGAGCTCTCAAATTTCCAACAGTGCTATATTGTAGATTGTTTTTAGATTAAATCATGAAATGAGCATTATGCTTAGGTGGCAAATTTTAAGTTGCAAACTTGAAACAGCCCAAGTTGAAATGGAAAATGTTTAAGCATTTCCAGAACCAGAGGTGGCATTAACTTGCATTTTGATTTAATCAGGGTAATTTCTTTTAGGTGCTTCTTAGATAACTTCTTTTTTTTTTTTCAAAAACAACCATTTTTTTTTTCTTTTTGAAAGATGTCATCAAATAGTTCCCAGAAGAAGAGTGTTATTGAATGTTCTCTAGCAGATTGGGTAATATGTGCGGTTGGACAACAAGAATGAAAACAGAAGAGTGATCTGTGAACAACGTAGAATAATCAGCAACTGTCAGCTTTGGTTGTGGTGTTTTTCCCCTTCATGCATCTTTATGCTGTTTAGTGCATCTGTTATCGTATTTGCCATTCATATTTCCTTACCTAAAAGCTTCTTTGAACTCTAAATTCTAATCTCCATCCTGATCTGCAGCTTGCAAGTGAGGGAAGCAAAAACTTTCAAGACGGATATATTCATAGTTTCGATTCCAAATAAGGCTGTTGTACAAAAGGCTCAAGATCCAGGAAAGAAAAAAGATAAACCAACCAAAAATGAAGTCTCAGCTGGTCTGCTGGTGTCTGAGTATCAAATCTCGAGGAAAAAGTGTTTATGGCAGTATAATAGTCAGCTGGTAGATTTATTTTCTTCAACAATGGAGTTAGGCCTTGTCCTTGGAAGTCTTGTATGGTATGTTAGTGTGTCACAACTCACAGCCTGTATTAAATGTTTGTTAGATTTTAATAACAGAAGCAACCTTTTTTTATTACATCAAATACTTGTAACATTTTATGGTAACATAATTGAATCTCTCCTAGCCTTCCTCCGTTTTGTTTCAAATGAACTCAGTGATGTGCGACCCAAGTTTGGTTCAGAAAGTTCTGTTATGAGGTCAGTGGTACTTCCTATTAGGATAATATCCCTAACGCTGTGATTGGTAGGAAGGAAAATGGAGTAATGGTGAAGACAGGAAAACAGAAATGGAGTAACGGTGAAGACAGGAAAACAGAAGAGGGAAGGAATGAAGGAGTATTTTTTTTTCCTTCTTCGTGTTTGGTGCAAGATATGGATGCCAAAAGGAAACGAAAGTTGAGGGTAAAATCATAAATCAACATTTGTTTTTTCTCCCACATCCGACGAATTGGATTTTGATTTTTGAGGGAATCGAAAGGCACAAACAAATTTATTAGATGGTCTTTGGGGGCTTGATGCATTGCCCGTCTCTGCGAACATATCCCTTGTATGAGAGTTTTTGCTGTACGCTAGTAAGGTCAAGAGGGAAAACTATGGTGGAGACTGGAGAGGACTATATGCTGCCAGTGTGGCAATGGTCGTGTGGAAGCGACTTCTCTTGGTTCATAGTACGTTATGTGAGGGATGAAAAAAGGATGACTAGCTAGTCTAGACAAGTCTGAGTTCACTGTTAGTTTCATAGTTGTTAGAATTGAATCAAATTGTTGATTTGACCGATTGAATTGATAAATCAATAGTAAAATCGATCCGATTTTATAGATAAATCTTGCTTTAAATTGTTGTGAACTAGTGATCGAGATAATAAATCAATAAATTAAATATATATTTTTTTAAATCAAACTAATTCAATATCAACTAATAAAATTAAATAAAATATAAAAAAAACACTTTAAATATTTAAAATAATTTAATTAAACTCTTATACTATTATTTTATTTAAATAAGCTTGTCAACTCTTTTTATTTTTTTTTTATTATAAAAGCTATTGTATCCTTATATTAATGATATATTATCATATTTTGAGATATGTAAATAATGATATTAAAAAAAAACTTACACATATGTAAAAATAAGTAATTTTAAAAAAATAATTTAATAAAAAAATTTATTAATTGATACCATAATAAAAAATAATTATAAAATTAATAATATATAAAATTAATAAAAAATAAAAATATTAAAAAATGATTAATTATTTGATCATGATCGAAAATAATTAATAAAAGAAAAAATATATATACGTAAAATTAATAAAAAAATACATTCATATAAAAAATATAAAAATAATTTTAATTTTCTTTTTACTAATTTTCATATAAATATAAATATATTCTTTTTATTAATTTTATATATAAATATTTCTTTTTTATTACATAAAGATTAATTATTACATATTAATAAATATAAATAATTATTAGTTATTATTTAATATTTATTATATTTATTAAAATATAAATATTATTTTTAACTATTAAAATATAAAATATGATTTTAATAAAATATTAAATAATTTTATTTCTAAGTAGTAATTAATTGTTTTATAAATTTTATATTTTAAAATTTGTAGTTTATAATATATCTTAAAATTTATAATTTTATGATTAAATTATTAAATTATAACTTTAGCTAAAAGTTCAAAATTTGAAATTTTATAATATTTTTTATAATATTTTTTTATTAAATCGATAATTGATCCGAACTTTAAATGGTTAATATCCGATCCAATTTTTACAAACATGGTTGATTTTAGTCTGATGGCTCTTAAACCCTTTTTTGGACAGCGACTAGCAGAAACCTAGGTATTTGCCATAGCCTTGGAAGATAATTATGCACGTGTTAAGAACAAATGGAAGCTCTATTTTTGATGCATGCAGTGAAACATATTTTTTCCAAGCTTGAAGAAATCTACCTATCTGGCCAGGAAACCAAAAGGGTTGGGGAATCAATCAGAGTCGATAAATCTGCTTTCAAGACAAAAAAATATGCTGGAAAGAAACCATGTTGCATACTTGCATTGCTGTTAGTGTTAAAATCTGATTTGCACGTAACAGGGGCTTGATCAGTCAGTATATAAAAAAGTTGGGGAGGACTAGGCTGTCTAGAAGATGGAGAGATCTCAACCTTATCCACCTAACGATTGGAACTTTAACTTTGGTTTTAAGTTCTTCCATCCCAAGCATACTCCTCACGTTTTTTTCTTTTCTATCACCATTTTCACCACCAATTCAAGCAATAGATTTTTGCTTTTATTGTATTGCATATGACAGGACCTCTCGCTATCCAATTTTACTTTTATTTTCATTCTCTTTCCAACTGCATGAAACGCAGCTGCCTCCTGGATATCTGCTAACACCTACCCTTGACCACAGATTACAATTATTATCAGCCTAGTATAGCAGTAATTGAAGCTTTGCTTTCGAAGAAAGTAATTGACCCTTGTGAAAACATATTTTAGATGTTCAGTTTTTATTGAAAAATCAGGGTCCCCTTTGGTTTGAAAAAATGTTTTTTGTTTTCATATTTTTTTTTCTAAAAAAATATATTTAATGAACGGAAACAAAAATTGTTTTCTAAAAATAAAAAATAAGAAAAAATAAGTAATTATAGAAAAAATTATTATTAATGCTATCCAATTATAAATATATAAAATATATTTATTAATTAATAACTTTCAAAAGTATTCAAATATGAGGTCAACTTCTTAATTTGCTAAATATAAGTAAAAAAGTAATGAACATTTTTTATTTTCATAATTAAAAATATTTTTTTCATATTTAAATTTAAATTTATTATTTTTATTTTTTTAAAAAATAAAAATAAAAAATCTTTTGTTTTCTAAAACTAAATACTACCCTAGTGTCTATTTTGAGGGCAGTAAATTTCTATTGTAAGTAAGATAGTTTTCCCTTTCGAAGAAATCATGGCTGCCAGTATATAGTCATGTCGTGCAAAATTGTTATCTCAACCCCTGTGAGTCTTAACATCCTTTTTTTTTTTTTTTAATACGAAGGTCTTAATTTAAAATTGTTGTAAATGTTAAAATTTAAAATTAAATTTATTGAATATTAATTTTTAAAAATTATTGCACGAATAAAATAAATTAAATTCGTGATTTCATAAAGTTTCACTTTTAGAATCAAACCAAGTTTAAATTTCTACTTCCATGACTGCTAATGCCTTGTGCAATGGTATGACAATCAGTTTTCCTTGATTCATGACCGGAGCATACTGAGTTTGGCTTGAAAATTGGTCTCCTTAGCTTTACACATCTAGACTTTTGCGATGTGAAATATCTGCAAAAAAAAGTTTAGATAAGCAGAGCAACCAAAATAGTAGTGGTTTCGGAGGCGAAGCCCTGCTGCAACCAGAATTTTGATGATTATTATCTTTGTGTCACATCACTTTTGACTATTTCACATCTACACCAATCAAATTTGGTGTTAACCTTCTATGAATTGGTCTATTACTCAATGAAAACACATGGAGTTCCATAATCTATCAAAAAAAAAAAAAATCATTGAAAATATTTTTACAGTACTTGGCTAAAGTTTTGGAAATGGAAAAAGAAAATGAAAGGCAACATTTAATAGACAAAACAAGCATGATTTCTTATGGGAGTAAAATTAAAGATAATTGAGGCAAAGAGGAAACAAAGAAGATTAAAATAGACAGATAGGAGGTCGTTGAAGCTTGAAACTTGTAAAAGCCGGGAAAGAAGGAGCAATGGTAGTTGGAAAAAACAGACGAAATCTTAACTTCAAGGCAATGGAGACTCTGCAACCAACGACACCATCTCTTATGTGGACACATTAGGTAAGAGAGCCACACTTTCAGCTCCCATTCTCCTATTTCTCATTCATAAAACACTTCCTCTCTCCCCTCTCCATTCTCCATTGCCTTGTTCCTCGTTCCTTCCCTCCCTCCAATGGAAGCCAGCGCTGGACTTGTCGCCGGTTCTCACAACCGCAATGAACTTGTTGTCATTCATGGCCATGAAGAGGTATATATACACGGAAAGATAAAAAAAAGACACAGTTTTAAGTAACAGTTTAAACCCATTTTTCTTTTACTTGAGAGATGAGTTTTTATTGTGTTTTTGGCTTGTGCAGCCTAAACCTCTGAAGAACCTGGATGGTCAAGTTTGTGAGATTTGTGGAGATGGGATCGGGCTGACAGTAGATGGAGATCTTTTTGTGGCCTGCAACGAGTGTGGTTTTCCTGTTTGTAGGCCTTGCTATGAGTATGAAAGAAGGGAAGGGACTCAACAGTGCCCTCAGTGCAAAACTAGATACAAGCGTCTCAAAGGTATTGTCAGTAATATGCTTGTTGCAGCATCCATTAATTCTTCTAGGAAGTGAACTCACATTTTCTTTTTGTTCTAATTATGTCGGGAAGGGAGTCCTAGGGTGGAGGGAGATGAAGATGAAGAGGATGTGGATGATATCGAACATGAATTTAACATTGATGATGAACAGAACAAGCATAGGAATCTGGCAGAATCAATGCTTCATGGGAAGATGAGCTATGGAAGAGGCCCGGAAGATGAAGAAAATCCTCAAATCCCACCAATTATAACTGGTGTCCGGTCTAGACCGGTAAGCAAAGTTCTTGTTTTGTCATTAAGGCTCAGTACAACATGAAAATATTTTCCTGTTGCCATGAAAACCTTTAATAATAACTTTTTTTTTATCTGTTCTTGCAGGTGAGTGGGGAATTCCCAATAGGAGGTGCTCTTGCTTATGGGGAACACATGTCAAATTCTTCCCTTCATAAACGAGTGCACCCCTATCCTATGTCAGAATCCGGTATGTTTTTTAATCTTGTTTCACATAGAAGTACTTGATTTTTGGAAATTTTTGCATCAATCAGGGAGGAAAGTTTGTGACCTTCTGCACACGTTCAGCTGATTTCTTAAATGTTAACCACAAAATTACAAAGTCTTAAGTTTTCAAGCTTTGGGTGGTCTAAAAATCAACTTTTCTTTTTATATGACTGTGATCAGTATATATGGATATATGCCCATAAATTTTCCATCCAAGTAGTGCAAATTGGCTATGCAACATATCAAAAGAGAAAAATGATGTCTCACTTTTTGTTTTGCTCTGCATATACACTTGCAAACAAAAGAAAGCGCAAGATGGGATGAAAAGAAAGAGGGAGGATGGAAAGAGAGAATGGATGATTGGAAACTGCAGCAAGGGAATCTGGGTCCTGAAACTGATGACGCCAATGACCCTGACATGGCCATGTAATTCCTTACTGCTGTTAAATGCTAGCACGTGAAAGACTTGTATGTGCAGGAGCCAGTTTGTTAACCAGTATGTGTTTTCTCATGTGAACTTCTTACAGGCTTGATGAAGCTAGGCAGCCACTGTCAAGGAAGGTGCCAATTGCATCTAGCAAGATCAATCCTTACCGTATGGTGATTGTGGCTCGTCTGGTTATCCTGGCTTTCTTCCTCCGCTATCGAATTTTGAACCCGGTGCATGATGCAGTTGGGCTGTGGCTAACTTCTGTTATCTGTGAAATCTGGTTTGCCTTTTCATGGATCCTTGATCAGTTCCCTAAGTGGTTCCCTATTGATCGTGAGACATATCTTGATCGGCTTTCCCTCAGGTATAAAGATTTTGCAATATTCTAATGACGCACTTAAAGTATTGAAGCAGCTTTGATGCAGAACCGTTCATAATTAAAAAAATAGAACAGAATTCCTGATACCAGAAATCAACTTTTACACCTTCATAAGAGTATTTAAAATTAATCTTCTAAAACTACATGCTTTAAGAACATCCTTTATAATGACTGCAATTCATCTACGGTCTAGTTATTTTTTGCCCCATAATCAAACTCATAATGGTCGATGCAGATATGAGAGGGAAGGTGAGCCCAATATGCTTGTTCCTGTTGATATCTTTGTCAGTACGGTGGATCCCATGAAGGAACCCCCTCTTGTTACAGCTAATACAGTTCTATCAATCTTGGCCATGGACTATCCAGTGGATAAGATCTCTTGCTACATTTCTGATGATGGTTCTTCCATGCTCACCTTTGAAGCATTGTCCGAAACAGCTGAATTTGCTAGAAAATGGGTGCCATTCTGTAAGAAATTTGTTATAGAACCCCGAGCTCCTGAGATGTACTTTACTTTAAAGGTTGATTATCTCAAGGACAAAGTCCAACCCACATTTGTTAAGGAGCGTCGAGCTATGAAGGTTTGTATATATGAACTAGACAGCTCAGAGTTTAAGCTGAAGTAAGTTAATTTATTTGAAGTTCAATTCTTCTTGGTTTTTAACAGAGAGAATATGAAGAATTCAAGGTTAGGATAAATGCACTTGTCGCAAAAGCCCAGAAGGTTCCTCCAGAGGGGTGGATCATGCAAGATGGGACACCATGGCCAGGAAATAATACTAAAGATCACCCTGGTATGATTCAAGTATTTCTTGGTCAAAGTGGAGGCCATGATACTGAAGGAAACGAGCTCCCTCGGCTTGTTTATGTATCTCGAGAGAAAAGGCCTGGTTTTCTGCATCACAAGAAAGCCGGTGCCATGAATGCCCTTGTAAAGATCTAATTAAGCACTTAATAACTTCTGTTTCATTCAAGTTCCCTTCGTTTCTAGGCGCTGATGATAATTATGCTAAGTCAATTGCAGGTTCGTGTCTCTGGAGTGCTTACAAATGCGCCTTTTATGTTGAACTTGGATTGTGACCATTATGTGAACAACAGTAAGGCTGTAAGAGAGGCTATGTGTTTCTTGATGGACCCTCAAATTGGAAGAAAGGTCTGCTATGTCCAATTCCCTCAAAGATTCGATGGTATTGATAGGCATGATCGATATGCCAATAGAAACACTGTTTTCTTTGATGTAAGTGCAACAAGAAATTCCACATTCCCACTGTTTGAGATGGCCAAATGGGGCTTTATGATTGTTTAGTACACTATAAGATTATATATAGGGACAAATTAAATGAATCGGTTTTTTTATTCTTTTTCTCGGATTTCTGCAGATTAACATGAAGGGTCTAGATGGTATTCAAGGCCCTGTATATGTGGGCACAGGGTGTGTTTTCAGAAGGCAAGCTCTCTATGGTTATGAACCTCCCAAGGGCCCTAAGCGCCCAAAGATGGCAAGCTGTGGTTGCTGCCCTTGCTTTGGACGCCGCAGAAAGGATAGAAAGGATTCTAAGGATGGTGGAAATGCAAATGGGCCAAGCCTAGAAGGTGTTTGAGATTACTTTTTTCTTGTTTTCAATTTTGAACTGCTTTCCTAGATACTGTTCCTTCACCTTCTTCCCTAGATGCTGTTTCTTCACCTCACCTCACTTCAATTCTTTTTATATACAAACAGCAACAGAAGATGATAAGGAGCTACTGATGTCCCAGATGAACTTTGAAAAGAAATTTGGACAGTCAGCCATTTTTGTTACTTCAACCCTGATGGAACAAGGTGGTGTCCCTCCTTCCTCAAGCCCTGCAGCTCTGCTTAAAGAGGCCATTCATGTAATTAGTTGTGGTTATGAAGACAAAACGGAATGGGGTAGTGAGGTATTGCCAACTTCTTGAAATTTCATGACATTCGACTTCTAATTTAGGAAGAAGAGTAATATTTCTTATTGCTTATAGTTGGGTTTTTTTAAAGTTTAAAACATTCATAATGTGAAGATTTTTGTGCCTTCTGTACGTGCAGCTTGGCTGGATTTATGGCTCAATTACAGAGGATATTCTAACAGGTTTCAAGATGCACTGCCGTGGATGGAGGTCAATATACTGTATGCCAGTGTTACCAGCATTTAAGGGTTCAGCTCCCATCAATCTCTCAGATCGACTCAACCAAGTCCTTCGTTGGGCTCTTGGTTCTGTTGAAATTTTCTTTAGTCGTCACTGCCCTGCGTGGTACCGCTTCAAGGGAGGAAAGCTGAGGTGGCTTGAGCGATTTGCATATGTCAACACAACCATCTACCCCTTCACATCCTTACCACTCCTTGCCTATTGTACCCTTCCAGCAATATGTTTGCTCACAGATAAATTCATCATGCCACCGGTAAATGAATGATTCTTATTTCATCATTTCAAGTACTGACGTTGGAACGCTAACTGAAGATTAAACAGCTTATCTGCTAATTTAACTTGTTCTTGATTCTCTCCTGCAACAGATAAGCACCTTTGCAAGTCTATTGTTCATTGCCTTGTTTCTTTCAATCTTTGCAACTGGTATTCTTGAGCTAAGGTGGAGTGGTGTGAGCATTGAGGAATGGTGGAGAAACGAGCAATTTTGGGTCATTGGTGGTATTTCAGCACATCTGTTTGCTGTTGTCCAAGGTCTGCTGAAGGTTCTAGCTGGTATTGACACTAATTTCACTGTCACATCCAAGGCAACAGATGATGAGGAGTTTGGAGAATTGTACGCCTTCAAATGGACAACCCTCCTGATTCCTCCGACCACTGTCTTAATCATCAACCTAGTTGGAGTTGTTGCAGGCATCTCAGATGCCATAAACAATGGATACCAATCTTGGGGACCTCTATTTGGAAAGCTCTTCTTCTCCTTCTGGGTGATTGTCCATCTCTATCCGTTCCTTAAAGGTCTAATGGGGAGGCAAAACAGGACACCAACCATTGTTGTTATATGGTCAGTGCTATTGGCTTCAATCTTCTCCTTGCTTTGGGTCCGAATTGACCCATTTGTCTTGAAAACCAAGGGACCAGACACCACACGATGCGGCATCAACTGCTGAAAAGTTTGGTTTCCCTTTCTTCTTTGATGCGTGGCTCTCAATATTATTCATGTACATTCTTGATCTTACGAGTATGTGGTATGTGATGTATGAACAAGCAAAATGGAGATGCACTAGAAAGAATAAAATTAGAGTGAAAATTTTTGTATAGTTATATGCATTGTACCAAGTTTTGTCATTGAATTGAAAATAGCTCTACTTTGTGATCCCCTCTGTTTAATTGCTAAGTTTGCATGTTCTCATTCTGGCATCTCAAACTACATAGCATTTCATTTTCTTCCTTCTTTTCTTTGGAACTTGGGAACATCAATCCATTGCCTTTTAAGAAGCTCTTGTCTTGAAGGAATAGCTTAGTTGGGTTAATACCCGATGATCGTGTAGATACCATAGTATGTAGAGCAAATGCCTATAATGCCATTTAGGAGAAAGGGCATGCTTAAGGCTAAGCCATGGCAAATGCTTAAAACAAGCAATCAATGGCTTTGCCCTTTGAAATATTAATAGCATAATTGTTATGCCATTCAAAGTGCATTTCTAATCTACAAGATAAGACTTAAAACATGAAGGCGTCAATCTATGGCGATTCTATCAAGAGTTTGAGATTGAATCTTGCTCTTATTAAGATTGAAAGAGTCAGAAGAGAAGGATGAGGAAAAGTACGTATTTGCATAGTCAACCATTTGAACCATAAAAAGAAAATAGAAGTCAAGATGATCAGTGTTGAGGCTTCCACCCCCCCCCCCCCCCCCAAAAAAAAAAAAAGAAGAATCAAAATAATAACTAAAAAAATTAAGTAATAAATAACTATGGTGTGTTTTACTTAATGGTACTTGGGATATGAAATCTGACGGTAATTTTGACTTCTTACAAAACCACACCACACAACACAAAAATGGTACACACACATAAACCACAAATACACAAGTATTTAAGTAGAATCAAAACTGGTGCTTATTGAAAAATATTACTAACAATAAAAATACATCAATGAAAGTAAGTAACAAAGAATTTTCCTGTTTAAATAACATCCTCTTAGAAGTCAAAATTGCTAGAAGTGTACCTCTTTCATGAAACAGTTACTCCAAGATCTGTTTATGCACAAAATTTCTTCAAGGACATAAGGAAACAGGAAGCATGAACTGATGAAAATCTAAAGATTGCCAAAAGCTTGAGACTCATGTTGAACAACTGAATGGTTTGATTGGTATTCTCCCAGTTCTCTGGTTAGAAAACCAGCCAAATTATAGAACATAGGTATGGAATGTGAAACATAGTGTTAATTGCATTCACTTGCATTAACTTTGGCATAAATGATTCTATCCAAGTCGACTGGTGGCTTTATGCCCAATTGGTTGACAGCACCCAACCTTGATTTGTTGCTTTCTGCAACCCATCTTATTCAATGAACTGAATAGTTATTTCATCACCAATAGTCTCCACAAGAACACACACCATCTTTAAAATGATGGAAACGATTAGCATCCCTAACCACAATGACCCTGTCAGTAATCTTGGATATAAATTTAGTAGCAGTATGGCAATCTACACAAACTCGAAGATTCTTAAAAATCCTAATTTCAGTTCCAGGCTCCGTAGCAATAAGGCCAAAAGCAATGGCCAATTTCTCACTGTGAACATTTATCATTAGCTCCTTCTCTTCCTCTTCTACATCATGCAATGCCATATCAGTCTCGGTCTGAAAACCTGCCTCCTTCATTTTCCTTATTAATTTTTCTAGCATTGCATATATTGCTGATGCTTGAGGATGGGACCGATCACCAGATGTAAAGACAAGTGGGGTTTCACCAATCTCAATTAGAGTGCACCCAGGAATCTTTGCCAGCTTTCTTTTCTTAACATCTTGTCGGACTGAAGCAGCCAGTGGATAGTTCCTCTCAGCTGAGTATAAATTTGACAGTAAAACATAATATCCTACATTTTCTGGGTCCAATTCAAATAGCCTTTCAGAAGCCACACGGGCAAGCTCTTTATCCTTGTGGATCACACAAGCACCAAGCAATGCACCCCACTCAGCAGGACCTGGCTCAACTGGCATTTCCTTTATAAACTTTAAGGCTTTCTCTAATTGGCCAGCTCTGCCAAGGATGTCAACCATGCAGGCATTATGTTCAGCTAATGGCTCAAAGTGATAAACATGGATCATAGAATGAAATATTTCCTCTCCTTCTTTCACCAAGCCAGCATGACTGCAAGCATACAGGAGAGAAAGAAATGTAACACCATTTGGTGCAACCCCAGAATCAGACATCTTAGAGAAGAGCCTAAGTGCATCCTGGCCCTGGCCATGAAGGCCATAACCTGAAATCATTGCATTCCAAGTCACCACATTCTTGTCCAGCATCAAGTCAAACAATCTTCGAGCCACTCTAATGCTACCACATTTTGCATACATATCAATTAAAGCAGTTGACACATAAATGTTAGACTCAAAACTCTTGCTTCTAACTAGGCCATGTACCCACTTCCCCAGACTTAGAGCTCCAAGCTGAGCACAAGCTGAAAGAATGCTTGTAACTGTGACAGGATTGGGACTAACTTTGGACATCTGCATTTCCTGGAAAAGAGATATTGCTGCTTCTGTCAATCCATTTTGTGTGTAACCTGAGATCATAGCATTCCAAGACGCTGGAGTTTTCTCTGAGGACTCATCAAAAAGCAGCCGAGCAGATTCAATCTCATTTAGTCTGCTGTAAGCAGTAGTTAATGCTGTTGAAACAGAAGATTGTGAAACAATACCAGATTTCACACAGAAACTATGAATACAAGTAGTAAGATTTAAATAACCAAAGGGAGAAAAGACAGGAATCAACCCTACAATTGTACTTGAATTGACTTTTTCCCCAGAACCAAGGAGTTGTTTAAAGAGCCTCACCGAACACTCACTCTCACCATTGCTGGTATACCCCGAAATCATTGCATTACAAGAAACCAAATCTGGTCTGCCAATCTCTCCAAACAATAACTTAGCCGCCTCAATCTCCCTACATTTTGAATACAACGAAATAAGCGCGGTAAGCACATGAACATAGGAATGAAACCCGAGTTTTAAAGCCAAACACTGAACCTCCATCCCCAAAGTCAACTCTTGCAACTCCGCCAAAGCCGGTAAAACAGCAGCCACAGTAGTTGAATCCAACCGGATCCCGCCATCTTTAAGCATATCGCCAAAAATCAGTAACGCATCCTCAAAACAACAAATTTTAACCAACCCAGAAATCATCGAATTCCACAGCACCGTATCTCTTAGAGGCATTTTATCAAACAACTTTCGTGCCAAATCAACTCGCCAAATCTTCAAATAAAAATCAACAACAGCAGTACCCACGAATAAATCCAATCCACACCCATCAACAACCGCATGTTCGTGTAACAACATACCCACTTTCTCATCCGAAAGGGTAGAAGCGGATGCGATAGCGAAGGCGTAGGTGAAGTTATCAGGGTTGAGGTGAGTGCATTTCCTCAAATGGGTATAGAGCGAAATGGAATGGACGTTAGAGAAGCCTTTGATGAGAACGTTGAAGAGGAAGAGATCGGGGTTTGGGATGGAGAGGAAGAGGTGACGTGCATAGGAGGTGGCCCTGAGGTCGAAGAGCCTGTGGGTGAGTTTGGTAACGGTTGAGAGGTCATTTTGGAAGCCATTATGGATGATCTGGGCGTGGGTTTGGGTCAGATGAGAAACAGTGATGGATTTCTTGAGGAGGTTTAGGAAAAAGTTTCGACTTCTTGTTGGTGAGTTTGTGCTTGTTATTACGGATTTGATGAACATCTGCCTTCCTCTGTAATTGAGAATTGAACTCTCAGTCATACCTAAGGTAAAATGGCGGGAAGCTGAGATGCATGGCTGCGTGGAGCCAGCTTTGGGCCATATAAACACCGAAGGACTCCATTATAATGATAATTTTGATCGTGGATCGAGTTTATTTTAGTGACAATTAAAATTGTACAAAATTATAAAATGTGTCCAGTTTTTTTTTATATAGTTTTAAAATGTATTTTTATTATATTAGTATCTTTATCGTTTTAATATGCCCTATAAGATATGTTTTTCACTCTTTTTGTAAAATTTAACTCCACGATGAAATAATTTTTTTTATAGAATAATAATTATTTATAAGTATTTGGTCTACGCGGGTTCCATATAATAAATTTGATATGAATCTTTAAAAAAAATCCATGGTTATGATTGTTAATTATAGAATTATAAGTAGTAAAAATAATTAGTCTACAAGTGACTTGAATCCATCAAGGGTGTGTTTAAATCTTAGAATAAGCTTTTTATATAAGAGCATTCGGTAGGGAGGAAAAGGCAACTTTTCTTCCTTTGGGCTTAATGGGCAGTGGCCCCTTTTACAACAAAAATTGTTGAGGATCAACTCCAAGGTTTCAAGCCATGGTCTTCTCCTACGGCTTTGAATTAAGCCTACTTTCATCATCATTAATCATTAAATGCACTTCCTTAACCTTCAACAAAAATTTTACCTTCATTCCTAACTTCTCAATTATTTCAATCAAATATGATTCAAAAAAAAAAAAATTTAGGAATAAAAACGAAACGTTCACAAAAAAGTTAGGAACTAATTGGGTAATGGTCCAAGAATTCGTGGCTGGAGTCACCGTTGTAACAATTCACAACATAGCATTTCACTTTCTATGCTTTTTTATTACAATCTTACAATTCTCTTTAATATAATCTTGCAATTTATGGCCATATTTGCTACATAAAATTATAATAAAATAAAATAAAATAATATTATGAGTAAAATTAAATTAAATAATATTATCTTATGTTATGATATATGCAAGAATTAAAATAAATTATTTTATTTATTGATCAAGATTATTTTTTTTCAAAATTTATATAATTTAAATTATTGATGTAATTTTAAAGATATAATAAAACATATAAATTAAATCATATAGATTAAAAATAATTATTTTCACTTTGAAAGGATTGAATCATTTTATACTAACAGAATAATAATTCTCCTTATAATCTTATTCTTTTCAATTAGATACAAATAAAATATAATATAAGATAATTATTATACTATATTATCCACAATCCTATGCACCAAACATAATTTGAAATTATGATTAATTAATTGTAATACAATAATTATATAATTTCTTTTTTTTTTTTTTCAAATCCTTTGCATTTTCTTTTCATATGCGTGATACAAAAATTACACGTAGAAAAACTGGGCCAATTGCTCTCTATCTTTTGAAAGGGAAAAAATTACCATTTAAGTTAAGAAAAATTTAAAAAAAGGGACAATTTACATTTACTGGGAACTGAGCAGATTTTGTAATTTATCTCACTTAAATGATATATTGGCAGATTGTTAGCATACCAGGTGGTCAGGGCCATGGAAATGCTTTGGTTGCCAAGATTGGCGGCTTCTTGCTCTCCAAAGGTTGTTTTGTTTGAATGAGATGAGACCTAAGGCTGCACTCTTCTAACTGTTCAATACCAACGGCAAAAATATTGTCAAAGATAGTCCTAAGAGAAAAGATAAAGTAAATATATACGTTAGAAAATAGAAACAATACTTTGCAATTGCACAATCTATTTTAGCCAGCTCATATGGAATATATATGAGATGACCAGCTGATATCAGCTACCCAGTTTGATAGTGATGGCATGCATCGGTCACATATATCATGGCGATTAGGATGAATAAGGACTAATGCATGAATGAAGAGAGAATGATGAAGCATTGACAGCCAGCATTAATTGGCTCTAAGCGCTTAAAAATGTAACCAGGTTGGTGTTTAACTTAAGTAGCAAAGGCTAAAAAACATTTATTGAGTTAAAATTACTGATTGTGCATCTAAGTCAAGTAGGGTCAGTTTGAAGCAAATATGGAAAGAGCTGACATACAGTGCCCGTATGGCATGCATGTTTGAGCATCACATCAGCTTCATACCTAAAATTCTTCCCTGTCCCTACTAACGCATGAAACAAAATTCCTTTTCGGCATGATCAACCAGAACTAAGTCAACTAAAATGCCAAATTAAAGCATTTCTCAACAATAAGGTTGGATTTGGCCAAGTGTATCCTACTATCTCATTGCTCAGTATGGGGCAGGAGTTAACTCATCGGTTGAAATTCAAGTTAAACACTTCCTAACTTCTCTCTCTCTCCCTCTAGAAGAAAATAACTGAAAATCTTAACCTCATGCTTTGTCAGATTTCTTATTACATGCACAATAAACATCATACAATCTTAACTTTGGAGGAGCTTAAAAGGTCAAATCTGGAAGAAATATCTCTTTTTTGGGGTATGCTTAGACGTTTTATGTCCATATATTTGGAAGATCTTAAATCTGGAAGCCTAGATCTATTTAATTTAAAGGTAATTAAATAACCCATCAAAATACTATATGTAGCTCCAGAAGTTAATTATGTCATCATCCTATGGGATAAACTTTGATCCATGCAAATGATAGTTTCAGTTCAAAGCAAAAAGACAGCTGATTGTTGTCAATGCAAGTTGCAGTGATATTTAATCCAATAATTCAAGTTCTACAAGCACGCAATGAGTCCTCACCTGCATAGCTGCTGATGAAGACAACAGAGCTTCACATTGGTCAAGCATGTTTTTCTCTTGTGCAGTTATTGCAGCAAGCTCAGAAACCAAATTGTTTATCCCTTCCACCTACAACAAATAAAATATTGAAATAAAGTTAAGCATCTGGACTGAAACCAAAGATATTAAAAGACATCAACAATAGAACGGCCTGATAAAATCAGAATCCAGAGTTTGTCACACATTGGAGCAGCACAGGGCCAAAGTCCAAGTTGCCAATGTGAAATTTTTGGTCATTAGGAGGCGTATATGCTTTCACCATAGCATTAGATGGAAAAGAAGGGTAAGAAAAAAAATCTTTTCAAAATTCAGATATACATTATCTATGTTGAAATTGCAAGAAACACTTGTCTCAATATCTTAAAAGTAAAATAAACAGAAATAAAACTTCTACTTGTACTGAAACAAGCTTTCTCGGAAAATACACCAGCAGTTGGCATCTTAAATTTCAATATCAATAACAGAAAAGATCAAAGGATTCCAGGACTAAGCAGAAGGGAGAAAAAGCAAGATTCAGAGTCACTATTGTGACATGATAGGCATTCAATTAAAAATAGTAGCAGGAAGTAAAGACTACCACATAGATATTTGTTCTAACTGCTTATAATGTCAGCATTTATGCCAAAAAATGGGGAAACTAGTGGCTTAGGAAGCTAAATACCTTTGAGAGTAAAGAACAAATGGAGGATCCCATAGCCTGCATCACGTCAACAGCAGAGCAAATAGCAGCTTTCAATGATTCAATGTCCGCCTGAAGAGTCCAAAATTCAGTAATAATATCAAGATTTCTCTTTTCAGATATCAATCGAGAGTATTTTTCTAAACTAACTTACCCTTGCCCCTCCAGTTACGGGAAGACGGAGAGTGCTCGCCTCCAGATCTTCTACTGCTCCAGCTAAAGAACTTATATGATCTCTTTCAAGTAATGCCCAATTGTTGAGGTATCCCATCTGCGTTAATCATGTACATACATTAATTTAGCCAAAGGAAATCCTGTGGACTTACATACAGAAACTACAAATTGGTATTCGAAAGCATGATTGAAAGTTAAAATATATTTCCCTGAAAACATTATTTCTCTTCCAAGCACAATAGGCATGCTTAAGAATTTACTTCTTTCATTTGATAGATTAAAGATGAAAATGAAAGTTTAATGTTGTTTTCTATTGTCATCAACTACATCCTCTTTTTTTAGACAGATGAAATGATGTCAAAACATCTACAATTTCAATGTACAGCCCAACTTGGGAATAAAGTTCTAAAGACCGTGCTAAAAGCCATAAGTTGTTTAGATGGGAAAGGAAAATATAAGAGTGCTTGAATGCCAATAAAGAAAGTGCTAGGTCGCAATGAAGCATCTCAGACAAGGATAACAGAAAAGAGAGGAAGAAGAGGGCAAAAAGAGAAAAATGATCCTCCATTGCTCACTTGTTATCCAGGTCATAAAATAATAATGATCTAAAAGTGTAAAAAGAAGAACAGCATCAAATTCCAAGCTCCATTTTCATTTAGTATAATATGTTGAAGACGGACAGGTCAGTACAACTTCAATATTCCAATTCAGATATAACTCTAACAACAAATATTGGTACACCTATATTCTACTGCACAATGCTTAGAAGGGAAAGCCTGCAAATTTTTGCTTAGTGGAAAGACTATGTACTGATATGCTGATTGTCAGAAAAGATTCTTTTGTTTTTGCACGTCACAGAATATTCTTGAATGAGTGAGATAGCAAATTCAATTCTTCAAATTTTTAGATGAGATGTTTCCATATGGATGAAAGATATCTCTTTAAACTTTTGGAGACAAAAGCAATTAAGTAGTTGATCATAAGCAATTGTTCCAAATGTAAGACATGAAATATATTATTCATGTAGATAGTAAACTGCGTCTCTCTTCCATCAATTCAACATTAATCACCAGGAAAAAAGTTTCATAAAAAATGTTCATCGAAAATTGCAACTGTAATGTAATTGTAACAGTAATAACTAGAAGAACACATATTAGTTATCAAGTGAAGGCCACTTCAAAGTCATATTGGACATATATCAGAAAGTCAAAGGTACCAGATGCACACTTGACCCCTGGTCTTCTTATTATATACCTTCCATGTTTATGCAACAGAGAGTCAGTTGTTATATTTTGTCACATTTGATGGAAACTTTTTCCCTTCAATATTTTCAGGTCTTAAAATTTTATAGTTTGCCTTATCCATAGAAACTTGCAGAACAAATAAGCATTTTAAATATGGGGATGCAGAATATATTTCAATCTAATAAGGTTCCTAGCACCAACCAAGATGGAAAGTTCAAACACGAAAGAATCTTTAGAGCCGATCAAACTGGAATTACATGTCAGGAGTAAATTACTGGTACTTTCTTCTGATTGCACCAAAATATGGAGTGGATCCAAATGCAGAAGACCCTCTAATTCCTCAAATGCTGAAGCTTGGGCCAAAATGCACAGCACACTGCAGAATGAGCCTCCAGTCATGGGTTTTCCAATATTCTCAGCCATTATAGGACTAGCACGACTAGAAGATTATGATTTACAATTCTACAAGACCTCTAAGTTCATTCTAATCAGTATCTCAGCCAAATTTAAGAAGCTAGGTGGTCCACAACAATGCTATACATCATTACCTATAGCGCTGTGAAAATAAAGTAGGCCCTCTATTCATCTAAATGATGCTTCCAAAAAGCTATGCTGATTATAATATTCTATTACTATAAAATTTAGACCAATAGATTGGTTCAAGGGGTAGCCTAGTGATATCCATCTTTCTTCCGAAAGGAGGATTCCTCCTATCCATAAATGAAACAATTTAGACCTACAGATGAAAGAAGATACATAAGTATGCACTAAATACCTCCCTGTGTCTTCACAAGGAATTGAACAATTAAAAATGCACATAAACTGCTATTATAATGTCTAACTTAATATATAGAAGCATTAGTAACATCAAGATTGTAAGAGGGGAATAAAAGTGTGCTATGAAAAGACAATGTTGTTATGGAGAGAGGCATTACTTGATCATTCAAAACTGAGTTCAGCTTGAGCTCTAACTTTAACTGTTGGAGATTGATCTTTTTCTTGATCATGGCATCCCACAGACTCGAAGTAGCATTCCAAACATTGTACAAAGTTTCCTGCAACAACAGATTAAAATTTTCTTTGATTAAAGATATAACATGCTATATAAGAGGAAATTCACTACCACGCCATTTCTAAAGCTCTATGCACGTGATATGCATACAAGTACAACACTTCCATGAAATTCCTCACAAAAAGAAACTAATCATATGGATCATGATGCAAAAAAGCAAACAATCTGAAGATTTTCTTTATTCAATAATTGGAGAAATGCATTGTGGAAATTAAATTTTCCTATTCAAACCATCAAAGATTATCTTCCTTTCTTTCATAGAAGAAATCTACCTCCACAGTAACTTTCTGAATATACAATACAGCTTCTGCCTGGGCATTAGCAAATCGCCACTGCAAATAACGGTTGTAAAGAAGTCGCAGTTGATGAGCATCCTCTATGTAGCTTGCGCTTTTTCTTCCCTTCTTAAAATCTGCAATAAAACTGAGAACTGAAGTTGAGCTATGGGATTGACTAGATGAAGTGGATGTCCTCATCCGAGATGGACTAACTCCCCTTGGAGTTGGACTGACTCCTCTTGGAGGTGGAGTGGAAGGTCTTGCCCGAGATGGACTGACACCCCTAGAAACAGAGGTCCTACTTGGTGACTGAGGTCGTGATCCAGGAGCAGATAAAGACAGAGATTTGACCCCATGAGTTGTTAATGTCATCTTGTCCAATGAACTTGCAGAAAGGAGCCTTGCAGGTCCAGATACCCGCATAGACTTATCATCAATTGAAATTGCCTCAGACCCTACTCGACCAATTTCATCAAGTGATAGCCTTGCAGCATCACTAGCAGATTCATGTAGAGGTTTACCCAAACTATCAGACATTGGCATTCTCTTCAGTGAAGATAAATCCATTCCCGGAACAGGTGTAGATAAACTTTTAACAATCTTATTGCCCAGATCCACATTTCTGTTCAATGAATTGGAAGATAATTTCCCACCAATTCTACTAGGCCATCGATGCTGATCTATCAATCGGCTAGGCAAACCATCAACTGGTTTTGAATTTTCAGACTGATCAGGTGCATTTTTCCCTTTAAGAGGACTTCTTTTTCTATCTGGAGTAGGCTTCTGTGATAAGTTGGATGACTCTGACTGTTGTCTGTGAGCCAAATTTGAAGAAGGTCTCAAAGTGCGATCCAAGGAAACATTACTAACTGGTTTTTCTTTTTCCTTTTTGCTAACAGGAATAGAAATAATGTCAGACTGAAATGAAACACTAAGACTTCTCATAGTAGAAGGCCATAAACTTTCTGGTATACGGCCAGTTGATAGCCTTCTAGATGATATCTGCACAGACATTGATGAATCATGAACCGGAGTAGATGGACTTCGAGGTGAAGGTGGTGTTGAGGGACGCTTCCTCTCAGCTGATAGAGATCTCTTTTGTACCACCTGTGAAGGTGTAGGGGTTGTTCTAGTGAGGTTTGGAGATGGGCAGCGCCTGGGACCAGAAGGTGTTGATGGAGTGGGTGATTTATACCTCGAACTAACTTCCCTTGTTCGAGGACGTCTAGTAGTGAGTGGTGCATTGTTCTTTTCAGCAGGAACAAGTGGCAATCTTGTGGTAGCCACAGCAGCAAGCTTGTGCAATCGTTGCTCTGATTCACATACATCCATCCAAACTCTCCAAACTAGACCGCATTGATGGGATTTTCCCAACAAAAAGCCAAAACTACATTTAACGGCCTAACTTTTACATGAATCCTACATGTAATTGGAAAAACACCAGCTGCTCAAAAAGAAGATACTCTTCCCTGCAATAAATCTGGCCACAAATGCAGAAACCAAAAGTTAGATGCTTACAGAATCGCAGAAAGCAAAGGAATAATTACAAACAACAGAGAAAAAAAAAAGAAACTGAAAAAGAATACATCTTTTAGATGCCCAGATCTGACTGACGAAGAATTAGAGAATTACAAGAAATGGGCATTGGTTATTCATCAAGAAAAGCCCAAATCCAAGCAGATCAAGCCATCATAACGAGGCTAAGAAGTGATAAAACAGCATCAGGTACAATGGGGGGTCCTTAAGAAATTTCAGTAGACTTCTATCCAACGTACATTAACGGTCATCACTAGATTGTCTTTGTGTTAAATCTCGACAAAAAATTGCAAATGCAATGTAGTAAGGGGTCCTCTATGGGAAGACTTGAGAAACTATACTGTTAAGTCTGCAATGGTTGTTGGTGCCTGGTGGTGGGGTGTAGGATAAGAAGACAGCTAAAACAAAGGTGCGTAGGAGAGAGAGAGACCATTCTCTCTCAAAAGGTCACTAATCTTGTTATGTTAATATTTCTCTTTTGTCCCCCTCACGGGAATGCCATGGTCGGCTGGGCAGGAAAAAGAAAACCACAATGGGGTTCACTGATTCGTACTCACAAAAACAAATATACAGCCCTACTCTCTGGCTTCCTTCCTTTCCTTCTCTTCCCCTGTCCATTAAAAAGAATTCAATGACAATGATCCCAACAAACAATTGCTGCAAAATATATAAAAATAATAATAATAATGTCCTTTCCATGAAAAAACAAAAAAAAAATTAATCACATGAGACTTTTACCTTGGGATCACATGTTTGGTTAACTAAATGACAGTAAAATTAACATAACAATTAACAACTAAAATGCAATTAATAAATTAGGTAATAATGTATGTATGCTTGTTTGTTTGTATCCATATTTGTTTAGTTATTTAAAAAAATTTTAAAAAAAATGAAGTTTTGCAGTGCTAATGTTGTTGAAGATATGGAAAGAGCCATGGAGGACCAAATGCAAGGAAGATCATTGTCCACCCTTAAGAATACCAGTAAAAACTTGAAATAATAGTTAAAATTCTATTTACACAAAAAAAAATTGTACTATAAATAATACAGAAAAAAAACATAGAGTAATTCCTAGAAATATAGTTTTTGAATTGATCATCTGGGTATTTTTTTATTTTGCGTTTCCTGATTGAAGAACGAAAATGGATGGAAACCACAGTAACGATTAAAGCTTTAAAATTTGATTAAAATTGAAATAATTAAGAAGGGTTTTAAATTTTTTTTAATGATTAGAATCCAAGATCATTATATTGTCTGTATTAGACAGGGTTACGTCCCTAAAATTGAAGACAAAAAATACAGTGATTAAAAAGAAGTGTTTCATGTAAATCTCTTTGTAAGAAAGTTGCAGAGATTGTTCATTGAATCCAACTGCTAAAAATAGCAACAAAAAAGATTACTTTAAACTAATTTAATGTTAAACTGCCTTTTTTTAAAAAAAAATTGTTTTATCCTAATTCAGTGATCGACAAAGCAAGATCAAAGCAGGAAGCAGAAAATTAATTGAAATATAAACTCAGATTAAAAAAGAAAGAAAAATATTTTATACAAAAAAATCTCACCTTTATCGATCTAAAAAATCTTCCAAATGATTCAATCACAAAAAAAAACCCTAAGAAATTCGTCAATTCTTTGAAATTCGAGATACAAAGGAACCAAGGGGGTGATCGCCGGAGAGGAAAAGACAGATCGCCGAGGGCTGTTCGGAGATCGAATATTCAGGCGGGAGATGGAAACCGATTGGATTTTTTTATTTTAATTTTGTTTTTTTAATAAGAGAAACGAGAAGGAAAGAAAGGAAGGGTAGATGAATAAAAAAGAGAGAAACAGAGAAAGAGTAAGAGATAATTTCGAGGAAGAAAAGAAATAAAGAGAAGGGATAATTACAAGGGAAAAGGAAGGAAAAAAAAAGTTTGAAAAAAAGATGAGGGAAAAGAAAACGGTTTTTCAGTTGAGAGGGGATTAAGAAGGATGTTGTTTTCGCGCCACCTACTTTATTGTATTTTTCAGTACTTAAGGAGAAGAGAAGTTTTCTTTTGTCACGTTAACCTTTTTTTAATAAAAAAAATTGTCAATTAATTACAACTTACTAGTTTCTTTTTTCTTTTTTTTTTTTTTTAACGTTTTTGTTATTATCAAGTAATTGCTCATCAATATTTGGTTTAAATGATATATATATATAGTTTATATTTGTTATATTATCAAAGCATACATTTTATGTATTATTTATGAATTAAATAATATTATTTCATTAATAAAAATTTAAAAAAAATCAAGTTTTATGTATTTTTTTTAAAGATTAATTAAAAATTATGTTTAATCATTAACGAAACGACACTATCTGATTTATTAATAATATATAAAATTTATATATGAATAAGTAAATCAAATATAAATTCATATATACATATAAATAAATATAAGAGGAAGGGATCAACTAATATCAGTATAAAATTTTTTAGTTTTATATATATTTTTTAACTATTGATTTCAATAAATTTAAAAAATAAAAGAAATAAATTAAAAAAATTTAATCTCTTCCATTGGATTGAGGGAATAAAAAAATCAAAAAATTAAAAATTGATTCAAAATTATAGTATTTAGTTCGATTCGGATCGATTTTTTTCTTATTTGATTTTGATTAAGTTTGGATATTAAATGTATATATATTAGGTTTTAATTAAATTTTAAATTAAAAAGTAAAAAGTAAAAAAAAATCGAATTTAACCAAATTAGATATTTTTATTAGTTTTTATATATTTTAAATTTTTATAAAAAAATAATTATTTTATATA
Source organism: Durio zibethinus (assembly GCF_047325235.1). Lineage (NCBI taxonomy): Eukaryota > Viridiplantae > Streptophyta > Magnoliopsida > Malvales > Malvaceae > Durio > Durio zibethinus. The sequence continues at coordinate 26,393,081 of NC_143167.1, read as the reverse complement.
TAAATATATTAAAAATTCTATTAAAATAATATATAAAAATAAAAATTTAAAAATCAATTAATCAAATTAAAATGATATAATTCAATTCAGATTGAATTCGATCGTAAAAAATTCGATTCGAATTCGGATCAAATTTTAAATTCATAATTTTATACATTATTCAAAAAATCAAATCAAACTATATTTGATTTAAACCATTATCATACTTACTTGAATCTATTGAATTAATAATTAAAAAATAGATAAAACTAAAAACTTTTATATTAATATATATATATATATATATACTTAAATAATCAAATTAAAAATTTCTTCTTTATATATGCATCAACAATTGATTAAATTTATAATGAATCAATATTTCGCTTGTAATGTTTAAATTCAATTTTGACGCTAACAATTTTTTTGATAGATCATTTGTAAGTTTACGTTGACACTTATGATGTGTTCTAACTCTAAAATGAAATAATATAATTTTTTCTATATAATTTACCTTTACTTTCTTTTTTCAACATAAAAAGGAAATTCAAATGATATATTTTTTAAACAAAAATCATATATTAATTAAGAACTAATTGCTACAATGCACTTTATTTCCACTCTTATTTCTATCTGACTTCATGTAACTATCATTTTCATAAAGGTCGATACTTTTTTTTTTTTTTTCAAGTTATGACTTTTTTCTAAAAAAAAATATTTTCCATTTTTTAGGTTGTAGTCTGAAGTTTGAACAAGTGTAAAAAAATTTTTCTTGATTTAAATCTCTATCCTTTTAAGAACATAACTAAAATATGCTGCAAATTAATTTACATTATTTGCTCATAGCCTTTAATTATATGCCAAGAAAATTTCAAAGAGAGATAAGGCACATAAATTGGTCAAATGGAGAAGATTTCAAATATCATTAGGTCATGGATTCAAGTTTAAGACATGTGGACTTTTTTTATTTTTACTTTATGTTAAATTATCTCTATGTTATTGATTTCTTCTATTATACGTAATTGTTTTATTGTATGTTTCAATTATGTTGTATATAATAAAATTATATATTTTATTAACGAACGTTTTTAAGTTGATTTGATAATTTGTGTTATTGTATCATATTTTGTGTTAGACTCAATTTTAAATATTACATGAATAATTTTGATATGAACTTGACATGAATAACTTAAATACGAACATGACACATTTATTATATGTATTACATGCAATTCAACACGATTAATATATTTAAAATTAATTATACCTAAATAACATAATACCACATGACACGATTAATACTATTATATACGAATAACACCATTAGATATTATTAATTCATTTATTTAAATAAAAAATCATTTAAATTAGTATTTAAATAAAAAATTATTTAAAAATAAAATATTTATAATTTATTTAAACACTAAAATGATGTGATAAATATAATTATTAAATTATTTTTTAAATAAATTAAAATAAATTTTAATTTTTTATGCTATGAATAATACCATATATTAAGCGTATTTTTATTGTTTGACATAAATACGACACGAATAATATTGTGTTTTAACCGTGTTGATATAATTAAGACATAAAATACAATTACACTAAAACCATACATGATTTCTTTATATCATTTTTGTATTATGTCATTTTGTTGTATTTAAAATTACCAAGTCAACTTTTAAGACACTTATTAAGTTAATTAAATTATTATTTATAAAAATATTTTATGATAAATAAATAATTAATAATTAATTTAATAAAATTTAATGCATTGAAAATATCAACTTTCCTAATATAGTAACATAATTATAATTTCAACTTATACATGCAATTTCATAAAAGAAAGTTTCTTTTTCATATATATATATATATATATATAAATACAACGTATTGAATTGGAAAAATTGACAAACAAAAGATTTAACTCTAACAAGAAGTCCAAGTTTTTTTATTGGTGATTAAGAAAATTATTTGCTTATTAATGGTCTCCGTAACACTTTCTTTAAACAGCTTATGGAATAATTTTACTAATTTCCTAAAACAAAGAGAATTCACAGCACATCAAAACCGCCACCAGCAAACATTAAAATCGTTGCTAATTATAACATTACTTAAAGTTGCATTAAAATCATCAGCTATAAACATTGAAAGCATTAACCACCCATATTGATCAATTTCCAGCTGAACCAAAACCAACCGTCCCTAAATTTATGATAACTTTTGTTTCTTACAGATAGTTCCAAATCTTGGAAATGAATTTCATGTTCATTTAAAAGATGTTAAAAAAAGTAAGACTCTTCAATGAGTTGGAAACCTTTTGATTTGGATTTTGAAACCTCTTTTAGGAAATGAACTTCAGCAAGTAACCTACGCAAATGGTTGGCATTTTAAATTTTCTATTAAATTGTTGTTATCAGATGGCCGTTCAAGTACTAAGAGTACTGATTTTTTTCCTTTTTATTTTTTTGAGATATTACAATCGTCAATAAAGATGGTGATAGATTAGGTAGAGATGGGATTTTACTCATTTTGAATCTGATTGATTTTTAAAATACTTTACTCGATTCCAGTACGATATTGGATTATTATTTTATATATCAAATTCCGATTTAACACCTATGCGTATCACGTCCAATCCATTATCAATCCAAAATTAATTTAATGATTTTAATTTAGTTTTATATTTATAAAAATATTATTTTTTAAAAAATTTATTTTTTAATTATATATAAATACAATATTTTTATTAAGTTAATATTTTAAATTTATGTATTAGATGATATTTTTATTAATATATATACATATGTAAATATAAAATTAAATTGTAAAATATATATTTTATATATCTCAAAACAGATCGAGATGAAATATTTTAAAATATAATTTTGAGCCAATCTTAATTTTATTTTTTAAAAAAATACTCAATCAACTTTTAATTCAATCTTCGATGTAAAAAAAATTATCTTTATTAAAATAAAACGAACCAAAACACATCGATTACGAATTATTTTATCATCTCTAATCATTAATGATTAAAATATCCCTTTTAATGGACAACGAAGGTTTTCACCTTACACTAGAGTATCTGCACATCATACAACTTGAGTTGAGACTAAGACAGATTTATCAAAAAATAAGATAAGCTTATCTTTTGTCCAAATCTACTAAATAAATGTAGAAATAAGATGGATTAGAATAAGAAGATTGTGTTCACACTAGCTAGAAAAAAAGAGCATGAATATGGATGTGATTATGGTCAAATTCATTATTATGTAATCTGCAGGAGTAAATGAGTTCAAATGTAAATCCCTTGATTTTAGGCACGATTCTAATAATGCAATCTAAAAATTTTAATGCTTGGTGGGATGTTCCTAGTTTATATATTTTTTTATTATTCTTTGGTAGAAAGAGAATATGGTTTTTTTTATCCTTAAGCAATCTTTTAGATTATTTTTTAAGTTTTGTATCTTTTAAGTGGATTTCTTAGAGTGGTGAACTTTTATTATTTTGTATTATTGATTAGAATTTTTAGAATGATATTTCTGTATCCCTTAGTTTCTAATATTGGTGGTGAACTTTTATCCCTTTTAATCTAATAATCATATTCTACCATTATTTAAATTCTTGTAAGTTATCTTTTTTATGAGTTTTTCTATTTGTAATTAATCTTTGCATTTCAAATATCAATTCTCAGCATCAAATTAATATCAGAGCTATGCCAGGTCGTCATCGTCAAGCACCAATAGAAGAGATTGAAATCAACATCAATGTTACAGCAACTATCAATGTTTACTCAAAGGATGCCTTCATAGAGGAGATGCGATAACAGATTTTTCAACTATAACATCTGTTGCATATAAAAGAAGAGAGAGAGAGAGATGAGATATAAGATAATGAGACAACGAAAGAGGAACGAAAAAGATGAAAAAACCAATCTATACAATAAAAATAACAGTGATTCTGGTGATAGCACTTTATCTCACTCATGGCAAATTAGAGACTACCTATGTAAAAACCAACTTCAACCTAGTATATTCAATTCAAAGATAGAGATTTTTATTCGAGGGGAAGATGTAACCTAAAGAATTCTTAAATTGGCTACACATGGTGGAATGCATATTTGAATACCATGATGCCTTTGAATATCACAAGGTGAAGCTAGTGGCCATTAAACTTAGAAAGCATGTATCTTTTTAGTCAAAAAATTTGAAGAACCAAAAGAAAAGAGAAGACAAAAAAAATTGTAACTTGAGAGAAGATGAAAAGAGAGTTAAAGATAAAATATCTTCTAGACAACTTTCGATAAGATGTCTTTCTTAGGCTTCATAAATTTACACCTAAAGAAATAATGAGCTATTCCCAATAAACCATAATTTAGTGCTGTCAATACTCAAACTTAAAGAGACTTAATGTGCCAAAAAGTTGGGTATATAAATTCTAAGTGTTCAAATCTCAAGAGAGTTATGTTGGTTGAAGATGAAGATCTTGAAAATGCTAATGGAAAACCTATTAAAGTACCCCAGGATTTTGAAGAAGATGTTAAGAAGACCTATAATGATCTTGAATCTTTACTTGTTACATTTATAGCTTAAGTGATATGTATGTAAAGAAAGGAGACTGGTTGCACAAGAATAAATTTTACACTAAAAACACTACCTATGATAAGGTATGTGATGTTATAATTGATAGTAAAAATTTTAAAAACGTTGTTTTCATTTTTATGGTGCAAATATTAGGCTTTAAAATAGTGGATTACCCTCAATCATATAAAGTATCTTGGCTGTAAAAAGAGAATTAAATCAAGGTTAGTAAAAGGTGTTTGGTTCCTTTTTTCATAAGAAAAAATATCAAGTAATGGGATCTTGTTTTATCTCAAATAGAGTTTGCTTGCAACTGGTCACCAAACCAAACCACTGGTTACAATCCTTTTGAAGTGGTATATGGTAAGAATCTAATTAGTCCTCTAGATTTAGTTTCTTTTCCTACTAATCAGCATTTTGATTGAAATGTATAAGAAAGAGCCAAGAGTATCAAAATATCTCATGAACAGGTTTAGAATAAAATTTAACAGAAAAATGAGAAATATAAAAAGGCAATAATCATGTATCAAAGACATATGAAGTTTAAAGAACATGATTTGGTGTGGGAATATTTGCACAAAGAAAGGTTTTCACAGGAAAAGTTTGACAAATTACAGCCTAAGATAGGTGATCCATTTAGAGTTATCCAACGATTTGGGATAATGCTTATAAAATAAAGCTTTTTGACACTTATAGAGTATTTTTCACCTTTAATGTTGTTAATTTGTCACCCTATTATGACAAAAATACTAGTACAAACCTAAAGATAAATCTTTTCAACCAGAAGAGATTGACACCAGAGTGTCTACACATCATACAACTTAGACTGAGATTTATCCAAAAATAAAATGGGTTTATCTTTAGTCCAAATCTACTAAATAAATGTAGAAATAAAGTAGATTGAAATAGAAAGATTGTGTTTGTATTAGCTAGAGAAAAATAGCATGAATATGGATGGATTATGGTCATATTCATTATTATGTAATCTACATGAGAAAATGAGTTTACATGCAAATCTCTTGATTTTAGTTACGATTCTAGCAATGCAATCTGAAAATTTCCATGCTTGGTGGGATATTCCTAGCCTATATATTTTCTATTATTTTTTGGTAGAAGAATTGAGATTTCTTTATCCTTAGACAATTTTGTAAATTGTTTTTCAAGTTTTGTATCTCTTAGGTGAATTTCCTAAAGTGGTAAACATTTATTATTCTATATCTTTGATTAAAATTCTTAAGGTAATGTTTTTGTATCTCTTAATTTCTAATTTTGGTGATGAATTTTTATTTCTTTTAATCCAATAGTTATATTTTATCATTATTCAAAATCTTATAAGTTGTCTTCTTTGTGAGTTTTTTTATTTATAATTAATCTCCATATATCAAATATCAATTCCTGATACTATCACCAAACTGCAGCTCCCAATACGAAAACTCGTCCAAATGAGACTTAAACTAGTGCATTTCTAGTTATCATGCATTGGAACTTTTAAACTTCATAAGGGGCTTTAAAAGAACTGTCTCATGATCAATATTCGGGTAATCATAAATAAGGAAATTAAAAAATTATCATATCTACCTATTTGAACATTTGAATTCTGTGAAAAATAAAAAATTTCATACTACAATCAATTACTTCTAACTTTCTAGTTAAATAGACAATTAAAAAAATATACTATACAATTTTTTTTAAGAATAAGGTTAACCAATATATCAACTAATCCATTATGTATGATTAAATTGAATTACTTCTAACTTTCTAGTTAAGTAGACAATTAAAAAAAAATACTATACAATTTTTTTTTTAAGAATAAGGTAAACCAATATATCGACTAATCCATTGTGTATGACTAAATTGAATTGCACTTTATAAAATTTTTGTGCTGTGATCGTTGGATGTGACATGCAGCGGAAAAGCATTCAAATTTCGTTTCTTTTCTCAAGTCTCAAGAGCCGAATTAACTCATTTACACGTGGTTTGGTTTTATTTTCGTTTTTTAGTTTTTTTAAAATTTAAAAATAAAAATATGTTTGATGGATTGTTTTTATTTTTTGTTTTTGAAAACTAAAAATAAAGTTTTGATTAATGTATTATTAATATAATATTTATTAACATATTATTTATATTAATATAACGTATTATTAATAATATATTAATATATTATTAATATAACATTTATTATGTTATTTATTATTAATATAATAATTATTATATAATATTATATATTTTTAATAATATATTAATTAATAAATAATATATTATTAAATATTATTATATTATTGATAACAAATGAAGTTTAAAAACTTTAATTACTTTCTTTTACATGTTTTTGTTTTTTTTTTTTTTAACATTTTTAAAACAAAAACTTTTTATCCAAACATATTTTCAAATTCAATAAATTAAAAATAAAACAAAACAAACTTTTTAGAAGTGTAAAATATAAAATATAAAATACACAACAATATCATACGACCCCTTAACTTGTTGTTTTGGTCTCAAATTGTAAGGTGAAATTGGAGTATTGCTCATAGATGTATTCAAATTGCATTTTAAGAAGAGTAATAGCCATGAGAATAACTTAAATTTTAATTTAATTAATTTATATAATTATTTTTATGAAATAATATTTAATAAATTTAAATTTTAAATTTTAATCCTTATAATTTTTTATTCTATTATAAAACTACAATTTTTTTTTTAATAAAAAATAGCTATAGGAGCGTATGCTAGAAGCTTGCATCATAAAAAAATCAACATGGAGCTAGGGCAGCTCTTAAAAATACAGATCTACATGAAATGATTATGGCTACATATATATAATAATTGAGTATGTTACATTTATGTTCACCCTTAGCTAATCCTTTAATATTGTTTACTTCGTAGGCATCTATCTTTCAAATCAAACTACCCAACCTGACCCAACTTTTACTATATGAGATCGATAATGGCTTACTTTTGGGAATTGAATTAGGCATACCTGTACAACACCATGTCCAAGTTTTTTTTTTTTTTTTTTAAATATAATGTAATTAATTATGAGTCTAATAAGTAATTAATTCAAATAGATACTCTCAAGTCTCAAAGATTCGATCGGAAATATACTTGAATTCAATTTTTTTGCTTGTCGAAATTTACTAATGTACTAAAAAAATTAATTAATACACAATTTTTATTTATAACTTGAATTTTTTTTATTAATTTTTTAATTGAATTGATATCATTTAATTATTTATAAGTCGTGACATTAATTTAATGAGAAAGTTTATAAATAATTACAAATGTGGATTTAGGTATATCAAAAGTGTTCAGTCCCGAAGCAAAACAAGAATTAGCAATATATATCATTTGTTGTGATTAAGAGATGAAATTCTCATTGTTTCTTGGGAAGCAATTCTCCTTGTCTGTTTGTCTAATTCTGGTTGTCCAAACCCCAAACCTGTCACAAAGTTAGGTGAATCAATCAGTGTCTTGCGTTGCATGCCCAACTTTACCATTCGAGATATGTCATAGGTAGCCCTAGCTAGAGCTTTTTTTTTTTGGGGGTGGGGGGGTGGGGAGGTGGTTCCTAGTACTTTCCCTATAAAATTTAATTTTGAAATCCTATAAAACTAGATTAGAGGTAAAGTCACTTCAAATTGTAATTAACTCCTATCGACAATTCATTGTCATATTTTCAGTTTTAACCTTGAAAGCTCATTTTTAACTTTTACAAATGTTAACCTTATGTTTTGAAGCTTCAATTTGAATTTTATTTGTTATATAAGTTATGCACATAATTAAGAGTCAGCAAAAATTCAATATACCTAGATATTTAAGAATGTATAAGATAATATGAATATATCATTAATTTTAACTATTACAAATATATTTTAATATTTTAAGTTGTTAAAGTTTGAATTTTGATTATTAAAATTAAAAATTTAATATTTTACTAATTGACTACATTATTGTTGATATGAAAAATATGTTTTGTTTGTTTTTATGAAATATGAAATGTAAATCTTTTTAAATTTAAGGAATTGAGTATTGCTTAAATAATATGTATATTGATTAAACTCTTGAAAATTATGAATTTGAGATAATTTAATCACGTAATATGTGAGTTAGGTAAACATGGATTGAGAGATTAAATATAGATTAAGGATTAAAAAATATATATCTTTTTAAATTTGTTTTCAGACACAATTTAACTCTTTTCTCCAATTCCCATCCCTTTGTTCATCGTCAATTCTTTAAAAAAATAAAATAAAAAAGAAGCTTAAAAAAAAAGTCAAACATGTACTAATTGGACAACAATCAAAGATTAGAGATTAAGAACTGAACATAAAGTCTATGCACATCAGCCAAATACTTTAGAGACATATCCAGAATTGTTAATTTTAAAATTTTTTGTTCAAGATAAAAATACTAAATACTAAAACCTTATTGAAACGGTCATTCATGCAATTGAGTTTAGCCGCCTGCAACTGTCGTCAACCAAGCAACAACTCAAATTTATTTCCAATAATTTTCCTAACCTTGATTTTTGGTGGTAGAAGTTTGCGTTGGGTTTGTTACGTGCAGGTGGACCACATAGTAACATGGCAGGGACCAATTGACTTTTCTCTGCACGTTCAGGACTTGTCGAAGAGTTGAAATGTTTAGTTGGCTAAGGTTGAAAATTGAGCCCACTTTTAATATGTTTTAGTATACATTTCTTTTTTAATCGTTGCTATCCCTTTCCTATAAAAAAAAAGTCATTTAACCTTCTTGTAGTAACATCAATCGCTGAAACAAATTTTTTTCAACTTGGGAGAGAATTGAGGAATTTAGCTTGTTTTAATTAAATTTCTTATGTTCGGCGGCTTCTTACTAATAGAAAGTTGAAGAATTGTCACTAAATTTATCAAGTACAAACCATTGAAAGTTGAGTAGTATAAGATAATAAAAAGGACAATCTTAAATAATGATGTTATGGAAGTGTAAAAAGAAAATTAAAGTTGTTACAACTATAAAGAAGAATGCTCACAATTTGAAGATAAGGATTAGCTTAATTGGTAATGAAAATAACTGTTTTTTTATTTTTTCTGTCAATTAGCGTTTAGACTTTGTGAGAAGCATATATTCCGATAGAAAAATATTGAATGTATTAAATTAACATGAAAGTGTATTTTTTATGATTACTTACAAGAGAATTAAATCTAGACAAATTGAAAATAACCTATTCCCATTATAAATTTTTTTTTGAATATATATGAATGAAATTGAATGATTCTAAATTTAACTCAATTGATTTATATAATTATTTTTAAAAAATAATATATAATAAATTTGAAAATCAAATTTTATCAATTATAATATCTTTTTTATTTCCGAATTACTCTCTCATTTGTTAAAATAAAAAAATAACCCTAAATGATGAAATTGAAATAATGTAAAATCGTGTTGAGAAGGTGCACGAAACTCATAATAATAGCTAATTGAAGACTGTGAAACAAAAGCCAAGCAATATGGTTGCGAGCAAAGGCATATACGCACTTTCTTTTTGGGAGCAAAGGCATATACGCACTTTCTTCACATCCAACTTCTTTTCTTTTTTTTTTTTTTTGTTTTTTTTCCATTACATGAAAGTGAATACTACCAATTGATTATTTTGCTTCAAGAGTGCCCATTTCTAGCTTTGAACTAACAATCAATGGCAAAAATTAAAGACAAACATCATTTTCCATTGCCAAATGCATCATTTTGCCATTTTACTTTTGCCTTTTTTATTGTTTATTTTGCTTTTTTTTTTTTTTTTTACTTTTTAAGCAATAGAAAGTGGTTTCACAATTTATTCTAATTAAGCGCACGAGTCTATATGAATACATGTAGATTAAATTTGCCTATATGATTCATAAGTTTTATATTGTCAATAAGGAAAAGATTGATATAAACAATAAGTCATATCTATAATTGTGTCTTATTCTCCTTTTTTTTTTTAACTTATAAACCACCCTATAAGACTTCATTCTCTAACTAACATTTATAATCATTTCTATAACTCATTCAATAAAAAATCTTTAAAGTCATCATTAATTGTCGCATTTTAATATTAGTTTTACATTTTTTTGGCTAATGCTAAATCATTTATGATTTAATTTCAAAATGACTTAATGATATAGTAAAAAATTCTTTTCATTGACTATTCAAATAAAGTCTTAATCAAACAATTTAATAAATAAAGAGCAAGCATATTGATTCAATTATAAGATTTCAACTCAAATTTATTAAAAAAAAAATGATCTCAACTCAAATTCCTACACATAATCAAGTAGATAGACTATTAATTTTATTGTTTTTTTTAATACACCCAATTATTATCCATATGTTTGGGATTTACAATTAATGATAAAAACTCGTATATGTAAATGATAATAAATGTATTAAAATGAAAGGAACGAAAAAAATTGAAGGATCTAAATCTCTACACTTACGAGTTTTAGCCAACTATCCGTGCCACCATATGAACCCGTTTTTTATTTTTATTTTTATTTTTATTTTATTTTTAAAAGGAAGCAAGCAAATGTGGAAATGTATAAGAAAGACGCATTTCTTATATTATTTTGGATGCATGGCATTGCCAGGCCAGGCGCAAGGAGTTATGGAATAAATGGTAGGTCCCTTTTTTTTTAAGGCCGAAGGATGGATGTTTCCTTAAGGGCATCATGGCACATGACATGACATGGGTCCTTTTCCCCTTTGATGGTGGCTTTTTCACAGTTTTTTTGACCACCAGCTGAAACTCGAAAGAAGAGGTTGTCCATTTTACAGCTATTCATCATTATTCCTTTAAAGCCTACCTACATACGACAATGAGCTCACTCATAACATACTAGGTGGAGGCTGACCCGGCCCAAGTCAAGCAATTTCCCAACTAATTACTAATTAGCTAGGTATATTAATTTCACACTCTTTTTTTTTTTTTTTTTTTTTTTTTTCTTTTTGATTGTTGAGTTCGTTTTTGGAGCTATCCTAAGATATAGTAAACAAATAAAAAAATAATTAAAAAAAGTGAGATATGTGATTTTTAAAAAAATTTTGTTTGTAGAGTTAAAACTTTCATTATCATGATATCAAAAACGAATTCATAAAAAAAAATTAATCATAAATCACGACTTTAAACTCCACTATAAATGGATGTCATAAAATTTTTTTTATCCACAAGATATATACAGCTCATGAAGGACGAGCATGGAGATCTTAGTTTCAACCCAAAACCTCAATATTCTCTAAAGCCTCCTAACCACAAATTCTCTTGAATATTTTTGTCTCTCTTTTAGTTTTTTCCTCTTTAATTTTTTTCAAAAGGGGAATGAAATTGTATTATTCAATTATTCACTTAAAAAGTTTGGTCTATTTTTTTTTCTTAATATATATATATATATTATTCTCTCATGACCATTAAAATTCAATAATATGAAATCAACAAGATGCAAGAGGAGTCAAACTCTTCCCAATTAGTGATTGTGAGTGAGATTCAACTAATCCTTAAAAAAGTACTTGAAAGTGCAACTTCACCTTAAAAAGTACCAAAAACATGACAAATTATGGTCAAGACTAAACACTCAAGATTGAGAGTTCTATTGGTTGAAAGTTGGTAGGCTCAAATTAAAAGGAGATCAAGACAAATGCAGCCAGGAAATGGAGCTGTCTTTCTCATCTTTTATATTTTCGTCCCATGGAAGAAGAATGGATGCAAACAAATTAGATCCACTTGTAAACCTACATATAGAAATTCCATGGCGTGTAGAGGAGAGGAGAGGACCCATGATTCTTTTTTTTTTTTTAATGCAATGAATCTCATAACACAAATGCTTCCAATTTTTTTGGTGGTCAGAAAATGGTTCCAAAATTTGACCTCTACACATCACTTATCATTAAAGATTTGAGGCACAAAATTATTAGCAAAGTTTCCAGATTTTTGCCGCATGTGATGATCCTGTCTCGTAACTTTCAGCTTCAAATGTTGGTCCTTGTCCCATTTCTTTGGGTCCCTTACTTTTATAAATCTATTTGTATTAACCTTTTAATTTTGTTTATGAAATTAAAAACAAATAAAATTAAAAAAAATTTACTGTTAATATATAAAAAACAAAACTAATATAATATATACACACATATTCATAATATTTTCATATGCGTGACCATAACACATTAAATTCTGTCATCATTGTTTAACTTATGTACTATTGTTATTAATAAAATTGTTGAAAATATTGTGCCCTTTTCCAGGTTAACTTGGGTTATCTTATTTCTTTTAATTTGAGATAAAGCAAACTTAAGATAATGACTTTATGATTATATTAAAAAAGCTAAATTAATGACTATGGATGCTATTTTATTTTATTTTTGTTAATTATGGCGTCCATATCACATGGCACATAGATGTAATTAGAAGATTATGGATGAACTTCTAAATATAAAATAAAAAAAGTTATGACAAATTGAACTTGGTTGGTATTAGATAATGGGTTTACAACATTTGTATTTGTATTAGGGCGCAAACATATATATAAATTATAATTATAGTTATAATTATATATAATTTGGGAATATAAAAAATAGTAAGTATTAAAATTTGAATATTAAATTTGTCAAATATTACTTTTTAAAAGTGATTGTATTAATCAATTAAATTAATCTTAAATTTTATAACGGATTCTGGTATTTAATTGATATCATTTTTTTTTTTTTTTTTTTGTTATAAGAGAAATTGATTTCATTCAAAGCAGTTTTAAATAAAACTAATTTGTACCATTGAATTGTAACACAAAAGGCAGCCAAGCTAGTTTTGTATCAAATGTTAAAAGGAAATACTTAAAAATAATTTTAAATATAATAATAAAGAAAAATAAAATTATATATATGGTGGAGAATCATATGATATGAATTGAAAGAACTTTGTGAATGAATGTACAAACGATGGGCAGTCATGTGCAAGAATATGCAACACAAACACGATGATAAAGCCCCATGCATATGCCATGCCCCTGCATGATTTGCCAGTACTGCTTCAACATGTCCTTTTTTCATAATTCTTTAAGATTTATTTTATTGTTTTTCCTAAGAAACAAATCTGATACAAGGTGTCCTACTTGTTACTTGTTTTTTTTTCTATGTTTTGTTTTATTTTGCAATTTAATGTCAATCTCTTCAATGGATATTCATTGTTCCTACAAGAGGGTAAAATTTGAATTCAAATAATACTTGAGAAAAAAATTCTAACCCAATTCTTTGAACATAAATCATGCATTAACCATTCATCAAATTTCTTTGATTCAAGCATTACTTGTACGTTACAAAACTGTATAGAAAATATGAGTTTATTTATAGCAGAATTATCATAACTTCAGAAAATGTTACTTTTGAATATTTGGTTTAATAGTAGATGGAGATTGCTCTCTATTCAAAAAGTGAGATTCAAACTTTCATTTTCCAAAAATCATACTTAAAAAAAATTATTTTCAAGAAATAAGAAAGGTGAAATGTTGATCATGAAAACTTGATGCCCACCGATTGTTTTTTGTCTTATTCAATGGATTAATATGTAGGGATGGCAATGAATCAGATCAAAGTGGGTTTTTGCTCAGCCTGAATCTGATCCAAATTTTTTTTTATTTTTTAATATTCGAACTCGATTTAATATTGTATAAACTGTATCCGATTTGATTCGAAATTAATAAAATATTATTTTTTAAATATAAAAATAAAATTAAATATATATAAATAAAAATTAAATAATTAATCAAAAAATAAATTTTTTATATATATTGGCTCGGGTCGGGTTGGATTTACCTAAAACCTGACCCTAGCCTGAATTTGATTTTTTTTTAATATTACCCAATTCATCGCAAAACTCGATTTAAAAAAAAAATGACCATATGAAATTGTATCGGGTCAAAATCTGTTGGGGACGGGTTGGGCTGACAACCTTAATTTCACATATGATACCATGGCGGCAGTCTCCAAAGAGGGACAGGAAGAGTATGGAAAAGGCCAGCGATAAGCTGTGAATAAAATTACTTGGCCTCTCCCTGTCTTTGAATATATCATGGAATTTATTCCAAAAGTCTGACCAAAGAAAAAATTAAGAAAAAAAAAAATCAGATCATGAAATTGGTGAAGAAAAGGATAAGGATTTTAATCATTTAGATATGGTAATTAAAAAATTAACAAGTGATAGAAATAATTAATTCTATGATTAAAATGTGAAATTGAAACTAATAAATGGCTGCAAAAACCAATAGCTGTTTTGCATAAATGTGTACAAACAAAACACAAAGGCTAGTAAAACATGCAGTTTATAGCCTTGTTGAATTAGTCTAGCTACAATTATTTCTATAACCTGCATGCGTGGTTATGAATTTTCCTTGTAGTTTTGCTTCCATGGCCACTCTCAAGGTTCACTTTAATATGAATGCTGAAAAAAAACACACCAGTTGAACACGCTCATGATTAGCAGGATATAAGAGGCACAACAATCTCTGACTGACTGAAACTGAAAGGCATCCTTCAATTCAATATGCCGCCTTACTGAACAACATGAGGCAGTTTTGACTGCTCTACAACGTGGATTTACATTGAGAATCTTATCCTTTCGTCTAGCTGCGTATGCATTAAAATGAGACAAGTGCAAATGATAAGAACCACTTTTTGGCTTTTAATTAAAATGTATGACGAATCATACTTACAGTTCCAGAAATAAAACTGGAGTTGCATTTGGAGTCCCCTCATCATCACCCTCAATTTTGTGGAGCTCTAAATGATAATGGAGCATGAACTCATGTGAGGTGAATTGCTTATGAAATCAAGTGGAACAAATCCCTTCTAGTACTTAACCAATCCAGCATTCTGTGCCTTTCCTAAAGCTGACTCGATGTCACTGTGAAACAAATCAAAATTTTTTGCCACATAGAAACCAGTATGCATGACATCAACAGCTGCTGCATTTACAATCCCACCAGGATAACCTGCTCCTTCACCAACTCAGTAGAGCCTCTTAAAGACAAACTCTCATAACTGTCACTGTAGCGTGGAATCTGAATCAGATAGCTAGTTATAATCTGAAAGAAAGAACAGAATTTTACAGAAATTGAAAAAGACAATTGATACAAAGAAACTGCGAGTCAATAGAATTCTGTCCTAAAATAATATGTCAATCGCATAAATAGGAGCATCAATGAGCTAGAGAGACATGTAACTTCTTAGACAAAGTCTCTTTGGATCAACAATATTACATTCTCTAACTTCTTAGACAAAGTCTCTTTGGAGCAACAAAGTCTCTTTGGATCAACAAAGTCTTTTATTTTAAGCATATCTGCAGAAAGCCAGAGAGTATGATATTAGACCGGCCAAATGTGAAGAATATTCATGTAGTTATTAAAACACTTGGAAATAGGTGAAGAGGTCTAACTTGAATATAGAACCATAGCAAAACTCAAAACTTAATAAATACAGGATAATATCACTTAACACTCCCCTCAATCCTAGGGATGTTAGGATAGAGCATTCTCTGTCCCTATTATCGAATTTTTATATTATATTCATCCCCGTATTTATATCCAATGAGTATTTAAAAATTTATTCCTGTTCTCATCTTCACGAGCCAAAGGTATTTAATGGGTATGGTAATCCTCGTACCCATAACTTTAAAAAAAATAAAAACCAAAATTTATTGTTTTAGTTTTTTTTTTATCTTGTATATTTTGATAATTTTTTTATAAATATATATTAATATATATATATTTAATAAAAATACATTAATTCTAATTAATCTAAAATAGTAATTTATATTATTTAATAAAAAATTTATTTACTAAATATATATAAATATATGTATAAGGTATGATATTAGGGCGGGTGCAATATTACCTATTCCCATCCTGTTCGCAATAAATATTTAATATCATCTCCATCCCCATCATCTCCATCTTTATATTCATAATGTAATATCTATCTTTATTCGAATAAAAAGTCATATTTTTTTTTGGATATGAATAAAATTGACATACTTCCTTAAGTGTAACTCAATAAAGGCTTGCATGTGTACCTCACAAGGGGTAACAACTGAACAAAATATGGGTTCTAATACCATGTTAAACATATAAAGCTAAAATCAATTGGCAACCTCACATGGCATAACAATTGAACAAAATATGAACTCTAATACTATGTTAAGCATAAAAACCTAAAATCAATCGGTAATAGGTGAAAAGGTTCAACTAGAATATATGAATACAGGAAACTTAAGACTTAATAAACGTGGAATAACTAAAATTTATGACAAGATATATTCAACAGATTTACATGATAAAATTAATGGAGAAAAAGAAGATAGAAAGGAAAATGGAAAGATGAAGGATATCATTCTCTTCATTAAAGCATCTATTTATAAGGTAGGAAAGGAAAATTAACTCTATCTATAGTTAGTTAACAATGTCTTTGGTTGAGTTTCGGCAACTTTTGATCCATATGTTCAAGATAAAAGGGAATCTTTGTGGTTTTTCTTGTTATCAAAGCTGCTTTTCAGAGATGATCGGCTACTGTTTTTAGCGATGATCCTTTCTTTATTGCTTTTGTAAAATCAATCAACAATAGGCGGAGAGGCCCAATAGGAAACCTAAGACTTAATAGATGTGGAATAACTAAAATATATTACAAGATATGTTCAAGAGATTTACATTATAAGAGTAACGGGAGAAAAAGAAAATAGAAAAGAAAATGGAAAGATGAAAGATATCATTCTCTTCATCAAAGCATCTATTTATAAGGTAGGATAGGAAAATTAACTCTATCTCTAGTTAGTTAATCATATCTCTTTGGTTGAGTGTTAGTAACTTCTGATTCATATGTTCAAGATAAGAAGGAATCGATTGAAAGAAATGGAAGAAGTGGTAGGTGTCTTATTCTATTGATCTCATCTTTCTTGATATTAAAAAAGAAAGTTTTCGGTGGTAAGTGTTTTATTCCATTGACATCATCTTTTTTGATATTGAAGAAGAAAGTTTTCGCGATAATAAATATTTTTTATTCTAGAGAATTTCTCTATAAGTTTAATAACTTGAGGATTTGATTGACCGTCTGGGACTGTTTCACGAAAATGTTGTACAAAAATTCATTTTCTATCAGTATGGATTTTACTAGTGGTGCTCCAGCTAATATACCTTTGGTTTTTTATCCAATAGACCAATTCCAACAGTGAATTGATATAAACTAAATGCTGAAAATTTTCTCAAGCAAAATTTAGTTCTTCAATATTTTCATTTACTGATAGCAATTTTGGTCCACTCAGAGTTTGATTACTTTTTCATATATGATAAAGTTGATAAAACCTTTCTCTTTCAAAAATTTCAATTAGACTAGTAATAGTTATATGAATATACAAGTAAAAATCATCATTTTTTGCCTAATCAAATATTTTTATTTGATGAAAGTAAGAAATTCTTTTAATAAATTAAAAAAAATTGTACACTGATATTGGTTATATTAAAAGATTTATGATTAAGCTTGAATTTTAATTTATATATTCCTTTTGAAATTCTTTCATTGTGAAGATAAACTTGAAAAAAGTATTTTTCCAAATTTTTTTTAAGATGAATTTATTTTTCAAGTAAATAGTATTAAAAATATTTGAAAAATTTATAGTGATAAGATGTTTTAGCCTTTTCAAATAAAAATTTTTTTGTAATTTAATCAGGAGGGAATGAACTGTTTATTTATTAAAATATTCACAGATTTCAAAAAGATTGTTTATCTTTTGAATGTCAAATTCATCCTGCTCGTTCTACTTTCGTAAAATAAGATTTTTTAAGACGTTATTTTTAAAATTTTGTTTATCATTGACTTGTTTAGCCAATTATTCAGAAAGCTTTGTCAAAATTTTTCTTTAAATTGATCTTTGACCAAAAAGATGGGATTTCCATACTTCATCAATCGGATTATAAAGCTTTGCTGATATAAAAATCTTTTTACTAGATCTGACTCTTGTAATTGTTGTGGTTTCAATAGTAAATTTTAACAGTTAAATTCCACCTGTTAGCAAGGAAAACGAGTTCCCCTCATTACATGATTTTTTTCTCGGTAAAGCTTAATACATGAAATTACTCTCTGTAAAAATTATGGCACAAAGGTGACAACAATGAAATATCTTGACTAAAATATGTCTACATTCCTTTCTTTGAGCTTTTCCTTTTTCAGATCACATCGCGGTTTCACCAGTTCCCACTGTTTGCATCACGAGATTGGTAGAAATCATTTAGTTGTACTATGTTGACATCCTCAAACTCATTGTCATCTGGAGGCAAGAAAGGAAGCATGTCAAGATGCTGGCTCAAACATTCAGTTAGACATTTATATTTGTAATACAATGACACAATATACGGTAAAAGATTGTCTGAAGTAGTAAATGGTATTTATATCATAAGATAGTAACATATAGTGTAGGATATGCTTCCCATTCCTTATATTCTCAGCATGTTGAACTATAGCAGACAGATGCACCTTTTTTTCAGCTAAACCAATACCCCAAAAAAAAAAAAAGTTAACAAGAGTCAACAGCCCATTCCCGTCATACAGTCATATTTCCCAGAAAGCTGGACTAATTTGGAATGAGGTGTTACTGGAATTAACCTAACTTGTCAATGCAAATCTAATTGCTAGATTCAGGAAAAGCAAACACACAAGGAAAAATGATGCAGTTATTGAAGCCCAAAAGATATAAAAACACATTAAGATGGAGAAGTTAAAGAGAAGAAGAAGAAGAAAAAATAAAGTGCAAAAAAGTTATTAAAGTGAATGATCAGCTATAAGGGGAGAAAAGATCACTTGGGGACAAGAGATATTCAGATAGCATTTCCTTTAACAAGATACTGGCCCTCGCATTCCCATGAATGCATAATATGTACATGCCTAAAAGATGAATGCACAAACATGCATCTACAAGAATAAAAGAAGGTATTCAAACATGTTTCACAGTTTTCTAAAAGTTGATACAACTTTAACGGAGGCTTGCTGCTACTTCCTGAATATTCCATATGAACTAAATTCCACTTTATTCCAGACTTTGACAATATAAATGGGAGAAAAGCTACCACAACTTAAGCAGGACCTGTATTGCCCCATATTGAGAATAGACAATAGTTTAAGGGTTCAGCACACAATACACATTCACCCAAGGCAGTAAACCTCCATAACTCATTGCCAGTAAGAGCACTAACCTAAGAAATATATTGTATGTTTGGAAGTCTTCCACTGATAGTGAAAGCTTCGTTGCTTATTGCATAAGATTGTATGCGAAACTGTCATTTATAACCTACCAACTAAATGAAATCCAGAAAACAGTATTTCTTTATAAACACATTGCAACCTATATTCTAAGACAAGTTAAAAAGTATATATCTATTATAGCTTGTGCCTTGTGGCAAAAAGAAATTCTCAAAAAATTTCTCTTCTGTTGATCCAAATCACCTGAGCTAAGAAAGAATTATAGCTTATGGATGCTAACTAGCCTAAAATGATACGTGCAATAAGAAACATTTAAAGAAATGAAAACTGCAAAAGAAGAAAACTGCTAATAAAGAACAACCTTTTCTTAAGGTAAGTGCCACAACAGCATCATTTTCGATCTGAAAGGATAGAGCACATTAAATGTCAAAAATTTTAAGGATTCATACAAACAAATCAGTGGTAAGTTATCGAACTGCTGGCAGAAAAATTTTCCCACATAAGGTGAGGAGGAAAGAAAGAATATAACTTGTACCTTCTGATCTGCCAAAGTTTTTAAATCCTCTAATATTTCCCTAGTATTCAATAGGATCAAACGCTGATCTTTAACAGGTTGATCAATGAGAATGTAACTTTTGCTTAATGCCTTGGGTAGTTTCAGTAGGATCACATTGGATAAAGTATGTTGTCTTGCTACGCTTCACACGAATGTGCATAGCCTATAAAAGTTGTGGCAATCAATCCAAAGTTTGAAGGCTAAACTTAAATATAACAATAAAATGCTTTAACTTGCATATTAAATAGAAAGCACAAACTGAACTTAAATGACTATTAACAATATATTTCTTGTATTCCATACATATAGCTTTGGCTAATAAAACAAACTATATTTGACTATTTTGCTTTTACATCTTATTTGATTTAATAACACCGACTCTTCCAATCCTTATCTAGAAGAATTATTAGAGTTCCTCATTGCGGTCAGTTACTAATCTTGGAGGGAGAGGAGCAACAGCCTATTTGGTGAGAAGGCCAGCACCAATTCAGCGATTTTAGCCAGCATCAAAGACACTATTAGAGGAAAGATTTGCTGCTACAGTCATATTGCCAAGGGCCAAGTCAACAATGCCTCTTGTCAAAGCTCGAAGATCACCCAAGAGATCTTCCATCAATTTTTGATTCTTTATTTTATTGTGAATACAATGTTCTAGATATTGTCCTGCTCTTAGCAGCTTGTAATTCTTGTAGCAATTATTCTGCTTCTTTGAATAAATGAAATCAATAGCTTATTAAAAAAAAAAAAAAAAACTCCAAATAAACAGAGAACTTTCAAATAAACGCAAGCCAGCTTAGAACTAGATCCTTCTTTATAGTGACATCTGACGAATAAGGAAACACTGGGACCGTGCTATATAGCCTAGTAACATTTGTCCTTATCCCAAAAAGAAGTGATGAAACCGGTTTTTAACTTCTCAAGATTTAATCACAACGCCATACTCCGCGATCCCAATCACCAATATTGCCACATATCCAACTCGACCTTTCCCCGTTTCAATCTCCTCCCACTAGACCTTCAATTCATATATACTAAACCTACGAATACCTTAGCTCTACAACTTTTATTTTATTTTTTAATAAAGAACTTTCATCTTTCTACTAATCCTTTCAAATATCTATAAGCTATCATGACTTTTTAGAATCCATCAAATTTGTCTAACTACAACATATATCTGTTTCTTTATGTGTCAATTAGATTAGATTAATAAACATTACTGAAATTGCCACAAATTTTTTTCTTTTTTTTTTCTTTACAGCGGCTCATAATAATATACTACATCTGTATAAATGCGGAAAAAAAAAAAGGACCTAAATTAACACAAAAAAGCATTAAAAATGTATTAAATAAAAACAAACAGATCATTGGTGTACCCTTTTTTATTTGAAGTCAAGACCTGCTTCCAATTAAGCTGCAAAATTGGTTTTATTCAAAGATAAACTAACAAAAAAAAAGAATAAAATCAGGGGACTTCATTTATTCACTTTTTTAAAAGAAGATGAAAAGAATAATCCAAGTAATGGACATCGTTTTAAGTGAATTCCAATAACAATTTTGAAGGCGTGAATTGAATTACTGGGAAAATATAAGAATGCTAAGAAAGGAAACCAACTAGGAAAAAATCACGAGCTTTTCTGTTGAAAAATTTTGGTGCTTTATTTATTTATTTATTTATATTATATGATTGTCTCTCAGTTTTAGCTTTATAAATTAGAAGAAAAATCTAATTATTGTTACTTTTACTGAGCCGCCGCTGCTTTCATTTTTTTTCTTTTTTCAGTTTTTCCTTGGATGTTGTTTGGCTGCATGTAAATCTAAATCTGTAATTTTAATTCAAAATTTTTTGTTTAGTCATTTTTTAAAATTTTATTTAATTAAAAAAGAAAAATAAAAGTAAAAAAATAAATGGGAATGACGCGTAGCACCTTAATTGGCATTTTTTTTTATAAAACTTATCCAAAAAAATTAAATACTAAAAAAATAAAATAGAAAAATAGAAAAAATGAAAAAAATAAAAAATGAAAAAAGTTTTCACAAATGGTGTCACATTGGTATCCCATATTGAATTTAAAATATTAATTTATTAAATTAAGATAAAAAATAACTTTATTAATATCATATATTTATATATATAAAATTAAATAAATAATAAAAAAATAATTTAATATATATACCTTGAACTGGATCAATACAAAGCTCCTTAAATCTTCTAACCTAAGTCCATTTCTCTTAAAAAAAAAATTCAATCCCTTTCAAGTAAATTTCAATTTAAAAAATCGTTCCTTATCAAATCAAGATGGACAAAACTATAAGATATAAATTATTTTGACATATCTATCAATTAATATCTTTCATTACAAAATTTATTTAATTAAAAAAATATAAAAAAGTAAAAGAGAAAATTGTTAAATGGGGTGCCATGTTGACAGCCTAATTGAATTTTTTTTCATAAAATTACTTTAATAGAAAGATAAAAAAGAAAAAAACTTAAAAAAAAAAAAACTCATGGAATACTATATGGACATCTTAATTGAGTGGAGCCCATTGATTACGAATTATTTTATTATTCCTATGTATTAGTTTCTTATAAAATTTATTTAATAAAAAAGTGAAAAAAAAGAAAAAAAAAGTTGAGATGTTAAGTGGATACTTACATAATTTTTTCATAAAATTTAGCTAAATTCTAAGAAATGAAAAACAAAAAAAGTTAAAAAATAAAAAAATAAAAAAATAAAAAAGTTAAAAAAGTAGCATGTACGACCTTGAATAAAGGCAATACAAAAAATAAAAAATAAATCAAATTTATATAATAAATAGATTATATCTTAATTCTGTCCTGAAGATTTGCTGGTTGTAATTCTTTATTGACTTTTCTAAAAGAAGATAAAAAGAATAATCCAAGCGATG
Source organism: Durio zibethinus (assembly GCF_047325235.1). NCBI lineage: Eukaryota > Viridiplantae > Streptophyta > Magnoliopsida > Malvales > Malvaceae > Durio > Durio zibethinus. The sequence continues at coordinate 26,369,810 of NC_143167.1, read as the reverse complement.
GACAACTTTTTAAAGTAAATTCCAAGAGCAAATTTATGGGCGTGAATCGAATTAATATGTTGAAAATGCCAGGAACAAATCTATGCTAAGAAAGGAAACCAACCAGGAAAAAATGCGAGCTCCTATGTTGAAAATTGTTGGTGCTTTATTTATTTATTTATTTTATGTTATATGATTGTCTCTCAGTTTTGCTTTTATAAATTAGAAGAAGAATCCTATTATTGTTACTTTTACTATGCTGCCGCTTCTTTTTTTTTTTCTTTTTTTTTTTTTTTTATCAATTTTTCCTTGGATGTTGTTTAGCTACATGTACATCTAAAGGGGTTTCTAAGTACATCACAAAAATTTTTCTATGCACCCTTAAATTTTTTTTTTTTTTTAAATATCCACATAGCAACTACAAATTTTAACTTTTAATAAATTACAAAATAACCTCCATTAGCTTATACACCCAAAAATCACCTTCGTAAATTTTAAAAATTAATTTTTGAGAGTTACTTTGTGTTCTCGATAATCTATTTTCGAAAAAGTAATATAATTTTCAAAAATATATTTTCAAAAATGTAATATAATTCTCAAAATTTTATTTTTAAGAATTCTATTTTCTTGGAAATGAAGTTTTAACAGTCATCTTGTATTTTTAAAAATTTATTTTTGAAAATAAATAACTTTTTGTTTAAATATGTTTTTAATTGTAAACTCTTAATAACGTTTAATTTTAATTTAAATAAAATAAATCAATTTCTTTATCATTGTCTAATATGGGAAAATTGAATGTGTTAGGAGCTCTAAACATCTCTAATGATTTCTTTAATGTATGACTTAATTATGACAATTGAGACCTCTAATCTTTGGGCTACTTATTATATTATCAACAGACTGACAAATTTGATAATAAAAACTGGTGGCTAAAAGATTAAAGATTCTTATTATTAGATTTATCAGTCTGTTATGATATTATCAGGATTAATATTTTATAGAGTGTTCATGCTCGGACTAATATACATGTACACACATAAGTCATCGTTATGCCCATTTTTACTTGATCATCTCTGTGAATGAAAGAGACATGCTAGTTCTTAAGCATGTATGGCCATAAAGGTGTTTTTATCCCGTGTGACTAGTGTAGACACCCTACTCTTCTGAAAGTAAATAAAAGAATAAAATAATTTAAAAAAGAAAACAGAAAAGATAAAACAGGTGATAAGATTTGGTTTAAAATTCAATTGCTTTTTGAAATTAAAATCCAGACTGAATAGGATATGATGCTCAGTTTTAAGTTGATATCCTATCCTCATCACCATTATTTAATCATTGGCAGACCACCCAAAAGGGGAGGCAAAAAACAGACCACGATTTTCACCCATCTTTGCCTTTTCTGCCATTGCCATCACCCTACAGCTTTATTGCTAAACTACATCCTACAGCTCTATTGCTAAACTACATTGCCATCACCAGCAATAGCCCCGAGTGAAATTGCAAACACCATTGCCAAATTGACAACTACCCTTCATATCATATTGTTGCTGCCAATCAATCCAGCCACACCAGCAATTCAGCTAGGCTCCACCAGCAATCTTGTAAACATTTTCACAATTACCCAACCATCTAAAGCCACAATTCTGAAAACAATATCACAATCGCCTAGCTTGTTGTCAACCATCATCCAATCCACCTTAGAACACATTCAACCCATTTTTCCACTGCCAGTTCCCCATTGTTGTCCATATCAATAGCAACTACCCAAAAACTCGATAATTGATTCCATTGCAAGAACTTCTGCTCTAATTGAAACCATTATTTCTAGAAACCCACTTTCCTCAACACCATACACAGTATTCGAGAAACCATAACCCTGCAAACAGAATCAATAATCACCTATAATTCACCATTAACACAGAAATCACAGCAACGATCCAAAACCCTTCCCCTATCACTGCTAACCACCAGTAGCTAGTTCCAAGTTCAACTGTCCCAGACACAATTGCTTGAGCTTTTAGAATAATCTTAGCCTAACTCCCTACAAACCGAGAAAGCACCACAATCACATAGAAATGAGATTACGGTGAGCAAGGATAATCACCTAAGCTCGTGCCATTGAACCACTGCTTGTACCGTAGACGAGGCTCATCTAGCCACACCTAAAATTTGTCATTGCCCTTATCAAATCTCTAACAAACACTTATCCATTCTCAATAATCCCTGCCAATGCCAAGCTAAAAAGGTAATGTCAGAAACCTAAAGGAAAACCAGAAACAAAGGAACCTTCTCTGGGTTTCAAGTAGGTACTTTCATAGGGCATTTTGGGGCTTTCAAAATCAATGACAAGGCAACCCAGGAAAAGGAGAAGAACATATTACAAAATAGTGGCCAAAGGAGCAGCAACAGGGGGAGATTCGAGAGGCTGGGTAAGTGATCTTCAAAACTTGATCTACGAAATTAGAGATGTTTTCATGATAAACTGACTACACCACATGAAATAGAAGGCTGAAATGTGTTTCTGAGTGAAATTTGGGCTCGAATGATCATCAACAAAGGTGGTCGACGATGACCAACAACGGCGATGATAGTGGCATTTCGTTGGAATCTGAAAACTGGTGGAGTTTTTGACCAACTTTCATTTTTCCCTAGAGAGAGAAAGACAGAGCGTAAGTTGTAGAAAGAGAAAAAGAATCGACAAAATGAAGAGAAAAGCTTAAGAGATTTTATAGGATTAATAAAATGGTGTAGTTTTGGCTAGAGAAATTGGGTCCCTTCGGCCCGTTTCAAGGATCCAGGCATCAACCATTGGGTGACCCAATCACATGGCTTAACCCAACTGTTCCAATCAACTTCGAGCCGCACTAGTAGCTAGCCGAGTGGCTCAGCTTCTGAGTTATTGTGTGTGAAGTCAAGTTGTGGTGATTTTTCAGAGTCGACCCACGAATTGTTTTGAGTATTTTTTTTTTATTTTTTTCATTTTGCTCATTATTTATCAATTATTTTTTGAATGAATAAAAAAGGATTAATGAATAAAGAAAAACATTTCAAAAAAAATATTTTAAAGAAAAGTTAAAAGTATCAATATTTTTTGAAGGTAAAATTTTAAAAAATATATTTGAGAAAAGTTAAGAGTATTAATTTTTTAAAAAAATAAATTTAAAAAAATTATACTTTTCAAGAAATTTTTAAAGGAAAAGTTGAAAGTATCAATTTTTCTTGAGGATAAAATTTTCAACAAATATTTTCGAGGAAAAGTTGAGAGTATCAATTTGTCTTGAAAATAAAAATTTCAAAAAATATTTTTTTTGAAAAAAAGTTGAAAGTATCAATTTTCCTTGAATAAAAGCGTTAATTTTTTTTTTAAAAAGAAATAAAATAAGAAAAGAAATCTAAGGAAAGAGTTGAAGTATTGATTTTTTTTTTCCTTAGAATTTTTTTTAATACGAAATAATCTGATGATGGAGCCTCTGCAGGAAAAACAGTAGTTTTTTTGTATACTCTTGATGTGAGAAAATTTTCTTAATTTTTTACCAAAATATTGGAGTTAATTAAGAATAATTTTCAATAATTAATTATTTGGTAAGATTTTTAAGGCTTGATGGATAATACAAAATTGAGCTGGTACTATATTTTGATAGGCGTTGTGAGGGTGCTATAATTTTTCTCATACGTAACTGTACTTTTAAACCTAGTTTTGATTTTGTAGACATTAATTATACCTTTTAAAGATATCTAAGTCAAACTTAGAATTTCTCTTTAGAAAGAGACAGATTCAGTTAGGTGGCTAATAGCACCTAAATAAAAAAAATTGGTAGTGACTTCTTAGATCAATGTCTAGCGATAAATAATTGGATCTAGATGTTATGACAACTAGAAAACCAAGGACATCCTTTTGCCTATGCAAAACTAGAAAACTAAAAAAATGGTGATCTTGATTTTCTGAAGTCTCAAAAGAAAACACAAGTTTATGCCATGCATGTTGAGAACATAGATTTCAGTTCCATTTGCACTTATGATCAAGTAAATAGGTTTATAAGCATATGATCAAGGTTTTCAGTGATTAAAAGTAAATTGAACTTATCAAAAATAGATATTGTCATAACATATAGATCCGTAGACCTACAGCTAGACATAGATCAACCACAAATATTTTTTGTTTAGGTATGATTAACCACCTGATTGAATCTATCCTATTTAAAGAGGAGTTCTAAGATTAACTTAGGTATCTTTAAATAGCAGATTCTGATCTACGAAACTATAGTTCAAGTTCGGAAGTACGATTACGTGTGATGAAAGTTATAACACCTTCGCAGTACCTATCCAAAGGATAGTACCGATCATATTTCAAATTATCCAAACCAAAAAATGTTTATGCTTCACCAAAATATTTAATATTGAAAATTACTCCTAAAATTGTCCTAATAGTTTGGTAGCAATTTAAGATAATTTCTTCACCTCAAGAGTATTCATAAAGACTAGTGTCCCACTTAGAAGAGACTTCATCGTCGGATTTATTAATTTATTTTATTTTAAAAAATTAGTAAAGTCTTTCAATAGTTTGGTAAGACTTATTTTAACGTAGATTTTCTAATAGTTTGGTAAAATTTTATTATGAAAATATTTTAAAAATTTTGAAAATTTTATTAAGTTTTTCAATAGCTTGATAAGACTTAATTTGAAACAAAATTCTCCAATAGTTAGGAGAATAATTTTTTTTTTTATTTTTTTATTTTAGAAAACTGATTTATGAAATTTTTTAATAGTTTGATGGATTCTATAAGTCTATTTGAAAAGATATTTTTATTCTTTTTTTGGTTTTTTCCTTTCTATTATGTTTTCTAGGAAGAAAAGATTTTTTTTAATGAATTACTAAATACAAATAAATAAATAAATAAAAGCCATTAAAATTAAATAAAAAACTAAAAATTAAAAAATTAAAAAAAATAAAAAATAAAAAAATAAAAAAAATGAAATCAAAAAATAAAAAGAAAGTGGAAAAAGAATACATATGATTCGAGTTGGGTCAACGAGTGGGTTGACGCATGGGTCACCGAGTAGAAATGTGGATTTGGGGTATACAAAATATTGTTGTTTCAGCCTTAAATAAATACTATCGGATTCAGCTTTTCCTAAAAAATCTCAGCCTTCTCTCTTTCTACAAAAAAAATCTTCAGACCTTTCTCTAGAACCCAGTTGAGAACTTCACAGGAAACTAGAATTAGTCATCGATTTTTGAAATTTTTGTCAGAATCCTATAAAAACAATTCAACCTTCACTAACCAATTCAACCAAAAACTTTAAATATTCATCCAAAAACCTAGCAAATCTAGAAAAACCCTAAAAAAAACCTAAAAAACCCCAAAATTTTTTGGAAAGCTCCAGAAATTTCCCAAAACTTCTTTTTAAACTCCAGGAATCTAAATACCAACCCAAAATTCCAAAACTTCTTAAAATCGAGACCAAAATCCTATTGCCAGAAATTTTCCAAAATTGTTATCACCAACAATTTTTTCTATTTTTTTTGTTGTGTCCTGTCTTTTTGATTGTGAGTCCAATTTATACGTAGCTTTTAAGAGCATCTTTCGAAAACTAACAGAATCATTCCAAGGTTGAATCTTAGGATTAGACTCTATCCGAGCGTGATCTTAGGGCTGAATTCTTGCTAATGTCTAAGATCAAATTAAAGGTTTTGTGATTCGTATCATAAACCTTTTTTTTACCATGATTAGTTGAATCGATTTCAGTTTCCAAAATCATCCTCACAGATTAAATAAGAAAGGAAAGCAAAAAAAAAATAATAATAAAAAAAAATAATAGTACTAGTATAATATACTATAATATAAAAACAATAATACTACTATATAACAATATATAATATAATTTGCTAGACTATATACTTATAATAATACTAAGAATAATACTATACTATAATATTATACTATAACATATTATAACATCTGATAACATACTATACTATAGTAAAAATAAAAATAATAATAACAGAAAAAATTTACCCTGATTTGCCTCGAACATATATGGGTATCTACAACTACCCTTCTTTGCACATCACTATTAGACAAAGATGATGTAAAGACCTAGACACCTGTTTTGTCTAAGTCAAATCAATGAGTGAAACTAATTGGGACTGAACTGCTAGTTGAAAAAATGATTTGGGTTGAATCGAGATTGAATGACTAGGACAATGTCGTAAGTCTAAAAGCGATCAAGATCAAGCTGAGGTCAAAGATGAATGACCGAGATGATAGAGCGAGTTAGGAAAATGATTTGGACTGAGTTAAGATTGGATAACTACGATGATATCGTGAGTCTGAAAGCAACCAAGATCAAGTCAAGGTCAAAGATGAATGACCAAAATGATTCCATGAGTCAAAAAAATGATTTGGATCAACCAAGATCAGATGACTGAGATGATGTCGTAAGTCTGAAATTAACCAAGACCAAGTCAAAGTTGTAGATGAATGATCGAAACGATATCATGTGTTAGGAAAATGATCTGGACTAAGCTAAAATCAAATGATTGAGATGATGTCACGAGTTTGAAAGTGACTAAGATTGAATCAATGTCTTAGATTAATGATTGAAACGATACCGTGAGTCAAAAAAATGATCTGGCCTTAACTAAGATCGGATAACTGGGATAATGCTATGAGTTTGAAAACAACCAAGACCGAGTTGAGGTTATAGATGAATGACTTAAAGATGTCACGAGTCAAAAAAATGATTTAGATCGAGCCAAGATAAGATGACTAGGATGATATCGAGAGTCTAAAAGTAATCAAGACCAAGTTAAGATTATAAAGGAATGACAAAAATGATGCTGTGAGTTAGAAAAATGATCTAAATCGAGATAAGATCAGATAACTAGGATGATATCGTGAGTCTAAAAGCTTCAAAATCGAATCAAGGTCATAAATGAATGATCGAGATGATGCCATGAGTCAAGAAAATAATCTAGCCTAAGCTGAGATTAGATAACTGGGACAATGTTGTGAGTTTAAAAATGATCAAGATCAAGTTGAGGTCGTAGATGAATGATTAAAATGATGCTGTGAGTCAAAAAAATAATTTAAACTGAGTCAAGATCAAATGATAGGATGATGTCACAAGTCTAAAAATGACCAATACCAAGTTGAGGTTGTAGATAAATGACCAAAGTGATGCCATGAGTCAAGAAAATGATCTAACCTGAGCTGAAATTGGATAACTGACAATGTTGCAAGTCTGAAAGCAACTAAGATCAAGTCAAGGTCGTAGATAAATGACTAAAATGATGCCATGAGTCAAGAAAATGATCTAGCTTGAGCTGAAATCAAATAACTAGGATGATGCTATGAGTCTTAAAAATGTTTCAAACTGAGCCAGGGTTCGAACCTATGATGAACATACAATGTTATGAATGTATGCCCTATCTAGGATGCAAATGGAACATCTAAAGTTTTCATAACATTCATCTGCATTCTCATTTTTGTATATTTTTAGCAAGGAAACTATCCTTTGTTACCCTGAATATTTATCTTTATCTCGAGGAAAGCTTTTGAAATCAATGATTTTCTCTTATTTGGAAAAGTTTATCCTTGATCTTTGTCACCTTTAATTTTTTTAAAGTAATACATGATTTTTTATGACTTTGCTCAATTATTAATCATTATCTTAATTTCAAAATATAATATGCAAGTTATGTAGTTCTTCTATTCATGGGAAGGTGTAAAGAGAAAAAACAAATATATATTGGCAAGGTAAAACAAGAAAGGGCAATTGAAAGTGAAAAATATGATGAATATAATTTATTTGGATAAGTAATAAATTATGGATGATGGCATAAAAACAAAATGAAAGTGCATAGGAATGGTTGTTTGAGATATCAATGCCTTAAGACAAATGACCAGATAATCATGACAACAAATCTTGGATTTCTTCAAAAACTCAACCAAAATATAATGCTCCAACATTAGAGTTCTTCAAAATTCACTGACTTTGGTATGCCTTTCAAGTGATGCTATATTCTACTCATCCAAATTGCCTTTATTCAATTCAAGCTACCCTTCTGGGTTTTCGACTTGAACTCTTCTCTTTTTTTATTTTTATTCTTATTTTGTTTGTTCAAGCCATCATCTCAGGTTTTTAACTTGAACTTTTTTTTTTAAATTAAAGCAAAGTACTTCTTCACGACGTCAGAATTATAGGATTAGAAAGCTCATCTCTATCCATTTTTGATAAAATTAAGGTTACTTCTGAAAAAACTCTTTTTACAACATATGGTCATTTCTAATTTAGAGTCCATTTTTCCATATCTTCACATTGACTTGGAAGAATTCTTTTTAATACCAACTCTTTTTTTTTGAAATTGACGAGGTTGGACCTTTTTGTCGTGAGCTCTCATCATTCTCTTTTGGTATTTTTGGCTGTGATAGAGCACTGTTAATCTTTTTTTTCAATGAAATTTCATTGTTCATAGCATTCCTGAACCCATTCAGCATCTTGTAATCCATTTCCCTTAGAACTATTAGAGATGAGATTTCTAGTTCTATTGGTAGTACAACTTCTATTTCATAAACCAAGAAAAAAAGAATTACCCTGATAGAGGTATGCATGGAGGTTCGATAAGCATGTAGAGCAAAAGATAATTTCTTATGCTAGTTCTTATATATTTCAATCATCTTTTTCAGAATCTTTTTGATGTTCTTATTTGTAGCTTTCATTGTCTCATTCATTTTTGGGCGATATGGAGCTTAATTATGATGCTTAATCTTAAACTAAGCGCATATTTCTTGCATCATTTTACTGTTTAAATTATTTGTATTATTTGAGATGATAATATCTGAAAGCCTGTATTTACGAATTATCTCTCTTTTGATGAACTTACAAATCATTGATATAATCATTTTTATAAAAGAAGTAGCTTTGACCAATTTAGTGAAGTAATCAATCATCACAAAAATGAATTTATTTCCATTTGATGCCTTTGGGGTAATAGGATCAATGACATCTATCTCCCACATAAAAAATGACCAAGGTGTTACTATAACATGTAGAACGATAGGTAAGGCATGAATTTTATTGGCATAAATCTGGCACTTGTGACATTTTCAAGCGTAATCAATGCAATCTTCTTACATTGTCAACCAATAATATCCAGCCCGTATTATCTAACTAGCCATCATATGTCCATTTGCATGTGCATCACATACACCATCATAGACTTCCCCGATAATCTTTTTGGTCTTAGAGGTACTTACACAATGCAATAACACTTGATATTTGCTTTTTTTAATACAAAACTTCTCTATCTAAAAAAAATCCCATAGCTAATATTCTCAAGACTCTCTTATCATTTTTTATTGCTTGATCTAGGTACTGTTGATTCCTTAGATATCGCATAATGTCATGATACCAAGGATTGCCATCTTCTTGCTCATCTATGTTGGCATAAAGCATTGACACATTCCTTAAATCTAATTTAATAGGTTGAATTTTTGCCATGTTGCCAATATGCACCATCATAGCTAAAGTTACCAAAGCATATGCTATCTGATTATCTTCACGAAGCAAATGCTCAAAATGGATGCTTTCGAATTGCTTACACAACTCTAAAATGTATTTATGATAAGGAATGAGTTTTGAATTGCTTGTCTCCCATTCATCTTTTAGTTGATAAATAACCAAGGTTGAATCATTAAACACCTTTAATGTCTCAATTTTTATATCAAAGCAGCATGCAATCCCATAACACAAGCTTCATATTCAACCATATTATCAGTGCAATTGAAATTTAATCTTGTTGTTATGAGGCAGTAATATTCTACTATAGATATTAATACTACTCCAATGCCTTACCCTATGGCATTGGTAGCCCCATCGAAATGCATTCTCTATGTCTTTTTCGCATCTTTGTCTTCTTCTATTCCTAAGATGGCCATTAATTCTTTATCTAAAAAATTTAGTTTCATAGGTTCATAATCTTTAGTGGCTCGATTCATGAGGAATTCGACAATGATGCTTCCTTTAATTGCTTTCTGGCTCACATATCGTATTTTGAGAGCATCCTTTGCCATCTTGTAATTTTTCTTGAAAGTGATGGTTTCTTAAAAATGTATTTGATTGAATCTAGTTTAGCTATGAGCCAAGTCATATGGTAGAGCATGTACTACTTGAATCTTTTAGCTGTCTAAGCCAAAGCACAACATATTTTCTCAAGTGATGAATACTTGGACTCATATTTCATAAACTTCTTACTCAAGTAGTAAATAGCTTTTTCATTCTTGTTAGATTCATCTTACTACCTCGGTACACATCTCATTGATTTTTTATGTACCACTATATATAGAATTAATGGCTTTCTTGAAATAGGTGGCACTAATATTAGAGGATTTGATAAGTACTACTTGACCTTGTTAAAAGCTTTTTGGCATTCCTTATTTCATTCATCGGGATCATTCTTTTAGAGAAGCTTAAAGATAGGATCACATTTAAGGATGAGTTGAGAAATGAATTAAAATATATAGTTCAATCTGCCTAAGAAGCGTTGAACCTCTTTTTACATGCTTGGCAAAGATAAGTTCTAAATGGCTTGGATTTTGTTTGAGTCAACTTATATTGCTTTTTCACTGACTATGAATCCTAATAATTTCTCTGACTTGGCTCTGAATATACATTTTGACAGATTCAGTTTAAGCTAAAACTTTTTTAACCTCTCAAACAATTTTTTGATATTGGCTACATGATTATCTCTCTTTTAAGATTTTGTTATCATGTCATCCACATATACCTTAATCTCTTTATGCATCATATCATGGAAGAGTGTCACCATAGCCTTTTAATAGGTTGCCTTAGCATTTTTCAATCCAAAGGGCATGACTTTGAAACAAAAAGTTTCTTACATAATGATGAATGTGGTTTTTTTCATGTCCACTTAAGCCATTTTTATTTGATTGTAATCAAAGAATCCATCCGTAAAAGAAAATACCAAGTGTCGAGCTGTATTATTTACCAAAGTATCTATATAAGGTAAAGAGAAATTATCTTTAGGGTTAACTCTGTTTAGATCATGGTAATCTACACACATCCATACTTTTCCATCTTTTTTAGGGATAGGTACTATATTAGCTACCTATTAAGGATACTTCACCTTTTGTGAAAAGCCTACGTCAAATTGTTTCTTTACTTCTTTTTTTATTTTCAATAATATCTCTAGTTTCATTTTCCTTAACTTTTGCTAGACTGGTTTGCATTCAGACTTCAATGATAGCCTATGTTTTACTATTTCAATATTAAATCCAAGCATATCTTGGTAATACCAGGTAAATACATCTACAAATTCTCATAGTAGATCCTCTAACCATTGTCTATCAATCGTTGAAAGTGAAGTACCAAACTTGATTTTTTTTTTGTTCTCAGTATCCTCTAAATTGACCATTTAAATAACTTTTTGGTGAAGCTCCATGGATTTATCCTCCTGTTCAATTAATCTCATTAAATCCAAAGGCAAAGTGTATTTTTAGATTCCTTTTTAGTATCGAGTTTATTAATATTAATTAAAAATTTGAAATTAAACCTCAGATCATTGTTATGATTACCTTTATATTCATTTGGGGACTTGAAAGTTAATGAAATAAGAAATATTGGCTAGATGTTTTGATGGGATAATAGATGGAATAAAAGAAATGAATAAAATGTATGCTTATACTTTTATTGAAATAATGGAAAATAAAAGGCCCAAACATAAAAGTTCATCCCAACACTTTTGGGCATAAGTAGTTTAAGAGATGTGATTACATTGAAAAAAGATAAAAAATAATAGGCATCCAGATATCACTCCAATTTTATAGTTCATAGTCGGACGGGCATGGGTAGACTGAAGCTTCCTTATTTTGGCATTTGTTTCTTACCATGTGAATGGACAATTTGGCAAAAGTTTCCTCCAATTTTGATTCTTCTTTTGTATCCTCTTTAGCTCTCAGGTGCATGTATCCTCAAAAAGTAAAAGTTTCATTTAGATGGAAAATAACCATTATCTTATTCTTCGTCCTCTTGCTGCTGTTTTTTATTTCTTCCACCTCATAACCCAATCCTAATCGGCCACTGTTGTCTTCAATTTTTGGAGGCTCTATTATCCCTTAAAAGCTTTTGCCCAAGTTGAACCCAATACTTCAACCTTTATTAATCATCTGATTGATTGTAATTTGATTAAATTTGTGCCCTTCACCTACTGCATTGATAGGTTCAAAAGATCAATAGAAGCATTCTAATGACTCTTTTGCCACTTTTGTGTATGGGATATTTATAGGTTGAGTCACCAATAGATCTTTTTTACCAACCGCAATTACCAATTGTCCTTTTATATTAAATTTGATTTTTTGATGTAGTAAAAAAGGGACAGTACTTATCTTATGGATCCACGATCTTTCTAATAAGTGACTATACGATAGGAAGATATCCATGACTTAGAACTTTACGATAAAAACACATGGCCTAATCTGTATGGGCAACTTAATATCTCTTAAGACTTCTTATTTGGTCTTATTGAATACTCAAACCACTATATGATTACTTTGGATGTAAGACTTATTGAAAGGCAATTTGGTCAGGGTAGACATGGGTATAACATTGAAACTCGATCCATTATCAATAAAAACTTTGGCTATTATATAGCTTTTGCATTTAATAGTGATGTGCAAAGCCTTGGTGCTCTCTCTTCCTTTAAGTGGGATCTTATTATCACTAAAAGAGATGTGATACGACACCATTAGATTTTTTACCCAGTGATTCACATATTTTACAAAAATATTATAAATCACATAAGCTTGATTCAATACCTTTAGCAAGGCATTGCGATATGATTCAGAGTTCAGAAGAAGCGATAGAGAGAAATTTTAGCTAGCATCTTATTCAATTACTCTACCATAGAGTATTCACTATGCTTTACTAGCTTTAAAAACTCACAAGCCTTCTTTTTTGGCACAAACTTTGAGGTATCTTTCTCTAAATTTTTTTTTAGTTTAGTCTACTTTTCCATCCCTCTTCTTATTTTTTCTAAGGTTTCAAGAGTATAACATCTTTCACTTTTAGTTATGCCTTATACACCTATTATGTTGGCAGTTTCCAATTTTGGCATCACCTTTTCCTGTCCTTGGGTCATCATTTCACAATTACATCTCCAAGGTACCACCTTATCATCTTTGTAGGGGAATGGGCATAAGACTTTGAAAGCAACTAGTTTGGGAACAAACTTATTCCCAACTAATTTTAGCTTTTCATTGTAGCGGATGATGATAAGCTTTGGCACCTATCTGTCTGTCATGGCCACTTTAGTATTTTCTAAAGCTTCTAACTCTTCATATAACTCTATTTGATAGGAGACCATTAGTTTTTGCACCTCATTGTGGAATTTCTTATAGATGTTAATAAAATACCCCAGAGCTCCACTATCATACTTACATATTTGATTGGGGACATATTTTCTTATATAGGTGCATGAAGCTACTGGTTGTATTAAGCCAACCTCATATAAAGCATCATATAATTGGTTAAATGACATTTTAAACTTTTCCACCCTTCTTTTCGTATGTTTTTTGTTTTTGTCCAAGGCATTAACTATATGATTGGGTAAAGGATTCTTATTGATGTTGGGTGCTAAATTCCCACTAGTACAAAAAACTTATTAACCCTTTTTTATTAGATGTTACATTTTTTGCTTCAAATAAATGTAATTCTTTATAGAATGGCCTGTTACCCCATAATGTAGCCACAATAAGTGATGGCATCATACCACTTGGGATAGGGAGATTTAGGTTGTTTTATAGGAATATGGGAAATGAGGTGATTTTTATAGAGCTCTTGATATAACTCAATTTAGCTTATAGGTATAAAATCAAATATGGGTTTTTCCCTTGTCCATAGTTCTCGAGCACTACTTGTTGTGCCAATTAGGTGAACAGATGATCGTGTTGAAGATGGATAAGAAGGTCGTGTAGTTGGTTGGTAAGGGAAAATGGAAGTATGGTTCATAATGTGGTGATATGTGAGATAGGTTAGCTGAAAGTAGTTTTTAAATTACTATCCTTTAAGACTCACAACTTAAGTCTCACTCTTTTTCTTCTTAGGTGCTTTTTTAGAAGATTTTCCTTTTTCAAGTTTGCCATTTTTGATATCATTTTCGATGATATCTCCCAAAATCACTATATTAGTAAAGTTTTTAGTCATGTTTCCTATCATTCTTCCATAATATGGTGAATTTAAAGTGCTCATGAATAGCACTGTAGTTTTTTTTTCCCTTAAAGGAGGTTGTACTGAGCAGTTACATCCCGTTACCTTTAGGCATATTGTTTGAAGGATTTGGATGCTTTTTTTTCTATTCCTTGCAAGGAAAAGTAATCAGAGGCCCTATCAATGATGTGGTGGTATTGATTAATAAAAGATTGGGTCAAATCTTTTCATGACTTTGTGCGAGTTTTGTCCAACTGAACATACCACCTTACTGTAAACCCAATTAAGTTATTCTAAAAAACACGCATGAATAGCTTTTTATTGCTAGCTTGTGCTACCATCTTACGACAGTACATTATGATATGTATGATAGGCTATTTAGTACCTTCATACTTTTTAAATTTTGATACTTTGAATTTGGGTGGCATCACCACGTTTGGTACTAAACAAAGCCCTAATGCATCCATAGATCTATAGAAATAAATTTCTTCCACAGCTTACAATCTTTTCTCGATCCTGTTCATGGTTTGATTGGTCTTAGAATTTTTTAAAGGCATCACTGCCTATAACTTTTCTTTCTCTTTTGTCTCATCCGAAGTACAAAATTAAATGGGCTTAGCTACCTTTTTAACGAAAACAAGATTACTATAACTCTGGATGTTCTCATAACCAGGGGCATGAGTCATTCTAGGGTAGTTATAATTTGGAAAGGTTGCTTGTTAGGGTTGAAAGATTAGGGCAATTTGAGTCTGATATGGACCAAAACCTAAATGATATGTTAATTTAGTAGCTTCAAGTGAAGTACCTTCCTCTATTGCCTTTCTTGTATTTACTTTTTTCAAGGCTACTAGAATTTTGCTTAATTTTTTTTCAAGTATGTTCTGAGCCTTTTCTATCTTTTCAAAACGACTTGTATTATCCTACTTCATCATCTTGGCTTTAACCCTAGAATTGTATGAATGTGTAGCTATTTTGGTACCTTAGTACCATGATTTAAAATCAGTGATCATATCATAATAATGAATAAAGGTGATGCAGTGCATGAAAAAAAAGAAAAAATGAAAATATTTGCCTTTTGCAAAAATTTCAAAGAAGTAAACTTTTATTTATTCCACAGGAGTTTGTTTTACATCAAATATAATACTGTCCCTCTATAAAAGCACCTAACTTGCTCATACTGATCTTTAGCCTCCTCAATGAAGTTTAGCAATCTCTATCCCTGCTACCCTATTGGTGTGACCGAAGCTCTCAATGCCTTAGCCTTTTCCACCATTTCGCTTGCCTTGATTATGTTTTGCCTATCTGAGTTGTGAGATGCTTTATATATCATTGTTTTCACAACCCTTCTCTTTTGTTGAACCAAACCTAATAGGATAATTCCTTATGCTTTTTCATGAATGTTTTGATGTGGTTTTTTTGTTCTTCTAACTTCAGTTTTAAGGTCAATATGTAATTTGAGAGCATTTCATTTTCCTTCTGAACTTTAACATAATCATTTTTTATTTATGCACATTTTTTTTCAACTCTTCATTCTTATAAGCTAGATCTATGTTATTTATTTCTTTGGCCTACACCAATATGCCTAATCTCTTATGCTCTTATCGTAGCTCTTTCAATTCTTTAAGGGCATCATCCTGTTCTTGGATAACTTTTTGAGTTTTGTTGTATTCCTTACAAATCTTGTGGACTTGGACTTTTAATTTTTTTTGCTTTGTTTTGCCACTATTCTTTTTCTTTTTGGAGCCCCAAAATTTTTTGTTTCAATTTATCTTTCTCCATTTCATTTTTTGACTCTAAAAGCGTATTGTCTGGTTCTTGGTTCATTGACTGGCAATGGTCTTTAAGCATAGGTGTAATCTCTTAACCCCTTTTGGTTCTCCAAATTAGATACCCATGAGTGACTTTATCAGTAAATGGTCTAGGGTTCATTTTCTTAGGCTTCTTCCAGGCCTTGCTCATACTATTAATCTTTTGAAAAGTTTTAAGCTCTCTATACAAATAGTCAAACTAGTTGAGCTTATAAGTCATAAGAATAAACTATTTGGCCCTATGTTGTTTTCTTACCATTAGCGGTGCATAACTAGTTGACTCATTTAATCTTAAGAGTGCAACCCTAGTATCATCTCCATATTGATATAACATAAGTTTTTGATTCATCCACAAAGCCAACCATTTACCTGATTGGCTGTGAGCTTTTGTAGTAGATATTCTCATTCCATCTAAGTTCTTGCTTTTAGCTAAATACTTTAATAGAATTCTCTTATTGGGGTTCGATTGTGAAAATAAAGCTTGGAAAAAATACTCTTTTTGCATTTAAAATGGCTCTTCATCTATAAATATAGTAGTGGTGTGCAAACCATGAAGCGTGCTTTGTCATTCTATCTACAAAGTTCAAAGATCTGATAGTTTCTGCTAAAATAACTTGTGAAGGATTACAACTATTTTCAACTTATTCAAACAAATCAACCACTTCTATCTTAATGTGGCCTAAAACCTTGGGGAAAATGACTAACCCATATATGGCTAGAACAAACACATTCATTTCCTAATCATTATATGGATTTTTGACAATGAAATCTTGGAGAACCTCTCATGGAATACATTTATGATCTTTTTTTTTTTTTTTAAATATATGAATCTATGATCTCTTTTCCCACTTTTAGAATCTGAGGCAGCTTTCTACGATTTCCTGATTTGTGCTTTTTCACATATATTATGTCTAAATACAGTAGATGCATATCCATTAGAATCGAATACTTTTCTATCATTGACATCAAATCAACCTCATTAAAGATGAAACAACAATAGGAAGGATCCTAAAATTGTACCATTACCTTGATAAATGAGTTGTTGACCTCTATTGACAAGAGATATGCAATATGCCCAAACTTCTGACAAAAAGTTTCCTGCCTTAAAGGAGTTGTGCTATTCCATATGTCTGATAGGCCTTGGAAATGATTCTATTTGAGGAGCAAGCAAACTTCTTTTGATAGTGTAGAGATATAACCTAATAGTAAACAATCTCCTTCTTCTCACTACCTTTTATCTGATTTTAGCTTCACATTTGTAGGTGAGTCACATTTGAAAAGTATAAATAAGGCATAAACCTGATGTTTTGTGGATTCCATGAGAGCTTTTGTTGAAATGACTTTGAGGGTAAGAACACTATGCAATCTGCATGTATGTTTATAAATATGCACAAGAGGAAAAGAAATAAAAGAAAACAAGGAAATTAGTTAGTCACTTCAATAATGAAAAACATAAAATAATCACCATATAGCAAGTGAGATAATAGCATGACCTTGAATTTTAGATTGACTATAAAGGGTGGAAGAATAAGGCTCTATCTATGGTTGGGCTCTTAAGGTTAACTATATACAGTTTGGGTTAATTCTAAAAGGTCCCTAAATTGTTCATTACATCATCATCCATCACAGACTAGTAAGGCATTTCGATCCTCGTCCATCATAGGTTACAAGTAGAAAGGGTTCAATTTGAGTGGAAGTGTTTCGTAGGCCCATGCGAAGACATGAAATCTCATAAGGGCATAAGTACTTCACTCCCTCTTAAAGGTAAAGCTTGGGTGGAGAGCTTATGTTATGCATATGCAAATAAATGACAGAGATATATATACAATAAATAAATAATTAACCAAGTATATGCGATGAAAAGAAAAATATAAATGAATAATTAAGCAAGTATAAGCAATGAAAAGGAATAAATAATAAATGAATAATTAAGCAAGTATAAGTAATGAAAAGGAAAAAAAAATCTCAAATTTATTAAGGTAGGCTTGAATAATAAGAAATTGTTTACTGGCCTAACTCTTGATGTCCCCAGTGGAGTTGTCAAACTGTCATAACGTATAGATTTGTGGACCTAATACTAGACATCGATTAAAGGAGTCGTCATTAATATTTTTTATTTAGGTGTAATTGACCACCTGATTGAATCTATCCTATTTAAAGAGGAGTCCAAGATTAACTTAAGTATCTTTAAATAATAGATTATGATTTATGAAATCAGAGTTCAAGTTCGAGAGTATGATTATGCATGGAGAAGGTTATAGCATCTCTATAGCGCCTATCCAAAAGATAGTACCAGTTAGATTTCAAATTATCTAAACCAAAAAATGTTTATGCTTTGCCAAAATATTCAATATTGAAAATTACTCTTAAAATTGTCCCAATATTTTGGTAGCAATTTAAGATAAGTTTCTCACCTCAAGAGTATTCATAGAAACTAGTGTCCTAATTTGAAGAGGCTCCATCATCAGATTTTTTGATTTATTTTATTTTAGAAAATTAGTAAAGTCTCCCAATGTTTAGTAGGACTTACTTTAAAGTAGATCTTCTAATAGTTTGGTGAGATTTTATTATGAAAATATTTTGAAAATTTTGCAAATTTCATTAAGTCTCTTAATAGTTTGGCAGGACTTAATTTGAAATGAAATCCTCCAATAATTAGGAGAATAAAAATTTTTTTTATTTTTTTTGTTTTAGAAAATTGATTTATGAAATTTTTTAATAGTTTGGTAGATTCCATAAATCTATTTGAAAAGATTTTTTTATTCTTTTTTTTTGTTTTTGCCTTTCTATTTTGTTTTTCAACAAGAAAAGATTTTTTTTAATGAATTACTAAATACAAATAAATAAATAAATAATATTAAAATTAAATAAAAAACTAAAATTAAAATTAAAAATTAAAAAAATAAAATAAAATAAAATTGAAAAATAAAAAAAAATGGAAAAAGAATACTTGTGATTAGGTCGAGTCAACGTGCGGGTCGGCGTGTAAGTCATCGAGTAGACACGTGGATATGGGGTGTTTAGAATGCTACTATTTTTGCCCTAAATAAATACTACCACTTAAGCTTTTCCATAGAAATCCCAACCCTCTCTCTTTGTACAAAAAAAATCCTCTAACCTCTATTTAGAACCTAGTCGAGAACCTCACCGAAAACTAAAATTAGTCATCGATTTATGAAATTTTTGCTAGAATCCCATCAAAAAATTCAACCTTCGTTGGAAAATTCAACTAGGAACTTCAAATATTAATCCAAAAACCAAAAGATCCAAAAAAACCAAAAAACAAAAAAACCCAAAAAGCCTCAAATTTTTCCAGAAGGCTTCAAAAATTTCCCACTTCCCTCTAAAACCAACCTAGAATTCCAAAACTTCTTAAAATCGAGACCAAAACCCCATTGCCAAAAATTTCTCAAAACTGTTGTCACTAGCAATTTTTTCTATTTTTTCATTATCTCCTGTCCTTTTGATTGTGAGTCTAATTTATATGCAGTTTTTAGAAGCATATTTAGGAAATGGACAGGATCATCCTAAGCTTATTTCTTGGGATTGGATTTTGTCTGAGCGTGATCTTAGGGTTGAATTCTTGCTAATGCTTAGGATCAAATTAAAGGCCTAGTGATTCGTATCATAAACCTTTTTGACCATGATCTATTAGTAGTAGTAGTTGTAGTAGTAGTTGTAGTAGTAGTAGTAGTAGTAGTGGTAGTAGTAGTTTAAAATATTAATTTTCTAAATTAAGGTAAAAAATAACTTTATTAATATAATACATTTATAATCATGTTTGGTACTTAAGATTATGATAGAATATAATAAGATGATATTATGAATATGATTAAATTAAATAATGTCATCATATCTTATGTTTGATGTATGCAAAGATTATGATAAAATAATTTATTTATTAATCAAAATTATCCTTTCTTAAAGCTTATACAATTTAAATTATTGGTGTAATTTTTAAGGGTATAATAGAACATGTAAGTTCAATCCCATGGATTAGAAATAATTCTTTTCACTTTGAGAGAATTGAATAATCCAATACCAAGAGGATAATAATTCTCTTTGTAATCCTATCATTTACTTTAGACACAAATCAAACATAATATAAGATAATTATCATCTTATCCTATCCATCATCAAATGCACTAAACATGATCTATATGTATAAAGTTAAATAAATAATAAAATATATACTTTTATAGATACCTTGAAATAGATCAAACAAAGCACCTTAAATCTTCTAACCTAAGTTCATTTTTCTTTAAAAAACTTGATCCCTTTTAAGTCAATCCCAATTTTCAAAAATCATTCCTTATCAAATTGAGATGGATTGAAATATATCAAATATGGATTGTTTTGACATATTTATCAATTAATATCTTTAGTTGCAAAATTTATTTAATTAAAAAATACAAAAAAAGAGAGAAAACAACAAAATAAGGTGACACATTGATAGCTTAATTGAATTGTTTTCACAAAATTACTTTAATAAAGAGATAAAAATACAAAAAAAAAAATTTAAAAAGGAAAAAAAACTCATGGAGTACTATATGGACATCTTAATCAAATGAAGATCCATCGGATACAAATTGTTTTGTTATTCCTATCAATCAACTTTTTTTTGTAAAATTTATTTAATTAAAAAAAGAATAAAAAAACAAAATTGGGGTGTCAAATGGATACCTACATAATTTTTTCCCAAAATTTATCTAAATTTTAAAAATAAAAAAATAAAAAAGCTGAAAAGATGAAAAATGAAAAAAAATGTAAAAAAAAGAAAGGTAGTACGTTAAACCTTGAATAAGGGTAATAAAAAAGTAAAAATGAGTCAAATTTATGTAATAGATGGATTACATCTTAATTCTATATAAATATAGTATTTTTATTGAATTAAGATATTAAATAATATCTTTATTAATACAATACATATATAAATATATAATTAAATAAAGAATTAAAATTTATTTTAATATAAACAGTCAAGCCAAAATAGAATACCATGAACCTGCCTTTAACTTGGCCTTGATTTTTGAGAAAAAAATCTTAATTCGATATCAAATAAAAAATGCACCTATAAGATTCAAACAAATTGAAACCCATTGGACATGGGTTGTTTTGTTATCCATTCCTCCATTGATATTTTTCTTAAAAAATTTCTTTATCGATTTTTTGTTGTATATATTATTAAAAAAATAAAAAATCTAAAAAGCAAGAAAAAAGAATTGAGTGCCACGTAGACACATCTTTTGTCTTTTTCAATAAAATTATCTAATTAAAAAATAAAGACAAAATTAAAAAAAAGGACAAAAAACAAAAAAATGAAGAATAATTGATTTGCCACTCAACGTTAGCAATGATAAGCTTTAAAAATTATCAAATTAAGATAAACAAAAAAAATAGTTTTTTAAATCAATAATATCAAATGATCTCCACATAAGAAGGTTAAAATATTTATAAAAATTAATAAAAATTTAAAAAGAAAAAAAAAGAAAAAATGATAAAGATGATAAAAATAAACAAAAAGGAAAAAATGAAAGAAATAACTTAAAACATGATGTACCATTAGATGTGCTTCAAACATGGAAACTGAGTTGTGGTTTGTATAAGGGTCGGTTTTATAAACTCCTAATTTTATTTAGGAAAAATCTCAACTATTTGTGAAGCGTTTAAAATTCAATCTGATTCAGGTATAGCATTTCTTTGATTTTGACAAATTTCTAAAATTGAATTTGAGACTAATTTAACTAAAAGGTTTTAAAGTCAACACTAGTTAAACCTAGTCAAACTTAGTTAAACAAAATCAAAATTAATCAAACTTGGTTAAAATAGATAAACCTTGGGTTAACATTCAAATTTCACAACCAAGTTAGAATCAATGTGGATTAAGATTGAAATTTGAGATTTTAAAACATTAAAAAGTTTAAGTACACTTAGGAAGTCAGGTTTTTGTAAAAACTTTCAAATCATAATTGAATATATTTTCATGATTTTGATGCATTAAAAACTTAAATTGCACCTTGAGAAGTATAAAATTATTAAAAGACTCTTTATAAGTAATTTCTTAATTTAGCCTTCTTGAAATTGATTTTTTGCATAACTTTTTGGATCATGTTTTATAATATTTGATGATTTTTTGTGCATTGAAACTACAAAAGTACATCAGGAGGTGTGAAATTACCAAAATACCTTTTAAGGGTAATTTCGTAATTTAACTTGCTTGAGGTTGGATTTTCACAAAAATTTTTAGGTCTCAATTTTATATTATTTCATGATTTTTTTGTGTTTTAAAATATAAAAAATAAGCATGAAAACATTGATTTCCAAGTAAATGGCCTAATGACCAAAAACTTTGTATTGATGGCAAAATAGTCTTTTTACTTAATCCAAGAGCTTTAAAAATTACATCTTTGGCAGTAAACAATTTGGACTGTTGAATCACACTAGAAACTTTGATCCAATGGCTAAAATTGGCTCTGTGAAACCAAAACAAGGGTGAATTGTAAGACATTAGATTTTTTTTTTTATTAAAAGGCCTAAATTTAATTTTGTTAAGATATTTCTCCACCATCTTCACTAAGGAGGGGCATTTTTTTACAATTGGAGTTGGGAAAGGATGTGAAAAAATAGAGGAAGAAAATAATTAAGAGAAAAATGTGAAGAAAAGAGTAAAAAATCTTTATGAAGGAAGCTAGAAGATATAATCTCTTCAATTTTCATCTTCGATTCTTGGCATTCTAATTCCATTTTTCATAAGCATTCTCATATTTTTCTCTACATTTCTTTTTTTTGTTTTCTTGAAAGTTTTATAGTTCATTTTTTTTTCTCAAAACTTGATTCAAACTTCCATCCAACTAGTTAATAGTTGGATTGAAGCTAGAGAACAAGTAAAAACAAAACACAATCCAACATTACAAACTAAGTTGGAGGTTCGGCTAAGACTCCCCCACCATGGTTGAACCTTCTTTTGGCACTTGTTAATGTTTTATTTGCTTTTAAATGTTGTTTATAAAGGTTAAATGACTAGTTCACTTGTGTTTTATATAAATTTTGCTTGGTTAATGGTATGTGATAGTGTTTGGCCCATGTTCTAATTATTCATAATTTCTTTATTATTTTTAGTTTGTTTTATGTTAATTTGATAAAATTTTCCTTATGATGTGAATGCTCTCACATGATGATTTGGAAGGTAAATAAGGTATGTTTTGTTTGAATAAAGTGAAATTATGGTGATGGAATGACATGAAAGGTTCGACTATGGGTGGTTCTTAGTTTGGCCAATATTTTCTCCTCATTTTAAGGTTGATTCTTGCCTTGATATATGTATTTGATTGTGTTTTTGATGGGATTTTCCAAGTTTTCAAAGTTTTGGAACAAATTTTCAAGGAAAAAAAATGCTAATTTAGTAAGTAATTTTTGTGATTTTTTTGAGTTTGTTTGGTCGAGTTTTCAAAGAACAAAAAGGTGGAACATTGAATCCAATTTCAAAATTTTTTCATGTTTGATCTATTTGTCTCTTGAATTTTCATACATATCCTGTTTGTGATTTAATTTTTTAAATACCTTGGTTTTTAATTTTTTTTCATGTCATGCTTTTGTCACATGCATTAGTTAATGCATCTTTGAATTTGATTTTATCACATGCATAATTTGATGAAATCCGAAATCCCATGAAACCCTAAATTTCATGAAACCCTAAACCTTAAATCCTAAACCCTATATCAAACCTTAAAACCTAAATCAAACCCTAAATCTAAACCTAGACACTAAACTAACCCAAACCTTAAAGCTCAATCCAACCCTCAAACCCTAAAACAATAATGCATTTGCATTTCATTTTACCTTGTCATCACATATATTTTTATATTATTATGCATTCATACTTTACCATTGATGTTATATTGTCATCCATTTATCGTAATATCACACTCATGCATCAATTTTCAAAAATATATTT
Source organism: Durio zibethinus (assembly GCF_047325235.1). Lineage (NCBI taxonomy): Eukaryota > Viridiplantae > Streptophyta > Magnoliopsida > Malvales > Malvaceae > Durio > Durio zibethinus. Next base: position 26,345,843 of record NC_143167.1, on the reverse strand, counting down.
TTAAAAGTAAAATGTTTTAAAATAAGAGAATATTTCAAATAAATATAGTTATTGAGATTTGGTCTAACTATAGGAGGATTCTCGATAATTATTATTTATGCGATATGTTATTTTAGTTTTGGTGAGTAATTTGAAAACCCTTAAATTAAAAATATTTTTGAAACTCTACCTAATTATAGGAGAGTGAAATAGGTGTTTCAATATTTAAGGAGTTTTCATTTTAATCCAAAAGAATGAAAAAAATGTTTAATTTTTTAAAAAATTTGATTTGTTTTCAAGCAAAAAAAAAGGAATTAATTTAAAATATAATAAAAAAAGGATCGTTTTAATCAAAATTAATGGATAACATGTAATTAATTAGTACTGTCTTTAAAGGATGCTAGGGGGTGTTAATCCTTCCCAAGCGTAACTAACTCTTAGACACAAATTTTGATTTCAATACTACAAAATCTTTTAAAACTTTTAAACCCGTTTTAAATGTTTTATTAAAAGGATAAAATTTTTGAGTAGCCAATCACATTTTGAAAAAGATTGGTAGTGACTCATTATTTTGATTTACATTAATAATATTTTTAGCCTCGTTTTCAAATTCTCCAGTCATTTAGGTTTTGGGTCACCTACTCTTAGACCCCGAGATGTTGTAACAGGTTTAAACAAGAAAAGAAAAAGAAGATAACCAAAGTTTAATTGATTGATAAGTTTGCATGCCATAATTAAGTAAATAATGTGTTGATTCACTATGCTATTAGAAAAGAAAGAAGAGTGATAAGAATCTAGATAATTCACTACAAAATAAAGGTATTGTTTTGATAAGAATTGAAAAAGAATCCAAGAAAACAATTCTGGTTATTATTCATAATAAAGATGTTGTATGGTTATTACAGTATTAAGGTATATTTATAATCCTTACTATAATAACCCTAGAATCTAAGATATACTTTTAATTAAGGTAAAAGAAAAATCTAGGAAAAAGAAAATCTAGGATATTCATAATTAACAAGATCTTTACCAGATTTGGTCAAAGATAGAATCTATAAAACTAAAATAAGAAAGATACCATACTAAAGCTAAAGTAGGAGATATTCCTAGTAATAAACCAAATAATCTTTTGAGCTTAGCCACAAATCTTTAGACTATCATTCTTTCAATTGTAAACCTTTTAACTTTTAATCTCCTACATGTAACAACCCATATGTGAAGCCTATTACACATAAAGCCCATAAAGTAAGGCCTATTATACGCAAAAGCCTATATAAGAGGCTCATGATATGTGCAAGTCCAATTCAACTTACTTTCATGTAAAAGCCTATAAAAGCCCAATTTTGTTATAGTGTCTTTCAAAGTGAACAATGCAATCATCACAAGCTTCTTCTCTATGGTTTTAGTATCCAAGTTTTTCGTTTGGACTAAATTTTGTGTAAATAACAAGTTAAGGATTGATTGTAGTTTTTTGGCTATAGAATGAACAGTAAGACCTAATGAAGGCTCCACAATATCTCCTAAGCATCATGAATCACATTAGCCTCTATAATATCTCTAAATGGATCACATCATTTCCCTTGGTTAAGAATGATTTGTCCTTAAATCAAAGTCCTCGATATCTTTCACACATTCATCTTTTTTATTGTCTAAAATAGTTTCATCTTCACTCACTATCTCTTCTTGAGTTTCTTGAATGATCATCATTTTCTTTTTTAGACACTCAATTCATCCTCTTGGTACTTGAGGCTCTCACTACTCATTTAGTTGATTCTCAACCATTTTTTCAACCACTTGCATTAAATGGACAAGCTATTACTTCATCTTGTCTTATTTTCATTGGAATTCTAATAATTGTGCTTGATTCCAAAATAATTCCATTGATATGTACTCCAAGTTAGTCATATCTCTAATAAATAGCAAATTAATCAAGATTCAACTTGCAAACCATAGAAACCTATGCTCTGATACTAATATAATGTGCCCCAAACACAAAAGCTAAGTAGTGGTTTGTGTAAGGATCGATTTAAATAAAAAAAGAAAAAGAAAATAAACTAAAGCTCAATTGACTGATAAGTTTGCACCCCACAATCAATCAATGGGTTGATTTGTCACACTTTTTGAAAAGAAAAAAGGAAAGGCGATAAAAATTTGGGTAATTCACCACAAAAGAAATGCATTATTTTGATAAAAATTGAAAAAGATTGCAAGAATGCAATTCTGGTTATTATTCTCAATAAAATGTTGTATGACTATTACATTACTAAGGCATATTTATAATACCTACTATAATAACCCTAGAATCTAAGATATACTTTTGATTAAAAAAAAGGAAAAATCTAAGATATTCCTAATTAATAAGATCTTTACAAGATTTGACCAAAGATAAAATATGTAAAACTAAAATAAGAAAGATAAAATACTAAAACTAAAATAGAAAAGATTACATGTAATAAATTTGATAATATTCCAAGTTTAGCCACAAATCTTCAAACTTTTGTTTTTCTAGCCATAAATATTCAAACCTTCAATCTCTTACATGTAATAGCCCATATGTGAAGCCCATTACACATAAAACCCATAAGTGAGGCCTATTGCATGCAAAAACCCATATGAGAGGCTCATGATACACAAAAGCCCAATTCAATTTACTTTCACACAAAAACCAATAAAAGCCCAATTTTATCAAAATATCCTTGTAAGTAAACAATGCAATCATCACAGCCTTCTTCTTTATGACTTTATTATCTAAGTTTTTCATTTAGACTAAATTCTAAGTAAGAAGTTAAGGATCGATTATAGCTTTTTAGCCCTATAACAAGTAATAGGACCCAATGAAGGCACAATAGAGTCTCGATCTTCCCAAGCATCATGAATCACATCAACCTCCATAATATCTCAATGATGGATCACATCACCATTGGTATTAAGTTAGTGAGACAAAAAACAATTTTTAAATCATACAAAATACTTATTAAATGTATAAAAATGGAAAATAATAAAAAAATTTAAAAAAAATACTAACATACCTTTAGTATCAAGTGAATCCATACAAAAAACAAATTTAAAATCTTGAAAAAAGAAAAAAAATCTTGGTATAAAGTGAAACCCACCTTTAAAAAATAAAATTTTTAAAAAATATTTATTAAATATAAAAAGATTTTGACAAAAAAATAAAAAACAAAAAAGTTAAAAAAAACCAAAAAGTACAAAACAAAGAGAAAAAACAAAAAAACAAAAACATTTATAAAGAGTGCCATCTGGCATAAATTTTGATAATGTATTGTTGGCAGTACATGATCAAAATTTATATTATGGATTTTGCCCTATCTATACTTTTTATTTATTTTGTATCTATTTAAATGAAAGATAAATCTTTTTATGTTACTACTATATGTAATGCAATTTCTTTTATTAAAATTAGTACTTCATATTTTAAAATATTTAAAAATATATTTTTTATAGCAAAATGTGTTTGATTACCATCTAACTAGATGCTTTTAATTTTTCAACAAATCACTAACAAAATTAGTCTTTATCTTAAAAAAATTAGTTCTGAGTGCTAAGAAAAAACAAAGAAAATAGTTTTTTTGTCAAATTATACAATTAACTCTTATATTAATATAAAATTAAAATTTTAATCCCTTTTAGTATAATTCATAAAATTAAATATTTTTACTATTTTGATTTAGTGATTTAAGTCCAAGCACTAATTTTGTTTGTGAAATATGTTAATATATTTATTGATTTTGATGATCTGACATTAGGGGTGTGCAGGGGGTTAATTTGGTTAATTCGGTCTGAAAAAATCAATAACCGAATTAACCGATTTTTATTTTATCAGTAACCGAACCGACCAAAAAAATTTTAACTAACCGATTTAATCGAACCGATCAAAAATCGGTTCGATTCGATTAGTTCGGTTAAATAACCGAATTTTTCATCATTTTTTCTTTTATTTTGAATAATTATTTAGCTACAAATTCAATATAATAAAACTCAAATTGACATACCATTCAAACTAAATCACTAAAGAATTTAATAATTTCTACAATATTTTACAAGAAAAAAGACAAATAAATACTCATTTAAACTTATTTAATCAAAATAAATTAAACAATAAGTTTTAAAAAATATTACTTTAACATATATCAAATAACCAACAAAGCCATCAATACATAATAATTGTCATTTCAACACATAAACAAGCTTTCAAGGATCAACAAGCCAACTTGAAAAAGCAAATCAAGCAAATATGCATCTCATAACTTTGGTGCAAAACATAAAAGACATTTTAAGTTGACAAATTGAGCTAACAACTCATACAAAACATAAAACAAGCTAAGAACACTCCGAGTTGACAAATAGATATAAAAGTTCAAAAAAAACATAAAATAAGCTAATTAAAGGACATTCCAAGTTCTAACAGCATTCTTCATACATGAATCCCATAACTTTGGTGCACATCTTTCATTTTTTTCCTAAAATGTTAAAGAGATTAAAACCTTAATTAGTTGTCAATGAATACAATAAATATTTTTTAAATGTAAATATTTATAGAAATTAATAATGAAATTACCTCAAAAGGTCCATGCACCTTTGTTTTAATCAATTACTGGATCTAAGGTAATTTTTGACAAATCTAAAAATATATAAACAAAAAATAACAAAAGTAAGCTTTAAACAAATAAAAAAATAAAAAATAATAATCCTTAAAAAATAAATGATAGTATAAATAAAATATTACCTAAATCCATTTGGTCAAGCTATATCAAATCATCTTCAGGTTGAAATGAATCAAGATTAGAAGATCTACGTAACCAATCTTGAGCACAAATAAGGGCTTGCACAATTTTAGGAGTTAAAGAGCTCCTATATGCATCAAGCATACGACCACCAGTGCTAAAAGCAAATTCGAAGCAACTATGGATATAGGAATTGCTAACACATCACGAGCTAGATGGGAAAGGATAATAAACCTATGGCTATTAAGTTTCCCCCAAATTAAAACATCAAAGTCATCACTATCATCATCATCAAGCTCCTCACTCAAATATTTAGCCAATTCTGATTTATGTTCATCTTTGCCATGTTCAATCCTATACCTCTTGTACTTGGACTTAAAGCTTTCTTTTTTTTTTGTCGTTCCATTTCCATTTTCATCATCGGTGGGTTGTGACATTTGGCTCACTTAACTACTTTCACCAACTTGCTCAGACTGAGGTTCTAACATTCTTTTGTATTCATTAAATAAGTCCTTTATTGCTTATTGTACTTTTTTAATCATCAATGAAGCTTCATCAGAAGAATACATTTTCATGAAGCAATATTCAACAAAAGGAAACTTTTTTGAAGAATCAAGAAGAGAAGCAATCTAAACCAACATATTCATCTTCTCTATATTTCCCCAATACTTATCATATTTATCCTTCATTCTCTTTGCCATTGCATTCAACTCAACATTAGGATTTAATTGCCATTCTCGCAAAGTGGAATAAACATCACTTATATCATCAAGAAAAGTATTAGATGTGATGTAAGAAGTACCTGAAACTTTCACGGTGAGATCATAAAATTGTTGCAAGAAAAGGTAAAACTTCCTAACAATTGCCCAATCATTTTGATCGGGTACCCCATCTCCCATCAAAAGCTCACTTCTATAATAAGGATCAACATCATCAAATGCATCAAATGCCCTTTCAAACTTTTGAGCTGCATCCAACATCAAATAAGTAGAATTCCATCTAGTGCTAACATCCAAACAAAATAAAATTTTAGTTTGAATATGTTCATTCACAATACACTCTTTAAACTTAGCTAACCTGGAAGGTGATTGTCTCACATATCTTATTGCCCCTCTAACACGAGCAATTGTTTCATTCATTTCCTTCAATCCATCATAAACAATAAGATTAACAATATGTGCAATGCATCTTAAATGAAGATATTTGCCTCCCAAAATACTAGTTCCAGCATTGTTAAATTTTTTCCTCAAATATGCAATTGCAACATCATTAGAACTAGCATTATCAACTGTAACAGTAAAAATCTTATCAATCCCCCAATCACGCAAATATTTTTCAACTGCCTTATCAATAGTTTCACCTTTGTGACTAGAAATGGGATAAAAATTTAATATCTTTTTGTTTAGTTTCCAATCTTTGTCTATGAAGTGAGCCGTAAGACACATATAATTGACCTTTTGTAATGAGGTCCATGTATCAGTGGTAAGAGATACTCTTGTAAAAGATGATTTCATGAATTACTTCAAATGAGTCTTTTTATCAATATAAAGCTGATAGCAATCCTTAGCAACTGTCCATCGTGATGGTACACGAAATCTAGGACATGCAACTGACATGCAATGCCTAAATCCTTTCGACTCCACAAATCTAAATGGCAACTCATTCAGAATGATCATTTTAGCTACAGTTTTTCTAACAGCATCTTGATTAAATTTCCAAGTGCCTAAAGATTCCACTCCTCCTGACGGTAACACCAATTCTGTTTGAGTACCATCATCTCCATTAACACGAGAAACCTTTTTACAAGAATTCATGTGATTCTTTAAAGTGGTGGTTCCATTCTTTTTAGGATCAGCAAAAAATTCTCTGTCACAATAATTACACCTAGCTTTACGATTACCTTCCTCATTAACAAATTTAGTAAAGTGGTCCCATACCTCTGACCATGGCTTAGATGCTCGTTTCATCACTTTGGAATTTGTAGTTTCACTTTTTATTACCTCATCATATGCAGGAAGTTGAGAGGCCAATTGTGTTTGATTAGTTGTAGAATCTAAAATCATATCATTCACTTCATTTGACATCTTAAAAAAAAAAAAACAAGTGATCAAATTATATCCAAACAATAAAAAATAAATAATTAAATTATATTAAAATAATAAATAAAAATAAAATTATATTCAAATAATGAAAAAATAATAAAGTAATATTCACACAATTATTGAACACATTGGATATTCAAATAATGAAATAGTTTGTTAATCAAACTATATATTAGTTGCTTATTTTATCAACAAACAATGAAAGTGTCTAGCATAGTTTAGGCTAATTTATTTTAACTTTTAATTTAAGTATCTAGCATAATTTAGATTAATTAGTTGCTAGATCTAGTAAGAAAGTTAAAACTTAAAAGTGCTAGATCTCTGACAATAGATTTCTTTAAAATCTTTATTCTCGAATAGTTGTGTTTTAAACTTATTTCTCTATGTATACATCCAGTATTTACACACTCTACTTCAAGGTGTAAATCACTTAAACTATTTCTGTCTTTCACTTGTGAGTTGTGGGACCATCCTCGAATCGTCTTAGTCCACATCATTACCATGTTGCCATACCATCAGTCATCCCTAAATTACCAAAAGAAAGCAACAAAATCTGCATTTATTAAAGCTGCATCTCATTTCATAACCAAATGATCTCATCAATCCTTTGATTTCATTTCTTCTCATTCATTCCAAGTGTGTTCTTCACACTTTCCACAGCACCTTGAGCCATGCCCTTCATTTGTTTTCAAGTCTGCAACAGTACGAATTCCTATTTCATTAGTTTCCTAACCAAAGCTCAAAATAACGTAAACTTTATCAATTGTCTATTTAATGTACCCTAAAATGAGGTATTATTATTATTGAAAAGCAAAAGAATTGATGAAAGGGAATGATAGGTAAAGAAAAAACCTGCTGAAGGAAACCAGCAGTCTGCTACAAGAAACCAGCAGTCTGCTGCTATCCTTGTTGAGCAGACTCTGGAGCTGATTGAGTAGCATTTGTTGCCTGGTCTCTAGCTGTATTTGCAGTATCCTTATAATTGTAGAGTTTGAATTTTACTTGGGGAATAGACTTAACTGAATCAGCAGATAAAATTCATCAATCTGAGAAAGGTGCGCTTCACCACACATGAATTGGTTTCCCCAGTCGGCCTCCATGCTAGAAAATAGCATTTCTTTTTACTTTTTCTTGAGTCCATTGTCCACATCATCTTAGTTTGAATAGTTGTTGCTTTCTTTTGGTAATTTAACGAAGCAAGTCGAAACTGACAGAAACTATTATTGAAAATCTTGCTCCCTTCATTTTTATAAGTTAAAGTGCTTTCCTCGACTAAAATGAGTATTTTCACAGCTTGCTACAGATATTGTAAATCCAACGTGGGGTGTGGAAGGTTTTGACTTTTGATCCTTTTGTTCCAGAACCTAGTCAATCAACTGGAAGAGTAAACAAGCCACTGAAAGTCCTAGACCTATTCCTTTCAGGCTAGAGATAGTGTCCATCTATCGAATCACTCTAAACAAGTAAACAACAAAAGGTACTAAAAAATACCAACAAAAAAAACATTACCATGGGCACACCCTGGGGTTGAGGTTTGGTCGTTTGGGTTATGCTTTAGCTTAAAACATATAGGAAAAATATAGCTTTAAACATCACGCTAAAAGAAAAAATAAAGTTTATTAAGATTTAAGAACTTACGACGGCGTCTTGGGCAGATTGATTTCTACAACTGTGGATCTTGTGTAGCAAATTAGAGGGAGCAAGAGATTATGAGGCAAGTAGCCAAGCAAGAGAGTAAGAGGGAGGTAAAGATGCAGGAGATTGAAGGAGAGCAAACTGCAAAGGGCAGAGACACGGTAAACTGCAACAGAGGAGGAGCAAAGAGCAGAAAGAGGAAACGGCTGGGTGGATGAGTTAAAAAAGGTAAGTTAAATTTAGGTTTTTTCTAAGAGAATTTACATATTTACCCTTAGTTATTATAAGATCGGTTAATTCGGTTATCAATTTTAAAAATCGATAACCGACAGATTTAACTAATTTAACCGATCTTAAAACTGATTACAATCGAAAACCGATTAAACCGAACCAAAATGACCATATTTCATAATTGCAATCGGTTAAATCGATTAAAACTGATATATGCTCACCCCTATCTGACATTAACTTTGCTTATAGAGTTATTTCATTGGATTTATTAAATAGATTTCACTTATATGGAATAGGCATAAAAAATTTATTGATGTTTCTTTTTCTTTATCTTTCTCTAAGTGCACCTTTACACTATGTTTGAATACGCAATAATAAGGACAAAGAAAAAGAAGCAAATAAAAGGAAAAGAAAATTTTTTTAAAAGAAAGGAAAGAAAATGATATATATATTTATCATTTATTTGGACAGCTAAAATTAATAAAGGAAAGAAAATGAATTGTAATTTTTAATAACTATTATTTGATTAAAAGTAGAAAAGAAGAGAAATAATTCATTATAATATTTTTTCAATTATACTTGTCATAATGTTTAGATCTGTAGACCTATCGTTAGACATTAACTTGATAAGTTGCCACCAATCTTTTATTGTTTAGGTGTGATTGGATACCTAAAGAATTTATCCTTTCGAGGAACACCTAAGCTTGACTAAGGATCCCTAAAAAATAGGTTCAGGTCTATTAACTAGAATAAAGTTTTGAAGTTTGGTTACGAGTGAGGAAGGTTATAGCACCCTCACAACATCCATCAAAAAATGATACTAACTCAATTTTATGTTATTCGATAAGCCTTAAAAATTTTACCAAGTAATTATTATTGTAAATTATTCTTAATTAACTCTAATACTTTTGACAGAAAATTAAGGAAAATCCCCTCATCTCAAGAGTATACAAGAATACTACTGTTTTTCTTACAGAGACTCCGTCGTCAGATTATTAAAAAAATTTTCAAGAAGAAAAATTAATACTTCAAATTTTTCTTGAAATTTCTTTTTTTACTTTATTATTGTTATTATTTTTTTAAGGATTAATGCCTTTATCCAAGAAAAATTGATACTTTCAACTTTTCCTTAAAAAAACACATTTTTTGAAAATTTTATTTTTAAAGAAAATTGATACTTTCAACTTTTTCTCAAAAATATTTTTTTATTGAAAATTTATTTTTCAAAGAAAATTGAAATTTTCAACTTTTCCTCAAAAAAATTTTTTTTTGAAAATTTTATTTTCAAGAAAAATTGATACTTTCAACTTTTCCTTAACAATGTTTTTTTCTTAAAATTTTATTTTCAAGAAAAATTGATATTTTCAACTTTCCCTTAAAAATATATATTTTTTAAATTTGTTTTTCAAGGAAAATTGATACTTTCAACTTTTCTTTAAAAATATATTTTTTAAAATTTTATCTTTAAAAAAATTATTGACAAATGAAGAAAAATAATTCCAATTTAATCAATTAATAAATGACAGAAATAATAATAATAATAATAATAATAATAACAATAAATATAATAATAATAAATATATAAATAAAAAAATCTTAACATGGCTTGGCTTAGTGGCTAAAACGGCTCGGCTTGAGACACAAGAAGAGGTTGGAAAGCGTGGCTCGAGGTGCACGGCTCGGCTTAGCAACATCGTCTGGGAAGCGAGTTGAAACTCGAGTCAGCATTTAGGTCAGGTTGTCCGAATGAAAACGCACTGATCCTAGGAAATCACTTGACTCCAAAATGACGTCATTTCATGACCCTATAAAAAGCTAAATTCTTTCTTTTTGCTTCATATCTCTCATTCCCTCTCTCATTCTACCCTTTTCTTTTCTCTCTTTCTCTCTCTAAACCCCAAGAACATCGATTAAATTTCATCAGATTCTGAAAAATCTGATCAAAATATAGGTTTTTTGTCGAAAGTTGATCGAAAAGTTTAACAGTTTCTGGAGATTTTATGCCAAAAACTAGGTAATTGATCGAAAAATTCAATCGGCACTGAAAAATTCAACCAGAATTTGAAATTTTCAAAAATTTTCCAAAAAAAAATGCTTAAAAATTTTTAAATTTTTTTTAAAAATACTGGGATTCCCATAGCCCTTCTTAAACACTTTTCCCCACTTCTACCTTCTATTTGCTCTTCGTTTTCTTTTTGTGTTTTTTTTTTTGTTCTTTCCCTTTTTTTATGTTTTTCTTTTCTATTTTATATGATCTTTCTCCCTCATGTCCTCTATGATTTGCTTCTGGGTTGTATTTATGGAGATCACTCAACAGAGTTCTTGATCAATAGGAATTCCTCTTCAATTGGATTTCCACATTATCAAAAACTCCAAGAATTATCTTAGAGAAATTAAACCAATTGCAATTTTACCTGTGCCTATGCACGGTAAAATTTGTAATTTTTCCTTCTTTTTTTTGACTAATATCCTATCACCTTAAAATAATAAAAGAAATCAAAATAAAAACCAGAATAAAAATAAAATAAAATAAAATAAAAACAAACAGTTGCGCCTATTATTTGGATCCTATTGAATCGAGCCCAATGCGCTTAGGCCTGGACCTATTGAATCAAGCTCAATGGGTTTGGACCCGGACCAATTAGGGTGTCTACAATTGCCCCTCTTTGCACATTTCCTATGCAATAGGAATTGTGCAAAGACGTAGACACCTTGCATATGTTCATCCTAACACATTCATTTTATTTATTTATTTTTTCTTTTTTTTTATGAAAAAGTAAACAAAGTTCCTCTAAATAGAGGCTTAACGACTTTGAAAAAAAATAAGTGCTCCTCTAAACAGAGGCACCATAACTTTGAAAAGTAAAAGGCTCATCGACAATCATGTCCAGAGGAGTTGTAGATCAGACCTGATGAAATTTATCATGGAAACTCAAAATTCAAAGGTTTAGATTTACAAGAACTTTTCAACTTCGCAAGGACTCACTAAAATTTGATTCTCAAAATTTCAGATATGCAAGAATTTAATTTTAAAGGATCTTAAAATTCAAATTTGCAATAATCACACCCAACATTTAAAGATTCTCATTCGAATTATGGAGATTCTCATCCAAAAGTTCAAAGCTTTTCATTTAAAAGAAATATTAGAGTTTCACGTCTAAGTTCACAGGTTCTCACCAAAAAATTTGGAGATTCGCATCCAAAAGTTAAGTTCAAAGCTTTTCGTTTGAATTTTAGAGATTCACATTCGACAAATTTTGGATTTCACATCTCAAAGATTCTCATTCAAAGATTCTTATTTGAAATTCAAAGATTCTCATTTGAATTCGAATATTCACATTTAACAAATTTTGGGTTTCACTCTTCAAAGATTCTCATTTGAATTTAAAGATTCATATTCAATAAATTTTAGGTTTCACACCTCAAAGATTCTTATTTGAAATTCAAAGATTCTTATTTGACACTCAAAGATTCTCATTTGAGGATTTCTTAAAAATTTTCATTTAAGAAATTAGGATTTTTATAAAAAAAATCATAATTTTTTTTTCAAGTGACTCAAAATTTTATATGTCATGATCAAGGATGCAAGTGTGATAATCTGGATTCACATAATAATGTAGATGCCATATCCTAAATCATTATTCCAATGCTTGCTGGCTGATGTCTGTCTAAACAAAACTTTAAATATTCACCAAATCATGTACATATACTGTTCAAATGATGAAGCAAATATAATGCATGTAATGCAGATAAATGTCATGAAATTATGGTAATATGGTTTTCAAGACCCCACCATCTCACATTTCATGAGTTTCATCAACTGATCTATATTATTTTCATCACTTGACCATCATTCATAGGCTTCTCAATAGTAAGTCTCAGAATAAATTCTATAAGGTTTATCAGCACTAGCCATTTCAAAATGAATTTTGTCCATTGATTCTCATCATTTGATCACAATAATAGGTTATGTCGACCAATCTATCACTATATTCATCTCTTAATCACATCATCTTTTTAGAGCTTATTGAGCAATCTATCCCCACGTTCAACATTTGGCCATCCCATGTGTCATTTTTCAAGTTTTTGCCATCTTTTCATCATTTTTGCCTTTGATCATTCTGGATTTCTTTTTAAAGGAATGCAAGAACCTCTTAAACACATATTCATTCATTCAATAATTATCATTTCAATTCTTGATAAATACAATGCAATCATACATTTTCTCGATTCATTCTAAAGATGTGCAAATAAAAGAGCACAAGGTGCATTAAGAAAAAGGCAATCAATAGGAAGTGAGTCTAGTAAAACAAATGAGAAAAGAAACAAGTTGGATGCGTGCCATTGGGACCAATGGTATATCCAAACAATGAATATTCAGACAATTCTAAACATTAATCCAGGATTCTTTTTTTCAAAAACTCATTCATTAACTATTGGAATCATTTTGAGCTTATTAAACTTTACCCCAGCTTTAGAGGATTTTTAGATACCTTGATCTTTTTTATATTTGAAGTATTCATCCAACTTTTAGCTCAGAGATTTGTTTACCCCAAATTGCCCTTTCGGATTTTCAATTTGAATATTTGTTTTTATCCTTATTTTTTTTCTTATTTTTTCTTATTTTTTCTTATTTTTTCTTATTTTTTTCATTTTTCATTTTTTATTTTTTCATTTTTTCTTGTTTTTTCATCCATTTTTTCTTTCTCTTTTCATTTTTTTTTCATCTTTCATCCATTGGTAGTATCTCTCACACATTAATCTTTAGAGCAATATAGTATGATTTCATTATTCCATCATGAGCATGCCTTTGCCCAACATATGATCATTCAATTCAAGGATTCACACTTGATCCAAATAGATTTTTCAAGGTTATAATATAGGCCATGGTGAGGGGTTATGAAATAAATAGATAAAATATGCTTAAAATATGTGTTTAAAGGGTTCAAAACCAAAAGATCATTTGCCCCATTCCATATTATTTCACTACTTCATTGATCTCATTCTTCACAAAATGATTCTTCTTACTTTGCCCCAAATCATGTGTGGTATTCATTTTCTCTTTTTTTTTTCTTTTGCTTTTCTTTCTCTTTCCATCTTTGAGACCTTTTGTGATCTTTTACCTTTTTTTTAAATTACCCCCCAATATGGAAGGTGATCCTTGGTTGGGGGTTTTTTAAAGATGATCGTAATAGGCTCAAAGGGATAGCAATGAATAGTCTTTTGAATGGTAAAAAAAAGATGTCCATTTTTCATCTCAAATGTGAATGCTTTCTTTGAAGATCATCTATTCAACAAAAAAAAAGATCATGGATCTTTATAACAGACTACACATATTCATGACACACCTATTTCACATCTGCTAGTAACTAGCTTCTTTTGCTCACATAATCTCCTCAGATTAATGTGAATGAGTTCTTAAAATTAAATCCCATAATTATTATTATCATTGCTAAACATTCATCATCTGAAATTTGAGAATGAGAATGAAAAGTTACGTAAGGTGACAAAGAATGGAACAATGGGTGAATGAAAGAGAAAATGTAATGAAATACATTAGCTTGCCTTTTATTTAAAATGATAACAAATGAAATTCTATTGCATAAAAGAAATCTTAACATTACTCTAAAAGAAATCCTAAAATGATAAGTAACTTTTAACCGACCTTAACATCTTTCTCAAAATTATGTCTCAATGTAATCAGATGAAAGATTATTATTGACATTTTGCCCCCTTGATTTGTCAAAGCTCACTAAGCCTTTCTGGATCAAACTTTGCACTTTATGTTTGAAAGTAAGGCAGGTTTCAATAGAATGACCCATATTTTCATTATGATAGTGGCACGTCGCATTAGCATCATATCACTTTGGATAAGGTGGCTTTAATGGTTCTAGAATAACTAAAGATACCGAGTTGTTCTTGATCAATTCTGGGAATAACTCAGTATAGGTCATGGGGATAGGGTTAATATGTGCCTTTCTTGGTTATCTCGAGACCTTTTTAAACCCATTGCTTGGTTGTTAGGCTTTGAAGATGATGCAGGTACTCGAAAGGTTAATTATGGTATGCTGATTATAGATATGATTGGTAAGGGTAAGGTGAGATATTGTTCTTAGCAGGATAGTATGAGGCATAACCTTATCGTAGATAGGGTTAATATCCCCTGAACTGTCTATCAAGGCTCGCGACTTGGGTTTCAGTCTCTTTTTTCTTTGTCACATTTTGGTTTCTCCTCTTTTTAACTTGCCATTTTTAATGACATTCTCAATGATTTTGTTTGAGATTACCATGTCGACGAAATTTTTTATGGCATTCCCTATCATTTTTTCATAATAAGGAGATTTCAAAGTGTCGACAAATAATACTATGGTTTCTTTCTCAATTAACAGAGGCTGCACTTGAGAGGCTATGTCCTTTCATCTCTGGGCATATTTTTTAAATGATTCAGTTGCTTTCTTCTCTATATTCTACAAAGAAAGGCGATTAGGGGCTAAGTCTATAATATGTCGGTACTGATTAATGAAGACATAGGCCATATCACTCTAAGAACGAATGTAGGTCCTATCCAACTCAACATACCACCTAGCAGCAGAGCCCATGAGGCTGTCTTGGAACATATGCATTAATAGCTACTCATTATTACCATGGGCAACCATTTTTTGACAATACATGGTAATGTAGGTCTTTGGACATTTTATACCCTCATATTTCTCAAACTTCAGCACTTTGAACTTTAAAGGAATAACAACATCCGGGATTAAACAAAGCCCAGCTACATCCACTAAACCATAAAAACTAACTCCTTCCACTACTCGCAGCATATTTTCCAGCACACTAATCTTCTGGTCAGCTTTCAAATCCCTTAGTGACTCATACCTTTCTGATTTTAACTTTTTGTTTTCCTTTAGATTGTCTAAATCAGGGACTTGAACTAATTCTACTGTCTTTTTTGTAAAGATAAGATTTACATAATTCTGATGCTGTCTAAGATTTGAAGTTGATGGCATTTTAGGGTATGTGTGCCCGACTAGATCGGTGAACTACTATGGTGGTGGACCTTAAGCGGGCTGGACTTGATGTGGCCCAAAACCAGAATAGTACATTGGTCATCCTTCTCTTGTAAGTGATGGTTTTATTGGCTAGCATTCTCTTTTATTGCCTTCCCTTAAACCAAAATAGTACATGGGTCATCCTTCTCTTGTAAGGGATGGTCTTGTTAGCCAGCATTCTCCTTTATTACCTTTCTTTTGTTTAACTTATGCAAGGCCTTTAGAATTCTGTTTAATTCCCTTTCAAGCTTCTTTTGGGCTTTCTCTATCCTTTCAAGATGAATGAAATTTTCTTGTTCCATTTGTCTAGCTTGAACATTTGTATTGTATTGGTGAGTAAGGTTACTTGGTGGAGCTATCTTTGAACTTTTAGCACCATAATTATGATTAGAAATGCTATACTATGCTTTATGTATGATATGTTGATGCATGAATGAAATGTGGATCTTTATGGATGAAATGAGAATAATGCAAATGATAATGTTAAAACATGATCATGAAAATGATGTAGATGCATAAAATAAAAAAATAACATGGTTAGTTTCACGGATGAAATAAAAGTGATACAGATGCACAATGTTACATATGATAATGAAAATAGTGCACAAAGTCAGACAATCAAAATGGTTAGATAAACACAACTTTTTTTCCTGTGTCCTAGTTTCAGGGTATATTTATCATTGGGTAGGAAGGGCTCTATATTAGGGTTGACCTTTTAAGTGTACATTATATGCTAGGTTAGACAATTTTGACCACTAAAGGTTTTTAAATTATTCCTTTCATCATCTTCATCATAGATTAGTAAGGCAATCCAAATCTCACCCATCATAGGCTACCAACAGAAAGGATTCAATTTGAGTGAGAGTATTTCGTTAGCCACTGCGAAAGCATTAGAACCTCATGAAAGCATAGTTACTTTACTCCCTTATAGAGGGATGAAACTCTAGTATAGAGCTCATGTTATGCATATGCATATGAATGACATAGTTTGTAACATAAATAAATAAAATGAATGGAAAAGAAAGAAAAAGAAAAAGAAATCCTTACAAACAATTCAATTTTATTAGGCTTTTTTAGATAAAGCAAATTTATTTGCTGGCTGGACTCTCGGCTTTCCCAAGTGGAGTCACCAAACTGTTATAATGTTTAGATCTGTATACCTATCGTTAGACACTGACTTAAGGAGTCGCCACCAATCTTTTTTTATTTATGTGCGATTGGCCACCTAAAGAATCTATTCTATCAAAGAACACCTAAGCTTGACTAAGAGTCCTTAAAAGAATATGTTCAGGTCTATTAACCATAATAGGGTTCTAAAGTTCGATTACGAGTGAGGAATGTTATAGTACCTTCATAACGCCCATCGAAAGATGGTAGCAGCTCAATTTTGTGTTATCCGATAAGTCTTAAAAATTTTATCAAGTAATTATTATTGAAAATTATTTTTAATTAACTTTAATACTTTTGGTAAAAAATTAAGAAAAATCTCCTCACCTCAAGAGTATGTAAGAATACTACTATTTCTCTTGCAGAGGCTCCGTCGTCAGATTATTAAAAAAAAATTTTAGGAAAGAAAATTAATACTTCAAATTTTTCTTGAAATTTCTTTTTCTTACTCTATTATTGTTATTATTTTTTTAAGGATTAATGCCTTTATTCAAGGAAAATTGATACTTTCAACTTTTTCTTAAAAATATCATTTTTTTGTTAAAATTTTATTTTTTGAGAAAAATTGATACTTTCAACTTTTTTTTAATAATGTTTTTTTCAAGAAAAATTGATATTTTCAACTTTCCCTTAATTTTTTTTTTAAATTTGATTTTCAAGGAAAATTGATACTTTTAACTTGTCCTTAAAAATATGTTTTTAAAATTTTTATTTTTTATTTTTAAGAAAAATTGATACTTTCAACTTTTTCTTAAAAATAAATTTTTTTGAAAATTTATTTTTAAGAAAATTATTGAAAAATGAAGAAAAATAATTCCAATTTAATGAATAAATAAATAGACATAAATAATAATAATAATAATAATAATAATAATAATAATAATAATAAAATGAAAAAAAAAACCTTAACGCGATTCGGCTCAACGGCTAAAACGGCTAGACTTAAGACATAGAAGGAGGCTAGAAAGCACGGCTCGGCTCAGCTTAGCAATAGCATCTGGGAAGTGGGTTGAAACGTGGGTCAGTGCCTAGGTCGGGTTGTCCGAATGAAAACGCGCGGATCTTGGAAAATCACTTAACTCTAAAACAACGTCATTTTGGGGCCCTATAAAATGCTAAATTCCTTCTTTTTGCTTCAAATATCTCTTTTCCTCTCTTTTTCTACCCCTTTTTGTTCTTTTATTCTCTCTCTAAACCCCAAGAACAATGGTTGAATTTCATTGAATTTTGAAAAATTTGACCAGAATATAGGTTTTTCGTCGGAAGTTGATCGAAAAGTTCAATGATTTCTGGAGATGTTATGTTGAAAACTGGGTAACTGGTCGAAAAATTCAACTAGCATCGAAAGAGTCACCAAAAAATTCAACCGGCGCTAAAAAATTCAACAGGAATATGAAATTTTTAGAAATTTTTAGAAAAAAATGCCCAAAAATTCTAAAAAAATTCTAAAAGTACTAGGATTCCTATAGCCTTCTTAAACATTTTTTCACACTTCTGCCTTTTATTTTCTCTCCGTTTTCTTTCTGTGTGTCTTTTTTTTTGTTCTCTCCCTTTTTTTGTGTTTCTCTTTTCCGTTTTGTGTAATCTCTCTCCCTCATGTCCTCTATGATTTGCTTTTGGGTTGTATTTATAGAGATCACTCAACAGAGTTCTTGATCAATTAGGAATTCCTCTTTAATTGGATTTTCACATTATCAGAAACTCCAAGAATTATCCTAGAGAGATTGAAACCAATTGCAATTCTGCTAGTGCCTATGTACGACAGAATTTGCAATTTGTCCTTTTTTTTTTTTTCTTTTTGACTAATATCCTATCACTTTAAAATAATAAAAGAAATCAAAATAAAAACCAGAATAAAAATAAACAATTGGGCCTATCACTTGGATCCCATTGAATTGGGCCCAATGGGCATAGGCTCGGACCCCATTGAATTAGGCTTAATGAGCTTGGACCTGGACCAATTAGGGTGTCTACAATACCTTTTAATATTTCATTTACTATGTAAATAATATTGAAATTAATTGCTTTAATTATAAAGGAAAGAAAAAATTCAATAAAAGAGATGAACTTTTTTTAATCCATAAACTAATGAAGGTTTAGAATTATTCTTATACAATTATATTTTTCTCGGTTACAAAATGAATTAATCCCTTTCATTTTTTAGTATTTCCCCCAATTTGAGGTAGTTCCTATTTTAATTTAAAATAAAAATCAAAGAAAATGTTTCTTATTTTTCTTCATTCTTTTTCCTTTCCCTCACCTCCTCTAAATGCAAATATGAACAAAGAGTTAGGTGCAATTATAAAGATATTTTATTCTATTAGCTATGAATATTTCAAACCAACCATCGTAAAATTCCAAAACTGGATTTTATTTAAGAGAGATGAATATATAATATTGCTTGGCTACATTAAATATTAAAACAACGGCGTTGTTCGGAGAGATTGTCTACAACAAAATACAAGCAAGAATTGATGCCTATTTCTATGAGACAGAACCATGCTTGTCTCCAGTGAGGATTTATATACAGAACCGCTGCAATAATCAATAGCACCATTATGTAGGACGCGGTGAAAGTCACATAAAAGGATTCAATGTTAATAAAGCCAACATGTTTTCCACTTGGCGTCATTGGTGTTGGTTCAGCTGTTGAACAGTTTCTACGCAACGGTTTTCCACAAAGAAAAGGATTTCCCCAGTAACTGTTCAAATCAAAATCACTTGCAAACTGCGCACTCCTTGGAGGTGGATTCCCAGATAAATTGTTGTATGACACATTGAAATAAGCCAAGAAATATAACTCAACCAATTGAAGAGGGATACTCCAGCCCAAGTTGTTGTAAGAAAGATCTAAACTCTCAATTGCTCTGAGGTTAGAAAGCGATGGTGGGATTTGTCCTGTCAAAAAATTGTGAGAGAGGTTCAACATGACGATCTTGTGGAAGTTTCCCATTTCATGAGCAATCTCACCCGTCTGTTTGTTGGAGGAGAGAGGAGAGATCGATTCCAGACAAGTATCTGAGGATTCTTCCCCTATAGGAGTATTGCTCTTTGTCGTCAAATCTATTGATCCATCCGTTCGAAACGGGAGGCATAGAAACAACAGCATCTTATGGAGTGTAGTCAGTTATAGAATCTCCAGTTACTTCCTTATATGCGGTAACATTCAAGCAATTTGGGATGCAACCGGAAAGATTATTATGAGAAAGGTCAATCAATCTTAATTTGTCCAACTGACAAAGCTGATTTGGAATCTCACCTTCAAGATTATTGTGCCTCAAGACAAGATAACTCAAGTCAAAAAGCTTGCCGAAGCAATTTGGGATATTGCCAGTGAGCTGGTTATCACTGAGATCCAACATCACCAGTCTAGCGCTGTCGCATATTCCGTTTGGTATTGGACCTCGTAGCCTGTTTTTGGACAAATGAACATGGTCGATCAATGATGGGCTTAAGCATGCAGGTATTGTCCCGGATATGTTGTTCAAAGAAAGGTCCAAAACTCCTATATCAAGTCCACAAAACTCCATTGGCATGGGACCTTCAATATTCGGTTAAATAAGACAGACACCCCATCCACCTTGGATTCTAACAGAGAGATGTTTATGACCGATGTCGATTTTTGACAGGAATGGGCACTTTGACAAGCTATCTGGTTACCAGCCAATTCTAACTGCCACAAGTTTTTCGGGTTGAAGTTTAAAAAGAATATCTGGCCTTGCAAATTATTGTTTAATAATACAAGGACATTTAAGGAGGAGCAACTCATGGCGAAGGACTCGGGTATTACGCCAGACAATCTGTTGTTTGGAAAAGTCCAGTAACTTCATGTCACCAACTGAAGTAGGAATGCTTCCATCCAAAGAATTTTTTGAAATGTTTAGAAACGTTAAACCTGGCAGATACACTCCAATTTCTACTGGAATATGACCATCAAAGAAATTGTTGGAGACATCTAATTCCAATAATTTCATGGGTGAATGAAATGGCAATCGAAAATGCCCCAAGAGAGAGTTATTGCCAAGAGCAAGTCTTTCTAGCTTTGTATTGTTGCCCAACAACGAGCTTGGAAACTCCCATGTCGAATTAACGTTGGAGAGATCAACAGTTCGCAACTCATGTTGATGTTGTAGGGATTTGGGCAATGGTCCGGCATCTCCACAACAAGACAAATTGATGATGTTCAATTGGAATCTTGGAGCCATGGCATGCAGGCCCGCCTCCGCAAATATATTATTATTGTCGCCATATAAATGCTTGAGTTTTGAATGGTTGAAAAAGGGTTCTAATGAACTTGGGATTTGGAATTGATTGTTTGAAGGGTCAACGTATTCCACGGATGTCAAACTCTGAGGGGGAGACACAGCTAAGTTATCCGAAAATTGATTGGAAAAGAGATCTAAATATTCAAGAAATGTAAGGTTTGAGAAGCAGTTAGGCAAGACACCCCTTAACTTATTCTTTCTGATTTTTAACTTTTCGAAACTCGTCGGTTAACAAATACCTGTGAATGTACATTATATTAATATTAACGTATTGGAAAAGTGGCTGCAGACAGTGTCACTTGTATAAAGTTAAATTTTAGATTTTAATATTGATATTACAAAAAATTATCATAATAAAATTTTTTAATTTTATAAGTGATGTTAAAATTGTAGCACATATTTTTTAATCTATATTTAAAAAATAAAAAAATAATTTTTAAAAAATATATTATTATTTTAATCTCACTTATCAAAATTAAAAAATTTCACTATGAACGTATCAAATAATATCTCTTAATATTATTAGTATTTATTAAAGCTTTATTGTTTGCAACCAAAGAGAAAGAGGCAAGTAAAAATGGAGTTTATATATCTTTGACCTTGATTGGATAAGGTGCCACTAAGTCCACAAGTAGATAATGACAAAATCTTGAGAGAAGTCATTGCTCCAATTTTTTCAAGAAAGCTGTTTTTCAGAGAAATTCCGTCCATATTCAAGGATTCTAAATTCTCCAAATGAAGTGGACCTATGAAACGGAAAAACAACATATATTATTTAATTATTAGTGCTATTTAATTAAGGAATAGGAAGTTGTAAGATCGAAATTAATTAATTTACCTTGAATGGAAAGGCTGCCGCTATTTGCACAACCAATCAATGACAAAACTCTAAGAGAAGTGAGCTTTCCTGCTTCTTCAAGAAAGTCGGAGTATAGAAAAGTGTATTCCAAGTACAACTCTTCGAAGTTGGTCAAATTACGCAGCTCTGTAGATTCCAGGAGAAACAACTAAATTCATATATAAGCTATTTGTTCTAAAGAAAAATTATCACTGTAATATACATACCTTAAATATTCACCATTCCATTAATAAAACTATGAGATCCCAACTGAAGAGTCTTCAGCGACGGGAATAAGCCCAATGACTCTAGTAGAACGCTGTTGTTAGCTGCGAGAACTGCCACTATATCAAGGCCTTTAGATTCTTTAAATCTTTTAATCAAAAGGCATCTGTGTCATTTGTGTCGACCTGACCTGACATGATCAATACTACCTTAACTCAGCCCTGTTCTAATTGTTCCCTTTATAGTCTCTCTCCGTTTACTTATAAATATAAAAACTCAAGCATCATAAAGGCATATTCATCTTATTCACTTATCTTTTTCCTTCCTATTTTTTTACTTTTTTATCGATTTGATCTTTGTTGACTTGTTCGTTAGAGTGCAAACGCAAAGAACATTTCTTGCCTTTACCTTTAATTGTTCTTTCTTTTTACATTCATGGGAATACCCTTAGGTCAGACCTCAGCACCAACATTTGGGGTGCCAAGTAGGGGACATCTCATATTAGCTGAGCATAAAACAATGCCACCAAGAAAAAAAATCCAAGAGGAAGGAAAGGTAGCCACCCCGATTGGAATAGAAACTCACCTTAGCCAACATTTTGTCCGTCCAACTCAACCACAAGTGAGATCAACTATGGAACAATTTTAAGCCTTGACTAAACAAGTACAAGCTTTCAAGTAGATACTGCAAACTATAACCTCGCCATAAGTTTCAAAAGAATCAGACTTAATCACATTTGGTCGAGAAGCCACGTCGAACAACCAAGCTACGAAGAGGTGAAGGCCTTCTCAACCTCCAGAGAGAAAGAACACACAAATCCAACTCATCACCGCCCTACTCATAATTTCACACATGCTACAAACCCAAAAATTGAAACAAACATAAGGTGAATTCCAACTGAATAAAGATTTGGAAGCTCAGATAAAAGCCATGAAAAAAGAGCTGAAAATGAAAGTAGTGGCATTTGAAGATGAGCTCAAGTTCCAGAATACCTCACCTTTTATTGAAGAAATTGACAAAGCTTTGCCTCCTAAAGGATTTAAAATGCCAACCTTGAAGACATATGATGATACTTTTAACCTTTTTAATCATTTGAAATTTTATAGAACTAACATGATGATATGGAAAGCAAATAGGGCTTTAATGTGCAAAGGTTTAACCACTATGTTACAAGACGTAGCTCAGTCTTGGTATAGCAATTTGGAGCTAAGGTTAATCACCACATTCAAGGAGCTCAGCCACTCGTTCTTGTCCAAATTTGTGAGTAGCTTAAGAGGAAAGAAAATAACCTTAAGCTTTATGTCAATTCACTAAGGGTGAAATGAAACTTTGAAAAGCTATATCATGCATTTTAATGTGAAAACTCTATAGGTTAAAGACCTAGAACAAATAGCCACTATTGCCACATTAACAAATGGACTCAATGATAAGGAGTACCATTTAAAACTAACACCATTTAAAACTAAGATCATTGCTAGAACCATAAAAAATTCTAGTTGATGTCTTGCTAATAGTAGAAAAATACATTAATGTTGAAGCTACAATAAAAACAAATTGAGGTGAGAGAGACTTATCCCTCTTCTTTGATCGTAAAAGAGGTAAGAATTTCTATGATCCTCCCTTAAGAAAGAGATAACTTAGGGCTAGAAGTCCTGGTGGAGAAAAAGCTACACTATATTGAATACTTCCTGTGAAAGGATTCTGATACAAATTGAAAGAAATTTCAACCTTAGATGACTTAAGCCACTAAGACATAACATAATAAGGGATTCAACAAAAAAGTGTGCCTTTCACATGGACATCAACCATAATATTAAAGATTGTGTCAACATAAAAAATGAGATTGAAACTCTAATATGACGAGATCAATTGTTGAGATTTATAGAAAAAAGAAGACAAGACTAACATAAAATGGACTACAAACAAGACCATAGAATGCCCACTGAGGGCAAAAAGAAAAGAGTAGAGCAAGGGAGAAAGGATGTCCAGCGAAAAGAGTTGAATCAAGAAGAGGGTCAAGCTAACAATAGTAGGCCAAATTTTAGGGTGATTAACGTGATCATAGAAGGTAACTCCACCTCACCTAAAAAAAAGTTTAACTTAGGCATGGTAATGGTAGTAGCCACCTCGACCAAAAAAGAAAAAGGTAGAGAGACGAGTTGATCTCATTTAACTCGAAAGATCTGAAGAAAATACAATAACTATATGATGAAGCTATAGTGATCACAGCCTTGGTGTATAACTTTGTGGTTAAAAAAAATCTTATTTGATAATAAGAGTTTGACCAATGTCATGTACTATGGCTATTTGAAGAAAATAAGGATTGGTAAATATTAGTTGAAGTCGATCACCACCACATTAGTGGGGTTTGGGAATGAGCTGGTGCTTGTAAGAGAAACTATCAAGCTTTTGATCTTTTTAGGGATTGAACCAACGATAATTATCTCAGTCGTAGAATTCATGGTATTAAACTAAATCATAAATGTCACATCTACCTATAACATGGTATTGGACTGACCTAGCCAATCTATTATATGGCTTATAAGCTCAGCTCCCCATTTGAAAGTGAAATTCCCAACACCTTGAAAGGTTAAAAAAGTTTGAGAAGACCAGTCCATGACACAGTAATGTTATGTCACAATAATGAAGGATAAGACTAGGAAGCAGATAGGCAACTCAGTCGATATCGAGGTTGAAAGCAAAGAAAAACCAACACAAAAAATTGATAACAAGCAAAAAATCACCAACAAAAATACAAAATGTAAGATCAACCTAGAAAAAGTGCACTTTTAAGTTGTTCTGAAGTTAACTACAAGGGTATAAAAAAAATTAGGCTATACCATTGTCACTTCAACCATGAAAGTCAAGCCATACTTCTAAGCCTACACGATTCATGTCTTGACTGATTAACCACTGAGGCTAATTTTATGGAAACCTAAAATGTTAGAAAAGCTAATCAAATGGGCAGCAAAGCTCAACGAATTTAACCTACACATTTCACCTAAATTGGTATTAAAATCACATGTGCTAGCAAACTTTATCGTAAAATGCATCTTGGTACAACCAAAAAGACAGTTTGAGAAAAAAAAAGACTCTGGATAAAAATGATTGGAAGCTCTATGTCAACAGATTAGCTACAAGCTAGGGTAAAAGAGCCAGCCTCATTCTAATTAACCTAGAAGGGTTACAATACCTATATGCTTTGATATTCAAGTTGAGGATATCTAACAATGAACCAAAATATGAAGTGTTGATAACTAGCCTAAGGTTGGCAACCAAGTTGAATGTTCAATACATAACCGCTTATAGTGACTTCCAACTAGTGGTTGATCAGATAAACGAAGAGTTTAAATAGATAAAATTGAAAAGTATCTTGACAAAGTGCTAACCTTGGTAGCTAGCTTTAAGAAAGCCAAGGTAAAAAAGATACCAAGATTAAAAAATTCAATAGCAGACTCTTTATCTAAGTTTGTTTTTGGAGTAGCAATAAAAAGTCCAGATTGAGGTCTAGTAGAAGAACTAGCATATAAAAGCATTGAGGACAAGTTTATGGGACAAGTCACAAAGAAAGAAACTTAGATGATGCCAATTAAAGCATACCTAACCACGAGATTGTTACCCGACAAAAGAGTCCGAGCTAAGGCATTGATGAGAAAGGGCCTTCAGTATACAATGATTAAAAGAAAATTATACAAAAGATCCTTTAATGTACTTTACTTAAGATGTGTTGATGAAAAAGAGACAGAATATGTCCTGTAAGAAATCCATAAAGGAATATGTGGAATTCACCTCGGACCTTGGTCTTTGGCTTATAAAATGCTGAGATAGGGCTATTATTGACCCACCATTAAGAGAGATATGACCAAATTGGTAAAAGATATGACCAGTGTCAGAGATATACCTACATGCAACATTTCCCCTTAATAGAGCTCACTTTTATCATCAGCCCATTGCCATAAAAAAGTGAGAAATGGATGTCCTCGGACCATTCACCCCAGCTATAGGTTAGAAAAGATTTGTTTTAGTGGCAATAGATTACTTTACAAAATAGTTGGAAGCTTAAGCTTTAGCCACTATCATGGAAGCACAAGTTAAGAAATTCGTGTAAAAATATAGTTTATAGATTCAGATTACCTCGGTCTATAATAACCAACAATGACAAACTATTCAAAAATCCAAGGTTCAGGGAATGGTGCTTAAATTTTCACATTGACCTCAAATTCATGTCAATTACCTACCCTTAGTCTAATAAGTAGGCCAAAGTTACAAATAAGACAATATTAGAAACTTAAAAAAAAAAAGCTCGATGCGATAAACAGAAAGTAGGTCGAAGAGCTACTTGAAGTTCTGTCAGCCCTAAAGACATCCATAAAGGTACCCACTGGTGAAACCTTTTTTCATTTAGCATTTGAAATAGAAGTTGTAGTGCTGGTTGAAATCAGCCTGCCAAGCTTAAGAGTCGAATTGGCATCGAAAAAAAATAAATAGATGTTTAGGGTTGACCTCGATCTTATCGAAGGACAAAGAGACACAGCTTTAACACAGATTGTAACCTACTAATAAAAGGTAGTCAACTATTATAATAAAAGGGTCCAATGTAAGCATATAAGAAAAGATGACCTGGTACTTCGAAAAATTAAAGCTTCAGGAGTAGATGACGAAGGTGGCAAATTGGCCTCAACATGGGAAGGATCATATATTGTTAAAAAGGTCATTCACGATACGACCTACAAATTATAGGATCTAAATGGTGATATCATCCTAAAGACATGGAACGTAGATAACTTAAAAATTTATTAACCGAGCTTACACTTGCATTATTTTGTGAATGGCATTTTCATCCTAAAGATGTGAAATGCAAATCAAGTCTATTACCAATAAATCAGTGCAAACTGAGCTTACACTTGTAATTTTGTACACGAACACATGAATTAAATTATATTCAGTAAGCTTGTTTCAAGTGATTTGAAGAAATCTAACCTAGAACTTGTAACTATGTTTATTTGATCTAAGTAATTTTATAAGTTTTCATTCCAATTATTCACTTTTAGTTCAGCTAATTGTTCTCAAACTTGTGCAAATAAGAAAAAAATGACAATAAATTTGAGCTAGAATGTGAGAAAATTTTCTTTTTTATTTTATTGTAACAAAATACATCGGTTAAAGTATGGGAGGTCATTACAAAAAATTGACCTCACACAAAGAAAATTTTGACAAAGTCAAAAACAAAAGATTATAAAATTATTCATTTACAACAGCAACAATGGAAGAAGCACTCTTATCAGTAGGAGTAAGAAGGACGACCTCACCTTTAATGATCACCACAAGTTCTTTTTTGGTCCCTAAGATGGCCTCTAACTAGCCTTTTAAGGCCTTATCTTCATTTTTCTCTTTCTCTTCCTCATCCTCCTTAGGCTGATTTGGATAAGTCTGTGATCTAATATTATTGATGTCAATATAAAAAAGGTCAAGGTTGAGAGAAAAGAATTTAGACTATACCTTATCTTCGGCCAACTGTAAAGCACCAATATGTTTTTTTTTTAAAACTTTACCTTTATCCTAAGACAATCATCAGAGCCCTTATACTCCTCCACAACTTCACTTTTAGCTCATTCTCTCTCTTATCTCAGGCCTCAAGCTCAGACCTTAACCTTACAGTTTTGACCTAAGCATCATTAAACTTCAGCTTAATCTATTCTTTCATATATTCGATTGAGGCCTTGTTAATCGAGATAGCCTTTAACTTTACTATCAATTCGTGTATTTTTTTTCTCAACTCGACCTTCTTTTTATGGGACATGCTGAGGCTTAACCTAATGTTGTCCAATGCTTTTGAGTTTTTTTTGGTGTTCTTCGACAAAGGTAGTAGCTATATACTTCTTAACCTTTAGTATATGTCCGATAGTAAGATAAGTATAGTAGAAGGTTTGGTTGCTATTCTTCGTAGGCTAAGGTGAAAATGTTTTTTAGACTACACAAAAAGATCTTAAACTTAGAAAAATAAAAAAAATAATAACAAAAATCAAGCGAATGTTGGGAAATACTCACCAAAAGTATGGAACCGCAACCTTACATAACCTCATAGCTACATTAAAGTTAGAGATATGGTCATTAATTAGAGTATACTCTAACCTTATAGATATTCTCTTTGAGTTAAGCTTTAGTATCCTAGCTTTGAGGTTTTTAAAAGCAAAAGAAGAGATCTTCACCCATGGTCTTTTGGCTAAATGTGGTGGTGTCGGTGTTAAAGTGGTGGATTTAACTTTCAACCTGAGAGAGAGTATGGCATAGAGGTGTTAACGACCTTGTCTCCCCCATTAATAGTGCCCTAAGCTGGATCTTTTTTTAGCCTTTTTTGGGCCTTAAGGCATGTTGGTATAGAGAGACATTAAAGTCATCACTACCAACCATTTCTATAAAATCAAGTTAATAGTCAGATAAAAAAATTAACTTAAAACAAAACCCTAAAGGGTTACCTCAAACCTACCCCAATACTTCATCCCATTTATTATTATTGGAGAAGTCAGCCCATGAGTACCAATGACGAGCTTTCTTTACATGTAAAATCTAAAATCTTATCTCAATTTGACAGATCAAAGATGGAAAGGGCCACTAGTACATCTACAAAAAAGCCAGACATACTTCTTATTTTTTAAGCCTTAACCTTAGGCTCACCATTTTTATTTACCTTTTGCTTCTCAAGGCATAAAAAAAGTAACTTTCAATTCTTTATTGAGTTCGAACATCAGTGAGATGTCTTTTATTTGGCCAAGTTATGATATAAAATTACCTATTGTCATTAAGATATTTTTTAAGAGAAAAAAACTCTTTAATTGAATGAAGAAAGAAATAATATTTAGTTGTTGGCAAAGAATAATAAAAGCGACTATGTAAGAATAATAAAAGTGACTATGTACCAAACAGAATTTGGGGTGAGTTGAATGATGGTCAAATTATAAGAATTAAAAATTAAAATGAATAAAAAATGAACTAAAAATCTCAGACTGATCATGAACGAATCCCAATATATATAAAGTTAATGTGAGTCTAATCTATCAGTGACTTAGTTTGAGGAGTTCAACATTATTATACTATACCTCTTTTTGGAAAAAAAAAAAAGAAAATGGTACCCAGAGCATGAAAGTAATATGCCAAGCACATGTTAGGACAATCTTATAGATTTATCCTACCCTTTAGCTTATTCATCATGTTTTTTAGAATCATGTTGAGGTCACAGGGAATATATACAAGGACTTTAGTGAGTTCTTCCTGCACCACAAGACTCTACCCCGTGTTGTTACTTTCTCCAATCGAAGTGCTCCTTCATTTTATTCCTCATTTAACCCCTATCGTCAGAAAAATTTAACTTTTGGGTGAGAGATAAATCTTAAGGAAGAGCAATAGATGAAAATAGTTTGATCTTAAAAAAAAATGATGAAGTGGAAACCTCTCAGGAAAGGATGAGATATCTATAAAAACTAATTAAAGAGAGAGAAAGTAAAAATGATAAGAGATGGAAGAGATCAAACCCTAAAAGGGAGAATGATAAAAAAAAAAGGTTAGCCATAAAATATGGACTAACTTGAGAGATAAAAAAAACAGGTGAATGTTGAAGATCAAAGTTAGTTTGAGCACACAGTTCTTTCGTGCTCAAAACTCATTCACCTTTTGCTCGAACATTCTCTTCATTGCACCACTATCCTTTCTCAAGCATCGAGTTAAACCAATAAGCCATCTTTGCATAATTCTAGACTTTGATAATATGAAAGATTAGGTTGTCATCTTGCTACCTTCATTGGCCTCTTTTTTGGCTTTACCCTATAACTTTTAGCTTTTCCAAAACTCGGACTAGAAGACATAGTTAGAAATACGTATCAAAGTGGGTGTAAAAAAACTTTAAAGGCTAGAAAGCTATTAAGATAAAAAATTTTAGTTTAGATTGAATGCAAAGAAAGAAAAATGTGAAAAATTAAAGCCCTACCAGCCCTTTATATAAACACGCCTTAGACTATATGGATGATACGTTCTGCGCCATGTGTCGGAGCATAGACGAAACGACATCTTGTTATTTTTTTGCTTTAAATTTGTTTGTTCAAACCACCTATCTCCTTATATAATGATGTCAGACCAGCCTAACTAGATGAATCTCAAGTCAAGCCATCTAAACTGAATAATTGTAAGGGTAAATCGAGAGCCCAATTCACCTTCAAGTTCTAAAATAGAGGTTCAAATCTAAATTTTTGAAAGAAAATAAAGTCTCACCATGGCTAAATAAACTCTAGCACTAATCTCAAATCACTCCAGACAATTATCACATCAACAACCTTTAAACCAATTATGCACTCAATCCAGAATACATGTGCAAGATTAGATATTCACTAGGTCGGATCGTGGCTCAAAGCTAGTTATTATCCAAAACTGACCTCTCTTTATAATGTCAACCTTTAACAAACCAAGCTACCAATCTGTTCTTTCAGCCAATCTGTCCTATATCAGAGATGTTGATAAAAAATTTGGTGATTTGATACTTATGCCACCTGATGAGGGGATAGAGTGTTAGGGGCATTTGATGGTCAAAATGATATAATGGTCTTTTTCCTTCTCAAAGCCTTTAGCAGACAACTAAAGGTATCTTTATCATTTGTGTTGACCAGACATGTCAAGTCAACCTGACATGGTCAGTGCCACCTTTGCTCGACCCCATCCTAATTTTCTCCTTATAGTCTTTTTAAGCTTACCTATAAATATGAAGACTTAGGTACCATGAAGACATGTTCATCCCATTCACTTCTCTTTCTCTCTTTTTCTTACTTTTTTACTAACCTGATTTTTACTAACTTACGTGTCAAAGTGTAAATACAGGAAACACCCCTTATTTTTGCCTAACTATTTTTTTCTTTTGCATTCATAAGAATACCCTCAAATTGAAGCTCGGCACCAATATTATGTTTCCTTAAAGTTTTTATTTTTTAAAACAAGGAACTAAGAAACTAGAAATGTCATTATTTACTTAACACAGCCAACATGCAAAAGAAAGAACATAAGAGCTTTGAACTCTTTCATGCAAACCCATGCAAAACAAGCTAGACACCCTAACTGCATAATTCCTACTTCTCATAATTAGAAAATCCTTGTTCATCTTATTTATTGTTGATTCTTGGTTTTATTATTTTTTTTGAAAACTTGAAGCCCTAAACTTTAAACACACATTGAAGTAAAAAGTAAGATAAAAAATAGATCCTAAATGTTATGAATAAAGCTAGGAAACCAAACTGAAAAGTAAGGTTTTTCCTTTCAAGAATGAAGCTTGAAAAGCCCCTCTGTTTTCATTCTTTCAGCCCCTGTTTTTGCATTAGCCTTCTATCAACAGGAAAAACTTTCCTTTTTCAATTTTTCACATTAGACCTAAAACCTATACCTAAAAAATGAAATGATTTATGATCAAGGTCTTTAAAATAAAAAAAAAAAGTAAGTCAAGCATTTTTTTTATTCTTTCAAACTTGGCATGTCAAACAAAATCTAATCACATATATTCATATAAGATGAACAAGAAAAAAAAAGGAATACCTGTTGGTCTCTGCTTCTTTTCTAATTCATTTTGTTTTTGTTTCACGTTGCTATTTTTCTTCTATAAGCTATTATTCTCTTTCTTTTCTTCTTTTTTGTTGTTCACATTAGGTTTTTATTCTACTTCTTTCCTTTTGCTCACGTCTTCTTTTCATATTTTTCTTATGGTTTTTGCTTCATTTTTTTCTAGTTTTTCTACTTTAGGTTTTTTGTTTTTTCTTTTCCTAGTCTTAACTTTTTCACTACTAGTTTCACTTTTTTTTTACTATTTATCCAACTCTCATTACTACTTAGTTTTTTTTTTTTTTTACTTTTGATTCAACGTACTTCTTTCTTGCTTAGTTTCTTTTTTGTTACTACTGGTCTTCGCCTATACCTACTGCTACTGTCTTTTTTTTTGTAAAGATATTTCTCTTGTTTTTTTTTCTCTTCTCTATTCTTTTCTTTTTTGCCAGTTTTTCTTTCTAGTCTTTGCTACTTCTTCACCATTTCATCATGTTATCGAGCCATTTCTCATACAAATTTTTTTTTGTAGTTTTCTTGAAGTAGTTTCCCACATTGCCTAGCATGCCATTTTTTTTTTCTTTTCCATCCCATCCAAGGTTTTTATGCAAAATTTGTAATTGGTCAAGTAAACCCCTTTTTTGGCCAAGTCTCAAGCCTTCAACAAGGTTCTGGCCTTACATTTATTTAGGCTTCATTCTTCTTTGTGGCTAATTTGGACTCCCATCTTGGCCATTTTAGGTCAAGCTTTTTTAAAATTTTTATTATTTATTTTATATTTTATTATTTATTTTATTTTTATATTATATATTATATTTTTTATTTATATTTTTGTATTTATTTTTTTAATGGCTAATAATGGGCCTTATCATGGGCATTTGAAAATGAACAATGTAATGGGCCCAAAAAATTATAGTCATGGTACAATTACAAAATCGAGTCCAGGTTAATATGATAAAATATTCTGAATAAAATTAAGTGTCTACACATACTAAAACTAAAATAAAAAAGATTACAAGTAATAAACCTAATAATCTTTGAAGTTTGCCACAAATCTTCAGATTTTGTTCTTTCAGTCACAAATATTCAGACTTTCAATCTTCTACATACAATAACCCATATGTGAGGCCCATTACACGTAAAGCTTAGAAGTGAGGCTTATTATAGACAAAAACTTATATGAAAGGCTTATGATATGCAAAAGCCCAATTTAGTTTACTTTCATGCAAAAGTCGATAAAAGCTTAATTTTGCCAAAGTGTCTTTGTAAGTAAATAATGTAATCATCATGGGTTTTTTCTCTATAGCTTAATTATCCAAGTTTTTCATTTGGACTGAATTCTGTCTAAGTAACAAGTTAAGGATCAATTATAGCTTTTTAGCCCTAGATCGAGTAATACGACCTAATGAAGGCACAATAGGGTATTGATACTCTTAAGCATCATGAATCACATCAGCCTCCAAAATATCTCAAAGATAGAGTACATCACCATTGGTATCAAGTTGGTGGACAAAAAAGAATCTAAAATTTTTTTAAAATATTTATTACATATATAAAATAGAAAATGATAAAAAATTTTAAAAAATACTAACATACCTTTAGTCTCAAGTGAATCCCATAAAAAACAATTTTAAAATCTTGAAAAAAAAAGCTTGGTATAAATTGAAACCCACATTTAAAAAATAAAATCTTTAAAAAATATTTATTAAATATAAAATGATTTTGACAAAAAAATAAAAAAATCAAAAAGGTTAAAAAACCAGAAATAAAAAAAAAAAACATAATAAAGAGTGCCATCTGGTATAAATTTTGATTATGTATTGTTGATCGTACATGATCAAAATTTATATTATGGATTTTGGCCTATCTATATTTTTTATTTATTTTTATCTGTTTAAATGAAAGAAAAATCTTTTTATGTTACTACTATATATAATGCAATTTTTTATTAAAATTAGTACTTTAAGATTTTTTAAATATTTAAAAATGTATTTTTTATAGAGAAAATGTGTTTGATTACCATCTAACTTGATCCTTTTAATTTTTTAACAAATCACTAACAAAATTAGTTTTTATTTTTAAAAAAATTAGTTTTGAGTACCAAGAATAAAAAAAAAGAAAATAGTTTCTTTTGTCAAATTATATAATTAATCCTTATATCTACATAAAATTAAAATTTTAATCCCTTTAAGTATAATTCATAAAAATTAAATATTTTTACTATTTTGATTTAGTAATTTAAGTCCAAGCACTAATTTTGTTTTGTCAAATATGTTAAAATATCTATTGACTTTGATGATCTGACATTAATTTCACTCATATAGTGATTTCATTGGATTTATTAAGTAGATTTTACTTATATGGAATTGGCACAAAAAATTCATTGATGATTTTTTTTTTCTTTATCTTTCTCTAGATGCACCCTTGCACTATGTTTGAATAGACAGTAATAAAGACAAAGAAAAGGAAGCAAAGAAAAGTAAAAAAAAAAAAAAAATGTTTTTAAGGGAAAGGAAAAGAAATTATATATTTATCATTTATTTGGATAGTTAAAATTAATAAAGGAAAAAAAATAAATCTTAATTCCTAATAACTATTGTTTAGTTAAAAAGCAGAAAGAAAAATAAATGATTTATTGTAATATTTTTTCAATTATACCTTTAAATATTTCATTTACCATATAAATGATATCAAAATTAATTGCTTTAAATATAAAAGAAAGAAAAAATTTTCAATAAAAGAGATGAACTTTTATTAATCCATAAACTAATGTAGGTCTGGAATTATTCTTGTACAATTATATTTTTCTCATTTAATTTCAATGAGAAAATGAATTAATCCTTTCTTTTTTTAATTTTTAGTTTTTCACCTAATTTGAGGTAGTTTCTATTTTAATTTAAAATAAAAACCAAAGAAAATGTTTCTTATTTTTCTTCATTCTTTTTCCTTTCCCTCACCTCCTCTCAATCCAAATATAAACAAAGAGTTGGATGCAATTATTAAAGATATTTTATTCTATTAGCTTTGAATATTTCAAACCAACTATCGTAAAATTCCAAAACTGGATTTTATTTAAGAGAGATGAATATATAATATTGCTTGGCTACATTAAATATTACAACAACGGAATTGTTTGGGGAGATTGTCTGGATTTTATTTAAGAGAGATGAATATATAATATTGCTTGGCTACATTAAATATTACCACAACGGAATTGTTTGGGGAGATTGTCTACGACAAAATACAAGCAAGAATTGATGCCTATTTCTATGAGATAGAACCATGCTCGTCTCCAATGAGGATTTATATACAGAACCGCTGCAATAGTCAATAGCACCATTATGTAAGACGCGGTGAAAGTCATATAAAAGGATTCAATGTCAATTAAGCCAACATGTTTTCCACTTGGCGTCATTGGTGATGGTTCAGCTGTTGAACAGTTTCTAGGCAACGGTTTTCCACAAAGAAAAGGATTTCCCCAGTAACTGTTCTCATCAAAATCACTTGCAAACTGCGCAGTCCTTGGAGGTGGATTCCCAGATAAATTGTTGTATGACACATTGAAATAAGCCAAGGAATATAACTCAACAAATCGAAGAGGGATATTCCCGCTCAAGTTGTTGTAAGAAAGATCTAAACTCTCAATTTCGCTGAGGTTAGAAAGCGATGGTGGGATTTGTCCTGTCAAACAATTGTGAGATAGGTTCAACATGACCATCTTGTGCAAGTTTCCCAAATTGTGAGGAATCTCACTAGTCAGCTTGTTGGCGGAGAGATCGATTCCACACAAGTATCCGAGGATTCTTCCCCTATAGGAGTAAGATATGCTCTTTGTTGTCAAATCTATTGATCCATCCGTTAAGCCATATGGAATGTAGTAAGTTGTATAATAATCTCTAGGTACTTCCACATATGCGGTAACATTCAGGCAATTTGGGATGCGACCAGAAAGATTATTATGAGAAAGGTCAATCACACTTAATCTGCGCAACTGACAAAGCTGATTTGGAATCTCACCTTCAAGATTATTGTGCCTCAAGACAAGATAACTCAAGCCAACAAGTTTTTCGATGCAATTTGGGATATTGCCAGTGAACTGGTTATCACTGAGATCCAACGTCACCAGTCTAGGGCTCTTGCAAATTCTGTTTGGTATTGGTCCTCGTAGCCTGTTTTTAGACAGATGAACATGGTTGATCAATGATCTATTGAAGCATGAAGGTATTGTCCCAGATATGTTGTTCATAGAAAGGTCCAAAACTCCTAGTATGTGAAGTCCACAAAACTCCTTTGGGATGGGACCTTCAATATGATTATCGGGAATGATAACTTCGATTAAATAAGACAGATTCCCCATCCACCTTGGGATTGCACCGGAAAGATGGTTATGACCGATGTCGATTTTTAACAGGAATGGGCAGTTTGACAAGCTATTTGGGATAGATCCTGTGAAGTTATTACCAGCCAATTCTAACTGCCTCAAGTCTGTCAAGT
This sequence comes from Durio zibethinus, assembly GCF_047325235.1. Classification (NCBI taxonomy): domain Eukaryota; kingdom Viridiplantae; phylum Streptophyta; class Magnoliopsida; order Malvales; family Malvaceae; genus Durio; species Durio zibethinus. The sequence continues at coordinate 26,309,543 of NC_143167.1, read as the reverse complement.
TGAAGTTTGCAGAGAATATCTGGCCTCGCAAATTATTGTTTGATAATACAAGGACATTTAAGGAGGAACAACTCATGGCCAAGGACTCGGGTATTACGCCAGACAATCTGTTGTTGGATAAGTCCAATTTTTCCAGTAACTTCATGTCACTAATTGAAGTAGGAATGCTTCCATCCAAAGAATTTTTTGAAATGTTTAGAGACATTAAACCTGGCAGATACACTCCAATTTCTACTGGAATGTGACCATCAAAGAAATTGTTGGAGACATCTAATTCCAATAATTTCATGGCTGAATGAAATGGCAATGGCAAATGCCCCGAGAGAGAGTTATTGCCAAGAGCAAGTTTTTCTAGCTTTGTATTGTTTTCCAACAACCAGCTTGGAAACTCCCCTCTCAAATTAACGTTGGAGAGATCAACAGTTTGCAACTCCTGTTGATGATGGAGGAATTTGGGCAATGGTCCGGCATCTCCACAACAAGACAAACTGATGATGTTCAATTGGAATCTTGGGGCCAAGGAATGTAGCCCTGCCTCCGCAAATAAATTATTGCTGTAGCCATAAAAATACTTGAGTTTTGAATGGTTGAAAAAGGGTTCTAATGAACTTGGGATTTGGAATTGATTATTTGAAAGGTCAATGTATTCCATGGACGTCAATCTTTGAAGGGGAGACACAGCTAAGTTACCAGAAAATTGGTTGGAAGAGAAATCTAAATGTCTAAGAAAGGTGAGGTTTGAGAAGCAACTAGGCAAAGTACCCCTTAACTTATTCTCACGGATATTCAGCTTTTCCAGACTTGTTAGTTGACAAATACCTGTGAATGTACATTATTATTATTATTAGAAGAATATTAAAAAAATGATTTCAGATACTTCACCTCTTAAAAAGTTAAATTATAGATTTTAGTATTAATATTATTAGTATTTACTGAAGCTTTATTGTTTGTAACCAATGAGAAAAAGGAAAGTAGAAATCTATCTTTGACCTTGAGTAGATAAGGTGCCACTAAGTCCACAAGTAGATAATGACAAAATCTTGAGAGAAGTCGTTGCTCCAATCTTTTCAAGAAAGCTGTTTTGGAGAGAAGTTTCGTCCATATTCAAGGATTCTAAATTCTTCAAATGAAGTGGACCTATGAAACGGAACAACAACATAAATTATTTAATTATTAGTGTTATTTAATTAAGGAATAGGAAGTTGCAAGATCCAAATTAATTAATTTACCTTGAATGGAGAGGCCGCCAGTACTTGTACAACCAATCAATGACAAAACTCTAAGAGAAGTGAGCTTCCCAGCGTCTTCAAGAAAGTCGGAGTGTAGAAAAGTGTTGTCCAAGTACAACTCTTCCAAGTTGGTCAAATTACGCAATTCTATAGATTCCAAGAGAAACAACTAAATTCATATACATGAAAGCTACTTTTTCTAAGGAAAAATTATCACTGTAATTTACTTACCTTGAATATTCACCGTTCCAACAGTAAGACCAGATTCAAAGTGAAGCGTCTTCAGAGACGGGAATAAGCCCAATGACTCTAGTAGAATACCGTTGTCAGCCGCAACAACTGCCACTCTATCAAGGCCTTTCAGATTCTTTAAACCTCTTGCATCTGTTAATCTCAAAGCCATAATATATATAAATATATGTATCATATACAGGGAAATTAGTTTTTTTTTTCTATAGTGAAATGTCAAATGAAAAACAGTACAAATTTTAATTTTGATCCAAAAATCCAAAAAAAAATATATAAAAGTTGTACTAATATAAGTAAGGTCAAATTTTATGGAAATGATAAAATGATAATCATTTTATATTAAGTTTAATTTTTATCTAAAGAAAAAGATATGATTATAATAAAGATTAATTATCCTCTTGACATAAGATGATTTAATTCTCCCAAATTGAAGATAATAGACATGTAAGTTCAATTTCACAGATTAAAAATAATATTTTTTACTTTGAAGAATTAAATCATTTTATACTAAAAAAATAATAATTCTCGTTGTAATCATATCCATTTCTTTAAATACAAATCAAAGATAATATAAAATGATTATCATCCGATTGTATCCATTATCTTATGTATTAAACATGACTTAAATCTCTTTTTATATATATAAATAAACTTACGGTCAAATTTTTTTTAAGTTTTTACTAAATATAAAATCTTTATAAAATCATATTTTAAAAAATTTAAAAATAATTTATTCAACATTGTACTTCATGGAATAATCGTAATATTTGAAAATTCAAATGCTAATTGTTTTCATCAGGATTTGCTCAAAGCATGTTAATTAAAACACACATTAAATTTTTAAGGGAGGTCAAAAAAGATGTAATTGTTTACCTTTAATATCTATAGATCCTATCAACTCTTCACCTGCAATTATATGGAGATGCTTCAGACTTTTAGAGAAGGGCCCAAAGGATGACAATAAGCTATTGTTGAGGATATTAAGAGTCAAATCAAGCACCTCAAGATTGATCAACCCTGATTGTCTTTCATCATCCTTGTCTATATATATGTATACAAGATTTCCATTAATTTATGAAACCCCATAACTTTCCAAAATAAAAATATCTATTGATCATGAGGGAATTGAGTTTGTAAGGTACCATGGAAAGAACCAAAGCTCTTAATTTCATTGTCGTTTAAATACAACTCCTTCAAGCTTACCAGATTATTCAATTCTGTTCAAACCCAATCAAATATATATATAAGTCCACTAAATGTATCTGAAATTAAATTGGCCAAAAATATATACTTGAAAGTAAAGAAGGAAAATTTATAATGAAGGAAATTAATGCATACCTTGCATATCAATGGTTCCTTTTAATTCGCAATTCTTCAACCCTAAAACCTTTAAAGATGAAAGATTTCCAAGATATGATAAGATGTTGTTTTCTAATATGTTACCACTTAAATAGAGTGTCTCCAAATTCCTTAATCTTGATAGCCCCTTGAAACCTGCTCTCATCGATATAAAAAAAGAATGAGAAGAAAAAATTGGTATTACTGTTAGCTATGTAATCTGTTTGTAGAAGTTGTTAAATTTCATTGGTACAATCTCAAATACCCAAAAAAAAAAAAAAAAGAATTATTTGTATTAAGAATTATTTCAGGAATTTAAAATCAAACATTAATTAATCTACCTAACTAAATCATCTTTCTCACATGTTATTAACATTACCATTGGTATGGTTTGATCCTATCATCCAATTGTAGGAGAGATCCAGATACTTCAAAGATGAAAGCTCAATCAGAGGTAACAAGAATTCATTATCCAGGCAGTTGAAACTTAAGTCAAGGATCTCTACGGCTCTAATCAATTTTGTCGATAGCCCTCCAAAACCTAGTGGAAAACGTTCAAATTGACAGGCACAATATTTGAATATTGAAATAAACAATAGTAATATTTTAGTAAGTACTTTACCATTTGTATGGATCGCTCCACTGAGTAGGTTGTGTGATAAATTTAGAAACTTGAGGGATGAAAATTGAACTAAAGATGATAAAATGCTGCTATCATTGAAATGATTGATACTTAAGTCAAGGACCTCTAGATTCTTCAATTTCAATGCTAGCTTTTCAAAACCTGCAATATAACCAACCAAAATAAATAAAATGAATTAAAATTAACAGACCTAAAATTAGATTAAATTTGTGATCGCAATGAAAATTGAACTTCAAATTTAAAGTCAACGATTAAAAATAATAATAATAATAACAAAATTCACTAGCTTGCAGTTAATAAAGTAGTAGTGAATGGATAACCTTCATTGTCAAGGCAACCAACTATATGGTTCCCACTCAGAGAAAGACTCTTCAATTCCTCAAAGGGAAGAAAGAAAGAGGCGTTGAGACGATTCAATTTCGGCTTATACTTCCGGTTATAAGGGAAAGTTTCTACCCGCAATCTGTTTGCAAGGGAAAGTCCTATCACTCGTCCAGTGGTTGCATTGCACTCCACCCTTTCCCATTGACAACAATCAGAAGTACTCTTTTTTCCTTCCTCTTCCACCCAGTTGTATAGAACGTACTGCTTATTGTTTCCGAACACATCGTACTGGAGATTGAAGAAAGGCTTGAGTTGCAAAAGACTCAGTTTTTCTTGTTCCCAACAGCCCTCACCCAACCCTTCTAAACCTAATACAAAAACTAGCACCAAAACGACCCACATCTCAAAATTCTCAATATATATATTCAGCTAATTACTCGATATAGCTACTATACTTCAATGCATCACGGAACAACACTAACTTGGTTTTTATATGTGGGAGGACCCTAACCATGCATGTTTCTTAGAAAATTCATTAAAGGGAATTCTTGAAATGTATTTTCCACTAGAATTTCGTCCATGTTTCTTCTTTCCTCCACTAATGAAAAGTAAACGATGAGATGGCTTTTTTTTTTCTACGAAAGGGTTGAGAAATTTTTTTTCTTTTATTATCTCCACTTTTCTTTCAAAAACGCTATGAAAATAGGGGAAAATTCCTCATGACTCAGTTTAAATTTTTTTTGGATGATTGAAATTATCAAAATTTGAATCATTACTATTAAAATTAATAATCTAATATTTATCAACAAATCACGCACCTGGTAACTCATTTTAGTTAAACACCAAAAACAGAAGAAATTTCTTCCATCTCTCTTTCTTTCTTAGTGCCCCACTTACTGTTTGAAAGCTCTACCTAATGACTTTCAAAGTTAGAAAGGTCTTACTCCTTGCGAAGTTCACTTTCAGAGTCTTATATGAATTGTTGACACTAAAACGTGTTTTCTTTTTTATGCGTAATTTTTATCATGCATCCTGGCTCCCTAAACTCAAATTTTTATCATTCATTATATTTTTTCTCATAATTATTATTTTCATTTTTTTTATTTATAACTTTTAAATAAACTTTGATCTTAATTAGTTTAAATATTTATTAAATCAAAGTTTTATCACAATATATAGCATTTTAAAATCTCTTATGAAGTTAAATTTTAAAATTTTTAATTATTTTTTGCCTAAGATACACGCTAATAGTTAAAAATCAATTTTAATTACTAAAAATCAATACAAGTAATATTATGAAACATATCGTATATAGTCATAATGATTTTGTCGAAAGACTCAGACCATTAAGAGGATTTTAAAAACACAAAAAGTTATTATCATTTTTTTTTATTTAAATATGATTGATTACATAAGAAAACTAATTTTTTAATAAAATTTTAAAATTAATTAAAACTTATTAGAAATAATTTTTTTGGTTTGTCAAAAAAAAGTTAAATTCAGGTGTACGATAATGTGAAAAAAAACTTAACATTCTCACAGTGTCAGTTTTAAAAACGATACAAATTAGTCGTTTGTTATATTTTAATTTTGATAAAAGTGATTTTAATTTTGTTATTTAAAAATATTTTCTTCGATTTACTTATTGCAACCAAAAACATCTTTTTTAATTAATTTTATTTAATTTTTATCATTTTTATAAAAGAAAATTTTATTTTGTTTGAAAAACATATAAAAACCTAATGGATTGAAAAATCTCAAAATATCCCAATACTCTGACAATGGAAAGAGACATTTTCTCATCTAAAAATTTCTTAAGAATCACTATTTTGACATTTTTATAATCTCATCCTTTGTATACTCTTGTTAATTTTCATAATTAATATATGTTCATGAGATGCAAACATAAAATTTTTGCACTAATTAATGCAATTTTATTTTTAAGAATAAATATTTTTTATAATTAAATTGAAAACAATCATAAGCCTTTTGTATTGAATATTCCTCTAAATATTCTAATATGTTGATGGTATTTTAGAAAAAAATTTTCACCTAAAGTTTTTTTGAGAATTATTATTCAGATTTTTATAAATTTTTATCCTTAGAGGCTTTTGTTCATATATTTACAAAATTAATGCACATATATAAAAAGACGAATAATAAAATAGGGTGCTTATGAATTAATTTGTACCAAATCACTATTTTTAATTTTCATAATTTTTTTTCTTATTTTTGCTAAAAACAAATAAATGGAAAATTTTTTTATATTAAAAATTATTCTCAATATCTCAATACTTTGACGACATTTAAAAAAATTTCTCTATTTAAATATTTCTTAAAAATTACTACTCAAATATCTTTAAAAATTTCATCCTCGAAAAAATCTCTATTTATTTTTATAATAATCACACTCAGTAAAATTACATTTATCATCTTAACTATCTAACCATCTTTTAAGGTTATTATTTTTTGACAATTTAAAATACTTACATATATGTATATTCTAAAATATGTATGAAAAAACAATAAACAAATAAAATTAAAATAAATTTACCACAAGTTGGGTTAACCTAATTCAAGGAAGGATCCAAATAAGCGACCTTCAACTTGGGCCTAATTTAGATCAAATGTAGGTTTGGGGTGAAATTCTGGTCAATTCAGGGGTTATCGGGTTGGGTCTGGGTCACTATTCACAATTCATTTCTTTTTTTCCTCTTTTATTGAAACTAAGTCATTTTATACATAGTATTAGTGTGTGGTCCCTACTATGTGAGGGATTAAATAATTTTTTATTTTAAAATATAAATTATTTTAATTATCTAGCCCACTTGATCATTTAGTTTTGATTATTTTTAATAAAATGCTACATATTTAATTTTATAAACTAATGGCAAAGGTATTTTAATAATTTAATATATGATTAATTTTATATTATATTAAAATTTAATACGTAATTTAATAGAAATATTATAATAATTTTAAAACAAAATGTCACATGTTAACTTATAAAGCACTCATAAAGGCATTTATGTAATTATGGTGTAAAGGGCATCATAGTAATTTTGATCAATTATAGTGGATGGACATTTTTGTAAGTATGGTATAAGGAGTATTATAGTAATTTTAATCAATTATAATATGAGAGGCACTTTTATAATTATGATAAGATAACATTATAATAATTTTGGCTAATTATTGTTAGCTTTATAGGTGAGATGGTGATCCAAGAGGGGGGTGAATTGGATTTCTTCAAATTCTTTCCAAACAAATGATTTCAATATAGTTGAATGAAAATTAAAACAATAAGCACTTTTGATGAAAATATAATGCAAACAATAACAATTAATGAATCTAAAATCAAATATAAACAACAATAAATTGTAAAGAGATAGGGATAGAAAAATCAAACACAATGATTTATATTCAGTCATTCTCCACAAGGCACCTACGTCCTCTCTTCTTGGTTGTCCACACCAAGGCTTCAATCCACTATTCTTGAATTGAAAATACAACCTATCTTTTTATTTCTAAGGCATAAGATAGAAACCTTTACCCTTTATAGTATTTTACCTAATCTCACTACAAAGCTTTCAAGAAGATACCTTACTTCTTATTCTCTTTCACCATTGTATATCAAAGGTAATTTTACAAACAATAAAATAATCTCTCTAAGGCTAAGTGTTTGCTAAGTTTAAGTAGAAAAAAATGATGAATGAACAACAAATAAAAATTGGATACAATAAATATAAAAATATGGACTTTGAAGCTCTAAACACTCTCGATTATTTGAGAGAATGAAAATATTACTTATTGGCTCTTGCTCTTTTAATTAATCAATGTTCTTGGTGTGTTGGAGTGCTTAATTTATAGAGAAACTGAAGAGGTAGCCGTTAAAAGTGTTTGGGAAGTGAAAGTAGCCATTGAATCCTTGATAAAATAGCCGTTGGAGTGATTTTGGCCCCTCCCTTAAGGGATCGATTGGTTCATGTTTTGAACCAATTTTCCTTTGAAAATAGCCTAACCAATTGATCCCTTTTTTGAATTTTGGGTCCTAGGAGCATTCTATTTGAAAACCAACCGATCCCTTCTAAAGAGGATCAATCCTGTCCATGCTGGGTGGTAATTTCTCATTTTACACTCTACTTACTAATTTGATCATAACTTGAGTTATACAAATCCAAATCACAAAACCGTTTGAAGATTTAGAAACTAGATTTAAAGGGCTTTCTATCCATGTAAAGTTAATCACCTAATCAACTGTATACGAATTATAGTAAATTTTTAAAGTTACACCTTGTGCAGTTTTTCTGACAATTGTAGAGTGTCTAGTAAAAATTCAAAATCTTTTCTTAGAAAATTTGGATTTTGATTTTATTTGATCCTTTAAAAAGTAGACTCAAAGAGCTTTCCAACCATATAAAATTCAAATATTAATACTTTGTGAATTAAAACAGAAAAATAAAACAAATTCAATATTAGAAAACTTTATTCTTGTAAAATAGCTTTCTTAAGTTAATCTATTTCTCAAAATCAATATTATTAAAATTGTATTAAGTCCAAAATGAATAAGTTCACTTTAAAAACAACAATTGGACTTTCATTTAAGCTCAAATAAATCATCTTTAAAGATAGATTTGGTTTTAGAAATATGAAAACAAAGAAAGGTTTGTTTAAGCTTTGAAAATCATATTATTTATTTAGTACCAAAATATAAAACTTAAGAATATGTACTAAATAAATCATTTTTTAAAATCTTGATCAAGTTTATTTAGCTTTAATGTTTTGTCATTTCAAAATAAAAATCAATTCAAGGCCAACAATTATGAAAAGAGAGGTATTTTCGTAATTAATGTAGAAAGACGTTATAGCAAATTTGATACATATTAACATCATATTAAATAAACAAAAGAGCATTATAGTAATTTCCATGGGAATTGTTTTAAATTTATGTTATTAACTATTTAATAAGTAATATAATAAGGATATTATAGTAAATTTAAAATTAAATTTCACATGTCAAATATTTATAAAGCAATGGCAAGGGTATTTACTAATTTAATATGTTGTTAATTTTATATTATATTAAAATTTTATATGAAATTTAATAGGAGTATTATAGTAATTTTAAAATAAAGTGTCAAAAGTTAAATTTTTATAAAATAATGACAAGGACATATTAATAATTTAACATGACGTTAATTTCATATTATGTTAAAATTTAATAAATAATTGAACAAAAATATTATAATAATTTGGAAGAAAAACATAACATGTCAATTTCTAGTGAAATACTCGTAAAAGTATTTCTGTAACTATGATATAGCTAGTATAGTTCAATCTCAATGCATCATGGAACAACACTAACTTGGTTTCTATATATAGAAGGAAGCAAACCATGCATGTTTCTTAGAAAATTCATTAAAGGGATTTCTTCAAAAGTATTTTCCATGAGAAATTTCGTCCATGGTTCTTCTTTTCTCCACTAATGAAAAGTAAACGATGTGATGACTTTTTTCTTTCCGCGAAAAGAGTTGAGAATTTCTTTTCTATGAAAACGATGTAATGAAAAGTAAGCAATATGAAAAAAAAATTTTCTACGAAAAGAGTTGAGAATTATTTTCTTTTATTATCTCTCAGCTTTTCTTTCAAAAACGCTATGAAAATAGGAAAAAACTTATAATGGAACGAAGATTTTAAAAATTGCTGTTAATTTTTGAGAAATGTTCTTTCCTTGATCATGGTCATGAGGAAGAATCATTTGGCGCATGCGCTATGATTATTTCTTAATGTTTGGTGATCTTTTATATATTTATATGATCATTTTGGATGTTCTCTAAGTTTGTTTAATAAAAAATATTCTCATAAAAAAATATATAAGATGTGACATCTCTGGCAATTATATAGTTAGGGGAAAAACAAATATGAGAGATCGTATCCTCAGCTATATAGTTAGATTACATATTTATTGGTTTGCAAAATAAAAGAGTCTAAAGTTCTGTTTAATCAATTAAAAGTTATTAATATTGATTTGAATTATAAAAATTATTTGATATTTTGCTGAAAATTAAATGTTGAATATAAATATATTATTTGATAATTGTAAAATAATGAATTTTGAAAATTTGTCATTTTACGTTTTTACTTTTATTTTTATTGTAAATAATGAAGTAGTATTTTTAGGGGATAATAGTTCAAAAAATTTTAAAAAAAAATTTATTGAATATTTTCTGCTTTAAGTGGTAAGTAGATCCTTATCATATATATAAATATAATTATAATTATATATATATATATATATATTATATTACAACATATATAAACACCTTATAAATTTTGTGACATGAATGCTTATATAGATAACTTCTTTAGATGACATGTAGGATAAATTTTTTTAAAGAGTATAGTTTTTTTTTTAATTACAAATTACATAATCTTGAATTTATTCAAATATCAAAATTATTCAAGTTATAATTGCAAATCAAATTAATCTAAAGATATTTTTTTTTGAATTAAAATTTTGAAATATGAATTTTATCCAAATAATTTTAGTTTTTTCCTAGATAATCTTATTTTATAAATTATTTAATTAGAAGAATCTTTTATCATGTTTTAAAACTACAAAAATTAAATTTATTTGAATCTTGCAAAAACTCACTATATTCTTTTTACCTTAATTTGTATCAAAACAAAAATTAACTTTTCAAAATTTTATGTAAAATATTAAAAATTTAAATAGTCTTTTCATATTAAATCTCTAAATAATAGGATTTATATCCATTTTAACTCTAATTATCAATTTTATATTTAAAAAAATTGACAATAAATTTGATTTAATTCCCATCATTTATTATATCCTTTTAATTTTTTAAACTATCAATTTACAAGTTACCTATTTAATCTTAAATGTCATCCAAGAGTTATTTTACAAATTAAAGACTATGAATATAACGTGTTATATCAATCTTTTCATTTTTTTGGTTTGCAGCTTTTTGGAATTGTATTACTATTGCAATTTACTTTTTCGATTTGCATCTTTCTTTTTTCAAAGTATATTTTATTACTATTGCAAATTTGTTCTTATGAAACTTAATATTTTTTCAATTTATTTTTCTTTTTCTTACACCTCTCGTAACATTTTTCATATTTGGTATAATAATTTGAACAAAATCACAAAAGTGAAAGTATGTCTATACTTTTTTATTATTTAATTCATCATTACATTATGTTTTTATTTTTTTAAGAAAGACATGTAATTTATTTTTATTTGATATAAATTTTAGGTATATAAATATTATTGGAAACAAGAATGGTGTAAAGTGAAGACATGTTATTTTCTTCTTACTTTTTTAAATTTATTTTTTTTTATGACAAGTTAGTAAGATATAAAATTTTATATATTTATAAATTTTGAAAATTTGAATATAAATTTAAAAAGAATACTAATATATATATATATATATATACACACACACATACACACATACATATAAAACAAATGAAATTATATTTGTGTATTACACAGGTTATTGTAGACATCAAATTTTGTCTGAATTTTTTATATTAAAATTAATAAAATAATAATAATAATAATAATAATAATATATTTTAAAAAAAATTGATTAAAAAAAAAAGAAAATAAAACAGAAAGTAGGGTGGCTGGTGTACGGCGTTGCTGCCGCCCCCGATTAGCCACCCTCTACAACTTACCCAGCCCACTTACAGCCTACCCCTACAGCCACCCTACAACCACTTTCTGTTCCCCCTTTGAAGCTCCTTAAAAACCCTCAAGCTTCTTCCCCTTGGGACCTCTTCTCGAACACACCAAGAACTTACCTTCATCATTACCTAACCCCCATTTCAACAAGCTCAGTACCCACACTAACACCCCAGTCTGAACCTTAACCCTCACCAAACCCATACCCAAATAGAAATAAAAAAACAAAGACAAACAGTCCTCCCCGTAGAAAGAAACCCCGAGCCAAAGTTACTTGCAAAAGCAAAAAAAATCACATCAATCTTGTTCTAAAAAAAAAGGGAAAACATAAACTTTGAGCCCCGATGATTGGGGTTATTTTCGACAAAAAAAAAAAAGATCAAATCCAGGAAGAGCACATTGAAAAGCACTTTTAGGAGTATTTTTGGCATTTTTCAACCATCGACAACTGCCGACAGCGACCTAAGTGATGGTCGATGCATCAGTCCAATGTCGAATTCTGGCCGAAGCCAGAGAGGATTTTAGAGCTCTGAAATTTTTTTTTGGGCAAGAAAGGTGAAATGAGTTTAAAAAAATTAGGTTTTATATAGGGTTAAGGAGGCTCAAAACAACATCGTTTAGACCAAGGAGGATCCGCGCGTGGAATCAAGATTCGCGTAACCCAACCCATGACCTGTTTCAGCCAGCATTGAACTGATCCAGACGAACTGCTAGTGAACCGATCGAACCGATCTGAACCTTTGGATTGCCCAAACCTTTGATTAAACCATCGAACCGATCAGACCAGTCCAGACCAACGTTGACCAGACCGTTGCCCGGTCCGGTTCAGGTAAAAAAAATTTTTTTATTTTCAATTTTTTTATATTATTATTTTTGTTATTTTGAGTTTTTTTTTTCAATATTCATGCATGATAAATTTTTTAAAATTTGTTAGAATAATTTTTTTATTTTTAATAATAATAAAAATGAAAACAAGATAACTAATAAAAATATATTAAAAATGCTTAAAATCTAAAAAATTATAATAAGAATAATATTTTTTATTTTTCTTGCCTATATGTTGGGGGGAATAAAAACATATCTCAAAATATAATTTCGTCTAGATGTTGGGGAATTATAAAAAAAAATTTAAAAAAATTAAATAATAATTAAATAATAATAATAATAATAATAAATTTTCATAAAAAAATATATGAAAAAATTTTCATTAATGTTTAAAATTTATGAAAATTGAACTTGCTCCAAAAATCTGCTTAGATGTCGGGGATTTTTAGAGATGTTCGCATTTTCTTTAAATCCTAAAATTACCCTAAACCCTCTAAACCTTAAAATAAAAAATCTAAACCTTAAAACTTCCAAACCCTCAAATTCAAACCCTCAAATCCAAAACCCTAAAATCCAAACCCTAAAAATGAAACTCTAAATTTTCCAAACCTTAAAATAAAAAACCTAAACCCTAAAATCTAAAACTTGAAACCCTAACCCTAAAATCTAAAATTTTGAAAACCCCAAATTTTGGTACAAAATCCCAAATCATTGCCCAAAACTCACCAAATCTTTAAAACCTTGACCCATACCCAAGTTTAAAACCATTCTAAAACTTTAAGGATATGTACAAAAATCTCAAGTGAAGTAATTTATTCTCGAATGCTGCCTAGATGATGGGGTTTTTAAGAAACTTTATTCCGTTAAGTTTTTCTTACAAATCCTTAATGCGTTTTAATAATGAATCAAAAACTTTAATAAATAAAAAGTATAATAACATAAAATGGGATTTTAAATATGAATAGTCGCATCTAAGCTCTGCCTAGATGTTGAAGAGTCGGGATGATCTTATTATACTTAAGAACCCAACTTTAAAATTGCATTTCATCTTACATAATATTCATTGACATACATACATTATCATGCTATTTGTGTTGTATCTCTCTGTCTTTAACATTTATTTGCTACCTGACAATACCGTTATTTATTTTCTTATATAAAATTTTTACCAAAAAAATACATATTTTAAAATTTTGATATTATAAAATAAAAAATAACTTTTCAGAGGAAATAATTCTTGATACTCTACTTAGATGTTGGAGAGTCACTAACAATTATCTTCTATAAAGATTATTATTTCATTTTAAGGATTGTTGTACTAAATCTTAAGTGAAAAGAGTTATTTTAAATTTTGCCTAAATGTTGAAGAATTTTAAGATAATTCTTTAACTTAAAGATTTTCTCAATATTTCTAAATCAATATTTTAGCAAAAATATTTTTTTAAACAAAGAGAATTAGTATTAAATTTCAAGTTAAAACCATTTTATCCAATATAAAAAATAGCGCATGATTAAATGATACCAATTTATGGGCGTTTTGGAGGTGCTAATCCTTTCCCACACGTAATTGACTTTCGAACCCAACCTAATTTTCGTAAACCAAAATTTATCTTTTTGATAAATTTTAAACCTGATTTTACAGTCTTATTAAAAAGATAAACTTTTGGGTGACTAATCACACCATAACAAAAATTGGTGATGACTCCTTTTTTATTTTTCTCCATTTTAAAACACTTTACGTCTAGCGGTCCCAAAACCATTATGACAGCTTGGTGACTCCGCTGGGAAAGTTTGAAAGTCAGGCCAAAACTTTAATTATGTGCTATTTACAATGATTGGATTTAATTGATTTTATTTGATATTTAATTTAATTTCCTTTATTTTAATTTTTCATAAAATATATATATACAAGTTAATAAATAAAATAAATTGCATGATGTTCATTACTTTATTTTGATTATATGTCTATTATTTATTTATGTTATTTTGATTAATACATTACTTTGCATACACTTTGAATATTCACTCACATGCATAAGCTCTATACCTAGGCTCCATCCCTTTTAGGAGGAAGTGAAGTAGTTACGCTCTCATGAGGTGATAACCTTTGCATTTGCTAATGAAACACTTCTACTCAAATTGAACCATTTTCGTTCGTAGCCTATAATTGGTGAGGATTGAGATTCTTTACTAGTCTAGTGTGAATGCCAGTGAGGAACAATTTAAGAACCTTTAGATGAACAAATCTTCACTCAGCATATAGTGAACCTTAGGGGACCAGCCTTCGATAGAGCATTGCCCTTTTGTAGAAATAAGATAATAGCATTTTCTTGAAGATTTTTTTCTTTTGACATGTATTTCATTCCTTTGGTAGTTATCCAAAATTTACATTTCCATAAAATATTTTAGAATAGAATGAATTATTTTTAGCATTTATCCAACAAGCCAAAAAAAAAGTTTTCAAAAAATTAAAGATTGTTTTAAAAAAAAAAAACTTCTTTGTTTATTGGCCAAATAAAATTAATTTTCAAGTCCTAGTTCTTTTATTTTTCCTTTTCAAAATTTTTCTTTCATATTTTGTTTCATCTTTTGCATTTTATAAATCACAATAAATAATACATGTATTCGATCCCGTGCATATCATGATAGAATAATATGAGCATTCCATCCCATCCATATCAATGGACAGCGCATGCATCCCATGTTGTACACTTGCTGATAAATGATACATGCCTACCATACACATCTTAATAAGTAGTGTGCACATTCCATCTCATTACATGTTTAAAGGTAGTGTTAGTTTTACTAGGTTGGCATAACACAAGCATTGCATTCCATGTAAAAATATAACATGCACTTGATAGGTTCATGCATTCCATACAACTATGTTGAATTAGTCATAAGAATATATCTTATCATTCATGTAAATATGTCATTGCATTTCATGCATATAGATTCATGAATAATAAGGTCGTATGGAACATACATTGCATTTCATATCCCACTATCCCTACAATAAAACATTATATTCCTTGCATACACATTCATGATTGACGAAAAATTTCATTTGAGTCCTTGTACATATAAAAATCCACTGTCATAGGCATATATGCATTTCATGACATCCTTTAGCCATCATATTCATGTGTTCATAAACATACTTTGTGTCATTGTTTTTGTGATATTCATTCAATAAGGGTAGTAATCTAGAATTTTGGTCTAAGTCTTAGAATAAAATATCTGTCTTAGTAGAAATTAGAATGCCAAAAATGAAAGATCGATTAGAAGCAATAATTAGTGCTTTGGAGTTAAATCAAGAGGAATTATGGCTCAAGCTTCGAGAGATGAAACAATAGATGACTCAATTGATAGAAATGGTTAAAGGTAGTGGTAGAGTTGAGTTTGTTCCTCATCGAGGATTGTTGTCACTTTCGATTTCATTAAGTCAAGATCAATCGGCTCTTGTTCGTCTTAGCACTTTTTCAGAACAAACTAAGGTATTGAGTGATTTAAACAGTGATCGAAGTTTGGGCAAACTCAAGAGAGGAATGGGTGAACTAACCACGTAAATGACTGAGCTCAAAAGTTTGATTTCCAAGAAGGAGTCACCTGGCTTTAACCAACCATCACCAACTATTTCGAGTCCAACTCGTACCTAAATCCTTCTTATGAATACTTTTAACCTCTTTTCCAAGCACCTAGGATTAGGCCCCCAACTGTCATGCAACTTTCAAAAATTTCACACTTGAACCCATGTCCCACACCTCACACTTCACAATCGTTTGTTCAGCATGCTATCTAGTCACTACCTTATGAGCCCAATCTTTAACCCAAAGTTTCTCAATTCTTCTGGAGACCAACAATACCACCAATTTTTTAGCAAAGCAAACCAACCATAGGATAGAAAAACTCTGGCAACACCAAAGGAAAAGTCCCTATTAATCTAATACCCATGTCCTACACAGAGTTATATTCATTGCTCATAAAAAATTATCTCATTGCCCCTATCCTTGCTGAACCTCGTAAACTACTTTTTTCCAAATGGTACAATCCTAATGCCCGATGTGAATACCATTTTGGCATCACAGGCCATTCTCTTAAAGACTGCACGACTTTGAAGCATAGGGTACAAGGACTAATAAAAGTCAGATATTTGGGTTTTGATATCAAAATGAAGTCAGTTATTCATAAGAATCCTTCATCGATCCATATTAAGATAACAAGTAGTGCTATAGGTAATAGTAAGGTTGGTCAAGATGATGAATAAAAAGCTTTTAAAGTCAAAGGTTGTCCTTCCTAACATCATAGTCAACTATTTTTAGGTTTCTTAAGCGAAACAATAGGGAGTAAGAATAAGTCTAGCACTTTTTGGTCCTAGCCCTAGAATGGTTCGTGATGTGTAAACTTGGTATTTTTGGGAATGAATGAAAACTTTTTTTGACCTAAATTTTTTATGAATTGATGCCTCTGTCCACTTTTAATAATTGAATGTCTAAAGGAGCCTGTGAAAAAGTGATGTGTGAATATGCCTTCACCGAACTTATAAGGAGGAATGAATGTCTTTAGATAACCTAGCTAGAATATATGATAGAACTCTAGTTTCCCCTTCTTAATAATAAAAAATTTGACTTGCACATCATGCATCATCTGTTTGAATTCATTGTTCTAGCTAAACACAAAAGATTATGATTATGAATATGCTTTTGTTAAACCTTCAAAGCCAAAAGATTTTTTATAATAAAATTCATGTCATACATTTATGAGTTTTGATAATTAAGGATAGCTATCCTAGGAAACGAGGTCAGTCGAGTCTGCACACTTATAGCACTCGAGTCAGTATCAGAATCATGAAAAATAAAGATGCAAGTCGAATGGACAGAGCAGAAAAGGCCCAAGGAGAGATCAACAAAATAGTTATCGAAATGCAATAGAACATAAATAGACAGTTGGTAGAATTAAAGCAGATGTTAGCAGAGTTGACAAAAGAAAAAAAGTTGTTGAAACATATGAGGCAAAGGAGGAAATAGTTGTTGAAACACCATTGTATCCATCTAGATCCATATATGTTCAAGACCTTCATATGCCACAAGCACCTTCAACTACTCATCAACCTTTTACTAACATTTCTGTCGAGTTACCCTCAGTTTAGACAAATGTCAACCCCAAGCGTACTCTTCAAGAGTTCACTGCTGTGCCTAATGTGGATGATCCTAAAGAATAAAAGAAATTAAAAAGGGTGCTAGATCCATCAAGAGATACAGTGATGAAAGATGAATTTGATATGTTAAAAGAGAGATTGAAAGCAATTAAAAGCCATAATGTGTATGAAAATGTTGATGCCAACGAGTTTAGTTTAGTGCCTGATCTTGTTATTACATCGAAATTTAAAATCTTAAATTTTAAAAAGTATGATGAAACAAAATGCCCTTTAACACACATCACCATGTACTGTTGACAAATGACAGGTATACTCATAATGATAAGTTGTTAATCCATTGCTTTCAAGATAGTCTCATTAGACCTATAACAAGATGGTATGCTCAGTTAGACCAAAGTAAGATTTGCTCTTGGAATGATTTGGCTAGGGCCCTCCTAGCATAATACAAGCATATTGAAGATATAATGCCAAATAGGTTGTTCTTGCAAAACATAAAGAAAAGATCAACTGAAACTTTCAAAGAATATGCACACAGATGGAGAGACATAGTAGCTTAAGTATAACCACCTTTATCAGAGAAAGAAATTACTATTCTGTTTGTCAATTCTTTGAACACTCCCTATTATGAAAAAATGATTGGGAATGTCTTCAAAAATTTTTCGGACATGGTGAATTTTTTGTAAAATTATAGAAAATGCAATCAATAATGGCAAGATTAAGTTAAAAGATGTGACAGATGTTGAAGAAGAAAGTACATCAGAAAAGAATAAAAGAAAGGTGCAAGCAGTCACAATGGAAGGGCATCTATCTAATAGTTTTATCCCGCACAATCTTTATCCTGTTTATTAACCTCATCACCTTGCTATAAGCCATATCTCTTAAAACTCATACCTTTGCCAACCAAGCCACCATTTGGGCTTTCTAGTAAATTTTTATCCTCAAATGGTCATTCATGATCTTGTTCCTACATTTGAACCCACCACCTAACTAGCAAAGAATTGAAAGAGACCAAGGAATGATCAAGAGAAATTATCCATCCCTATTTTTCACATTTTACCTTTGCTAATAGAAAGTCGGTATCTCACTTTTGTGCCTCTAAAAACAACATCAAATCCATCAGTAAGAAATTATGATCCCAATGGCAAGTGTGATTATCATATAAAGGCAATTGACCACTCAATTGAAAAATACAAATAATTGAAAGAAATGGTTAAAGATCTTATCAATAATGATATTCTGACTCTAGAGGTAATAGAACAATGAAAGTTGTTGACTCCATCCAATTGTTAAATGTGAGGAGTTGAGATGAAGAGGGAGGTTTCAAGTTTTGAAAATCAGGATAGGATGATTTTTTTTTTTAATCTTTTTACTATGTATGTATGACATGTGCGTTGCGTCTCTAGGAGTTATCTAACTTATTTTAAAAGAATTGAATGTTTTGGATCTTTTTTTATGAATTTTCTCTTTATGCATTTGTTTGAATAAAAAGTCCCACATAAGTAACTTTCAAGATTTCAAAAAAAAAAAAATCAAAATCAAAACAAAATCAAAAAAAGAAAAAAGAGAAAAAAAAGTTTTCTTTTGCAATAAAGATGGAAAGATTCTTAAGGGAAATGGTGATTACTATTAGAAAAAAGCTCATCAGATACCTCCACACCTTTTAAAATACTTTCATGCTGCCCTTAATCATTCAAATGATTGGACTCATCAACCATAACATTTCAGAGAATGTGAGTTTGAGTTCATACCTTAAAGGGTCAATAATCTTTTCTTGGGCAAAGAATAAAATAGATTAATTTTGAAAGTTTGTTTTGAATTTCGAAAATCAAATACTTTTTCAAATTGATAATTCAATGTGTGTCAAAAATTTGCCATGACCATAGACACAAAAATACCTGAATTTTTTTTCTCTCTTAAATAACTTTTGTTCCATGTCTTAAGGCACATTGAGAAAAAGAAAAAATAATCCCTTTTTACCTAAGACAATTTGTTTCATACCTTTATACTTTTTTTTTCACCAAGAAAATGCCAGAAAAAATTTTTTTAGCCTAAAGAGCTTTTTAACTATGCGATCGATTTTATATAACTTGATCGTTATTAGAACTTTAAGTGAAAAAACAAGATGGGGCATAAAAAAATAAAAAAATAAACAAAAAGAAAAAAATAAAAAAAAAGAAAAAAAAGGACATTTTCAATGATTTGCTCTTCTAGCCAAGTGATCATGTTTAAAATGATGAATGACCATTTTTCTCTATCTTTCTCATACATAAAATTTATCCATTTGCTATCCATTTGGGCCTATTAAATTTTTTTTCTTCTTTCTCAAAATAAACCCCGGCCAATGATCATTTTCTACATTGAGGGGTAAAATTAGGACATTTCAAGAAATCAATTTCAAGAAAAGTATTCGATATTGAAAGTATCTAACATACCCTTCAAAAATAAAAGTTTGAGGCAAAAAGGGAATAGGACTTCAATTGGAATCCTAACAATTTGAGAGAGTGAACAGTTAAAGATGAAGTTGGGTATTTTCAAGGAAGAAAAAAGAAACTTTGGAGATAAGAATCTGAAGTTTCAATTATAATTCAAAAAAAATAAAAAATAAAAAATATGTACCCTGAAAATGAGAATTCAAGGCAAAAAAAAAAAGGATGAATAAAGTTGCTGAAATTAAAGTCAAATATTTCAAATAAAAAAAAAAGCAAAGGAAGAAAGTCAGAGAATGCTCTTCAGGATCCTTGGCCTAATTACCCTGAATAATATATTTTGAGCCTATTTATCCATTCTTTCAGAAGCCCTAACCTCGACCTACATTACACACCTTGAAAAGTTCATTTTGATCAAATGTGGACACTTGGATTGAAGAGCAATGTCCTTAAATTTGTATATACTTGTTGAATCTTCATTGACAAAAAATATAGCTCTAGGTGAAAACTCCAAGATGGCAGTTTAGAGCTAAAGTCATTTTTGAGGTCCCGATAAATTTTAGAGTTTCAAGGTTCTATCTGAAATAAAATAATCTCGATGCAAAGCCTTTTGAAAGACTAGTACCCATTAAAGACCTTCTCTTTTTTGAAAAAAAATTAGCCTTGTCCTCTTTTCGAATCTTGTTTGGAAAGTAATGGCTAGTTTTGACTCATATTGAAGTATCACATTTTCAGTAAAAGAAAAGTGTTTAAAAAAAATTATCTTTTTTGTGAGCCCAAGAGAAATCCTTGCAACCCTCGTCGAGCTTTCCATGAGACATGCCCACTAGTGAAAAGAATTGAATTGTCAATTTTCCCCACCCATAAGCATTCTAAATAGTAGTAATCAATTTCCAAGAGATTCAGAAGTCATGAGCTTTAAACTTTTTCATTTGATTGCAAAGATCTTTATGTGGGGTAATTTTTTTAATCATTTTTGAAATTTTAGAGATTATTTAAATATTTTGTACATAATACTGAGATCATTTTTGTGAAAATGAAACATTGAAAATTTGAATAGAGATTTTTCAAAAGAAAAAAAAAGGGGCATAAAGAGTCTTTGTATTTGCTTTGCTTGTACCATGAGAAAGATGTTTGACCTACAAATAAAAGAATAAAAAAAAAGAAATTCATAATTGCATCACTTGCTTGTGCATCATGAAAGGGATATTTGCATTTGCATCGCATGCATCTATATCATAAAAAAGACATTCGTATTTGCATTATTTGCATTTGCACTTATATAAGACATTTGCATTCACACCATAAGAAGAATTTGCATTTGCATCATGGCATTTGCATCTTAAGAAGGTATTTGCAGGAGTATCCACATGAAAAGGACATTGTCATTTGCATTGTGAAAAAGTCAAATGTATCAAACATTCGTATTCTTGCATTGGCATTGAAATTTGCATCAACATTTCCATTAGCATCATTTAATGAGAATAGACATTTGTATCATGAGTGCATTTATCAATTTTGTAAGTATTAAAAATAAAAAAAAAAAGAAAAAAAGAGGCATGTTTTTAAAGTTTTAAACTCTTTATTTAAAAGAAACCATTTTCAATCAAGATTTCAAAACGTCTGTTTAAGAGGAACCAATTTCAATCAAGATTTCAAAGCTTTTGTTTAGAAGTAACCTTCTTCAGAAAAGACCCTTAGAGTTTCAAAATCTCTAATCAGGCGAAAGCTATGTTTAAAAAGATTTTCAAATTTTCAAAGTTTGATTGCCTCTGATTATGAGGCGCATTCAAAGATTTTGAGATTTGTAAAACCTCCAGACACAATCTCTAAAGACATCCTAGCACAAGTTTCAAGACCTTCGGGTAAAAGATTTTCAAATTTTTAATTCCATTGCCCCTGATTAGAAGGAGCATTCAAAGATTTTAAGATTTCTAAGACCTCCGGGCATAAATTCGATTCGCGGTGTGTCCTGATCAATTCATTATTTTTGACTTGCGGTGTTGTCTCAGTCAATTCTCTAAAACCTCCGAGCATGATTCTAAGACCTTCGGGCATAATTTCGATTCGCGACGTTGCCTTGATCGATTCTTTATTTTTTGACTTATGGTGTTGTCTTGATCGATTCATTATTTTTGACTTATGGTGTTGTCCCAGTCGATTCTCTAAGACCTCCGAGCATGATTTCTAAGACCTTTGGGCATAAATTGGATTCGCGATGTTATCCCGATCGATTCATTATTTTTGACTTACGGTGTTGTCCCAATCGATTCTGTAAAATCTCCGAGAATGATTTCTAAGACCTTCTGGCATAAATTTGATTTACGGTATTGTCCCAATTGATTCATTATTTTTGACTTACGATGTTATCCCAATCAATTCTATAAAATCTTCGGGCATGATTTCTAAGATCTCCAAACATAAATTTGATTCACAGTGTCATCCCGATCGATTCATTATTTTGACTTGCGATGTTGTCCTAATCGATTTTGTAAGACCTCCGAGCATGATTTCTAAGACCTTCGGGCATAAATTTGATTTGCGGTGTTATCCCAATCAATTCATTATTTTTGACTTATGGTATTGTTCCAATCGATTTTGTAAGACCTTCGAGCATGATTTCTAAAACTTTCAGGCATAAATTCAATTTACAGTATTGTCCCAGTCGATTCTGTAAGACTTCTGGGCATGATTTCTAAGACCTTCAGGTATAAATTTGATTTGCGATGTTGTCCCATTCAATTCATTATTTTTGACTTGTAGTGTTATCCTAGTCGATTATGTAAGACCTCCAAGCATAAATTCGATTCACGGTGTTATCCCGATCGATTCATTATTTTTGACTTGCGGTGTTGTCCCAGTTAATTCTGTAAGACTTCCGGATATAAATTCGATTTACGATATTGTCCCAATTGATTCATTATTTTCGACTTGCGGTGTTATCCCAATCGATTCTATAAGACCTCCAGGCATAAATTTGATTTACGGTGTTGTTCTGATCAATTTATTATTTTTGACATACGGTGTTATCCCAATCAATTCTGTAAAACCTCAATGTATGATTTCTAAGACCTCCGGACATAAATTTGATTCATGATGTTATCCCAATCGATTCATTATTTTTGATTTACGATGTTGGCTAGTCGATTCTGTAAGACTTTCGGGTATGATTTCTAAGACCTCTGAGCATAAATTCAATTTATGGTGTTATCTCAATCAATTCATTATTTTTGACTTGCGGTGTTGTCCCAGTCAATTTTGTAAAACCTCTGGGCATGATTTCTAAAACCTCCGAGCATAAATTTGATTTGCGGTGTTGTCCCAATCGATTCATTATTTTTGACTTGTGGTATTGTCTGAGTCGATTCTGTAAGACCTTCAAGCATGATTTCTAAGACCTTCAGGCATAAATTTGATTCGCGGTATTGTCCTAATCGATTCATTATTTTCAACTTACGGTGTTGTCCCAATCGATTCTGTAAGACCTCTGGATATGATTTTCAAGACCTCCGGGCATAAATTCGATTCGCGATATTGTCCTGATTGATTCATTATTTTCGACTTACAGTGTTGTCCCAATCGATTCTGTAAGACCTCCAGGTATGATTTCTAAAACTTTCGGGCATAATTTTGATTTGCGACGTTGTCTCGATCAATTTCTTATTTTTTAACTTGCGGTGTTGTCCCGATCGATTATTTAATTTTGATTCACAGTGTTATCTTGATCGATTCCTTAATTTCAATTTACGATGTTGTCCCGATTTATTCTTTAATTTTGACTAGCGGTGTTGTCCAGTCAATTTTTTATTTTTTGACTTGTGGTATCGTCCCGATCGTTTTCTTTATCACTTGACTTGTGGTTAGAAAAAAAAAAAAAAAACTATTAAAAAAATCTTTAATTTGCTTCCGAACAAAATTGGCATCTTTATCTTTGCCTTATTCCTAATTCTCAGTAATAGGCAAAAAAAGGTAACTGTAGACATCAAATTTTATCTGGATCTTTTATATCAAAATTAATAAATTAATAACAATAATAACAATAATAATAATGATATATTTTTTTAAAAAATTAAGTAGAAAAAAAAAAGAAATAAGAGAAAACAAAAAATAGAAAGTAGGGTGGCTGGCGTACGACACCGCTGCCGCCCCCGACCAACCACCCTCTACAACTTACCTAGCCCACCTACAGCCTACCCCTATAGCCACCCTACAACCACCATCTATTCCCCTTTTGAAGCACCTTAAAAACCATCCAGCTTCTTCCCCTTGGGACCTCCTCTCAGACACACCAAGAGCTTACCTTTATCACTACCCAACCCCTCTTTTAACAAGCTCAGTACCCACACCAACACCCCAGTCTGAGCCTTAACCCTCACCAAACCCATACCCAAATAGAAACAAAAAAAATTAAAAAAACAAAGACAAACAGTCCTCCTCGTAGGGAGGAACCCAGCACCAAAGCTACCTGTAAAAGCAAAAAATAATCACATCAATCTTATTTAAAAAAAAAAAGGTAAACAGAAACTTTGAGCCTCGATCTACACTAATCGGGGTTATTTTCGACAAAAAAGGTCAGATTTAGGAAGAGCGTGTTGAAAAGCGCTTATAAGAGTATTTTTGGTATTTTTTGACCACCGACAACTGCCGGTAACCACCCAAGTGATAGCCAATGCGACGGTCCGACGTCAGATTCTGGCCGAAGCCAGAGAAGATTTTAAAGCTCTAAATTTTTTTTCTAGCAAGAAAGGTGAAATGAGTTAAAAAAATTGGGTTTTATATAGGGTTAGGGAGGCCCAAAACGATGTCGTTTAGACCAAGGAAGATCCGTTCAACCCGACCCACGACCTATTTCAGCCAACCTTGAACCGATCCATACGAATCGATCGAACCAGTCTGAACCTCTGGACCGCCTGAACCACTGATTGAACCACCAAACCGATCAGACCAACGTTGATCGGACCGTTGATTAGTCCGGTTCAAGTAAAATTTTTTTTTTGAATTTTTAAATTTTTTTATATTATTATTTTTGTTATTTTGAGTATTTTTTTTAATATTCATGCATGATAAAATTTTTTAAAATTTGTTAAAATAATTTTTTAATTATTTTTAATAATAATAAAAATGAAAACAAGTAAGATAACTAATCAAAAATATTAAAAATGCTTATAATCTAAAAAATTATAATAAGAATAATATTTTTTATTTTCCATGCCTAGATGTTGGAGGGAATAAAACATATCCCAAAATATAATTCTGCCTAAATGTTGGAGAATTATAAAAAATTTTTAAAAAATATTAAAAAATTAAAATAATAATAATAATAAATTTTCATAAAAAAATATGTGAAAAATTTTTAATTAATGTTTAAAATTTATGAAAATTGAACTTGCTCCAAAAATCTGCCCAGATGTTAGAGATTTTTAGAGATGTTCGCGTTTTCTTTAAACCCTAAAATTAAACCCTAAACCCTTTGAACCCTAAAGTAAAAAATCTAAACTTTAAAACTTCCGAACCCTCAAATCCAAAACCCTAAAATCCAAACCCTAAAAACAAAACTCTAAATTTTTCAAATCTTAAAATCAAAAACCTTAACCCCAAAATCTGAAACTTGAAACACTAACCCTTATATCTAAAATCCTAAACCCTTAAATCCAAAATTTTGAAAACCCCAAATTTGGTACAAAATCTCAAATCATTGCCTGAAACTCACCAAATCTTTAAAACCTTGACCTATACCCAAGTTTAAAACCATTCTGAAACTTTAAGGATATGTACGAAAATCTCAAGTGGAGTAATTTATTCTCGAATGCCACCTAGACGATGGGGTTTTTAAGAAACTTTATTCCGTTAAGTTTTTCTTGCAAGTCTTTAATGCGTTTTAATAATGAAACGAAAACTTCAATAAATAAAAAGTATAGTAACATAAAATGGGATCTTAAATTTGAATAGTCGTACCTAAGCTCTGCCTAGATGTTGGAGAGTCAAGGTGATCTTATTATACTTAAGAACCCAACTTTAAAATTGCATTTCATCTTACATAATATTCATTGACATACATACATCATCATGTTATTCGTGTTGTATCTCTCTGTCTTTAACATTTATTTGCTACCTGACAATACCGTTATTTATTTTCCTATATAGAACTTTTTACCAAAAAATATACATATTTTAAAATTTTAATATTATAAAATAAAAAATAACATTTCGGAGAAAATAATTTTTGGTACTCTGCCTAGATGTTGGAGAGTCACTAACAATTATCTTCTATAAAGATTGTTATTTCATTTTAAGGATTGTTGTACTAAATCTTAAGCGAAAAGAGTTATTTTAAATTATGCCTAGATGTTAGAGAATTTTAAGATAATTCTTTAATTTAAAGATTTTCTCAATGTTTCTAAATAAAAATTTTAGCAAAAATATTTTTTTAAACGAAGGAAATTAGTATTAAATTTCAAGTCAAAACCATTTTATCCAACATCGAAAATAACACATGATTAAATGGTACTAATTTATGTGCGTTTTAGGGGTGCTAATCCTTCCCCACACGTAATCGACTCCCGAACCTAACCTGATTTTCATAGACCAAAATTTATCTTTTTGATAAATTTTAAACCCGCTTTTATAATTTTATTAAAAAGATAAACTTTTTAGTGACCAATCACACCCTAACAAAGATTGGTGGTGACTCCTTTTTTATTTTTCTCTATTTTAAAACACTTTACGTCTGGCGGTCCCAAAACCATTACGCCAGTCACAATCTAGTTTACTTATATTATTTAATAAATGTTGATTGAAAAAAAATTCTATCTCATGAATTTTGTAATACATTATCAAATGCATTAAAAAATTAAATTGTTAAAAAAAAATTTTAATACATTGAAAATTTTGAATGCTTTATCCAACAAGGCCAAAAATTTTGTAATTTGCATTCGTTCTCTTATGAAATGTCTAAATACTACATTTTTTAATCTGATGGTTGTTCGTTTTTATTATCACAATTCTTATATTTAATACTTCATAAAAATATAGATAATAATAATAATACAATTTTGATGAAAATGGAGTAATAGATTTAATATATGTTCATAAAAATAAATCATATTAACATCACTACCAAAAAATGGTTATTATCAAGGGATTTTTACCAATAAAATTTTTCATCACTAGTCATTGACAGAATGCCAATAGAATTTTTAAAACACTTTTATCGACAGAATACCGATGAATTATCGACAAATTTTACCGATGGAATAAAGTCTGTAAGTAACCTATTGCTAAAAGTCTGACGTGAATTGCCGTTAATTTTACTGATGAATTTACCAACGAAAAAATCCGTTGCTAAAAAATGTTCAAAAAAAGTTTTTTTATACATTACTAACGAAAATTCTGTTAATAAAATTGTTAGTAAAAGTCAAAAATTTTTTATTATTGATAGAAATTTCATCGGTAAAACAGTCTATAAAATTAAAAATTTCAAAACTCTCCACCGTTGGCCCTTCAACTTTACCCCTAAATTATTAAATCCCTAATTATCCCATTCCCATTCCCCTTCGCCCTCCCCTCCCCTCTCCCACTCTCTCCTTTTCCCTTTCCTTCTCTCCTCGCTACCATTGTGCTACCAGCACGATGACTTTTTCCCCTTGCTAGCTCCAATCATTTTTTTTATGAGTTGATTTTATGTTTGTTTTTTGTTGAGTTTAGGATTTAATTTTTTTTGTTATAAATTTGTTAAAATTTGTTTAAGTTTTGGTTACCAATATGTTGAGTTTTTGTTAGTTAAATATTTGATGAAATTTAATTTGGTTTTGGTTACCAATTTGTTGAGTTTTTTTTTTTTTTATATTTGTTGAAATTTGTTTAGGTTTTGGTCATATATTTATTAAAATTTGCTGGCGATATATTTTTATTGGATTTTTTTTGTTGAGTATTAATGTTGAGTATTGTTAATTTTTGTTTGGATTTATTTTTAATATTTGTTTTAAGATATTTTTTGTTTATTTGTTGAGTTATTTATTTTTTATTTGTAAAAGTTTTGTTGATATTTGTTGGGTTTTGTTATAAATTTATTTACTTTTAGATGTGTAAGATTTAGGGTTGGTTAATTTGGGTTTGATGTGTATTAATATTGATATATATTTGTATGGATGTTTTATGTTTAATATTTTCTAGATTTTAATAATAATTATAGAAATTAAAATTATTTATATTGATTTGAGGTTATGATTTATATATTACTAATAGCTTTCTCAATTTGAAGTAAGTTACATATTATTAAGATTTATATTTGTTTTGAACTAGTTTATATAATTGATAGTTTAGTAAAATTTATATATTCTTAATTATTGAAATATTGTGGTTTGATTATATTGATCAAATTTAATATAAATAAATTATATATTTATTAACTTTTAAATATGTAAGATTTAGGGTTAGTTAATTTAGATTTGATGTGTATTAAAATTTATATATATTTATGTGGATGTTTTATATTTAATATTTTTTAGATTTTAATAATAATTATAAAAATTAAAATTATTTATATTGATTTGAGGCTATAATTTATATATTACTAATAGCCAATGATCATTTGGAAGTAAGTTATATATTACTAAGATTTATATTTGTTGGTGGTAGAAACTAGAAGAGAAAGGCTGTTGGCTGTTTCAGCAGGGGGTCTTTGGTAGATAACAGGGATTAAAGTGATGGCGGTCAATGGAGGTGTTTGGTGGAGAAAATGAGGAATGGACTTGTATAGGGATTGTGCTGGTGATTTCGGTGGAGGTAGGAGGGTTGAAAACTTTTTTATGTTTTTCTGCTTGGATTTTTGCTTGTTGTTTCTAGAATGAACTCCTATGCATGATTCTTTTTGGTCTTTATAACTAGAAAAAGGTGTCAAATCCTTCTGTTTGAAATGCAATAGATTGATAAATTCATCATTCATGTTAGGATTTTGGGAGGAAGAGAACGTGAGATTGTTGGTTTTCCAGGATGATGGAGCTTGCTGGCATTTAAGGTGGCGTGTTTGATAAATTCATGTTAGGAGTCAGTGACGTAAAACAAGAGGAAAAAGTAGAAAGCTGAAAATGAAGACGCACATTGGGGGAAGCGCAGGTGATGAAAAATTTAGATGGAGGCTGCTGCCATGCCAGCCGACTTTCTCACTTTTTTTTTATTAATTAACTTTGAACTAAAAATGACTTTGAACCTAAAGAGTAAGAGTTGCACTTGAACTCCCAAATTCAAATGCATTTGAATTGGCCCAAATTGAATTGAATTGGGTTGAGGTTCATGCAAAAACAAGTAACTTAGAACAAAACTCAAATAGGTCCAATAAGATAAATTCAATTAAAACGTTTAAATGGGCTGACATCAAGACGTTTCAATTAAGCATAAAACTTGATCAAAATCAAATCGTTTTGGACCTTGTACTAGGAATACAATATCATATTATGCATGTGATCTAGATTGCACCTTGTCATTGTTACTTCAATCCTTTGCCTGCCTTCACAGAACCCTCAAGTCCGATATATATTTGTACCCTATCTCCCTTTGCCCATGCAATTTGTCAAACTTAATATAAAAAAATCTACTTTTTGAGCAGATTCTACTATTTTCATGTAAGATAGGCAGCTAGATTATATTAATAAGAATAATCATATGGTCACATAACGTTCGATTACAAAATAACGATCGTTCATAGCATTGGGCCGAAATTAAGAGCCAGCACTCATCAAAATAGCAGAATTAAAAGGACGAGACACAATAATAGCAGCAACTACAATACGAAACTATGCTTTAGCAGAAGTACCAAGTGAAATGAGATATAACCTCCCCGAAGCAAAATTTGATTTCTGATTCTAAAATCCGGGGAAAAACTAAAGCACCAATGTCAGGCCCCCTCCGCTCAACGGCTTGACCGCTTTCTATCGAAGTAACAGCTGCACCAAATTCTGCAAGAACTAGAGAAGCAAACAAGCCAGATGGGCCACTACCCACAAC
Source organism: Durio zibethinus (assembly GCF_047325235.1). Lineage (NCBI taxonomy): Eukaryota > Viridiplantae > Streptophyta > Magnoliopsida > Malvales > Malvaceae > Durio > Durio zibethinus. The sequence continues at coordinate 26,279,635 of NC_143167.1, read as the reverse complement.
CGCAATTTTTGGTTTTCTAGGTGTGGATCACTTATGCGATTCACCAGAGTCAATGATATGTCCTGGTTCTCCTGACAATACACCACCTTTGCCGTCTTTAAAATCACGTACTATACTGGCCAAATCATGATTAATTCTTTCACGCGGCGTATGTTCTATTAGCTCAACTTTTGGCTCCAACAGAGAAATGAAGTCCCATGTACGTGGTTCTAGACTAAGCAGCTTACACATCCGTATCCACAATATATACAAACTTGGCTTCCTTCAGTATCTGAAGACCATCAACAAACCAAACTAATAAAATGGATATACAACTTAAATTATGTTATCCGTAATGTTCTTCTGCAACAAATAATCACCTAAAGTAAATTCGATCAATGAAAATAAAGAAAAAGGATACATTTGAGAGAAATGACCATAGGTTTCAACATGCATAATTTTTAAAAAGGAGTTACTCTGCGGTATCAATTAACATAATTTGTCTACATAAAAGTACAACAATCAATTAAGTTAAGCAAAAAGATTATAATTTTTGTTTCCAATTTTCTCAAAAATCATGTTATTTACATTTGAATTTACTATTTACATGTGCTTTTTGCTTTCAGAATATACATATACATATATATATATATATATATAAGTAACAACTAAAGAAGCCTAAAATATTCACCTTTCTAGCGTCAAAAGATTTCCCAACCACCGAGAAAGCTTCTTCTGGCGACATGGAAGCAACCTGGAGTAAACCCTAAATTAGAAAATAAAGAGAAAAAAGAAGGAACATTTCTCCAAAATAAGTTTAAACGGGACGAGAAATTACTGGGAATTCGAGGACTTTAGCGATTTCTTGGAGTAGACCATTATGAACTTGAAAGAAAGTCTTTGCCGGGGTCGTTTTCGACCGAAAAGTCGAGCTTGGATAGCTGCCAGATTCCTTCCACACGAAGGATGATAAAGCTTCTTTTTGCTTCAATTTCATTTTTTTCTTCTCCGATGGGTATCTCTGCTTGTTGGTTCTCTAAGCGCAGAAGATTCGGATTGTTTAGCGATGAGGGTAGAGAAGTCGTGGAGTGGTATAGGGGAGAAAGTAGTTGGAGTAAGAATGGTGGAGTGGGAAGAGAAGCTTGGGCGACCATTGAAGCAGAGACGACATCGTTAGAGCTACCATCACAAGCGCGGCTTCGAGTTTGGGATGAGAAACCATTTTATATTTTGCATAGAATCTTTATCAACTACCGTTTAAATGTTATTTTTTATGAAGAAATTACCGTTTAAGTTATAATCGCTCATACATTATTAACTTATTTCTTTTAGAAGTCGGTGCTTTATAAGGAATTATTAGATTTTATATATTTATATTGTATTTGTTTTATATTAAATATATAAAATATAAAAATTATTATATTATAATTTATGTTGATATATTAAATATAAAAATATATTTTTTATTTTTAAAAAAATTTACACATAAATTTTATTAAAATTTTAAATCGTATTATTTTTATATTTTTATATTATATTTAAAAGTATAAAATGTATTTATAATTGATTCAGTCTAAAAAATAAGAGCAAAGAAGCAGTCAAATTTAAAAAAACCAACACAAATATCTAAGAAAAAGTAATTATTTCCAATTTTTCAGGCTTATTTTTTATGATTTATTGCTCAAGCAATCCTGTCTATGCATTTTATATATCTGTAAACTCAAAGACATTGGATGGAGGATCAAAATTTTACATAATTTTGTATGGAACTTATACTGCCACACAAAACTTTTTGTTAATTAACTAAATTTAATATAAAATAATAATTACAACATCAACAAATTTTGACTAAAAAAACTAAAATCATAATCAAAATAAAAAATCATTAGTCAATTTAAATTTAAGCTGTTATCTATCCATTACTTCATGCAAGTATAAATAATGTAGGAATTAACATTATGCTAATTATATTTTTTGAAGTAAAAAAAAAAAAAAAAGGTTCATAAACATTGGGTAGCATTCTTGGCCAAAAAACACTAGAAAATCATTGGCCAAAAGAGAATCCAAAGAATAGCGACTGTGAAAAAAAAAAAAAGAACAAGAATTAACGTCTGTCATTTTAGCAAGTCCATTCAAAACCCCCCAAAAAGGTAGCCGTTATAGAAGCGCACCGCCTTAGCTTAGCCGCCAGTATCAACCGCTATGCTCATCTACTTAATACGGCCTCTTTTGCCTTGTAATTCAAGTTAGAAATAAGATTTTCTCAAGAAAAAAAAAAAGATGGAAGAGTTAGTGTTTTAGAAACAAGTTCGCCTATTCAAATGGAATGTGAAATCACAGAGCCATGATAAGCACCATTTTTTAATCAAAAGTCGTTTCGTTTCAGATCTTGCAACTTCAAATGTTAGATTCTCCCATCCGATTTCTTTTAGTTTCCCATTCAACCTAGAATGCTTGTCTTCAACAAACAATGTACAAAAACTGGCTTATGAAGCCGTGTTGAGTAGCCAACAATTTCTTCAACGGAGGAATATTGCTTCTGTGGTCAAAGGCTTATCAGGATACCTTGTAAAAGAACTACGATTTCGGGCTTGAAACATTCTCTAATCCCAACGCACCCAAAGTTCTCATTGTTGTTTTAGTAAACAAAACCTGGGTTTTGAAGGGTTTTCAAGGTTATTGCATTAGAGAAATTGAAAGGGATCAATTCAAAGCCGAAGCTGACACTGCTGATAAAGAAGTTATTGTGTTTAAGATTGAGATATTTGTTGAAGGTGCCAGTGTTATCTGTGTTGGAACCAAGCTATATCTCTGAACCCCTGGGGTTGATACAAGTGCCAGGACTGGATTTGTTCGAACTATGTGATTGATGGTGCATCGACGACCGAGGGCACACGTGCTATTTGCTTGGATGGTTTCTCCTTGGGTACCTACAGAAAGACACCCTGCTTGCATGTTTTTCATGAGGGCTGCATTGGTCAATGGCTTTGGAAGAAAAGATCTTGCCCTGTGTGCTGATCTCGACTAGCTTAATTAGGCCATTGATATTTTTTAGTAATTGTTATTTTAGGGTTTGAGATCATGGTATAGCTGTGGTTGTACCATATGAACCCATTGTTCAGATGAAAAAAAATGCAATATAACAATATGAACCATAAAAGTTTCGTTCCTTATAGTAAATTTTAAGAGTTAAATTCCACCAGTTAGCAAGGAAAACGAGTTCTCTTCAACACATGATTTTTTTTTCTCGGTAAAGCTTAATGATTACACATGAAATTACTGTCTGTAAAAATTATGTTTCATGGCACAAAGATGCCAACAATGAAATATCATGATTACAATATGTTACATATTTTTTTTATGTGCTTTTCCTTTTTCAGATCACATCATGGTTTCACCAGTTTCCACCATCGTTTGGTTGTATTATGTTGACATCCTCAAACTCATTGTCATCTGGAAGCAAGAAAGGAAGTATGTCAAGATGCTAGCTGAAACATGCAGTCAGACATTCATATTTGCAGTACAATGACACGGTATATGGTAAAAGATTGTATCTCATCATGATGAGCAATAGCAGACAGATGCACCTTTTTTTCAACTAAACCAATACCAACAAAAAAAAAAAAAAGTTAACAACAGTCAACAGCCCATTCCAGTCATAACAGTCATATTTCTTGGAAAGCTGGACTAATTTGGGATGAGGTTAACTTGACCTGTCAATGCAAACCTAATTCCTAGTTTCTGGAAAAATAACACACACAAGGAAAAAGGATGCAGTTATTGCAACACAAAAGATATAAAAATACATTAAGATGGAGAAGTTAAAGAGAAAGATAAGATAAAATAAAATGCAAAAAAGTTACTAAAGTGAATGATCAGCTATAAGGAGAGAGAGAAGGCCGATTTGGGACAAAAGATAGTCAGATAGCATTTCTTTTAACAAGAGACTGGCCTAATCACTCCCATGAATGCATAACTGTGCATGCCCAAAAAATGAATGCACAAGCATGCATCTACAAGAATAAAAGAAGGTACTCAAACATGTTTCACAGTTTTTGAAAAGTAGACACAACTTTTAATGGAGGTTTGCTACTATGTCCTGAAGATTCCATAGAAATTAAATTCCACATTATTCCAGATTTTGACAATATAGCTGGGAGAAAAGCTATCACAACTTAAGGAGGACCTGTATTGCCCCATATTGAGAATAGACAAAATTTTAAGGGTTCAGCACACAGTACACATTCACCTAAGGCAGAAAACCTCCATGACTCATTGTCAATAAGAGCACTAACCTAAGAAATATATGTTTGGAAGTCTTCCACTGATAGTAAAGGCTTCTTCACTTGTTGCATAACATTGTACGTGAAACATTAATTTATAACCTACCAAATGAAATCCAGAAAACGGTATTTCCTTATAAACACATGCAACCTCTATTCTAAGACGAGTTAAAAAATATATATCTATTATAGCTTGTGCCTTGTGGCAACAAGAAAGTCTAAAAAGATTCCTCTACTCTTGATCCAAATCACCTGAGCTAAGAGAAACTAGAATTATAGTACAAGGATGCTAACTAGCCTAAAATGATATGTACAATAAGAAACATTTAAATTAAATGAAAACTAAAAACGAAGAAAACTACTAATAAGGAACAACATTTTCTCAAGGTAAGTGCCACAACAACATCATTTTCAACCTGCAAGGACAGAGCACATTTAATGCAAAAAATTTTAAGGGTTCATACAAATAAATCAGTGGTAAGATATCAAACTGCTGGTAGAAAAATTTTCCCATATAAAGCGAGGAGGAAAGAGAGATTATAAATTGTACCTTCTGATCTGCCAAAGTTTTTGAATCCTCTAATATTTCCCTAGTATTCAATATGATCATACGTTGATCATTAACAGGTAGATCAATAAGCGTATTCTACTTTTGCTTAATGCCTAGGGTAGTCACATTAGGATCACATTGGATAAAGTATGTTGTCTTGCTACACTTCACACGAATGTACATATCCTATGAAAGGTTTGGCAATCAATCCAAAGTTCGAACGCTAAAACTTAAATATAACAATAAAATGCTTTAACTTGCACATTAAATAAAAAACACAAACTGACTATTAACAATATATTTCTTGTATTCCATATATATAACTTTGGCTAAGAAAACAAACTATATTTGACTAATTTGCTTTTACATCTCATTTGATCTAATAACATTGACTCTTCCAATCCTTACCTAGAAGAATTATTAGAGTTCCTCATTGTAGATTCTTTTAATGATAAAAAATGGAATTGGTTGTTTTGATATACAAAAATGCAGGTGAAAAAATTTTTGATCAGAGCTCTTTACTTTAAAGCTAAATTGTAGATAAAACTATATTTTCAGCAACATATATAAAACTCATGATCTAAGAATTCTGATCATTATGTTCACAAGGCAATTAAGCTCACAATGCTTATCTGTAGTCACCACCAGTAACAAGAAAGCTTTTACATATATTCACAGTTTTACAAGATGATAAAGGCAACTTGCTTGTTGTACAAGCCAAAATAAACAACCAAGTGGATTAGAGGATGCTCTTGTCTCAACATGTGCCAGTTGGAATTGTAGAAAATTTCTGCAACTAAGGAATTTGGCTATGATGGCTTTGAATTTGAGGCTTACCAAATATCATACTTGTATAACTTGGTAGGTGATCAGGGACAAGCAAACTAAAGTACCCTAGCAAAGGCTTATTTGGTTCCTTTCCCACATCCCAGACACTTTCTCTAGGATGGTTATCCTAAACAGGCTTCCTACTGCTGACAGGTTACATGGCTGAGGGATTCCAGTAGCAAGCAGGACTTGAAGTGAAGTAGAGGCAAGGGATCATCTCTTTTTCACCCGTCCTATAAGGAGCTTTGATCCAAAATTCTCCACAACTCTGTTAGTGACAGAAAAGTGGGAATTGGCATTTGGAGTTGACATGGGCCGAAAAGAAGGTTAAAGGTAAATATCTATTTGCTGTTATTCTGGCTAATTGTTTGGAATGTTGTCAGTTACTAACTACACTTGGAGGGAGAGGAGCAATAGGTAATTTGGTGAGAAGGCCAGCACCAATTCAGCGATATTAGCCAGCATCGATGACACTGTTAGAGGAAAGATTTGCTGCTACAGTCATATGCTAAGGACCAAGCCAGCAATGCTCTTTGTCAAAGCTGGAACATCACCCGATAGATCTTCAATCAATTTTTGATTCTTTATTTTTTGTAAATACGACTTTTTAGATACTGTCCTGCTATTAGCTTCTTGTAATTCTTGTAGCAGTCATTCTGCTTCTTTGAATAAATGAAATCAATAGCTATCCAAAAAAAAAAAGAAAGACTCCAAATAGACGTAGAACTTTCAAATAAACACAAGCCAACTTAGAACTAGATCTTTCTTTATAGTGAACACCTGACAAACAATGAAACATTGGGACCGTGCTATATAGCCCAGTAACATTTGTCCTTGTCCCAAAAAGGAGTAATGAAACTAGTTTTTAACTTCTTAAGATTTAATCACGATGCCATACTCCGCGATTCCATTCACCATTGCCACATCTCCAACCCTCTCTTTCCCTGTTTCAATCTTTTCCCACTAGACCATCAATTCATCAATCATAATATACTAAACCTAAGAATATTTTAGTCTAAAACTTCTATTTTTTATTTTACAAAGAACTTTCATCTTTCTACTAATCCTTTCAAGTGCCTATAAGCTATCACGACCTTCAGAATCCATCAAATTCGTCTAACTGCAACATATATCTCAATTTCTTTTTGTGTCAATCAGATTAGATTAATAAAACATTACTGAAATTGCCACAATTTTTTTTTCTTAGGGACTTACAATAATAGACTACGTCTGTATAAATGCACAAAAAAAGACACTAAATTAACACAAAATGCATTAAAAATGTATTAAATAAACAAAAAAAGATCATGGGTGTACCATTTTTTATTTTGAAGTAAAGACCTGCTTCCAATTATGCTGCAAAATTGGTTATATTCAAAGGTAAACTAACACAAAAATAAAAAGAATAAAATCCTGGAACTTCATTTATTTACTCTTCTAAAAGAAGATGAAAAGAATAATCCTAGGGATGAACAACGTTTTAAGTAAATTCTAAGAACAAATTTAAGGGCGTGAATCGAATTACCGAAAAAATATAAGAATGCTAAGAAAGGAAACCAAGCTCCTATGTTGAAAATTTTTGGTGCTTTATTTAGTTATTTATTTATATTAGATTATATGATTGTCTCTCAGTTTTGCTTTTATAAATTAGAAGAAGAATTTGATTATTGTTACTTTTACTGTGCTGCCGCTGCTTTTTTTTTTTTTTTTCCAGTTTTTCCTTGGATGTTGTTTAGCTACATGTATATCTTAAAGGGCTTTCGAAGTACGCCACAAAATTTTCTTTATATACCTTCAAAATTTTCTTTAAAAAATAATCATATAGCAAATATGAATTTTAACTTTTAATAAATGATAAAAATACCTCAATAGCTTGTACACCTCAACATCCTCGTAAATCTTGAAAATTGATTTTCAAAAGTTATATTGTGTTCTTGATAATTTATTTTCGAGAAAACAATATAATTCTCATAATTGTGTTTTCAAGAATGTAATATAATTCTCGAAAATCTATTTTCGAGAATTATATTACTTTTTCATAAATGAATTTTCAAAGGTAATCTTGTATTCTCGAAAATTCATTTTCAAAAATAGATAAATTTTTGTTTAAATATATATTTAATTATAAACTCTTGATAATATTTAATTTAAATTTAAATAAAATAAACACATTTAATCATAAAATAAATAATACCAAAATAAATCAATCTCTTTATTAGTGTCTAACATTGAAAAATTGGATGTGCTAGGATCTCTAAATGTCTCTAATAATTTCTCTGAGGTATGGCTCAATTCTGACAATAAAGACCTCTAATCTTTAGGTCCCTGTCAATGTCATCAGCAAACTGACAAATCTAACAGTAAGGATTGGTGACCGAAAGATTAGAAGTCGTTATTGTTGGATTTACTAGTCTGCTATGACATTGTCATGGTCGATATTCTATAAGGTGTTCAAGCTCGGACTAGCATGCATGCATAGACATAAGTCATCAATGTGCCTATTATTGCTTGATTATATTTATGAATGGAAGAGACATGTTAGTTCTCAAGCATGTATAGGCATAAAGGCGTTTTTATCCTGAGACCAGAAAATTAAGAATACCCTTTTACCCATGCAAAACCAAAAAACCAAAGAATGGTGTTCTTGATTTTTTGGAGTCTCAAAACAAATAGCAAGTTTATGCCATGCATGTTGATAACATAGATTTTAGATCCATTTCCACATATGATCAAGTAAATAGGTTTAAGCGCATGATTAAGGTTTTCAATGATTAAAAATAAAATCGAGCTTCTCGAAAATAAATATCTAAGAAGACTCAATGCTTTTCGAATATTCATTTTCGAGAATTGAGTCTTATCAAAAATGAATATCTGAAAAGCTTTGAGTTGTCTTAGATTTTTATTTTCGAAAGGTTTCCTAGAATGGATATTTGAAAATTCTTAAAGCTTTTCAGATATCCATTTCTGAGAAGTCTCAAAGCTTCTTGAAATTTATTTATGAGAAACTTGATTACAGGAAGTGAAAAGAAAAAACAAAAGAGAGAAATGGTAGGAATAAAAAATAAAAAGTAAGGGGTGGAGGTATATTTAGTAGAAATAGAAAATTGAGTTTTGAATTTATGATGTGTTTAAAAGTGGGGTGTAGAGAGTGATAAATAAAGTGTAAATAGAATTCCCCATATCTAAATTTGTAATTTTAATTTAAAATTTTTTTGTCATCTCTATATTTTTTAAAAAAATTTATCTAATAAAAAACTAAAAGATAAAAAAATAAATGGGAATTACATGTAATACCTTAATTGACATTTTTTATAAAATTTATCCAATAAAAAATAAATACTAAAAAAAATAAAAAAATAGAAAGAAAGGAAAAAAAAAAGATAAATGGAAAAAAGTTCTCACAAACAGTGTCATATTGATATCCCATATTGAGTTTAAAATATTAATTTCTTAAATTAAGGTAAAAAAATAACTTTATTAATATAATATATTTATGGTCATGTTTGATACATAAGATTATGATAGAATAGGATAAGATGATATTATGAATATGATTAGATTAAATAATGTCATCATATCTTATATTTGATGTGTGCAACGATTATGATAGAAAAATTTATTTATTAGTCAAAATTATCTTTCTTTAAAGTTTATACAATTTAAGTTATTAATATAATTTTTAATGGTATAATAGGACATGTAAGTTTAACCCCATATATTAAAAATAGTCATTTTCACTTTGAGAGGATTGAATAATCTTATACCAAGAAAATAAAATTCTCCTTATAATCTTATCATTTTCTTTAGATATAAATCAAAACATAATGTAAGATGATTATCATCCTATCCATCATCTCATGCACCAAACATTACCTATATATATAATTAAAAAAATAATAAAATATATAATTTTATATATACCTCGAAATGGATTAAAAAAAAAAAAAACACCTAAAATCTTCTAACCTAAGTTTGATTTTCTTTAAAAAAACTTGACCCATTTTAAGTTAATATTGATTTTCAAAAATTGTTCCTTATTAGATTGAGATGGACCGAAGATATCAGATACGAATTGTTTTAACATATCTATCAATTAATATCTTTTATTGCAAAATTTATTTAATTAAAAAATAAAAAAAAGAGAAAAAAAAAATGAGGTGCCACGTTGACAGCTTAATTGAATTTTTTTTGCAAAATTACTTTAATAAAAAGATTAAAAAAACTTTCTAAAAAAGGAAAAAAAAAACTCATGGAGTACTACGTGAACATCCTAATTGAATGGAGACCCATCGGATACGAATACTTTATTATTCCTATCCATTAGCTTCTTTTGTTGTAAAATTTATTTAATTAAAAAAAAGAAAAAAAGAAAATTGGGGGTGTCAAGTGGATACCTACATAATTTTTTCACAAAATTTATCTAAATTTTAAAAAACAAAAAAAAAGTCAAAAAAATGAAAAATGAAAAATGAAAAAAATGTAAAAAAAAAAAAGTTAGCATGCCAGACCTTGAATAAGGGTAACACAAAAAAAAAAGAGAGTATAATTTATATAATAGATAGATTATATCTTAATTATGTATAAATATAGTATTTTTGTTAAATTAAGATATTAAATAATATCTTTATTAATATAATACATATACAACTATAAAATTAAATAAATAATTAAAATATAATTTAATAAATATAGTCAAGCCATAATAGAATGCTATAAACCTGCCTCCAACTCAACCTTGATTTTTGAGAAAAAATCTCAATTCGATATCAACTAAAAAACATACCTATAAGATTTGAACAAATCAAAACCCATTGGATATGAATTGTTTTATTATCCATTCCTCTATTGATATTTTTCTTAAAAAATTTATTTGCCACGTTTTTTGTTGTAAATTATCTTATTAAGAAAATAAAAAATCTAAAAAACAAAAAAACAAAATTTAGTGCCATGTATATACATCCATTGTTTTTTTCACTAAAAGTATCTAATTAAAAAATAAAAAATAAAAAATAAAAGAAAAACAAAAGATGAAAAACAAAAAAATGAAGAATAATTGATTTGCCACTCAACATTAACAATGATAGGCTTTGTTTAATATCTATTATCAAATTAAGATAAATGAAAAAAAATAGTTTTTTAGTCAATAATATCAAATAAGTTCCACATAAAAAAGTTAAAATATCAAAAAATTATAAAAATTTTTTAAAAAGAAGGAAAAAACAAAAATAAAAAATGACTAAATTAAGAAAACGAAAAAAAAAAATGAAGGAAATAACTTGAAACATGATATACCATGTGATTATCCCCAAACATGGAAACTGAGTTATGGTTTGTATAATGGTTGGTTTTGTAGACGCCTAATTTTGTTTGAGTAAAATCTCGATCATTTGTAAAGCGTTTAAAGTTCAATCTAATTCAAATCTAATATTTCTTTGATTTTGACAAGTTTCTAAAATTAAATTTAAGACTAATTTGACTAAAATGCCTTGTTGTAATGGTTTTAAGGGGCCACTAGATGAATTTGAAAATAAAAAAGAAGAGTCACCACCAATCTTTTTTGGCTAGATGCAATTGATCATCGATTAAAACTTACCTTTTTAATAAAATCTTAAAATTAATTAAAATTTATTAAAAAGATAATTTTTTGGTCTGCAAAACAATCCAAGAGTCAGTGACGTGTGGGGAAGGATTAGCACCCCCATATGCCTGTTGAAAATGGTTCCAATTAATTATATGTTATCTTTCAATTTTGACTAAAACGGTTTTAATTTTGGTATTTAAAAATTAATTTTCTTAATTTTTTTATTGTAGGAAAAATATTTTTTTATTTTATTTTATTTGAGAAAAAAAATACTAGAACCTTGTTATTGAAAGAAATATTAAAATATCCCAATACGTTGGTAACATTAAAAAATTTTTTCTCACCAAGGAAATTCTTGAGAATCACTACTCAGACTTCCCAAATATCTCGGACTTGGAGGTTCATATATATTTTCAAAATCAAAATTTATGACATAATATATGGCCTATGATTTAATTTTTAAAAAATCATTTCTTATTCTATTTATTTAAAAAAATTTGATAAATCTTTATTGAAAATTATAATAAATGCTCTAGTACATTGGTAGCATTTTAGATAAATTTTCTCTCGTAGAAATTCCTAAAGAATCATTACTCGAATTTCTTTAAAATCTCATCATCAAAGATTTCGTTTATTTTAAAATTAGTGTGTATGAATGGAATATGATGCACATGGATTTGTTTATAACATTATTGCATTGTGTAAAAGTTTTTTTTTATGAGGAAAAGTAAACAATAATTTTTTTCTTGAAAATGATCTTAAATATACCAATACTTTGACAATAATTTAGAAAATTTTTCTCATTTAAGGATTTCTTGAGCATCACTAATAGGACTTCTCAAGAAGCCCATCATCGAAAAATCATGTTACTTTCAAGATCATTGTATGGAATGCATATGAAAACATATAGTATACGTGCATAAATTTTTAGTCACATCATTTAGTTTTCCTTATGTTATATTTTCTTTGTTACTTATTTTGTTTTACTCACTAATTGATTTATTATCATTATTATTAAAATTTTTTCATATATATATTTATCATTATAACTATTTTTTGAAAAACCGAAGCAAGGAAAATCTTTTTATCAAAAAATTAAAAATTTTCTCGGTACCTCAATACTTTGATAATTTTTTAAAAAAAATTTTTCACTTAGGGATTTCTTAGAAATCTCCACTTGAACTTCCATAGAATCCTATCCTTGAAAATTTTCATTTCATTTCCTCCCTTTTCTTATTATTATTTTCATTGTATTCTAACTTTAATCTTATTTTTAAATTTATTATTCCTATTATTATTATTTTTTGAAAACAAAAGTGATTAATCAACACAAATAAAATTTATGTGTCATTATATTAATCTTATTACTAAAAAAGAATTATTTTTACTTTTTATCATCTCTTTTTTTATTCATTTATTTATTTTTAAATCATATATATTTTAGGAAAATTAAATCATAAAAAATCTTTGTCTTGAATACTTTTCTAAAAACTTCATTACTTTGGTAATATTTTAGAAAAATATTCTCACCTAAAGATTTTAAGTCATCATTACTCAGATGTCTTTAATATCTTATCTTTGAAGATTTTTATTTTTTTATAATGTCACCTCAGGTCTAGTCATTGGGTTACGCACGGATCTTATCTAGGATGAAACAACATCATTTTGAGTGTTTTCACTCTTTATAAAAGCTATTTTTTTCACTTTCTTTCCATTCTCTCCTAAAAAAAACTTTTTAGATACTCTTTTTACCTAGGTCATGAGATGGACAATTGTTGTCATGTGTCACCACTCATCGGTGGTTGGCTACCATTGCCAATGGCAGAGAAAACTCCTAAAAACCACTAACAAATCCCTTTTCTCCCTTTCTTTCTTGTGTCAACCCTGGTTTTACAAAAAAAACAAAAAAACAAAAAAAATATGCTAAATCTAGCCTTGAAGCTTCAACCAAACCCACATCTTTAAAAAAAAAAACACTTTCTGACTCTTTTTTTTTTTACGTTATGGCTTCTTACTAGGGGATGTGTAGTTTCTTTTTGTAGATTTTTTTTGTAAGGGTGAATGATTTTTTTTTGTAGCTTAGATTATTTTTTTGGTACGATGGTAATGGTGGCAATGACTGCTAATAGAGATTTTTGTGGTCTTTTTTTGTTGTGTTGGCTTCTTACTTAGGTGGCTTTTAAGTATATAGGTTATGGGTTTTTGGCTAAGCTATAGGTTTTTTTTTTTGCTAGTGGTTGTGGACGGTTGGAGAGTTGTTGGTGTGTGGCTAAGCTAGGGCTGATGATAGTGTGGGTGGCAGGGCTGGGTTACGACTAGGGTTGGTGATAGGCACAAGTGAAGGTGACTGGAAGGTGTATGCCAAGGCTACAGTTATGGCTGTAATAAGTGTGGACAAGGTGTTGGTGTGGGGTTAAGCTGGGGCTGGTGATGGTATGGGTTTGTGAAAGGACTGGTGTGGGCGAGGTGTAAGGTCGGGGTTGATTTCAATCTCCATCATTTTTTTTGGGTCTTCTGTTGTTCTCCTATAACATGGATTCATCTGGGATTTTATTGAAAATCCCAAACCTTTTATTTCCTATGCCACTATCTGGGAATTTAATTCTTCTGAAAATGATGATTAACAAATTTATATTCTTCTTGCAGCATTGGTTTGCTACATTTTAGGGTGTCATTCTTTTACTAATTAATGTTGTATGTAAATTAGGTAAAATTAGAAAGGTAAATCTTGATAGTTGAAAGTGGTGAAGTAGATTGGAAAGAGAGAGAGAGAGAGACTGATGTTAGGGGGAAAGAAAAAATTAGGTAAGGTTGCTGTCATGGTAACCGCCTCTTAGCCTTTCTTTTTTTTTTTTAAACTTTAATTAATTTTTTATTATTTAATTATATTATTATTTTTTAATTATTGTATTTATTTTAATTTAGTCTTTAATTAATCAAAATTGAATCTGGGATTTAATGCAGAATTTGGATAAATTTTGGGTTTTAATACGAAACCCAACCTTTAATACGAAACTTAGGCTTCAACAATTAACTTAATGAAATTAGACTAAGTTGGAGCCCATATGACATATTTCGAGTCTGTAAATGAATCTAGTCTCGATTTTTAAATGGACCCAATTCGTGCCCACATTGACTCCAAAATCAATCATGAATGGGTTATTTTGAACAAATAAGTGTCTACAGTTGCCCCATTTGTGCATTGCTGATAATCAGGAATAAGGCAAAGACTGAGATATCCATTTTGTTTGAGTCAACAACCAAATGGATTCTTTTTTTCAATTTTTTTACTATTTTTTTGGTTTGTTTTGTTTTGTTATGAATAGTTTTTTATTTTTTAGTTTTTCTCGATTTCTCTTCTTTTTTTTTAATTAATAAATTTGACCATTTGAAAACAAATTTGAAAACTTTTTTAAACAAAAACTCAACAACATTTGAAAATAAAATAAGAGATCATGTCTGAAGGTCTTGCAAATCTCGAAACTAAAACAGATTTAGCTCAAAAAACTTACGAATACTACTCAAAAGACTCAGAGATTATGCTCGAAGATCTTAGAGATTATGCTTGAAATTCTTAAAGATTATGCTTGAAAGTCTTAAAGATTTAAGTGCCAGCTTGATTGGGCTTTGTTTGATCTGGGTGCCAACTTGACTAAGCTTTGTTTTATCTATGTGCTAACTTGACTAGCTTTATTTGATATAGATGCCAACTTCACTAGGCTTTATTTGATCTAGGTGCCAGCTTGACTACCAACTTGATTGGGCTTAGTTTGATCTGGGTGATCTGGATGCTAACTTCACTGGGTTTAATTTGATCCGGATGCTAGTTGGGCTTAGAATCTCATCTTGTATCGTATCTTTTTTTTTCATTCATTCTTTCAACAATCCCTCTACTTTTTACAGATCATTTTTTTCAACTCTTTAAACTTTTTTGACATTTTGGTCTCTTGTTAAACTATTTTCCCTTTTTCTTATTTCTCTCTTATCTTTCATGATAAACTTCTTTTTCTCTTTTTACCTTTTTTTGGCTATTTTTTCTTTTTTTTTTTCTCTCTTTTTTTTTTTCAAACTTTTCCTTTCATTCTTTCTTGGTAGACTCATCTTTTCTTATATTTCGAACTAGAAAACTTTTTCTTTTTTTTCTTAAACTTTTTTTCTCAAAATTTTTTTTGGCTTTTCTTCTCTTTTTATCTTTTTTTTTATTACTTAAAATGTTTCTATTTCATTTCTTTTCCTTTTTTATAATATTTACAAACTTAACAAATATAATCATGATACAAATATTTACGTCCATGAAATGATGCGAATATGAATATTTATACAAATGCAAGAATGCAAATGTAAGAATGCGAATGTTTAATGCAAATATAGGTGGCTTTTTTATAATGCAAATGCCAATGTTCTTTTCATATAAATGCCCCCACAAATACTTTTTCTATGATGTAGATGCAATGATGCAAATGCACATGTCTTTCTTATGATGCAAATATGAATGTTTTTTTCATGATGTAGATGTAAATGCGAATGTCTTTCTCATGATACACATGCAAGTATAAATGAAAATGATGCAAATGCAAATATCCTTTTTTTTTGTTTTTTTTTTCGGTTAGAGCATGTAGGTCAAATGTTTTATGATGATGTAAATGTGAATGTGAATGCAAGTAATGCAAATGTGAATACTCTTTTTGTTTCTTTCTTTTTTTGAAAAATTTTTATTCAAATTTTCAATATTTTTCTTTCACAAAAAATGATCTCAGTATTATGTACAAAATGCTCAAATAATCTTCAAACTTTTCAAAAGTGATCACAAAATTACCCTATATAAAATATCTCCGTACTCAATGAGAAAAGTTAAAAATTCATAACTTTCAAATCTCTTGAAAATTGATGATTACTATTTGAAATACTTGTTGATGGAGGTAATTAACAAATCAATTCTTTTTCACTGGTAGGCATATCTCAAGGAAGACTCGATAAGGTTTGCAAGGATTACTCTTGGGCTCACAAAAGAAATAATTTTTCTAAAATAGTTTTCTTTTATTGAAAACATGATACTTCAATGTGCATCAAAACTAACCATTATTTTTTAAAAAATATTTGGGAAGAGAAAAAGGCTAATTTTTTATTTTCACTCTTTGGTGAAATGCAAAGTCTTTAACAGGTTTTGCATCGTGACTTTTTATCTAAGATAGAACCTTGAAACTCTAAAATTCTTTTGGGACCTCAAAAGTGGCTTTAGCTCTAAACTATCATTTTTTAGATTTTACCTTAAAGTTATATTTTTTAACAATGAAGAACTTGGTAAAATCTTACCAAATACTAATAGGTATATAGCTTTTCAATTCAAGTATCCACATTTGATTAAAATAAATATTTCAAGGTATGTAATGTAAGTCTAGGTTCGGGGTTTTGCAAGAATAGATATATAGGTATAGACACTTAATTTTGTACAGGTTAATTTGAATTTGTTTGATCTTTTCGGCACAATTTGTATATTTTTATTTGAGTTAGTTTAAGCATTAAATAAAATTAAATTTGTTTGAACTTATTTTGAATTAGTTTTTTTTAATTTAATTCTATTGTTATTATCATTTATAATTAATTTAATTAATTCAAAAATTACAAAAACATATATAAATAATTAATTAATTAATCAAATTATAAAAAAATAAAATAAAAATTAATTACAAAATTAAATTACACAAAAAAAATTAAATTACAAAAAGGAAAGAGAAAACAACAAACAAAGTGGCTGCAAGGCATTGCCTTAACAAGCCAATGCCCAAGGCTCTACATAGTGCACCAACCACTACTTCTGCACACTAGGCTAGCACTGCACACTCCCTTAATCCCTGTTCCACCACTACCCTACACTTAACTATTTTGCGATTCTAAAAGTTTTGAACTGATTACAAATGGCTAGACTAAAAACCATGGGAGAAGGCCAGCACCCGGAGGTAGGAAAAACACACCAAAGTCCCATTAAATCATCTCTCCCTTTCCACACACCTAGGAGGCCTTGACACAATTAACACCATGCATACAAGCACCCCTGCTAGAACCTTTACACCTAACACAACCCCTTTGCACCTTCTCCTTATAAAGTTATGTGAAAAAGGTTATAGCATCCTCACAACGCCAATCAAAATATTATATCAACTTAATTTCATTTTATCAGGTCAATTTTAAAATTTTACCAAGTAATTAATTATTAGAAATTATTCTTAATTGACTCCAATATTTTTGGTAGAAATTAAGAAAAATCCCCTCACCTTAAAAGTATGCAAGAAAACTACTGTTTCACTTGTAGAGACTCCATCATCAGATTATTTAACATTAAAAATTTTTAAGAAAAGAAAAAAGAAAGGAAAAAGGAATGATGATTCAACTTTTGATATAAATCTCTTTTTTTATTTTATAAAAAAAAATCATGCTTTTATACAAGAAAAATTTATACTTTCAACTTTTCCTTAAAGCATTTTAAGGTTTTTGTTTTTAAGGAAAATTGATACTTTCAACTCTTTTTTAAAAATATTTTTCTTCAAATTTTATTTTTAAGAAAAATTGATACTTCCAACTTTTCCTCAAGGAATGCTTTTTTTTTTTTCAAGGAAAATTGATACTTTCAACTTTTCGTTAAAAATATTTTTTTAATTTTTATGTTCAAAGGAAATTGATACATTCAACTTTTCTTCAAAAATATTTTTTTCAAATTTTCATTTTAAAGAGATTATTGAAAATTAAAAGATGTTTAATTAAATAAATAACTTATATAAATTTAGTCATTAAATAAATAAAAGAAAAAATAATCAATAAATAAATAATAAAACTAAATGGAAAAGAGAAAAAAAAATCTTTGGCACGGCTCGGCTAGACTGAAATGGCTTGGCTTGTGACACAAAGATTAGCTCAAAAGTGCTGCTTAGCGACTCAATTAGCTGCTCGATTGGAGTTGAAGGAAGGGATGCAGGTTGAAGGGGGGTCAAGTGCTCAGGTCGGATCACCAACTGCCAAAATCCTTGGATCCTTTCTCCAATGACGATCTATGTAACTTATATATTCCAAAGACAATCGAACACCCCGAGATAGCTTAGATAAAAGAGAGATTAGATCCTCAAGTTTTGATATCTCCTCATCGGCAAACTTCTTAATGATGGCACGTCGATGAACTCCAGCTCTAGATAGCATATACCTTTTTACTAATTAGGTATGACAATTTTAGTAAATAAATTTAGGTAGACTAACCCAAGGTCTGAGACGTATACAAGACTACATTGGAAACAAAAATTTCTTTCCTGTTTGTAAGACAGAGCATGTATTATTGCACCACTTATTTCTAAAAAATGAGTAAGAGTTATTAAATGTAAATCCTAAACCAATAATTGCACACTCAATGATATGCCACCTCTTTCAATTTGTAACTCTATATTTTGCTCAACACTGTCATCAAGAAAAGTTTCCAACTTCAGAAATTGGGTAATTACCTCCTCATTCACCCAAACAAGCACACCACCTAGCTTCAAGTGGTTATGAGCTAGGCCACTTAGCATCATGGAGTCAACAATAAGCATTTCAGTTTCATCTTATGGAGATGCATGCCGTGCCATCTGCTCTGTTTCACTTTGGAGACCAAGCTGACGTATCTCATCAAACCCCTTATGGAGAAATGTAACCTAAAGTGTACCACGAAGTATAGAAACTACTTCCCACTTACTTCTATACGAATCTTTTTTTTGGAGAAATTTTAATGCCTTTACTACTCGTTCTAAAGGTAAAAAAAAGATAGGTGCACTGGATAATGACTTGCCACCAGCATTCAAGGCCATTGTTCTATCTTGCCAATCAATCATTGGGGATCCACTTGAACCACCTTTAGTCCCAGATACTGCTTGCAAGTAGAATATGTTGAGGTTATTATAGCCATCTTTTTTTATACTGAAAAACATCTCTATCCAAATGAGCAAGAGTACCAGCCAATATGGAAACTTTCTCTCCACTATCATTACCAACAACCCTGATTTTTAACCCAACATAAGCAGCCTTTAAGGTAAGTGGAATCTCTTCATAGTCTAAAAACTAAATGGCATCAGGATTGTAACCAAAGAAGCCAAAATCATGAACTGGATCTCTATATATATGATGCACAGTAATTTGTTCTCGATTTACAAACATTGCTTCAACAACAATAAGTCCTGGTTTGACCATATGTCGATTAGTGAGAATAATTTTTCTTTACTTATCAACAACAAAACTAGTAGTGAAACCAAGACCGACGGGCTCCGTATCAAAAGCATGGCAAGCAAAAATACGGATGACGATGACAGCAGGAACAACTATATTGAGAGACTTTTGCCAATCCTCGGTAATGGTAAAGTTCTCTTTGAATGGCGGATCAATCTCCATATAAAGCTCTTCTTTGATCATTGATTCTAATTCCATCTCTATCTCCAATCATAACCTCTCCAATGGATCTCCTATTCAAAGTTATTTCAAAATTCATATAAGGATAAGATAAAAGTTTCTTCTCTTTTTTTTTAGATGCATGTGCTTTGCCCCATTTCTATATGTGATCTCTTTTTTTTTTTGTGATTTGCTCCTATGTTGTATTTATAGAGAACACTCAACAAAGTTTTTGATCAATTAAGAATTCATCTTCAATTGGATTTTTCATTATCAGAAACTCTAAGAATCATCCTGAAGAGATTGAAACCAATTGCAATTCTACTAGTGCCTATGCACGGTAAAATTTATAATTTTTCTTCATTTTTTTATTAATATCCTATTATTTAAAAATAAAATAAATAATAATAATAAAATAAAAAATAAAAACCATAATAAAAATAAAATAAAATAAAATAAAATAAAAATAAAAATAAACAGTTGGGCCTATCACTTGGACCCCATTGAATCAAGCCCAATAGGCTTAGGCCCAATGGGCTTAGGCCTAGACCAATTTGGGTGTCTACAATATCAAATGATGACAAGGTTTACAAGTTGAAATCCATGCCCTTTAAAGAATTATGACTGATGACTGAAGTTATTCAAAAAGATTAAAACCTAAGAGCGATCAAGGAAAGGTGTGAAGATATTAGATAAGTTTATTTTTTAATAGTAATCACTAATTACTTTAAGACTATTTCTAAAGAAAACATCTTTTTCTTTTTCTTTTTCTCCTTTTATTTTTTGTTTTTATTTTTTTTTTGTAAAACACTTTTCATTTTATGGTTTTGAAAATTAATTATGTGGGATTTTTATTCAAACAAATGCATAAAGATAAATTTTCCTGGAAAATCTAAAGCATTCATTATTTTCAACATGGATTCTAATAAGGTTAATTTAAATAACTCTTAGGGACACCATACACATACCATTCATAAAAAGTTAAAGGTTTAAAAGAAAACAATCTTATCTTGATCTTTCAAAACTCGAGACATCCTTTCACATTTTAACTCTTCACATTTCATAATTGGATAGAATCAACTTTCATTGTTTTATCAGTTTGAGTCAAAATATCACTCTTGATAAAATTTTTAACCTTTTTCTTCAGCTGTCTATATTTTTTAGTTAAATAGCCAATTGCCTCAATATGATAATCACACTTGCTATTAGGATCATAACTCCTTATCTATGGATTTGATGTTATTTTCAAAGGCATAGGAATGAGGTGTCGACCATCTATTAGCAAAGGCAAAAGGTGAGAAATAAGGATTGAAAGTTTTTTTGGATCATCTTTAGGTCTTTTTTGGTTCTTTATTGGTCGAGTGGTAGGTTTAAGTGTAGGGACAATATCATGAATGGTCATATCAGGAGAAATAATGAACAAAAGAAAGACACAAAGAATGAAGTGAAATATCCCTTATTAGAAAAAATTGTAACATAACTTTGGCAATTGAACAGTGTGAGAAAGAGCAAGGGTTACAAAAATGGATATAAGGTGACAATGCCCAAAATCAACAGTCAGACAATCATGATAACGTATCTCAAAATCTTTTCAAAAAACTCAACCACCTGATGCCCTTATCAACTTATAGCTTATTAGATCATGATAATCTCCATGCTGATGAATTTTTAAATTCAATGTTGTAACCTCCTTACCTAAGTCATCCTTACAAGTTTTCAACTTAGATAATCTCACTTTGACTCAAATCGCCCTTTTGGGATTTTCGATTTGAGTCTTTATTTTTCATCTTTCATTTTTTTTTCTTTTCTTATTTTTTTTTAAGCATAATATTTTTTCATAGCATCAGAATTTATAAGATAGGGTAAATCATCTACATTCATCTTAGCTAATATCAATGTTCACCCAAGAAAGCTCATTTTACCATATATGGCCCTTCTCAATTTGGAGTTCATTTTCCCTTATTATCTTGCTAGCTTGAAAGAATTCTTTTCAAGACTAATTCTTTTTCTCGAAAGCAATAAAGTCAAACTTTTTTATCGTGAGCCATCATCATTCTTCTCTGATATAGTTGACCATGGCATGATGCTATCAATCTTTTTTCTTCGATGAAATTCAACTGTTCGTAATGTTCATGAATCTATTTAGCTTTTTCAAGTCCAACTTCCTTTAGAACCCTTAAAAATGAGATTTTTTCTTCCACTAGCAGTACAACTTTCATCTCATAAACTAAAAAGAATAGGGTTACCTCAGCAGAGGTATGCACCGATGTCAATAAGCATGTAGTGCAAATGGTAACTTCTCATACTAGTTTTTATAGGTCTAGATCATTTTTTAAAGGATTATTTTTATATTTTTATTTACCCCCTTAACTGCCCCATTCATTTTTGAATGGTATAATGCTGAATTATGGTGCTTAATCTTATACTAGACATATATTTTTTGCATCATCTTACTATTCAAATTCTTGGTATTATCTAAAATGATCCTTTTTGGAAGTTCATATTTATAAATGATCTTCTTCTTTATAAACTTGCAAATCACAGACCGTGTCACATTTTCAAATAAAGTTACTTTCACCCATTTCATGAAATAATCTATCATCACAAAAATAAACCTGTCTATTAGAAACCTTTGGGGTAATCAGACCTATGATATCCATGTCCCATATAGAAAATGGCTAGGGTGGAACCACATGCAGAGCATAAATCTTATCAGCATAGATCTAGCACTTGTAACATTTTTTAGTATAGTCAATGCAGTCACTCTTCAATGTCAACCAATAGTACCTAACCTCATGATCTATCTTGCAATCATATGATCGTTTACATGTGCCCTACATATTTTATCATGTACCTTTTCAATATTTTTTTTAATCTCATCTTTATTTACACATCTCAACAATATTTGATCACGACTCTTTTTATATAAAACATCTTCATCTAAGAAAAAACTCATAGCTAGTCTTCGAATAACTTTTTTTATCATTTTCAGTTGCTTGGATAGGGTATTACTAATTCTCAATGTACTGTAAGATATCATGATGCAGGGCTTCTCATCTTTTTCATCTTCTGTATTAGAGCAATGAGTTGGTACATCATTGACATCTAGCTTGATGGGCTGAATGTCGATGTTATCACTAATTCAGATCATTGCTACCAAAGTAATCAAGGCATCAACAATTAGATTCTTCTCATGAGGTAAAAAATCAAATTGAATATCCTCAAAGCTTGATCAACTCTAGGATATACTTACAATATGGAATGAGTTTTGAACCCTTCATTCTTATTATTCTTTCAATTGGTATATAACTAGAGCTGAGTCTCCAAACACTTTTAATGCTTTAATTTTTCTATCTGTAGCAGCTTGTAAACTTATAACGCATGTCTCATACTCAGCGATGTTACTTGTACAATTAAAATTTAATCTCACTGTTATAAGATAGTATTGTTCTTCTAGAAAGATTAGAATTACCCTAATTTCATGTTTCAAGATGTTGGTAGCTCCATCAAAATATATTTTTCAATACTTTTCTTCATGTTTTTCTTTTTTTAAGTGGAAAATAGCCATTAAATCTTCATCCAAAGTTCTAATCTCATTGGCTTATAATCCTTAATAGCACGATCTACGAGAAACTCACTTGTAGCACTCATTTTAATTGCCTTTTAACTTATATACATGATGTCATATTTTGAGAGTATTACTTGCCATTGAGTAATTTTTTTAGATAAAAAAGGCTTCTCGAAGATGTATTTGATTGGATTCAATTTTGCTATAAGCCAATTGATATGATAGAGCATGTACTGTTTAAGTCTTTTGGCAGTCCAAGCTAATGCACAACATATTTTCTCCAAAGAAAAATACTTAGACTCATATTCTATTAATTTTTTACTCAAGTAGTAAATAGCTTTCTTTTTTCGACTGGACTCATCTTGTTGCCTCAACACACATTTCATTGAATTCTCACACATTGTCAGGTATAAGATTAAAGATCTCCTTAAAACAGGTGGCACCAATATTGGAAGATTAGAAAATTACTGCTTAATTTTATCAAAAGCCATTTGACATTTTTCATTCCATTCTCTAGGGTTACTATTACGGAGAAGCTTAAAAATGGGATCACACTTATAAGTAAGCTGAAAAATGAATCGAAAAATATAGTTCAATCTACCCAGAAACCTCGAACTTCTCTTGGTGTGCTTAAAGGTGACAAATTTTGAATGGTTCGTATCTTGTCAAGATCGACTTCAATCCCTCTTTCACTAATCACGAAGCGTAGCAACTTTTCTGACCTTGCCACAAAAGTATATTTCATCAAGTTTAGCTTAAGTTAGAATTTTCTCAACCTTTCAAACAACTTTTTGGGGTTAGTGACATGATCTTCGTCTTTCTATAATTTTGCTATCATATCATCCACATATACTTCAATCTCTTTATCCATCATGTCATGAAAGAACATTACCATGGCTCTTTGGTATGTTACCCCAGCATTCTTTAAACCAAAAGATATGATTTTGTAGTAAAAAGTTCCTCACATGATCATGTTAGTAGTCATTTTCATGTCATCTATAGCCATATTTATCTAGTTAAACCCTAAAAATCTATCCATGAAAGAAAACATTGAATGCTTGGTTGTGTTATCTACTAGTGTTTTAATATGAGGTAAAGAAAAGTTATTTTTTGGCTAGCCCTATTCAAGTTATGATAATCTATACACATTCACACCTTTTCATTTTTCTTAAAGGTCGGTACTATGTTGGCTACCCATTCTGGATACGTGACCACTTGTAAGAAATCTATATCAAACTATTTTTTTACCTCTTTTTTTATCTTTAGCAACATTTCAGGTTTCATTAAGATAAAATTTTTATTGAACTGGTTTATATTCTGGCTTTAAAGGTAGTCTATGCTCTACTATTTCTATACTAAGCCCAAGCATATCCTAGTAAGACTAAGTAAACACATCTATAAATTCTCGAAGTAGATTTTTCAATCATTGCCTGTCTTTTAATAAAAGTGAAGTGCCAATTCTAACATTTTTTTTATTCCCCTCATCTCTTAAGTTCACTAATTTAGTTATCTCCTAATGAGGCTCAATTGGTGTATTTTCTTGTTCGATCAATCTCATTAAATCTAAGGGATAACATACTCTTCAAAATCATCTTCGTTATCAAGTTCATCTATATTAATTGAATTCTCAAAATTAACTATTTAATAGTTATCATTATTATCTTCATGTTCATCTAAGGACCTGAAACTGAATGAAATGGGATATGTTGGCAAAATGTATTGAAAAAATAAAAAATTGAAGGCACTACAAGAATGAATAAAAATGCATCCATCTTAATCCTTATTAAAATAATAATAGATAAATGGCCAAAACAAGAAAGATCACCCTAATACCTTGGGCATAAGCTATTGGGATGTATTATTACATTGAATTGGTTTCAAGAGTAAAAAATATTTTGATAATACTCTAATTGTTCAACTTAAATCGTGATGGAAAAAAGTAGACCCATATTTTTTGTTCATGCCCATTTTCATCTTCAATTGCATGGATTGACAACTCTATGAGGGCCTCTTCCATATTTTGTTCTAAATTTTCTTCTATAGTTGGGTACATGAACCTTTCATGCCTAAAAGTCTCATATAAATGTGGGATAATTATCAGTCTCGTTATCTTGTTTTCTTTTGTATTTGCTTATTTTTTTTTTATCTTTCATTCTGTTGTCTCATAGCCTAAGCCTAGTCTTTTACTATTATCCATTATTATTAGGGGCTTTTTTATCCCTTATAAGTTTCTGCCCAGCCTTACTCTAGAATGTCAGCCCTTATTGATAACTTGACTCACCACTATATTCAAATATTATTGGCTTTTAAGTCTTTCACCCATAAAATTGACTAGTTTGAATGACCAATAAGAGCATTTCACTGCTTCTTTAATAGCTTCCACATATGAAGTATTCAATAGTTAGGTTACTAGCATGTCTTTCTCACCAAACCACCATCAATCTACCTTTTACATTGAATTTGATCTTTTAATACAGAGTAGAAGGAACAACACCTACTATATGAATCCATGACCTTCTTAACAAGCAACTATAAGAAGAAAAGATATCTATTACTTAAAATTTTATATTGAAAGTACACGATCTAATTTATAATGGCATCTTTATATATTCTAGAACTTTCTACTTAGTCCTATCAAAAGCTCAGACAAGCATTTGGTTATCTTTCATATATGAATAGTCAATAGGTAACCTTGCTAAAGTTAACATAGGCATGATGTTAATAGCAAAGCCATTATTGATAAAGACTTTCGCTATGATGTGGCTCTTACACTTAATAGTGATATGTAGAGCCTTGATGCTTCCCCTTACCTTTGGAGGGATCTTATTGTCACTAAATGTTATGTAATTTGGCATGACTAAGTTTTCGCCTAAGTGGTTTACATACTCAACAAACACATTATGTGCCACATATACCTAGTTTAGCATCTTCAGTAAGGTATTTTTATGTGGTTCCTAATTCAATAACAGTGATAATAATGAGATTCATGCTGAGATCTTATTTAATTGTTCAACTACTGAGTATTCACTGTGTTTCACTAGCTTTAAAAATTCATATGCCTTTTCCTCTGATACTAACTTTTGGCTTTCTATTTTAAGTATCACTTTTGGATTATTTTGTTGTTCCTTCACCTTGGTTTTTTCTTTTTTAGCCCTCTCCAACGTTTTTAGAATATAGCATCTTTCACTTTGGGTAATGCCCCTTGCACCAATTATATTAGTAGCATTAAACTTAGAGGCATTCTTCTCTTAACCCTAGACCACTATATCATAACCATATTTCTAAGGTATCATTTTATCATTCTTATATGGGAATGGAGTCGAAACTTTAAAAGTTACTGGCTTGGGAATGAGCTTGTCTATGACTAACTTTGGCTTATCCTTACAATGGATTGTTATCGATTTTGGAAATAGTTTTAATGGCCTATCGGTCATAGATACTTCAACAAACTTTGAAACCTCTCCCTCTTCATAGAATTCAATTTGGTATAAATCTATAAGCTTATGTACCTCTTGATAAAACTGTTTACAGGTTTCAATAGAGTGGCCAGCTGCGCCACTATGATATTTATAGCTTTCACTTGTTATATATGTTCTATGATAACTATGTGGACTCACCAGTTATATCATATCAGCTTTTTATAAGGTATCAAATAGCTGACTAAGAGGCATCTTAATTTTTGCCATTTTTTTCAAATGACGCTCTTATTCCTTATTCAAAACATTCACATTATGATTAGGCAAAATATTACTACTAACATTTGGTGCAGTTACCCTTCTTATATCAAAGTTGATCATTTTATCTTTGATTAATCATTGCACTTTGTACTTTAAAATAGTGCAATTCTCAATGAAATGACCAACAATCCCACAGTGATAGTCACAATAGGCTATAGGATCATACCATTTAAGGTAAGGTGCTTTGAGTTGCTCTAATAGGCTAGGAGCAATTAGATGATTATTGTAAAACTCTCGATATAACTCTGTCTATGTTATGGGGATTGGATCAAACATGGATTTTTCACGAGTAGTTCGTTGCTCTCTTGCACCACCTATCAGACTAGTAAGATGAGTTTGAGGTCTCAAGGTAGGTTGAGTATTAGGACTGTATGTGACAGTTTGAAGTCTAAAAAAGGGTTGGTATGTCTGAGGGTAGGATGGCTGTAGAATTTATTAGTACTGGTAAGGAAAAACATTATTCACAGTAGGATAATATTAAGAATATCCTTGTGGTAGGTAAGATTGATAACCTCTAAACTGTTGTCTATTAAAACATACAGCTTGAGCTTTAGTCTCATTTTTCTTTAGGGTTTTTTTTGTGGAAGCTTCTCCTTCTTTTAACTTGTCATTCTTAATGACATTCTCGATGATTTCGCCTAAGATCACCATATCATAGAAATTTTTAGTTGCATTTCCTATCATTTTTTCATAATAGAGAGATTTTAGAATGCTAACAAATAACACTGTAGTTTATTTTTCAATTAGAGGAGATTGCACTTGAAAGGTTATATCTCTCCACATTTGGGTGTATTCTTTAAATAATTCAATTGCTTTTGTTTCATATTCTATAAAGATAAACAATCAAAAACTAAATCCATGATATACCGATATTGACTGATGAAGTCACGAGCCATATCGCTTTAAGAATGGATGCAAGTTCTATTTAGCTGGATATACCACCTGACAACAGAGTTAGTAAGGCTATCTTGGAATGTGTGCATTAATAGCTTTTCATTATAGGCATGGGCTGCCATCTTCTGAAAATATACGGTAATATGGGTCTTTGAGCACTTAGTACCATCATATTTCTCAAACTCTGACACTTTGAATTTCGAAGGGATAACCACATCCGAAAGTAGACAAAGCTCAATAGCATCTATGGAGCCATAAAAACCAATTCCTTCCATTGCTCGTAACCTTTCTTCTAGCATACTAATCTTTGAGTCTTTCAAAGACTTAACCACTTTTGTTTTTTCTTGCACTTTTTCCTTTAGATCATCCAGATCAGGGACTTGGGCTGGTTCCATTACCTTTTTAATAAAGACAAGATTCATATAACTTTGGTAATGCCCTAAATTTGAGCCGATGGCATTACAAGATATACAAGGTAAGTGAACTGCTATGATGGTATATCTTATGTGGATTGAACTTGTTGTGGACCAAACTCAAGAAGGTATAGAGGGTTGGCCACCTCTTGTGACGGAAGGTCTTGTTGGCTTATGTTCTTTTTTATTATTTTTTCGTCGTTTAACTTGTTGAAAGCATCCAGAATCTTACTCAACTCATTTTCAAGCTTTTTTTGAGCCTTTTTTATCTTTTTAAGTCGATGAAAATTTTCTTGCTCCATTGTCTAGCTTTGGCTTTTATGTTGTATCGGTGAATGGGGTTTCCGCGATGTGAAGCTATTCTTGAGCTTTAAGTACCACAGTTATATGATTATTAGAAATTATATGCCCTATGTAAATACATGAATGGAATCCACCAATATTTGCCACATCACCATTATTGATAAAAAATCTCAATTTGAAACTTTATTTAAAATTTTAAAAGTACATCCTAATAAAGCTAAAGCAGTATCTTAAAGTCTTATGCATTGTCCTTTATTCCTAATGTCTCCTTATAAATTCCCTAGCTTGTTGGTAATGATTTTGTGCCTCATCTAAGACATCAAGTAATTACCACATATGAGTTTCCACTAGTTGCACCATAACCTTTAAATTTTCCACTTTTTATTTCATTTTTGACACTTTGTCTACAACAACACATAGCTAATCGAACAGGTGCCTTAGATGCATTTGTTTTTCTATGCATGTCTTTTCATAGCTCATTTTGTTTAGCTTGTTTCTTGTATTCATTAGACAAGGCTTCTACTTGTACTGTGCATCGATCCACTATTTTCAGTAGCATCTAACTATCTCTGTATGCTCTAGTGGTGGCCTTTTGTCCTTCTTCCACCTTTGCTTTTAGTAATTCATTTTCTTTTAAAAGTTGGGTAAGCTTGGACGTGACTGATAAGTGTGTCATGTACAGATCATTGAATAAGGCTTTCCACTAATCTTTTTACTCTGTGAGGCTTTGGATTTTCTATTCTTAAAGCTTTAAGCTTTCTTCCATTTCTAACTTTAATCGTTTATTTTCTTATTCTAGCTCATTTTTTTCATGTTTGGAGTTTCCTTTTAGTTATCTCCACTTTAAGCTGGGGGGTTTTAAAGAATTAGCTTTGGGGAATGACCAACTAATTATTCTCAAGAAATCACAATGTCCTTACCCCTCATTGCATACCACATAATATATTTTGAGGTGATGTCATAAGTAAACATGCCTTCGTTAACCCTGATGGTTTGCTTTCAATCATTTCATACGGCCCTTTTTCAGTGAAAAAGAATTCCCACTGTTAAGTCCATAAGTTTCTGGAATAAATTGCTCACATCCAAATTACCTTTTTACCAAAGTTAGGGCATAAGTAATAGTATGCCATAGGCCCAATAAGAACACCCAAAGATGACCCCATAACTATATAATATTACATCATGACACATTCAAGGTGCTTTTCAAACTCTCCCTTAACTATCAAGGGCCTAAAAGTATGAAACCCATATTTTTTTTATTTTGCTTTAAGCTATATGCTGCTACAAAACTCTTTGATTGGAATGCTGGACCGTAGGTATGGTTTACGGAACTGACTTTCTTCACACTTAATATGACTCTTCATCCATACATAAAGTAGTTACAGGCACTCATGAAATTGACCTTTACCATTTCTGTGACAAAACTTTAAAAAAAGAATAGTTTCTGCTAAAATGGTTGGTGCTATATTAACTTGATATGCTAACTGATCAACAAAGTCTATTACTGCAACATCATCATGTCCAATGATTTTTGGAAAGATCAACAGTCCATATAAAGCGATAGCCATTGCCACTAACCCTTGATCATCAACTAAATACCCCTGGATAAAGTTTTGTAGAAAACTTCATGGGATGGTCTTACTATCACCTTTTGTCTTGACACATGTATCCACTTAAGACAAGCTAAGTCCCAGCATATGCATAAGCTTTTTACAATAACCCACCTTGTTTGACCAATAGATCTTATTTGGATTTGGCAAATCGAAATGAAGTAAGACCATATACTCTTCAATTATGGGCATCATGCCTATTTCGTTGAAGATGAAATAGCTATAAAAAGAATCCCAAAATTAAAAGATGGCTCTAATCAAATTATTATCCACATCCACTTGTAGCAATGAAGCTATGTCTCCATATTTGCTCTCAAACACCTCATATCTTACTCTACTCATGCATCCCAAATAGTGCTTAAGTCAGCTAGGTCATTTTGTTGAAGATCGAGATGAACTTTTTTAGGCAATGATGAGACAAAGCCTTCAAGCAAGCAATTACCCCTTTTTTTTTTTACTTTCTTTTGATTTGATTTTCAATTAATGGGCGGATTCATAACAAACTGATGAAAACTTTGATTGCATTTAGCTTTACATGGATGTAGGTGTGAGATCTGGTTTATCAATAACTGATATGTGGTAAATATTTCCTAGATAAGAATAATGCAAATGACAATATTAAACATGATCATGCATAGTACAGTAATGCAAATGCACAAAGTCAAACAAACAAAATGGTTAGCTAAGCAATAAGTTCACAAATTGTTCCTCTTTGTGTTTTAATTTCAAAGTATATCTATCACTGGGTAGGAATGGCTCTATTTCAAAGTTGGTCTTTTAAATGTAGATTATATGTTGGGTTAAATGATTTTGACCACTAAAAGTTCTCAAATTGTTTTTTACATCATCGTCTATCACAGACTAGTAAGGTATTCCAATCCTTACCCATCATAGACTACCAATGGAAAGGATTCAATTTGATTAGGAGTATTTCGCTAGCTATTACAGAGATTATCATCTCATGAGAGCATAGGTACTCTACTCCCTCCTAAAAGGGACGGAGCCTAAGTATAGAGCTTATGTAATATAAACACATGTGATTGTATGTTTGAAGGAACATATAGTTTCATGCCCCAAAAATAAAAGACAAAAAAGACAAAAACATTAGTAAACAAATTTAAAACCATTAGATCAAAGGATAGGATAAATTTAAAAGTTTATGGCTTGACTTTCTATGGCATTCCCTAGTGGAGTCACCAAACTGTCATAACATATAAATCCGTAAATCTATAGGTAGACTTAACTAATGGAGTTACCACCAATCTTTTTTAACTATGTGTGATTGGCCATCTAAGGAATCTATCCCTTTAAGGAGCTCCAAAACTTGACTAAAGGTCCATAAAAGAATAGGTTCAGCTCTACAAACCAAAACAGGGTTCGGAAGTTCGGTTACATGTAAGAAAGTTTATAGCACCCCCACATGCCCACACAAAGGATGGTATCATTTTATTTTAAATTTATCCTAAGATCTTAGTTCTAATGGTTTTAAATTTTGTGTTAAATATTGAAAATAATTCTTAAGATTCTTCCATCAATCTAGTAGAACCCTTAAAAATATTTCTTCACCTCAAGAGTATTCAAGGATCTCATTTATTTTTTTGAAGAGGCTTCATCGTCAGAAAGATTTTTTATTTGGATTTTTTATTGAAATTATTTCTAATTCATCCACCATTTGAGCCAAAATTAGAAATATCTTTTCTTTTGAATTTCTAAAATTTTCACCATTTGGGTCTATTTAAAAATTCTCTTTATTTCTTTTTTTTTTTCTTGAAAGAAAATAATATAACAATTATTTTTCTTGAAATTTCATTTAAATTTCTCACCTAAAGATTTCTTAAAAATTTATCATTTAAAATTTTTAAAAATCTCATCATTAGATAATTATCAAATTTTTCAACCAAGTTTAGAAAAGAATACAATTACTTTTATTAAAATCTCATCTAAATTATTCTACCATTTGGGATAAATTTAGAGAAATTTCTCACCTAGAGATTTTTTAAAAATTTATCACTTGAAATTTCTAAAGATATCATCCTTGGATAATTTGTATTTAATTCTAAAATTTTATTAAATTTTTATGTTTTTTCATTTTTATTTTTTCTTCTTTTTTTTGAAAACAAATATTAATTATTATTATTGAAATTTTATCTAAATTATTTCACAATTTGGGACATATTTAGACAAAATTCCTCACCTAAGAATTTTACAAAAATTTATCATTTAAAATTTCTATAAATTCAATCATTGGATAATTAATACTTATTTTCAAAAAAATATTTTATTTTTTTAATCTTTATTAATTTTTTTCCTAAATTTAATCATAAAAAGACTTAAAAAACACATAAATAAAATACTAAATAAATAATAAAAAATACCTATTTTTTTTCTAAACTTAATCGTAAAAAGACTAAAAAAAGCACATAAATAAAATACTAAATAAATAATAAAAAATACCAAAAAATAGAAACAGCTCGACTGGAGCAGCTTGGATCGACTCAACTTCAAACATAAACAATGGTTCAAAAAAACGGCTTGAGAAATCGACTCAGTTCAGCTCAGCTATAAAGTCTGATTAGGACGTGGGTCAGTGATGCGAGTTACGCTTGGGTTGGTTTACCTAAACGAAAACGCACGAATCCTGACTAAATAAAACACCCAAAATGAAGTCATTTTTGGACGGTATAAAAGGCTAACTTTTTTCTTTTCGCTTCAAATATCTTTTTCCCCTTCTTTCTCCTCTTCTTTTTTCTCTCCTAATCTTTTTCTCGACCCAAAAATTCGGTTGAATATTCAACAAAAACTGGGAAACAACACCAAAAATTGGAAAATA
Source organism: Durio zibethinus (assembly GCF_047325235.1). NCBI lineage: Eukaryota > Viridiplantae > Streptophyta > Magnoliopsida > Malvales > Malvaceae > Durio > Durio zibethinus. Next base: position 26,246,659 of record NC_143167.1, on the reverse strand, counting down.
TTGCCAGAAAATTCTTCAAAATTTGGAAGTTCCAGAAAACTTCCAAAAAAAATTGCCAAAACATTCTTAAAAATTCTAGGATTGTTGTTGGCTCTTCTGAATTGATTTTTGCTTGCTGTGTGTTCTCTATGCCTTTCTGGATTCTGATTAGTGGTATTTATAGGCTTTAAACAAAGAATTTTTTATTGATCCTAACTCTTTCTTTGATAAGGTTTCAGTATTATCAAAAAATAAAAAATTAATCTTTAGACATATTGAATCCAACTAAAATTGCATCAACCCTAAATTCACGGTAGAGTTAATTAATTTTTTATTTTTTTATTTTTATTATTATTATAATCATCATTATTATCATTTTAATCATCATTATTATCTAAAAAAATAAACTCAAAAAGATAAAATAAATAAATAAATAATAAACAAATAAACCATTGAATCAAAATTTGACCCCATTAGACAGACCCAATTGATTCGGGCCTAGACCAAATTGGGTGTCTATATAATTATTTGACATTGTCTTCCATTTCTGTTGCCTTATACAAAGCCATAATGATTTGTTCAAACAAATGTTTCAAGTGTTCTTGTTTTGCCATATATGCATTCTTCACTATTTTCCTCTATTAAGGTATTCTTGGCACTCTTATTCTATAATGGAAACTTGAGTTTTGACCTAATTGATAGCTTTCTAAAGCATCAAATTATACCCTTGAATTTATGGGAATGCATCTTTTTTTTCTTGTATTTTCGTTTGCAATTGTTTATTCTTTTTTAAGGTTGAGCTAGTTCATGAATGGTAGATGAATGTATTTTTTAAAAATTGGCAAACAAATTTTTTTATCCATCTCTATCTTGACTAAGCTACTAAAATTTTCTTTCTTACTGCTACATATTTTCTTTCATTTTTTTTTTGAGTCATTTATTTTCGTGTTCCAATTCTTTTTTTTCTTTCTGTAACTTTCATTTTACAATTTTTGCTTCTAGCAACAAATCCTAAGGCTTTGGAGAAACTGGATTAGATGAGCTGCTTAGATTGTCTTTTTTTGGAATCATAATATCTTTAACTCACCTAGTGCACCATACAAAATATTCTGGGCTGATCTTGTATATGTGCTTACCTTGATCCATTTTTTTCATTTGTCTCCATGCTTGGACAATCTCTCCTACCATTTTTATGGAATACGGTTCATCATATGCAAAGCCTAACTGATTAAGTCCATATGTCATTGGAATAAATTGTTCATATCAAACCTATCTCTGCACCATAAGTAGGGCATAACTAGTCATACCCCAAAGGCCTAAAACTAAAACCCAAGGTTTGTCCCCACAATTGTGAAGTACTTAATCATATGGTATCCAAGGCACCTTCCACACTAGTTATGGGTTCATCAAGTTCCGTAAATAAAAATTTCATTGTTTCTCAAACTTCAGTTTCGACCATTTAATCTCATAAAATTTTTTAAGAAGAATGCTAGAAGCGAGATATGATTTGCAAAATTTGCTCTTCTTAGCTTTAGAGTGACTCTTCGTCCACACATATAAAAGTTGTATGCACCCTATAAAATGACCATTTCCTTTTTATTGATAAAAATTTAAGAATTTGATAGTTTCTGCCAAAATAATTGGTGCGGGATTGATATTGCTCTCAACTTGCTCTAAGAAATCCACCACTGCTACGTCTATATATCCAAGTCATTTTAGGAACACCACCATCCCATACACAGTAATAAATAGAGTCATGCAATGTTTGTCATCTGTAATTTTGATAAGGTAACTATGAAAAAATCCCAAGGAATATATGCATTCTCGCCTTTTTCTTTAATATGCTTGTCAACCTCTTCCACATAGATTTTCATCATTACAACAAGCTTTTTTTGGTAACTTATACTTTTGTTTCATAAATAGGCTTTGTTGGGACATGAAAGGCATAGGCAAAGCAACGTGGAATACCTTTCAATTGTGGGCACCATATCCACTTCATTAAACACAAAGCATCTATATAAAGGATCCCAAAACCATATCATGGCTCTAATAAGCTATTCATCCACCTTTACAGAGAGAAATAATGCTAAGTCTCCATATTTCTCTTGAAAATTTTCTCACATAGTACTGTTCCATTACTTTCAAATCAAAGCTAGATAGGAAAGGTCTTTTTGCTTTAAATTAAGATGAACCTTTTTGTGAATAGTGGACATATAATTTATTGGCAAACAGTTTCATTTTTTACTTTGTGTATCCTTCAATCTAATTTTGAAGGCATCATGTTGGACGGTGCTAATTGAAACTGATTTAAACTTTTCATGGATATAACAGAGGTTCATTTTATCAAAATTGCCCTTGTATGAAAATGTGATGATGCATGAGATAATTAATAAGAGATTTAAACAATCATAGCTTGTTCTTTCATGTGTCCCTATATGTTTAGGATAATTATAAATAATAGGTGGTCATGGCTCTATCCTAAAGTAAGCTTCTTAGGACATTTATATACTGGGTTAAGATAACAAGTTAAAGGTTCCCATATTATTCCTCACTGTTGTTCATGTTAGACTAGTAAGGCACTCTAATCCTTACTCATAATAGGTTACAAACGAAAAAGATTCAATTTGAGTAAGAGTATTTCACTAGTCATTGCAGAGGTTAACATCTCACAAGAGAATAAGTACTTTGTTCCCTCTTAAGAAAGATGGAACTCAAGTCTAGATCTCATGTTATGATATGCATATGAAATGTGTGAAGGAATAGATTTTTAAACACATTTCAAACAAATAAATAAACAAATAAAGGAGAAATTAGTCAAATGAATCAATAAAATGAATAAATAAAGAAAACTAGTCTATTCAACCAAAACCTAGGATTACTAAATTTAATTTTTGGTTCGACTCTCTAAGTCTCCAATGGAATCGTCAAGCTATCATAATGTATCGATTCGAAGACTCGATCGCTAGACGTGAAAGTTAGAAGTCGTCACCAATCTTTTTTTTTTAAGTGTGATTAGCCACCAATCTTATTTTTTTGTTTGTGAATTTGAGATTAGGTTAGAAAATACGATTACGTGTAAGGAAGGTTATAGCACCCTCACAGCACCCGTCTGAAGTCAATACCAATTAATCTTATATGATACTAAATTGATCTCAATCAAATAGTCTTTTACTTATTACTTCATCATTTTTATTTTTTATTTTTATTATTTGAATATTAAAAATTTTCTAAGTTATTTTCGATACTTTTTGTATAACTTAAGAAATTTTCTTCCTTCAAAAGTATTCAAAAAAATCACTTATTTCCTTGAAAAGGCTTCGTCATAGGATTTATTTTAATATTTCGAAAGCAAAGTATATTATAATTTTCTTATACAAACACTTATGGTGATTTTAAAATTTTGAAGGAACATCACCACTTGTAACTCCCTCTTAATTTCATCATCAATGAAAATTTTAATCTACTTTGTAATGTTTATTTATTATTTATTTTATTATTGAGATAAAAGCATTTTATTGGTTAAATTCTCAAAATATTTTTAACACTTTTGGACTATTTTAAGAAAAATATATTGTCTAAAAATTTTGATAAAATCATCATTTGTGACTTTATCATTATCCCATTAATAATTTTTTTTTGTATTTGAAAAATTATAAAATATTTCTAACATATTTTAGAATATTTTAAAAAAAGTTTTATATGAATATTTTTAATAAAATCACTACTTGTGTGACTTTATTTTTTATTAATAATGTTTTTTATGCTTGAAATTTCTCTAAAATATTTTTAATACTTTTAGAATATTTTAAAAAATTTCTTTGTGTAAATATTTTTAATAAAATCACCACTTGTGATTTTATTTTTTATTAATAAATTTTTTTATGTTTGAAATTTTCTAAAATATTTCTAACACTTTTAGAATATTTTAAAAAAATTTTTGTGTAAATATTTTTAATAAAATCACCACTTGTGATTTTATATTTTATTAATAATTTTTTTATGCTTAAAATTTTCTAAAATATTTCTAACACTTTTATAATATTTTAAAAATGTCTTTGTATAAATATTTTTAATAAAATAACCACTTTTGACTTTACAATTATTTTCTCATATTTTATTTATTTTTCATTATTTATTGTTAATTATTCATTATCCCAAAAATTTATATTTATTATTTTATTTTTTAAGATATCTTAAATTGTAAATTAGAAATACTAAAAAAATAAAAAAAAATCTCAAATTTTTTTGCCGATCAAGGGCAAGTCAACATTGGTCAACAATAGTCAATGTCAGTCAATAACATGCGATTCAATCCCGATTTAGAAACGGTTCAAAAGTGATCACCCCGATTCGGTTCAATTCGATACTGTTTGGAATGGTTTGGGCTGGTTTAACCTGGTTCAATGGTAGTTTGATTAGATCATTTTAGAGCAATTGGGTCATCGAGTAGGGTGTGTAAATCTCGGGTCGAGTTTGGATCTATATGCAGATCCTCCTAAGCAAAGTGGCGTCATTTCTTTTTTTTTTTTTTGCTATATGAAACCTAAAAAAAAATTTTCATTTTTTTGCTCTCTTTCTCAAATACTCCCTCTCTCTTTTTAAAAGAAAACCCAAATGCCACTGCCATTTTTCATATTCCAGTGACGTGCCATTGCCGACCATTGCCCTTTGCCATCGATCGCAATTGACGATAACCAAAAAATTTTCAAAAAATCACAAAAGACTCATCTTGGCTTTTTAAGTTCTATCCGACCTATTTTTCATAAGAAATGGCCTTGAATGATTTAGATCAATACTGAAAGTTTCAGCTGAATTTTTTTTTTAGTGATGTGATTCTTCATTATCAGGGGCTATGTTTTATTTTTCTTTTGTTTGTTTTTTATTTGTTTGGGAAAAGGCTCACAAAGAGCTTCAACTCTTCTTAAAAAATTTTGTGTTTGACTTTGGAAGTGTTTTTTTTTTCTTTAGGTTTTATTCTTTTTAGGTTCTCTTTTCTTGTTTATTGTGTGGCTCTGTTTATAGAGCCATAGAAAGATCAAATCTCATATTTTCTAAAATTTGAAGATGAAAAAAATAAGATTTGCAAAAAAAAAAAAAAATAGTACTTGAGGAAAAAAAATTATGGCTACCGGTGACTTCTTCTACCAAAATTCAGCTTTTGACATTTTTGTTGCAAAGTCTGACAGTGCATTTAATACACCAAAGACTATGGGACAAAACCAGAGAAAAAAAGATAGGAAAGATAATAAATAGAAAAATAAAATAATAATAACAATAATAATAATAATAATAATAATAATAATAATAATAATAACAAACTATAAATAAATAAATAAATAAAAACAATTTTACATTTAGGTTAAAACAAAACTGGACAAAATGGGTGTCTACATTATTATATCTTTAAAAATTATATTAATAATTTAAATTGTATAAACTTTAAGAAAAAATAATTTTAGCTAATAAATAAATTATCTTGTCTTAATTTTTACAAACATCAAATACAAGATTACCTAAATATTATTTAATCTAATCTTATTTATAATATTATTTTATCTTATCTTATCATAATTTTATGCACCAAGCATGACCTAAAATTATATATAATATATCATTTATTTTATATATAAAAAAATATATCAATTATATTAGTATAAATCTTATATTTCTTATTAGATTAAAATTGAATTCAAAACTAATTTAAATCAAAATAATATTTTTAATTTTAATCATTTTAATTAAAAAATAAAAGACATAAATAGATTCCTACTCTTTATATATCACATATAATATATAATATAAAATAACTTTATATAATAATATAAATAGTATATTTCTTTATAATTAAAACCTATTAAGCCAACCAAATTGATGTCGATTTCAATTATTTCGCCCAATCATTTTAATTGATATTGATTTGATTGATCATTTTAAGTAAAGTGGATTTATTTGATTTTTTTAATTTTTAAAATCGAACCGGCATAATACTTCCATGTACGCATGCAAACTCCAATAGTGTGCATGAACCGGAGCTTAATTTCAGCCCAGAAGTTTGATTGCACCCTACATGCGAGTTAAGTACAACAATATTTTTTCTTTTATTTTAGTATTTGTTTGAGGAGTAAATTATGCTTTTGGTATTTAATTTTTTAAAAAAAATTTACAATTTATTTTTTAAACTTTCAATAATGTATTATTTTAATTTAAATTTTAATATTGTTAACTCTTACATGACATCTAACTAATATAATTATGTTTTATGCATGTTATTTATTAAATAAATGTTAAATATTTTGTAAAAATTATTAAATGAATGTTACGTGATAAAAAATAATCGATCGGTCCTATATATTTTTTATAATTCAAAAATAATTGATCAGTCTAATACATTTATATTAAAAAGAATACGTTGATAATATATACGATGAACATATAATTAAATAATATATGAATTTTTATCCAGAATAATGGTTTTATATAAGCTAATATAGTTAATAAGATTAAAATTCAAGTTAATATAGTACATAATTTGAAAGTATAAGATGCAAACTGTAAATTATTTAAAAAGTTAAAAATATAAATTATACATTTTATTTTTTTAGATACTAATTTATACATTTTTTCAAAATTTAAATATCAAAAATATAATTAACTCTTATTTAATTATTTCTCCTTTCCCGTCCTTTTCTTTCCGCCCGGCTGGTAAATTAGAAAAAAGGCTAACCATTCACATGCTTATGCCATGACTCATAAAACGGAGACATTGAATATAAGACTGAGATGTTCCCAGAGAATCAATGCTCAAACCATGTGTCAAATTAATGAAAAATTTTTTTAAGAAAAAAAAAAAAGCATGTGGAAAGAAGATCTACTGTATGAACTTGGCAGTAAATTACAACCCACGGCACAATATATATCTATATATATTAAGGGTTTCGAACTACATGACGGAAAATATTCCTTCCTACTTTCATTAATCTTACCATTCATCTTAAAATTAGAATAGGAGACTTCTAAAATAAAATTTAAAGTTCTAATTCCTATAGCGTCTTCTTGGAACAATACATACCCTATTTGTTTAAAGGTGATTGCTTTGCTCCATCTAAATTCTCGATCTAAAGGGTATGTTTAAAATAGACCTACTAATTTTGGCTCAAATCTAAAAAATTATTTAATTCACTCGAGAATTCGATCCAACTCAATTGATCATAAAAATCAACAACCCAAAACTGAAATTGATTTGAACCTAAATCAATTCGAAATTAAAATGATCCGAAAAATTAATTTGAAATAATCTAAAACTAAAATAAGTATAATTTTATCTAAAAATATTAATTTAATAAAAATAATAAATATAACACAAATAAAAATAATAAACATAACACAAATGATAACTTATTAAAATTATTAAAATATCCAATTAATATATGTTTTTAATATTAAACTAGTATAAATTATATATATGTTATGTTACTTATAAAATTTCTTATATTTTATAATATGATTTAAAAATAAATTATATATTTTTAATTATTATAGGTATACATATCAATGTATCATTTAAAATAAATTATATAATGTCTTATTATACATGGGTATCAACTATCATATGATTTAAAATAAAAATATATAAAATAAGTCAGTGATTTGTGTTTATACTTTATGTCTATGTTATAATTATATTATTAATTTTTAATCATGTAATTTAGAATAAATTATATAATGAGCTATTAGTATACTAAAATCTAAAATAATAAGCTATTAAATAATGAGTTACAATTATAGAAATCGATAGTTGATAATGTACTTATATTGTTAATATAAAAAATAATTGTATCTAAATGTGTATCATAAAAAAATATCTGAAATAATTTTATATGATTATATCAAATATGTAATTATGTCTTATAATTAAAAGTTTAAAATAATTTTTATATATTTAGATTAAATTCAAATAAATATAAAAAATTATTAAACATGTCAAATGTGGTAAATATATTTTTCGTATTTAATAATTAATACATGTAGTTGTATGGCACGGTTTAATTAAAAGTATTTTTTGTATTTTACATGTGTCAATTTTTATTGACGCCGCTAAAAACGGATTACATATTCTTAAAACTCATACAATTTTTTAATATTGTTTTGGTATCATATCATTGTATTGTATTTAAATTTATCAAGTCTAATAAAATCACATATGTTTGATTTATATAAAATTTAATTTAAAGCATACAAATTACAATATTTATATTTATTTTAACATGTTTTTTTTTATTTTTTATCTTTTAATAAAATTCTAATAAAATCTAATTCATATTTGATCAAATAATCTATTTAAATTTAATTTAATTTTATTGTAAAAATTAATAAATTGAACCTAAAATTATCCCAACTAAAATTATCAAAACCTAAATAATCCAAGTATCAAACCCAAAATACTTGAATTGAAATGACCAAACCCAAATTGGTCTGAACCTAAAATAGATCAAATCCAAAATCATCCCAAATTAGAATGACCCAATCAAAAATTGACCCTATTTTTTTCAAAATATAAATGATCCAAATTAAATTGATCCAAATCAAATTCAATCGAACCTATTTAATTGATATGTCGTTTAAAGTGTATATACATATATATAAATATTTTTATATATTATATATTTGAGTGGCTAATTAATAGTTTTTTACTTTTTAAAAATAAGTTACAATTTGAAAAGTATATTATCTATAATTATTGTAATGTAATTAATTATTTATAATTAAATATTGTTTGAGATAATAAAAAAAAGAAATTGCAAAATTTAAATTTTAAAATTATTAAATATTAATTTTTAATGATAATTTCATAAACTAACCTAATTAAATTTTAAAATCGAGAATAGTTGATTGAAATGCTATGTCAGATAAATTTGTTTTGGGAGATTAACCTGAACTGAACATTAACGTTTGTAGTCAAAGGCGAATTAATTAAACCTTGCCAATGCCATTTATTATTATGGAATGAATGATACAGACAACGCGTGGGGCAGGCAAATGTAATGAAATTGAAATGGTCGGTAAGGCATGTGGACCCGCTAATAGCCGTTAGGAAGATGGCTTTAAACCTCAACGGCTTTTTAAAAATGGAAGGCTTTGAACAAAGTTTGCGGGAAAAAGGAAAAAAGAAGGAAACCCAGGTCCCACTAAGGTAATGATGATAAATGATATTCCACCTGATAAAAAAGCTAATCCAAGTCAAATGCCAACAATTATCAGATTTAACATTAACTCTCTCTTGATATTTCCAAGGTTTACCCGTACGTTTCAATTCTCTAAACCAAATGCCTTTCTCTCTCTTCTGTTTCAGGATTGTCTTGCCAAAATCATTTTTGTAATTTTTTTTTCCTTTTTAAACCAGCCAATGGTTGAACTTGTCTTTTCTTTGTTACAAAGCAAAGCAAGAAGCCAAGCCGTGCTGGTAATAATTCTGACCATATCCGACAGATTTCAGGGTTTCCCAGGTTTCATTTGAAAAAAAAAAAATAGAAAAAGAGAGAGAGAATTCTTTTCCCGTTAACCTTCTTGCCTTATTTCTTGTTTCCAATTATCATTGATTAAGAATTGAAAACTGGGTTTGGTTTTGAGTTTCTATTCTTCTTGGTTTTTGCGGGGCTAGCAGTGAATGATATTTTGGGTTTCTCTAATAGACAAGGGTGAAACTTGTAGAAACGATGGTGTTGTAACTGAGGGCTGCTATCTTGAGAATAGGAATTGGTCGTTTTCTTCATCAATCAGGGGCCCCGCTCTGAAGATCAAACTTGTTTCTTTCTGCAAACTACCAGGTACCTTTGTTTCTTCTACAGTTTAGATACTTTTTGGAATTTAGTTTCTCTTTTAGTTTTTGAGTCTTATTTTACCGGAAACATGATGCTTTTATGGTTACATTTTCTAGGGAAAATATAATGCTGAAAGAATATGCTGGCTTTTTTTTTTTTTCTGACTCAAATCTATTTTTGTTTGTTTAGAATTACCTTTGTAAAATTATTTGGTAAGTAGATAAGTTTACTATTTTTTGTGTGCATATAAAATTATAAATATTTGCTTATGCTTCTGAGAACTCTTGGATGTAATGGGTTTGGGGCATGTGAGATAGGGAGAAAGTTTATTGGTAAAAGTGTGAAATCTTTCCACAAGAAAAAAATTTGTGTTAGATTATTTGCTTCAGCTTGCTTGATTGGGATATTTTGTCTAAATGTATATGTTAGAGAAATGCGCCAGTTCTCCAATTTATATGTTCTTTTATAATTCTACTTTCATAGCTTGATCCTCTTTTCAATTTGTTATTTGGGATGCCTTTCACAAGAATATGTAAAAGAGAAATGATTTTTTTTCTGGGTGATTGATGTTGGGAGAAATTTGGTCTGTTTGTCTTTCAGAAGTCAGAACCAAGTTGTTTCAAGTTAGATTAATGTACAATGGCTGGTAGTATTGCAAGTTCGCCTATTCAGGAAACGGATATTACAGTTCTAAACGAAACACTTCGCTCTCAACAGCAACTTCTGCAGAAGCTCTACGCTGAGCTGGATGTGGAAAGAGAATCCTCTGCTACTGCCACTAATGAAGCTTTGTCCATGATACTGCGTTTGCAAGGTGAAAAGGCAGCGTTAAAGATGGAAGCAAGTCAATACAAGAGATTGGCAGAAGAAAAGATTTGCCATGCAGAGGAGTCTCTTGCCATTTTTGAAGATCTTATGTATCAGAAAGAAATGGAAATTTCTTCTCTTGAGTACCAAATTCAGGCATACAAGTATAAACTTCTAAGCTTGGGCTGTGATGATTTGGGTGATACTGGAACACCATCATTTCCTGAGAATACATATGCAGAAAAAAATGATGCATTCCCTGGAGAAAAGGGCTTTAAAGCCACTGTGAGAAGACTTAGTTCTCTGCCTGCAACCTTACCAACAGATTTCCATCAAAAGAAGACTACTAGTGATGGAGAAAAATATCCAACTCCAGTGCCAGATTTGTTTTCAAGAATAGATGCTGGAAAATCTGACCTGGTAGTTCGTGATCTAAGCTTGGATTCAAAGAGGAGCTCAGTACACTCAGCAGCTGGGGACTTTGATTCTTACTGGGAACAGATCAGAATGCTAGATGAAAAGGTGAAAGAGATTTCAGATTGTAAAGAAGTTGGTCAAAATAATTTTTCTAAAGTAAAGGTTGAATCGGGGTCCCGAAGTACAAGCTCATTCACTGATCCGTCGAGAGCAAATTTTCCCCCTAAATGTCACAACATAAAAACTTACGAAGATTCATTAGAAAGAGCCATTTCAAGTGCTGCCTGTTCCTCTAGTATTGTGCATGATATATTTGAAGTCCCAGATATAATTGAAGTTCCAGAAAGCAGTGAAAAAAACAAAACCTGCTTTAATGGGGAAAAATGTCAGTGTAAACCAATTTTGGAAGGAGATAACAGGCTCAAGAAGCCAGACTTGATTCTGGAAGAAACTTTGGAATCACCTGAAGAGGATGATATTGACTGGATAAAGATGAATAACTTTCTAAATGCAAAGCCCGAGAAAAAATTATGTAAACTGAGAGATGAGATGAACGCTGACTGCAAATCACCTGATGAATATGAAACTGAATGGGTAAAGAAGAATAGCTTGCTAGGTGCAAACCATGAGAAAAGGTTATGTAAACAGAGAGATCAGATTACTGCTGACTGCAAATCGGCTCTGCTTGGCCAAGCCTCTGGTGTTATTGACTATCGATCTAAGTTACAACAGCTGACTCAGAGAGTTGAGCAGCTTGAGAGTGAGAGAAACAACACAAGGCATGAAATTAGTGAAGGAAGGGAAGAGGAACTGAATTTTTTGAAGGAGCTACGAGAACAGCTTAATTCAATACAATCTGAAATGAAAAGTTGGAGACCAAAGAAATCATCTCCTTCGGATGAGGTGACTCTACTTCCTCTCACAGAGGTATGCCTTTCCTCTTGTTTTATGTTTCTTGTGATTGTCCCTTTCTCTTTTTATCACTCTATTGCATGCACATGCAATATATTCCTTTAATCTGCTTGCAAAACTTGATGACCACAGTATAGCAAAGGCTTACATAGCCCTTTCTGCATTCTGGATTTCATTCTATTTATATTCCTTTGCTTCAAAGCTTGATAACACGACTGATATTTGTGGACAGGCAATGCTGTACTTTTGGATGTAATCAAGTACTTAATGCGGAATCAAGTCAAACAAGCATGAGTGATGTCGATACATGATGGGCTAAAAAACTGCTCTGCACAAAAACTGTGTAATGGTATCTCTTGATTTTCTAGCGGGTGCTGTGATAAAATAGATTTTTTTTTTGGTTGAGATTGTTTTTCATATAAAATGAATACGATGCAAAAATTGCATAACGTGCATCCATCAGGAAAAGAAAAAAGTGTATGTCTTCAGAATTCAGAGATTTGTTTGAGCTCTTTCATTTATGTATTGTCCTCCTGAAATTGAAATGGTTTGTGAAGCTGAGTAGTTTGTTGACTTTATTCATATCTGCAAATATATTTTTCTTTCAGTTCTTTATAGGACTTTGTAACTCAAAATCTGGTATCATAATTGGAAAATAAAGCTGCAAGGAGCCACTTAACAAGTGCCTGAAAAGTATTAACATTGAAATGATCGTTTCTTAATTCATTTTTAGCTATAGAAACTAACAGATTTTCGGATCATGATTTGAGGTGGACTTACAGTGTGGATCCATCCTGATGGGGTAGCGAAGAGAAATCATGGGATAATGACCATGAATGTCACGGTCCATTTCCATCATATTGAAGATATTTCGTCATTTGAGCTTGCATTCTTGTGATCTTGTCCCTGCTGATTGCTGAAAAGTACTGGCAATTGTATGTGCAAAACTTTTTTATTTAAGATTGGATCTATAGTTATTGAAGCAATTTCCTGTGATATGTGACAGATTTTCTGGTTATAACCAATTTGATCTTTGCCTAGATATTTACAAGCCATTATCTCTCTTGACAACTTGGATAGGTCAACCTCTATCACAGCTTGATCTTAAACCTTTTACTTTACCTTGTGACATGTCAAATCTGGAATTGGCTACTTACACCATAAGCTTTCAACAATAAGTTCGATCGTTGCCCTGTTGTATACAAGATTGTCATTCCAGTTAGTGTTTGCTGCAGAAAATCAAACTCGCTTTAGCCAGGAAGCTCCATCTCTCTCTTTTCTTAAAAACATATTTCCAGGCTGTTTTCATGCATATATGTCACCTTTCAATCCCATTTCTGAATGATATGAGATATGGTACTTACATGTGAACGTCTTTGACAATTATGAATTTGATTTTGCAATCTCATCCAAGGAAAGATTCTAAATATATATATATATATATATATATATATATATATTTGATTTGTCAATGTGATTGACGAAGTTATACATATGTTTAGCAATTAGCATGGTCATGGTAAGTTATGGTAATGAGAGAATATCTTCATTCTCGTAGTGCTCGCAAATTGACACGTGGAGAGCACCATTCTCGATTGAACTGATTTGAGTTTGAGAATGCTTAACGAAAGTGTGAAGTGCCCAAATCTCTTGTTCCCACTTTTACAAAAGATCAAGATAGTGAAATTTACCAGCCAGCATTAATTTTCCAGAGGTAACATGAATTTTGCTACTCAATAATTCATTTCTTTTAAGGATCCCGTTATTAATTTGCACACCCGTTTTGCCCACCCACTTAGTATGCACCGCTCAGCATACACAACAGCATGGGTCAAAAAAAAAAGACATGTCAGCTATTGCAATCTGGTGAAAGATGTGGAAAACATGTAATCGAACATCCAAGATACAGTTTAAACAACAAGGACAAAGATTAATTGATCTACTTCAAGTGACAGTTTGAACTCATTTTTCAGTTTAAGACATATCTAGTGAAAACTGTGGTGGCAACAGATGAAAGGCATTCGACAGTTTTATTATTGTATGAAGTTTGGACAACGTACATGCATTGGGGCAATCAAAGGACAACACTGATTACTTCTCATCCTTTTGTCACTTAGGATCTTCTCCTTGATCTTGTATTGCGTTATTACTTGTAATCCATGCAGTTTTATGCTTCACCTCTTTGAAACAACACTGATTTATCCCCTTTTTTTTTAACAGGATTTACTGATAATAAACTGCAGGACTTGTGTTTTACATGTTTGCTTTTATCCTTCCAAGTCTTCTGTCCCATTACATGCGTTAATAGACTTTAGCTAAATATTCCTTGTGGAGGTCCTTGTCTTGGGGGCATTAGATCATACTTTCCTCTTTAAAAAAAAAAAATTGTTAAGCGTGAGTGTGTGGTTTGCTTCCTTTACAGCAAGTGGGATCAGCACTATGTGTGTGCTTCTTTAACGTAGTTGTACCTACTTTGCCTTCTTATAATATCTGGCTGCTACCAACCAATCAATAAGCATTTTTCCCAAAAAATTACAACTGAGCGTGCATGCTTGCTGAAACTTATCTATTATAGGTTCAGGACTGGTGCTTGTTGACAAAAGTTTCTTTTCCATTTTTTTTTTTTTTTATGTTTCTGATGACCGTCTCAAAAGTTACAGTTTGAACATTATATGGCCTTTAAGCCTTACTGGAAATAATGATCAGCACTATGGAATCTTCCCCCAAAATGGTAGCTGGGTAGAGAGGTTTAAAGATATGTTGGTCTACGAGGGACCTTTCATAGCAGAAGATTACACTAACTGTTGAGATTTACCTTGAATTTCATAATCTCACATTCAAAGTTTTGAGTTTATTTTATATCCCATATCAGGAGTTTAGTAAATGTATAAAGGGTTTCACCGATGTTTTGGTTTTGATTTGATAATCCTAGATAGTTAGACATTAAGAGAATAGTTAGGTGAGTAAGTTATTAAAAGGATGTAGTTGGGTTTTGGGTTAAGTTTTGAGTAAGAAGTTTTTGGTAATTTTTTTTATTCCAAAAATCTCTTAATTGTAAAGATTTATTTGATAATGGATTAAGTTTGAAGTAGACTATTTTGAGTTAGCCTCAAACAAATATATTTGTGTGTTCTTATTCTTAATTTGAGCTTGCTATTTTGTGCGTGTATATTGCATGTGCGTGTTGATTTTCGAACAAGTGGTATCAGAGCTGTGGTTATCTCTAATAAATGGTATCAGGCAAGGTTCGAGGTTTAAGGTTCGTGGGCTCAAAGGATCGTGAAGTAATGTTTCAAGATGTCCGAAGAAGGTATGTCTAGTATGCCTATGCTTAAGTTTGAGTTCCATTTTCGAGGTTTAAGGTTCGTGGGCCCAAGAGATCTTGAAGTAATGTTTCAAGATATCCGAATAAGGTATGTCTAGTATGCTTATACTTAAGTTTGAGATTCTATTATTTGATAGAAAGAGTAATTTTATGTTATGACAAAGTACAATTCAAGATTTATTAGTACAACAAAGATTGGATCAGGCATTAGAGAGGGAATGCTTAACGGTAATTAAAATAAAATTTAGAAGAAAGCTGTTACTGCTATTAGATTGGCACTAACCCTAGAGTAAAGTATAGTGTATTAATCGAGAGTATTCAGAAGAGTTTATAGGATAAGCTTGAGGGTATTTATACTTCGAAGTCGTTGATTAAAAAATTATGTTTAAAGATGAATCTATATTCTTTGAAGATAGATCTATATTTTTTAAAGATAAAAGAAGGTACGAGTCTTCATAATCACCTGAATGAGTTTAATACATTGGTTTCTAACGATTTCTGTTGATGAGTTAAAAGATGAAGATAAGGCTTTAATTTTGTTGTCATCTTTGTCAAAGTCTTATAGGCCTTTAGTTTAGACTTTATTGGTGGGTAGGTCTACTTTGAAGTTGGATGATGTGACTACCCTATTAAGTGAGAATAAAAGGTTTATGAGAGCACATAATTCTATTAAGTGAGAATGAAAGGTTTATGAGAGCACATAATTCATCACCTGATGAGAATACACTAGCTGTAGAGGGTTTTGATTAAGGAAAGACTCAAAAAAAATTAATGGATCAAAAAGAAGATCTAAGTCAAGAGACAGATATTAAAGTGACACAAAACGTTATTATTGTGGTAAAAAAAGACATATCCAAGTACGCTATAAGAAGCTACAAAAGGGATATGGCTGCTTTCAAAAAGACGAATGATGAGAAAAAATTAGATGAAGGAAAGAGTGATATTGTTGCTGTTGTGTCTGATGATGTGTCACTTTGATGACTTGTGTGGATGAGACTCAAATTTTGAAAAGTGATAAAGGTTGGGTTTTGAATTTAGTTGCTACAGTCCATGTTTGTAATGATAGGAGTTGCTTTATAGAATTAGATGAGAATGAGAAGTATAAAGATATTATGGTTGCTAACAACAGATTTTAAGGCATTGAAAGTGTTTGCCTTAGATCTCATAATAATGCTGTTAAGACACTTTGACATATAAGGTATGTATCGAATTATAACTACAATTTAATTGCTTTGGGTGAGTTAGCTTCTCGGGGTACATACACTATAATAGTAATGATTTGTTGAAAGTGTACAAGAATAGTAGTATGATTCTTCAAGGGAATAAGATCAAAAATCACTTGTACATAGAGACTCAATTGTTGGTATCCCTATGATAAAAGGAAAGAAGAAAGGTAAGCCTGTTTGCTTTGTAGATTCTGTTGAAGGCTTTGAAGATTCAAGTCAATAGAAGATTTGTTGGGATTTGCCTTGAATCTTAAAATCTCACGTGAAAAGTTATAAGAGTTTTGAGTTTGTTTTGTATCCCATATGGGGAGTTTAGTTAAGGTATAAAGGGTTTCATCTTTATAAATAAAATGCTTTGGTTTTGATTTAGTAATCTCAGATAGTTAGACATCAAGAGAATAGCTAAGTGAATAGGTTATTAAAATGGTGTAATTGAATTTTAGGTTAAGTTTTAAGTAAGGAATTTTTTGTGACTTTTCATTCCAAAAGTCTCAGATTTATTTGATAATAGATTAGGTTTAGAATAGGTCATTTTGAGTTGAGCCGAAACAAATATATTTGTGTGTTTTTATTCTTGATTTGAACTTATTATTTTGTATATTTGTGTGTTTTTATTCTTGGTTTGAACTTATTATTTTGTGCGTGTGCGTTGCATGTGCGTGTTGATTTCCCAACATTAACAACCACCCCTACCTCTCCTCGCACAACCACCAACATCGGGGAAAATCAGGAAGTAAAAGTAATTTTCTCTTCTGTTCTTATATTTTCTATAAGAGAAAGTATACACCTGATGCCATTTCTTCTTCAATAAATACTTTCTTGTTTTTTCAGCAGAGTGCCTATGATTTCATTGATCTTGGTATTATTCTATGTCAGCTATCTAGGTTGCTTTGCCATTATTGAGAAACTCAACGTTGTAGTCAACAAGATACGGCAGTACAATTTTACAAATGAGACATATAATAAGACATTAATCCTTTTGCTATATCACCTAAAAAATCTCCATTGTCAAGTTCAAAAGGATTTGAAATTAAAAGTGTCACCAATCATGTTCCAAAGAAAACATTTTTTTTCTTGTTTCCTTCTATTCACCGAATAAGGAGGCATTTTTACTTGAGTGTCCAGAAGCTGAGCTGGTTATGATTTTTAGTTTCCCTTCCAAAATAACATTCTGTTTTTGTTATCAATACACTTCCAAAACATGATTGCAGTGCCTATTGATGCGTCATGAACTGCATATTGTCTATGAAATTTTATGAAATTTTCAACCCCTAAATCTATTTAGTTTGCATTTCTGAAGAACTTGGCTATGATAGGGTTTTGCGCTTTATGCTGATTTTACTCTCGGGTTCTTTTCCAAGTTATTTTATCTTCTGTTGAATTTAATTTATTGGATAGTGACACCACTACATATGATCATCAGAAAGAATGCATGGCTGCAGTTTGGTTAAGAACTGGAGCAAGCCTGCTAGGAAATCATGAAATGCTTCCTTGTTCTCAAACAGGCCAATATCAAGTATATTAACCGACATGACATGGATTCTGAAAAGAATAGCTATGCGATTGAGTTGCCAGAGACGCCAGTTGGCATCAACTTAAAAAGGTTAAAATATTGAACCCCAAAAAGAATATACTAAATCTGTTAAGATTTATTGGATTGTTACTAAATAGAAGTTTAAATCTGCTTTTAACTTTTCCAGGAAATTGTATGATAAAGAAATAAGCTCATATGAACTTAGGCATGGATTCATACTTCTGGTTTTAGTTTAGGTGGCGTAGATGGTGGTTCTGCAAAAGGCCTTACAAAGTATCATGTCCTGCTTATGATTTTCTATCCATATTTTCAATATTTGTTCTATGATTGAGCATTAATCAAATGAAAAGGAAGGGGGAGGGGGAGTAGGAAACGTGGTATTGGTAGGTTATGGTGGTGAGAGTTCAGGAAGAAAAAACGTGGAGACGAATTTGTTATCAGATTGATATTGATTGACAACTAGTTACGCATTAAGAAGCTCCTTGTTTACGTAGCAGCAGATTGGTGAAATGTGTTTTTTTATTCAAGAAAAATGCTATTAGATAATTTAATTAATGTAACAGAAGATGTTGCATATCTGATATAAAACACATACTGCCACTAAACCTGCTTCTAAACCGGTTTCAATTCACAGCCTGGTAGCTTCACAATAGTTTACTTGGGTATTGATTTGCATATCACCTATTAATTATTTTTCTAATCCCTTGTTCCTATCTTTTCTTTTGCCTGAGACAATTTGGCCTACTGCAATAAGCAGTGGTTTTAATTTTATTATGACTTTCTCCTGATGCTAGTGCAAGGCTGTGAATTACAATATTGATTGTTTAAGGTGGATTTTTATGATCATACTGAAGTGGGAATAAAATATGGTTATAAGCATCCACCAGCATCTAGTTGTTTTAGGCAATATTGCTACATCAATAGTAGGTTAAAAGAGACCTGACTGTAATTTCTATTATGGAAATCCATCCACATTGCTTGCTACAAAAACAAGGCTAATATTTAAAGAGAAGGTTAGATTAATATAATTGGATAAAGAATGATTCATAGTACATATCCCATTTCATCTAATAGATTATATCATTAATGAAGACGAATGCCATCTTTGGTTGGTTGGTGACTTAAAAAATGAAAAGGAATGCTTGTTTTTTTTTTGCTTGATGAGGGGAACTTTTAGAGTGGTGAAAAAGGAAAGCTCCTTTATGCTTGACATATTCATTTGCTGTTCACTTCACCTCAGCTGTAAAACGTTTCGCACAAAGTAGCGGTGTGGTTTTAGCTAGAGTTGACATAATGAAAGCAAAAACTATGGTACCTTTTGACATTTGATGTATATTGTTAGGAATAACTTTAGCAAACAAGGAAATAATTTAAGTGAAAAATCAAATAAATGGATACAATGATGAACTGTCTTGAAAATTCATGGAAGCAGTCTCCATCATATCCTTCTATGATCGAATGGCATCAGCCTTAGAAGAGGATTCTCCAGTCAACATAGAGGCAGGATTAGCAAGATACTGCTTTAGCCCCCCCATTTCAAGGGCTACATCTAGCATAGTTGGTCTTGTTGAAGGATTGTA
Organism: Durio zibethinus; assembly: GCF_047325235.1. Lineage (NCBI taxonomy): Eukaryota > Viridiplantae > Streptophyta > Magnoliopsida > Malvales > Malvaceae > Durio > Durio zibethinus. Next base: position 26,227,061 of record NC_143167.1, on the reverse strand, counting down.
CTGTGTACACATAAGGCCAAGTTCAATCAGTTCCAAAATAACATCACGCCATATTTTGTCATAATTTGGCATTGCGGCAGGGCTGCACCTAATCAGTGCTTGCTTTACTATGGGTTCAAGTTCATGAGGATAGTGACTTTTTACCCATTCATGCAAGCTTGAACCTTCATGATCTGTAGGGCGCCTTCCTGAAACAATTTCCAACAAAAGGACCCCAAAACTGTATACATCCCCTTGAGTGGAAGCGCGTTTGCCCATTCCATATTCTGCATTCAATCCAGTGAAAAAAACAATTACAGTGATTCATTTTGTATCTGGTAATAAAAATTGATGACTGAATCATCTATCCGAATTAATAATTAGCTCTACTTTCTTGAAGGACTATGCACAAGCTCTTGGTCAATAGAGTGAACCAAAATATATGACAGTGAGATTTTATTAGTTCTTGAAAAAATAAAAATATATAGCAACATGGTTCCAAATTTCTACGTTGATGTTTATGTTACTTATTCCCATGCAACAACAGAACAAGTTACAATTCTAGCAAAAATAAAGCAATACTTACAGAAGAAGAAATACATACCCGGAGCTATATAGCCAACAGATCCACATAACAAGCCATCTGCTGAGCTAAAGGAGATTGAATCATTTGCAGGAATACTATCATCAACACCTCTGACCAATCTTGCAATTCCAAAATCTGTTACCAGAGCAGTCATGTCTTCGTCAAGAAGAATATTGCTTGGTTTAAGATCACAGTGCACAACTTTAACCGGTGAGTAATGGTGCAGATAAGCAACCCCTTCAGCTACATCACTACAAATGTTCACCAACTGAATCAAATCTAAGCCATTCCTTAATCCATGGCTTGGGTATAGATGCCTCTCTAGGCTCCCATTCGGCATCAGAGGAAGGACAAGAGCCTTGAAATCCGGCTTGCTGCAAATTGTTATGATCCTAATCAAATTTCTGTGCCTGGTTCTCTTTAGGACCTCACATTCTCTCTTAAAACTCCCTGAAATTTCTGCAGCTGTCTTTGTATTCAAAACCTTCACAGCTATTCCTGTATTGTCCCCAAGAGTTCCTTTATACACATGACCAAAACTGCCTGAACCAATTAACCTTGAAGCACTGAACCCACCGGTGGCTTCAATGAGTTGTCTATATGAGATTCTTGGGTACTTGAGCTCTTTCCTTTGTTTTTCCTCATCTTCGAAGTCCCCTCCATTGACTTCAGCCAGTCGATTTCTGAACTTTGACTTGAGCACCAAAGGGTATCCAAACATAAGCAATAAAGGAGTTGCAAACAAAGACATGATGATAGGCAAAATTATAACCAAATGAGAAGGATGTTTCTTTCGGCAGTTTGGCATGCCCTTAATCGAACCGCATAGACCATGATTTCCTAGGAAAGAGTCTATAGTCAGCAATGAAAATGCTCCATTGTCTGATATATTCCCGTGGAACTTGTTGAAAGAGAAGTTCATTTCCTTAAGAGTTGATGATGCCTGAAAAGTTAGTGGTATGTCTCCAGTCAGCTGGTTTAAAGCGACATCTAGTTCTTTGAGGTAAGGCAACCTTCCTATGGAAGCTGGAAGTTCACCTTCCAAGAAATTACCAGAAAGGTTGAGGTGCTCGAGGGCAATGCAGCTCCCAAGTTGCGATGGGATTGTGCCTGAGAGATTATTTGACGACAGATCAATTGCTAAGACCATATCCATTTTACTCAGCTCTAATGGTAAAGGTCCATTGAGGTGATTGCTAGACAAATTCAGGTATAACTTCAAACTCCTCAATCCGGCAACTTCACCAGGAATCATCCCTGAAAGTTTATTATGAGAGAGGTCTAAAATCTCTAGGTTGACGCATTTCCCTAGACTCGGAGGAATTGTCCCAGAAAGCTCATTTCCGTAGAGTAGGAGTCTTCTTAGCTGGAAAAGATTGGCAAAACTATCAGGAATTGAACCTGAAAGTTTGTTCATTGACAAATCTAACAGACCTAAATGTGTAATGTTTCCTAGAGCTTCGGGAATCTCACCAGAGAGTGAATTATTTGACAGATATACTCTCTCTAGTTTTTCCATTCTGCATAGTTCAGGTGGGATGGAACCATTCAAAAGGTTGCTAGACAAGTTCAAGAGGGTAAGATTCACAAGGTTTGAAATGTGACGAGGAATTGAACCGTATATCAGATTACCATCTAGCTGAACCTGTACAAAATTGGCAGAAAGATCACCAATAATAGGAGGTATCTCTCCACCAAGATTATTTCCGGCTAATTCTAGTTCTTGAAAGTCAGAGGAATTGAGTAACGAAGCAAAAAAAGGTTCGAGGTTAGTGTTACCATCGTGGCTAACAAACTCATTGTCGGACAAATACAGGAACTGCAACTGCGGCATTTTACGTACGATATCAGACGGCAACTCCCCACGTAACATATTTGACTCCAAATCAAGCCATTGAAGCTTTGAGGAGTTGGAAAGGGCTTGAGGTACCGGACCAATAAGTCTATTCGACCAAAGTAACAGAAATCTCAACTCCCTAAGTGAACATTCACTATTCAAAGGGATTTGACCACTAAGAGAATTGTTCGAAAGATCTATATATTGCAAAGAATACGATCCATTGCAGAAAAGAGGAGCTGGAATATCTCCTACAAGCCGGTTATTCTCCAAATCAAGGTATACTAATTGGTGAAGAAAACCCAACTCAGGAGGAATGTTTCCCTCAAGAAGATTCCATGAAAGACTAAGTTGTTTGAGCTGAACAAGAGAACCAAGCTCTGCTGGAAATTGACCTTCAAAGAAGTTCTTTGACAAATCAAGAACCACCAAAGAAGAAAGATTAGCAAGAGCAGGAGAAATGGTGCCTTTAAGTGACCTTCCACTAAGGTCAAGCTGCACAACTTGATCTCTAGCATGGTTGCACCCGACTCCTGACCAGTTGCACACATGCACATTTGTTGCATTCCAATCTTCCAGGGCATGTTCAGGGTCTAAAACAATGCCTGACATGAACAAAAGCAACGAAGCTCGATCCTTCCCAATTCTGGCATTCTCATCAGCAGTAGTAGATACAAAGAGAAAGCTGATCAGGAACAGAAAACTAAACTTGGAAAATTTGCAAAACCCCATTTGCTCCTTTTAATGAAACAAAAACTAGAGAGCAGTTGACATACAAAAAGTGCTTGTTTGCACCACCAAATTTTTAGTAGGGATAGAAGCTGTAGCGTTGAGATAATATGCAATATATACAAAGACGGAAAAAAAAAAAGGGTTGCTAGAAAATTTGATGGCCTGTGCCTAACTGCCGTTTAAGGAGTGAACGTACGTTTGGTGCCTATGATCTTTGACTACGAACTCGATCAATCAGAGGTCAACAGGAATGGACACATGCAGTGACACATCAGCAGCGTCACGAGCCGTGTAAGGATGGTGGTGTACATGTCAGCTAATAGGCCTAACACTTTTGGCTAATGATGGTTGCTTGTGAGTTTGGGAGAAATTAGTGGATGATGCGTTGTTAAGGAAAATGTTTAAAGACAAATTAGTGGATGATGTTGGCAATTACTCGGTTTGTTGATGTTGTTGCTCATAATATTTCGGTATATTTGTCGGCTGATAGCGTGGTATGGACAGGCAAAGGAAAATCCCGGCGTAAAGTTCATGGGCTGATACAGAGATTACTTGATGGATTTTATTAGGTAAATTTGTTGCAGGGTTCAAGGATAACTACTTGATGGATTTTATTGGGTAAATTTGTTGAAGGGCTTCAAGAATAACTAGCCAGCTCCACGCAAATCCAACTAACCTCATTCCTATGAAAAAAAATTGTTTATTATTTTTTGTGAACATGAATCTTGTTGCATGAAATTAACTGAAATTGGGAGAGGGAATCCAGTGGAATAGCCAGAAATTTTACATTTAAGAACTTTTTAACATAGGATGAATATAACTTGTACTATATATCGTTTTTAACTTGGATTAATTACCTCGGACCATAAGCATATGATTTTCAAATCTAAAATGACAGCAAAAAGTATAAAAAAAAATTTTAACTTTTCAACACTCCTAAAAAAAAAAGGTTGTCCAAATTTTTTCAAGGATGGCAATGGGGAAGCTCCCTCCATTAATCTTCCCATCTTGGATGCTGCACACGACCAATATTTTAGTTATATGTCAATTTCTCTTTCTCTATGCATATATTAAAATGAATTATACACATTAAAATTTAGTAAAACAAATTATATAAATTTCTTTTCCTACAAATGCAGGGAAAATTATTTTAGACTTTTTATTAGAAATATATATGTTGTTAGCTATTTATACTTTTCGAATATAGATGAAAATTATAAAATGTTTTTTCAACGGATGTGCTATTTGGTTAAACAATAAAATTATTTATACAATTATTTAATAAAATAATCATTTTTGGTGGGCCAAGTAATGTTTAAAATCGTTACATAACCCATACCAAAATTGGGCTATTTTGGGGCTTAGTGGGCAACGTTGTCATTGGAAAGGTCCAGACATAGCCCAAAAAAGAAATCACAGCCAAAGATTTGAGCCTTTGGAGTGGATAGTTGTTTTTGTTGTGCTCTCGTGAAGCCCAATATACAAAATATTCACCCCCTCATGTTTTATTTTTCTTTCCATATTATGCATTTTATATATTGATCATAAAATTTTAAGAGAAATTATCAAGATTACATGATTTTTTTAATTTTATAAATAGAGTTAAAATGATAATATATATTTTTAGTGTATATATGAAAAAAAGAAAAAAAAGTAAGATATATATTATCATTTTAATTTTGATTGTGAAATTAAAAAATTTTATTATCAATATATTAAATAATTTTTTTAATTTTAAACATTTTTTTTCTAATTTAAGTCAATATTAATTTTTTTTAATGAATATGTAACACATAAATTTTCATTTTGTGAAACCTCATGTGAAGTAAATATTTAGCTTTTTCCCTGCCTCTTCTCCACTCAAATGAAAAGACAATGAAAAGTAAAAGTAATTTTCAGTTTTTTATTATCTTTTGAAATTGACAATAGGAAAAAATCACTCCAAGGGTCAAAGTTGAGAGGTTTCAGGGAGGTTTCCTCGTCATATTTCAACGCCCCTGACGCCCGCTTATCTCCCCCATCCCAAAAATGGCTACGACACCCTCACTCTCCTTAACCCATAGACCTCAAATCCCATACCCAACATGTTCAAAGCCTCCCCTATCCCAAAAACCCCACAAGAAACCGCTTCTTGTCCTCCCCAAACCCACCTTTCCTCCTCTTCTTTTCTCTTTCCCTTTCCCTCTCAATCTCAATTCCCCTTCAAACCCACCTCGTTTCCACCCTTTACACGACTCCCTCCACGACAACTTCGTCGAAAACATAGAAAACCCAACAAATTTCCTCTTACCCAATGCCCAAAGCCGCCAAATTCTTTCCCCAGAATCTGCCCCAAGGCTCTTTATCCAAGACCCATCTTGGATATCAGCTTTATTTTTAAAGGGTGTTTACAAAATGGCCAACCGGACTGTCAAAATAGAGCACAAAGAGATCGAGAAAAGGAAGTATAATTTGCTAAGGAGGAGACAAGTAAAGGAAGAGACTGAAGCTTGGGAGAAGAGGGTCGAAGAATACAGGCAATTGGAGAAGGAAATGTTAGAGAAGAAATTGGCTCCCAATTTGCCTTATGTGAAAGGGTTGTTTTTGGGATGGTTTGAGCCGTTGAGGGATGCAATTGCGAGGGAACAGAAGGTTCAGAAGGGGAAAAGTAAGAATCGGAGGGCGGCTTATGCACCGCATATTGATTTGTTGCCGGCGGATAAAATGGCGGTTATTGTCATGCATAAGATGATGGGATTGATTATGGGAGCTGGGGAAGATGGGTTTGTGCAGGTTGTGCAGGCTGCTGTGCAAATTGGGGTGGCTATTGAACAGGAGGTTAGCCTATCAGGTTTAGCTTTTGCTGTTTTTTAATTATCTTTTTAATATTATGTTTTTGTTTTTGATAAATTTGAGAAAGTTAAGAAGGGATTCTAAATCTAGATTTCAACGTCTTAAGAAAGAGTAATAGGCCAAGCTTGGTTGTGTTCAATTTTATGTTGAAGATTCATGCTTGCGTGTAGTTCTTCAAAAGAATAAAACATAAGGCCATTCCCTCTTGGTTTCTAATGAAAATAAGCTTTGTGTTGCAATGTATTGATTTGATAGTTGATATGGACCATGCTAACTTTATTTTTATCAAGACAACAATTTTAAGCCCTTGGCTTATATTTGTTGGGGAATTCAAAGGAAAAAAAAAAGGAGAAACCTTACCTAAGTCTTCTCAGTTTCAAAACTGGTCCGATGCTTGAGTTGCTTATGGGGAATTTGTAAGCATAGTTTTCTAGGTAGTGCAGAAAAGATTTAAACGCATATGGGGATGTATGGTTCTTGCTAACGGACAAGAACCTCTTAGATTAAAATGTTTGAAGGGTTGGTTGAACAATTGAGTGAATTTATTTCAAAAAAGAAATTGAAGTATGCTCATTTTACAAAACTGAGATTCATAACATGATCATGTCCATCTAACTAGGGGAAAATGTATCATTCTATATAGTACTGTATCCTCGTTAGGTTCTTGGGGGGAGTTACTAGATGTTTTAAGCATTCCATTACAGATATTGGTAAATTTTCTTTCTCCCTAATATACAATACCCATCAACTGGTTACAGAGTCACAAGTTGGAGGTTCTTGACTCACATTAACCATGTAATACAACCAAAGAAAAGTTGAGGTATCTTTTAGAAAAAGCTAGCTAGCAGTATCACAAGTTAGAGGTTAGTGGTTCATATTAGTTTGCAAAAACATATTCTTGGATCATATTAGTTTGCAAAAACATATTTTTTCTTTCTTTACCTTATTATTAAATGCACTTTATTTTTTTCTCTCATACAATTTCATATATTAGTACCTATTATTTCAGGGTGTTGGCGTTCTTAGGTTGACTTTTTTTCTTTGTCTCAGGTTAGAATTCATAACTTCTTGGAGAAAACTAAGAACCATCAAAGGAAGCAGATTATAGATGAGGTTCAAGGTGTGAGCAAGGAGAAGGAGATACTTAGGAAACGTGTTAATAGTTTGATTAAGAGGAGAAGACTCACTGAGGTGAAGAAGCTGGTAAAAAATGAAGAAATTAAACCTTGGGGACGGGATGCACAAGCTAAGGTTTGCAGCTTTTGGAATTTTAAACCTTGGAATGTTCTAGCTAACCTTCTTTTCTTAATGACTGATTGATTTTAAAAGGTCTTTCCTCCATGTTTTCCCCACCTTTCGGGATTTTGAAAACCCTTTCTTGGCTGAATGTTATCTTGCAGCTTGGAAGTCGGCTTCTAGAACTATTAACTGAAACAGCTTATGTACAACCTCCAATTGACCAGTCAGGAGATAGCCCTCCCGATATTCGACCTGCTTTTAGGCATAAATTTAAAACAATCTCGAGGGACCCAAAGTAAGACTTTATTTTCCACTTATTTAGCAACTTATCTTTGCAGGATTGACCCCATGCCCCTAAATAATGGTCTGCTAGACCATCTTCCAGGCAATTAGTCACTAGGCTCTTTCTTAGGTATGGAATTGCCTGCATATGTCAGATTTGACTTCTAGGTCCCTCTCATAGATCTCTGGCTTTTTGTTTAGATGGTGGTGCATTTATTGTTGTTCGTTTTTGGACTTTACATGCAAAGCGTGTAACTATGTGTGCTATATTTGTTGGGGGATGGGGTGGGGGCGACATTAATGCCATTTTCTTTTTTGCGCTTTTCCTCTAACAATTACTATTATGAATCATTTTTGGGTGTTGTAGGCAAAAAATTAAGAAGAGATATGGAATTATTGAATGTGATCCTCTGCTACTTTCAGGGCTTGATAACCCTGTAGGGCTTGATAATCCTGTAAGTTAAGACATATCTTTTCATTAATCCTTTCTATTTTAGAAATCTAGCAGTTGATTGTCTTTTGAGGTTATAGTTTAATACTTCCTGTTCAGCCCTTCCAATGTTAACTGTTTTTAGTCTAGCCACATGCATAAGCCATATATTAGTCATACTTATTATCACACAATGCAAAGATCTATTTAAATAGGAGATACTTAAAGGCTTCACACTTAGGATTTTTTGGTCCGTATTGTTTGCTTGTTCTCTAATGATTTTTACTGATAACTACTAATAATCTCAGAAAGCATTCTAGTTGGCAATATGGGTATTGAATAATAAAGTTCTGTTGACTCTCTTGGATTCCTGAAACTCAATTATGTCTCATTTCTTTTATTGTATGCAGGCTAAGCATATGTTGATTCCTTACATACCAATGTTGGTGCCTCCAAAAAAATGGAAAGGGTATGCTATAGAGAAAATTAGTGATAAACTGATAGTTGCATTTGCTTCACAGGAAGTTTATTACTTGTAGCTTGCAACTCAAAATGTTTTTCTGCAAAAGAAAAAAAAGTCAATATGCTTTCTGTAAAGTTAAAAAGAGTCAATGTGTTTTAACATATCTACATTCCTTTTCTTGCTTTCCCTGTGTGAAGACAAATAAACAAAAAAAAATATAAATCAGTAATTACACATCAAACTGAAAGTAAAATATATTCTTCACTTAGCCACTCAGAGTAGTAACTGTATGTTACACTTAAGTATTTGCAAACTCCTTCCAGGTATGACAATGGCGGCTACTTGTTCTTGCCTTCTTATGTCATGAGAACGCATGGATCAAGGAAACAACAAGATGCACTTAAGGGTGTGCATGTAAAAAATATGCAGAAAGTATTTGAGGTAATAACTTTGGGGCTTCTTTTTTTCTTCTTTTCATGCTTTTTGTTTCTTGTTGTTCTAGGTTAAGGCCAAAGATGTTTGTTGGCCTGATGTAAAATTTGTTTGGGACATGCCATGTAATAATAAAAGAAGGGATCTATATTTTGCAGCTCTATGTTGTTCCTGATTTATTGATTGTTCAAATCAAAGCTTTGCCCTTTTTTTTCCCCAAATGTTGCAACTTACCTTCCATCTGGTTCTCTTAAATAATTGGATGTAAAAACACGTGTTCCCTATCTTAAAAAAGAAAAAAAGTATGTCTTCCTTTACATTCCCCCTAATTTTTTATGATTATTCTAAAATACCTTCTTATAAAAAGGGCAAATGTGAAAACTCTTCTGCATCAATTGCTTAACAGATTTGAGTTGAGAATGTATATCTAATCAATTTGAATAATTATATGCTTTTAAAAGCAACAAACTGGAACTGTGAGAATTTATTACAAGTTTACTCTTTTGAGTGATTGAAAGCTTGCCATGAAGGATAGTTTTTGTCTGTAGTCTTGATCTAATTGCTAGTGGTACTTGACTTACTGAAATGGCATGTGTGCAGGCCCTGGATACGCTTGGAAGCACCAAATGGAGGGTGAATAAAAAGGTATTTTCTGTGGTAGAGGGTATTTGGGCTAGTGGTGGCAACATTGCAGGCTTGGTTGATCGTAATGATGTGAGCACATCATGAACTTTTACTTTTTAAAATTTCTTTGTTAATTTTGGTTTTTTTTTTTTTATTCTGCTACCTAACCACTGCTTGTATGATACTCTACCTAGAGTGTTCATACTTACTGGTTAACAGTATCACATTCTAATGGTTCTGACTTCGTTGAAATCCTATGAAATCTAGTGTTAATTATTAACATATTTTATGATGATCAAGAAGCACCCTTTGAATGAAAAGGTCACCCTATTTACCTTTCTGCATGCTTGCTTATTTGAAAATCATGCCAAGATTTCCACCCTACCAATTTAACAACTGGTTGACTCCAACCAGTTGTCTTTTTGGTGATATTCATGTGGAATCTCAGTTGACAATTAGTCTAGCATGAATGAGCCTCTTTACATTTTAGGCTGCCCCAAAACTATGTTCTCTTCCCTTTTTCAGGCAACCAATCCTCTTAAATTTTCATGATTATTTTACTTAAAGGCATAAAAAAATACTGCAAATCAATATTATAACAAATTCAAATTTTTAAAGTGTTTACAGTCTGCTTTTTTCTTACACTGCATGCCAAATCATATGTAGCCAGTTAATTTATTATAGGGTGAGTATTTATTCACTACATAAGTATACCTTCAATGTGTTATTTTAGATTCCTATACCAGAGAAACCTCCTTCAGAGGATTCAACTGAAATTCAAGAGTGGAAATGGAGTGTGAGAAAGGCAAACAAGATTAATCGAGAGAGACATTCTCAACGATGTGACACTGAACTCAAGCTTTCTGTAACTCTCTCTCTCTCTCTCTCTCTCCCCCCCCCCCCCCCCCCCGGTGTATCAGTGTGCATTGCTTGATGGCTTGATGCATTTGCCTGTCTGTGCATGAGTGCTCATATGTTTCCCTTCTGGTTTTTGTTTCATTTTGTGAGTACGATTCTAAGAAGCTTGTCCTATGGCAGGTGGCTCGGAAAATGGAAAATGAGGAAGGCTTTTATTATCCTCACAATCTTGATTTTCGAGGCCGTGCGTACCCCATGCATCCACATTTGAATCATCTAGGTAACGATCTCTGTCGAGGAGTTCTTGAATTCGCTGAAGGACGACCACTGGGGAGATCTGGGTTACACTGGTTGAAAATACATTTAGCAAATCTTTACTCAGGAGGTGTTGGAAAGCTTTCCCATGATGGGCGTCTAGCATTTGTGGATAATCATTTAGATGAAATATTTGATTCAGCAGAAAACCCTATTAATGGTAACCGCTGGTGGTTAACAGCTGAGGATCCTTTTCAGTGCTTAGCTGCTTGTATTAATCTGTCAGAAGCCTTAAAGAGCTCATCGCCACATAGTGTGCTCTCCTACCTGCCAATTCATCAGGTAAATCTTCATTATGAGCCTTGAAGAAGATAAAATGAACATTTCTATTTATGTTTCTAACATATGATAATTAAATTTCTCTAGGTTGCTTGTTGAGTTACATTCTGCACTTAAATCTACATTTGTACTTCGAAAAGCAATTGAATTAAATAATTTACTTCTCTCTGTAGCCATGATCATCCACTTTGAATAGTATTTGGATATAGCATGGGACATCCCTGTATCTAGTTCTTTAGACTTCACATTTTCCTTGTGGAACAGGCATCAAACTTCTGGTCATTAGTTGTTTTTTGATGTGCAAGGATCTGACTGTTTTATAGGCTTCCAGCCTTAACTAAGTGGCACCTGCTGCTGGACCTTCTATTGCTAGTTTGCTAGCATGTCTAGTTTAATATATGCCACTGTCTTTAAGGTTTCAATGTCACATTTTTTTTCTTTTTTTAGAACCTAAAAGTTGATTGGTAATTTGCATGATTGATGGGGGGGGGGGGGGGGGGGGAGGACTTCTGGCCAAAGAAAATTAGGGGGAAAACATATTGAAATATACTGTTATCTGATATCTTTAGAATTAAACTGTGACAGCAGAAAATTCCTTTAGCAAAGTCCTATTCTACTTGTAACAGTTTCTCCACTACTGGCACTTTATACCCTCAGGAGAAATCAGTTCTACCAGAAAGCTCCTTATCATCATAGTGTACTTGATCAAACAATCGTTTGTCTAAGTAATCTTGTTAAATGTAAGAAAATTAAGGTCGCTACCTTAAAATAGTAAGATAGTTTGAACTACTTTTTTGGATAGAATTTTATCCTTTTGAATATTCTAAGAGAGCACGTAGAGCACCGTTGTATTTTTACCATATCTGCTACACATCTTTTTTAAGCTTAACACTTATGTCAATGTGATTATACGTTCATTGCTTGTAGTGACCTTTTAGTGCTGCTACATCTTCAGATAGTTGCTTTTATGAATGAATTACTGGTTAGAAAATATCTGTATTATTTTGGTTCTTTTCTTCCTCTTTACGGGCATTGTTTATCAGTTTTGTTTACACATCTGAATCTTATGCCTTTTAAATATGTCTTTGCATGAATATTTTTAAAATTTATCTTCTCTTAGTTGTTTAATTGGCTTTATTGTTTCTTGTTTCTCATTTCTCTTTTTTTTACCCTAGCTGCTCCATCTTCCTCACCCTCCTTTTCTTTTTCTTCTTTCCCTTAAATTTCAATACAGGATGGTTCCTGCAATGGCTTACAGCACTATGCAGCCTTGGGAAGAGACAGTGTATGTTTGCTGTTTGTAATAAGCATTTTTTTCCTGTTCTGTATAATCTACAATTCATGTTCTTATGCTTGGGTTACACACACACACATACATGTATATGTTTTCTTAACACTGTTCTGAATAATCTAAAATTCATGTTCTCATGCTTGGGTTACATATATGTTTTCTCCATATAGTTGGAGAACTCTGAAGTTGTGTTCTGGACATAAATAGAACTTAACTTGCATCTAGGCCTTATATCCTCTACATGGTTCCCCTCTTTTCTAGTTTTTCCCCAAGTACTGAGATTTTTCCTTGCTAGCCTCATTATCTAATTTTTTGTAAATTCTGCTATAATATTAGAAGCCTTGCACTGTATGAGTAGCTGCTGTAATTATGCAGTCAGATTTTCTTTCCTTTAAGATATTTGGTTGGATGCCTTTATACCTCATTAACTGGTTTCTATTTCTAATCAAACATGAATCTTATCTTTTGGTCTTAAACTCCCTGAAGTTTTTTAAGTGTATTTCTCTTCCTCATGAATGATATATGATTTGAACGTGAAATTGAATCTTACATCTTTGCCTTGTAACTATAAATTATAAATGTTGGGTTGGTTTAAACTCTCTTAGTTACAAATTATTACCCAGTAATTATCAGCTTATCATTAGCCTCTTTTTCTGCTATGTTAGTTATTAAAAGTGCAGCTATGGTCTCAAATCTTTTATCTGTTTTCATAGTTGGAAGCTGCAGCTGTTAACTTGGTCGCTGGAGAGAAACCAGCTGATGTTTATTCAGAAATTGCTGTGAGGTATACTAAATTCCATTATTCAAACCTGGCAAGTAAGCCATTGGCACTGCAGAATTCCTTTTAGTTATTATCTACAAAACTAGTAACGGGGCATGAAAAGCTTGCTGCATCTCAACTTTTGTTGCTTCAGTCAGAGTTTTCTTGTTGATATTGTTGGCCCCATTTATTTGTTGCTTAAGGATGAGGAAAGGAGTAAAAACTAACCAAAACACAAGCATACTTCTTCTTGCATTGAAGTTAAAAAAATCAAACTTTTATTGTTTAATCCTATAAAAAAATGTTATTTTCTTGTGAATTTAAAGTGCACTTTGCTTTGGATAGCAAAATTATGGGGGAAAAGCAACAACTGAACAGAGCCTTAGTCATTGGGGAAAAGACCGCTGGATATAGGTAGTGTTGCTTTAAATGAAAATTTTACACTTGGTAGAAGCATGTTCATAGAAGAAATCTTTTTCTATATAAAGGGATGCTTAGAAACTAGAGCAACGTGAATTATACGATGTAGGAATTTGATTATGGATTAGATATATTTGGTTTGGTAGGCCAAAATCAGAGAACCTGTTAATATAATTTTGTGATTGTATGAGGTGTAGATAAAAGGAATTTTTAGGAGAATCATATGGTAAATCTTAGAATAAACTCAAATAAAATAGCCTGTCAAACTCGAAGGCTATGTGGATACTTTGTGATTTAGTATTGACTTCAGAAGCTACCTTTGATCACTTATTCTCTGCAGTTTGAAGTTTGTAAAATTTAGCGTGTGATAGATAAGTGGCCCTAAATGCAAATGCGTTAAAATGTTGAAGAATAGATAAGATATGGTTGGAAGAGTTTCTGAGCAGCAGCACAAGAGAGTTTAAGGATGGTTTCATAGTTGTAAGGATACAGGAGGAGACAGTTCTGGGTTGCAATAAGGTTAGAAACGCCAAGTACCTGAGCACTGTTCTGAGCATATTATATGAACACAGTTGGTTTTGGCAGCTTTTAGCAGATGATTGAGCATTTGATAACTGAAGGGGATGAGGGGGGTGGTGTAAGATGAAAGGATTAAGTGAGTTGCAAGTGGCTACATAGAATTATTTCAAGAGAATCAATTGAGTTTTTAATGTCAGAAAATTAAGGAGAAGAAAGAGAAAATAATCAATGAGAAGTTCTGAAGACCACTCAAATTCTCGCAAGACAAACTCATTATAATTTATTCCAATCTAATTAGATTGATCATGAAAGATGTGGATGCAAGTAATAAGAGATGATATGAGAGTTAAGGAAGTAGATGAAAATGTTATTTTTTATAGAAATGGGTGGTGCAAGAAGATTCAAAACTATGATCCTTTCATACAGCCGACCCCAGAGTTATGGGATATAAGGCTTGGATTGTTGTTGTTGTTGTTGTTGTTGTTGTTGTTGTTGTTGATAATTGATAACTGGTTCGATGTTTGTCAACTCTTACAATCTTCTCAGTCTTCTAGGAGAAGAATTTTTGGGCAGCTACAAAACATGATTATTAAATTAACATTTAGACAGTTTGTGGTTCAATAACTGAACCCTTTTATTCCTAGTAAATCAATCAAGAAATGCAGATGAAAAAAATAAAATTGGATCATGTTCTTAAATTTGAAAACAATGAGAAGAGACTGCTCATCACTACTAAGGACAAACTATTACAAAGAATACTTGGTTTACTACGAGCATGTCATGTAACCTTGAGTTATTGTATTATCCTTGCTTGGAGGCACGTAGATGTGTCTTGAGGGCACCTATGAAGCATGGATACACAATAACCTATGTGCCTGTGTCTGTTTCAAGTATGTGTCTGATACAGACACACCTTTGATAAGTTGGGTATATTGGAGTTGGTGGATACAATACAGCCAAAAAGCAAAAGAAAAAAGTCATATGTGGTAGGACATTAAGAGGGCACCAGACAAGGAGAAGGGTTTTGCTTTCATCATTTGGCTTCACCTTAGATGACTTGTGGCAGATTTCTAATGAGTAAAATGAATGGGGTTTGGGCAGACTTGTTAGTTCTGTCTAGAGAAAGAGAGGGAAAGTATCTAACTGAAGGGAAGAAAGTTTGTTGCTTAAAAGATGGCTGTAGTGAAAGTAGTATTGTAGAGGTGTAAGCGTGCGAGGTTAAGAAGATCATAGTATCTGACTTTTAGGTTTTTGATTAGACTGGTCTGGGCATTTTTTGGGCAAAGAGTTCATTTATGCTTGGGTATATTGTGTCTTATTATTAGAATTAATGGTTCTTTTAAAGGGTTTTACTACTAATTTAGGTTTCAAGATGTATAAAATCCAATCTCAAAAACAATTAATCCTGCACTTAGTAGTAAATAGTGGTGGCATAGCAGTATCACGGCCACTATTTCACTGTAGCAGCACCCTCTGCTGTGATGACCGCAATGATATTCATTATCTCTGCAACCACGATAAACGTGACATGACTGCATTTTCAATCCCTGATCCTGCATATGAATTGGGCCTTTGGGATCAAAATTCCATCTTGGAGGCATGGTAATCCTGCTTTTTAAAGACTGTCTTTTTTTGGATATTTGAAAATTTTACTTCAAAAATTCAAAGAAGCTAAACAAGACTTTCTACGTCTTTATGCTTGAACCAGTGTTTTTCCTGTAGCTTGTGGCCATATATGTGCTTCATAGGAGAGCACTTTTTCAACATCATTTTCTTGTTGCCTAATCTTTAGGTGTTATGTCAGCCTCTTCTCTCTTTGCTGCTGCTTTAATTTCTGGAAAAATTTTCTATTTGTATATATTCTGAAATAATATACTAAAAATGAGAAATAAAGAATTTCTCTATTCCTCATCTCTATTAATATCTTCCTGGGCTTGGCAGGGTTCACAATATAATGAAGAGGGACAGTAACAAGGATCCTGCAACAAATCCCAATGCTTTATTGGCAAAACTCTTAATTGATCAGGTTGGACTTCCTTGGTTCTTTTGAAACTCAAAATTACTAGATTTCCTTGAACAGTTAACATCTAAACTATTTATAATTTATTTTGAATTAGGACTTTCTTTTCTTAAACTAACAGCTTAAAATGTTGGAAACTTTCAGGTTGATCGAAAACTAGTTAAACAAACGGTAATGACCTCAGTATATGGTGTCACTTTTGTTGGAGCACGCGAGCAAATAGAACGAAGATTGGAGGAGAAGGGTCAAATAACTGATGATAGAGTGCTATTTGCTGCAGCTTGCTATACTGCTAAAGTGAGCAATCCATTTAATATTGTGTACTTATGCATGCATGAACAATGGATGTACAAACTGTGATAATCTCTGTACTATAAATAAATGATACTGGGTTTCTGTGCTCATGCATCCATTTAGATTTCTCTCTCTCTTCAATTGTTCTCAAATATCCTTCTCTTGATTTCTTAACATTGGTATCTTACACTTTGAAATTGCAGTTGTCAGACTGATATAAAATGGGAGTGTTCTGAATTTTTTTTCTTTTATTTTGGGAGGGTGTGGTTCCTAGAACTGTTATATCAGCATTTGGAGGATGGAAGAAATGTTCTATTTTATGTGTGCATGTGTAAGTTTGTTGGTGTTTTTGTTTGCCTGTAGCCTTGGGAAAAGAGTGAATAATTTTTCTTTATATAACAATACCGGATTATGCTATTAATATTTCTGTTCAAATTAAAACAATTATACTTATCTTAATTTGATGCCAAAGTTATAAATATTTTAACAGGTGACATTGGCAGCCCTTGGAGAATTATTCCAAGCAGCACGCAGCATAATGGGTTGGTTAGGTGACTGTGCGAAGGTATGACTTCTTATATTACAAGAATCAATGATAAAAACTGCCTTATGGTAATTATGGTGCATTGAGTTCTAGTACAATTAATTTACTGGACTGTGAAATCCTTGTATTCTAGGTTATTGCTTCAGAAAATCAACCTGTGCGGTGGAAAACACCTCTTGGTCTCCCTGTTCTGCAACCCTACCATAAAAGTGAACGATACTTTGTAAGTGTTAGAGTTGCAGTGTACTGGATTATCAAGCCTGTTTTCCTATAAAAGTCTCATTTTGGTTAATCACGTCACTATTAAAGTAAACCCAGCAGGTTCATTAAGCCTGGTATGATCATAGCATGTCAGCAAAAAGGCCGAATGTTATTGTAGTCACCTAGTTTTGATCTCAAACAATCCAACGAGAAACTTGACCACTGAAAGGACCGGCTTTCTAGTTCACTGTTCCAGCTGAGCCTAGTCAGATATTGGTGTGGGAAGATACATCAATGTTTGGGAGGTTCCCGTGTGTTAAAATACTGAAGAAGGCATTTTCCTAAATCTTCAACTGGAATAACTTGAGGGACAAACCACCTAATTGTTTTATGCTCTAGTATCCATGAAATTACTATTCTTTTTCTCTTGAATGCATGGGCTAAAGATTTTGGTCTTTTTTATGGTGTTCATACTTCAGCATTACTGTTGCATGAGATATGTTTTATAGAATACTAGCTGTACTAGGTTTAGTCTTTCCATTAAATAATAAATTAACATTAGAGTAACAAAATCACTGCTGCTTTTCAGGTAAGAACTTCTCTCCAAGTGTTAGCCTTGCAGCGAGAGGGCAACTCAGTAAGTTCCTTATTCTAGCCCCTGTTTTGAGTTTCTATTTCTGCTTTGATTTGTTCTTAAGCAAGTAGAAACACTCATATTTTGTTAATACCAGGTACAAGTTAGAAAACAGAGAACTGCATTCCCTCCAAATTTTGTGCACTCACTTGATGGTTCTCACATGATGACGACTGCTGTTGCATGCAGGGATGCTGGTCTACATTTTGCAGGTCTGTCTTGTTAACTTTTAGTAGGCAGAGCATAGACCAAGATTAGATTTATTCATTTGAAAACAAGCAAATTAACTTGTATAGAACCTTAACTTAAAAATAAAATAAAAATAAAAAAAACCGTTGTATGGAGCCTTAACTTCAAAAAAAACTTGTATAGAGCCTTGCCATATTATTTTAATAGGGGAAAGTTCTTTAAGTGAATACATTTCCCAAAAAAAAAAAAAAGGGAATGAAATTGTTATATGTGTTATAGACTTCTGCATATGTTGGGCGAAGTCTTTACTTTATGGTGTCCGTGCTTTCTTTTAAGGAATTTTCTTTTTGTTCTTAAATAAATAGAGCAAGGAAATTTAAATACCTTTGAATGTATTAAAGCTTTGTCACATTTAGCATTGACTTACAGCTTGGATTGCTTCAACTGCTGATTAGTATTGGCTGCATGTCCTCTTGTGCTACTATTAAGAAGTTTGGAAGCATGCTGATCACTTGCTAAACTTGGAAGTAAAAAATCTTTTGAGGATAATACTATGAGTTTAGTAAAATCTTTAGTTTATTTTGCTGGTTGGCCTTATTCTCTCAAAGATGAAGGTGACATTCTGATGTGTCACCACTAGTGTGTCATGGTTGACGTATACATTTCCTTTATTTTATCAGAATTTCTCACAGTAAAACCTATAACAATCTAAACCCCTTAATTTGATATCCATTTCCACTACATTATTTACAATACTTTCTTGTGATTGTGTATGTTTGTAATGAAACACTTGACAGAAAAATATTTGTTGCAAAAGTGAGCTTGAAAACAATTTTCTGAGTATATTGTGTGTTATTAAGATATATGTTAGAAAAAAGTGAACCTGCTATATTTAGTATTTATACTGTTTGAAGATCATCTGAAATAACGTTTTTCATTTGCATTAATTCTCATATCCTTATGAAATAAATCTATTTGCAGGGGTCCATGACTCCTTCTGGACACATGCATGCGATGTGGAGAAGATGAACCAGATACTTAGAGAAAAATTTGTTGAGCTTTATAGCATGCCAATTCTTGAAAATGTAAGTGTAGCGATCCCTGTCTTTCTATTCTTAGAAAGTAACCCATAGACAGAATATTTGATTGGTTTGTTTGATTGCAATGTAGAGGGAAAATGTTTCCTGTAAAATGATTCTTATGTTGCGTTTGTTTTCTTTTAATTTGAAAATTAACAATTATATTTACCCACAGTATTCTGAATTTTGTGTTTTTGTTCGTTTTTATTGACTGTATTAATTTTACAATGGTTCTCCCCAGTTGCTTGAAAGCTTCCAGACATCTTATCCATCATTGGTTTTTCCTCCCCTCCCAGAGAGAGGCAACTTTGACTTGCAAGAGGTTCTCAAGTCCCCGTACTTTTTCAACTGATTCTCCGAGTGGAACAATATTTGTATATCATGTGCTGAAACATTGTTAGCTTGTTGTACATTCTTTTGCCCTTGACCATCAAGACGTTTCAGTGAGGAGTAAATCCATGTGAGACTCAACTGAAACTTGGGAAACGAAGGCCAGACTGCTTCCAGCTTCTGGTTATCCTGATTTAGACTGTGAAGGACTAGAATTACCTTTCCTGTGGCTGATAGTTACAGGGAAATGTTGTCTCCGGCTCAGAGGAACTGTTACTCGGAGGAAATAGTTTCTGCTTAGTGTTAATTATTTCTAGCACATCGATTGATACTTATTGGCAGGCAAGAGGCGTCAAAAGATGCGAAGGACTTGCAGCAAACTTTTATATGCTGCGGAAGGTGATCTCCGGATAACAAAAGATTTCTTTTTCTTTTTTTTTTTTTTTGTACTAAACAAGCAATTGTTTCTATTCTTTCATGTCTGCACTTGTTGTATCAAGGATGAAAAGAGAATGCAGCAGGAACACGAGTGCTACTATGTACTTTCAAATCAAAAGAAAATTTTCTTATGCGCTACCACTGTACTTTTTGAACCACTATGACATGCCTGCCTGCCTGCCTGCATCAAACCAACTATGCAAAACGAATGAAAATTGGTTGATGAGATTAATACATTAAATCAGAAACACTCTGGGAGACTCAGATACATTTTCTTTAGCTTAAACAGGCAAATATTACATGCAATCAAGTGAAAACTATGATATCTTATGTTTGCCTGCATTAATTATTACTAATATTTCATAAACCAGAAGTATGGCTGCACAAATAATATTATGAAGAGAACGAATCCAACCATAACTGGGTGATGATGCCCCAGTTTGTTTCACCGAGTGGCATGCCTTGTCAATAAACAAAAACTACTATGCCCCAAAGCTAAAATTCTTTGTGGAAGTAAAAACTGAGATAAAAACCTCTGTATCTTGCTCCTTGTTAGCTTGAGCTTGAATTTGCTCCTTCAATTGAGTTAATTTGACAACTTTTCACTTCTTTGAACCTCATATCGAACCGTGGTAGTGTCATCCACAAGGATCTTCCAAGCATCCAACAGCTCGTTTCACTTCTAGCATCCACAAACTCCTTGGCTCATCCACAGATCTGAAAGAAAACCAAAAAATTATTCCATCTAAGCAAATGGAGAAGGCAGAAAAACTTCCAGAGATGGCAACACCAAAAATACATAACATTTCAGCCTGCATTTTGAGCAATAAAAATCATTGAATGTAAGTGTTTAACAGGGATGCTCAATGAGGCTGAAACATAACTCTTCGAATGTCAATTTTGGACAGGGATGAACTAAAAGCTAATCATGCTCTTAAAACAGCAATAAGAATATCCAAAGACAAGTAATGGCCATAACACATTTAAAATAGAGAAAATGCAAGTAACTGGAGGCATTTCACGGTTTAAAAGTAGTTACACTTTTGGGCAAGACTAAAAGGAATAATGAAGTTGTAGAGAATAAAGTAGCAACTGTTCACAAAATCTGCCTTTCTGATGTTTCTGTCACAAGCACTTACCTTCAAAAAACTTAAAGAAGTTGCTTAAGCAGCACAGACAAGCTTGATTTAAGATAAGGATATTATCAGAAGAGATAGATGAATACAGTCATTTACAGAATCTTTATGTATGCATAGGCAAAGGAATTTGATGCAGGCTAGAAATTTGATCACCTTAAGAAGCAAACACCTATGAAATGTTTAGGCGGAATGCCCAGAACGAGTTTGGATGTGAAATGACAGAAGAGCAAAACGATGTTATAGGTCCACCAGCAGTTTACATTCCCACTTGCTTCATCCACAATGACCATTTAATAGCCTCTAAGAACTTATCATTCTTTCGTAGTGCAGTGATTAGATTGTTGTAAGTTATCTTATCAGGCTCTATCCCATTTTCTCGCATTTCCTTGATCAGACCCACAGCATCTTCAACCATTCCAGCAATTCCATATGCCTTTATCAATGTGTTATAACTGCACAGATCAGGTCCTAGTCCACATTCTTTCAGTTCAGTAAGCACAGTTGCAACTTCATCAATCCATCTTCGTTCTCCATAAATATTGATCATAATGTTGTATGTATACTGGTCCAAAGCACAATTTGATTCCTTTATCCTCTCCAAGACACTTCTAAATTTCTCCATTTGGCCTTCTTTCCCAAATGCATCCAACATACAATTGTAGGCTTCAAGGGACACTGAAAAACCATTGAATTGCATTTCTCGAACAGTTGATGACATATTCTTGAAGTCCTTATTTTGACCATAGGCAGCTATAATAGTATTGTAAGTGATTACATCTACCAAGCCTCGAGTTTTTGCCATCCAGAATAGTTTCTTGACCTTCTTGAAAAGTTTGGCTTTACCACAAACATCAAGCATGACATTGAAGGTGATAGTATTAGGAGCAAAACCATGGTGAAGCATCTGATCAAAAACCTTGGAAAGCTCATCAACTGGCAAGGCACGTGCACAACAGTTAATTACACAGTTGTACATTTCCTGATCCCATGAAACTCCACTCTTCAAAATTCTATAGTAAAGACCAGCTAATTTATCCTGCATGTTGCACTTTTGATAAATTCGGAGCATGTCCCGGAAAAGATAAATGTCTGGGACAATGTCCTTCTGCTTCTCCATCATTTGTAGAACACTGCAAGCATTTTTTAAGGATCCAGCTTTAACATACATTCTTACAACTATGCTAAAGCCAATCATGTCCAAGGCAACTCCTGAAGATTTCAACTTCAAATAGAGTGTTTCTGCTTCAGTGAAGTGACCCATGACACTATAAATGTCAATCATTGTACAAATTACATGCAAATTAGGCTTGTTTTCAGCATTAGGCATTTGAGAAAATATCTTAACAGCATTATCAAGATCACCCAACTCCTTGCAAGAGCAAATCAATACATGATACAGGTTATCTTCAAAAACTGGATCCTTCCACTTTTTGCTGCCCAACACTTTAATTGCATCATCCACTGATCCATTTTTCGCATAAGCCATCACTAAAATGGAACATGAAGTCTGGTCATTTAAGACATGTTGGTAGAAAGACCCAATTAAAATGAGAGGCACTTTATCAATCCTCCCAGCACTCTCATATGCTTGCAAAACAGTACTAAGGATTGAAGAATGTTGACACCTCATCTTGAGCATATCATCAAGTGTTCTAATGGCACCCGCTTCGTCCCCATGCTTTGCTTGCAAAGTTATTAGCGTGTACAAGTTGGAGGAGTTAGGCTTGAATCCCAGCTGTTTCAGCTCCTTGTAATACCATCCTGCCTCCTTATAATTGTCAGCACGTCCCCAGCCCTCAATCATTGAACGGTAAGTTGTTTCATCAGGTTCTAATCCAACTTGCTGAATGCTCAGGAATACATGTTGAGCAGCATCCATATTCGATGATTTTCCATACCCTGTGATTAGTGTATTATATGCAACAATATTTGGAGAAAAGCCTGCTTCTTGCATTGAGACCAATACCTGCTCAGCCTCCTCTAACTTGCCCCGTTGACTATAGGCATTAAGCATCACCAACCAATTCTCAAGATTCAATACGACTTTATCTTCTCGCATAAAGCCAATAATCTCTTCGGCTTTGTCATGCAAACTTAAACGTGTATAAATCGTGATCATCGCAGAGTATGCAGACTGACAAACAATGCCAGAATTCCTCATTTGTGAAAATGCAAACTCTGCCTCCCTAACATTCCAACCCTTCTTGTAAAGTCCCATAAGCATGCCAAAAGTGGCAACATTTGGCCGAACCCCATGTTCCAGCATCATCCTAAACCACTTTGCACCCAATTTCACAAGCCCCCTTTTAGAACACGCATATATAATTGTATTGAAAACCTGAAAATTAAGTTCACAGCCTGAATCACCATTCGCTTGCCTAACCATCATTTCAGCTGCATCCCAATCTTCTCTCCTACCCAACACTCGAAGAACCAATCTATAAGCAGTCACATTTCTCTCTAATTTCCCATTGCTCCTCATCCACTCAAAAAATCTCAAAGCATTACTATCATTAGACCTCTCAAGTCTTTTCAATATAGAATTACAATGCTCCAAGTTCAAGTCAGGCCTAATAGCAGAGTAATCAACATCCAACCCACTATTATTATACACAAAAAGATCCACCCTTTCTATCTCATTACTATTCCTTCTGAAACCAAACCTGAAACCCACATTTTTTTTAATCCATTTCTTGGGGTTTTGAACATTTTGGCCCTCCACAAATTTTGGGTTTTCATTCACTAAATCATTTTTAGAAGAAAAAAGGGTTTCTCTATCGACTGGGTTTGGTTCAGGAATATGAGGGAATTCAGTTTCAAAGCGAGAGACTCGAATATGCTTGAGCCTAGTCAAAGAACTGAGCATGGAAGCAGCTTTACCGGCATGAAGACAACCAGCGAACGAAAAAGTAGAGTATTGATCAGGTAAATGAGATGGGTTTACATAGGAATTGAGTTTCTTTGAATCAACAGTGTCACAAGAAATGAACAATTTCACAGAAGCCATAGCTGTTATTGTAACCGTTCATCAAATTTTGACTCAGAAGAAGAAAAATTTATGCCTTATTTTTTGTGGATGAATGAAGTAAAGAAAAATGAGTGCAAAGTGAAGTTGTTTGAAGGAGGAGGAAAAATGAGAAAGCTTTTGTGCATACCTTGATGATGTGTTGTTTGGGATAAAGGAAGTTGAAGCAGTGGATCAAAATAACAGTTTCTGGATTTTCATTTGTTTTTCCTTTTTTAAGTTTCTCTCTCTATATTTCCTATTTTCCTTTTCCCCTTTTTCTTTAATTTAAGTATATTCCTTTTAATAAATATTAGGATATTCTTTAAATTTAATTTTTGTTCAATTTTTTGCTCTTTTTGGTGAGTTTTTTCTGTTTTGATTTTGTATTTTATATTTTTACTATAATATTTTACCTTATATAATTCATAAATTTTCCGTTTGAATACAAAAAATAATTTTTGAAACAAAAATAACTATAAACATTGAATTTAAATTTACTAAACACTGAATCATAGTGTTTAAATATATGTTAAGTGAGTGTTTGATCCAATTTATAAAAAAAATTATCTCATACAAAAGTAAAAATCATATGTTTAGTTTTTAAATTTTGAAAATTTGAAATTATGTTTTAAATATATTTAAATTTTAGATAAAATTATAAATCAAATCTTTTTCATGCTCGTTTAAATAACAAGTATTTAATAAATTTGTTTATATTTTTATTTTACTCTTTAATAATTCATAAAATCATAAAAATATTTTTTATTGATTTTATTTTTTATTCTAATTTAAATTTTTTTATTTTTAGGTTATTTATTTTTTCAAGTAAAAATTATAAAAAAAATTAATTTATTTTAGTTAATTATTATTTTTATTTGTTAAAATTTATAAAAACTAGATTATAACCTTTGGGATACATTGATTAATTTTATTTTATTTATGTATATATGCATAAACACAAATTAGATTTATGTTTATTTTTATTATTGTAAATATCATAACAAATAAATAAAGCAAAAAAAAATGATGAATTGAATTAAATTTGCTTTGGATGTTATTATATAGTATGCTCACTGGTGGACCATATTATTATTGGAGTCTTTGAAAAATCATTTCTTGTGCTATTTTTTTTTTTTTTTGGAAATTTTGAATAAAAAAGATAATTAAATTATAAAAAATTATTTGACATATCATTACTATTATAATCTTAATCAAAATGTTAAAAAAAATTAAAAGATAAGAAGATATATACAAAAAACTAATGTATATAAAATTATTTTTTAAGAAGGACAAAATATATTATTTAAAATAATATATTCATAAAAAATATTTACATACTTTCATGATCTTGATTAAATTATTGAATAAAACAATTAAATATTTAGTAGATGCATGTCAAAATAAAAAAATAAATTGAAAAATATGATCTTTTACGAATAAAATCACAATAGTAATATACATTTAAAAGAAAAGTTGCAAACTAAAAAAAAAATTTTGATGAAGGATACACGATCTATATATATGAATTTGAAATGACAAATATGAGGCATAAATGATTTTAGAATTATTAACTATTTTTTGAATTTAAAAGTAATATATAATAGATATGTGTATTTTTTAATTTAAAAAAAATCAAATAATAAAAGATAATTATAAGAAAATTTATGAAAATAAAATTATATTTGAAATTTTTAAATTTAAAAAAATTATTTGTAGATTGATTTATGATTGTAATGTATATTAGATTGGATATCTATTTTAGATTTTTTAAATTTTAAAAATAAATATTAACTTTTTATTTGAATTTAAAATATATCTTACATGTCATAAAAATAAGTTATACATATAGACATCCACATTTACATGTTTGTATGATAACATACCTTGTACTATATATATATATATATAATTATTAAAAAATATGTTTTAAGAGATAATATATCATTACATTTGAAATTTTTAAATTTAAAAATATATCTAGATTATTATGAAATTTATTTAGACATATAAAATATTTAAATTAAATTTTGTTACCAACAATTTAAAAATGATTGACATAGGATATAAAAAAAGAAAATTTATTGAGTAATTTTTATATGTAAAAAAAATAAAACTTAAAAAGATAATGTATTATTACATTTGAAAATCTTAAATATTAAAAATATATTTCTAGATTATTAGAAAATTCATTTAATTTAAAAAGATATCATATTTAACTTAAATTTTGTTATTAACAATTTAAAAATTATCAATATAAATATTCACATAAATAAAACTTTTAAATAATTTTTTGTGTCAAATAATAAAATTATTCACCTAAACGTCATTGTTAACAATATTTATGAGATATTTTTATATTTTATAATATAATATTATATATGATATGATACTATCCAATATTTTTCAATTCATGTAACATTTTTTTATTAAATTTATCAAATATTATTTTAGTTTTTACCACATTTTTAATACAGTTCTACTGAAACAACACTCATCATAAAAGTTTTAGTCAAACCAAACGGACAATAAAATTATACAAGATTATTGACAAAGAATATTAAAATAAATACCTACATGGATAGTGTTTTTTTCATTTTCTTTTGTTTTTTTTTAAATGAAACTTTTATGAAAATAATAAAAAATAAAAAATTTATTTTAAATATTTTAAATGACATTATTTATTTAAAGAAATTATCAAATATGTTATTATTATAATTTTTTAAAATCGCAAAGAAAGTTAATAGAATGATAATTTTCTTTGGTGTATATTAAAAATATAAAAAAATAAAATATCTATCATCATATTAATCGATTTATAAAATTAAAAAATTATCTTATTAATCTTTTTTGTCATATTAAAAAATTGTACTGTCTATTAAATAATTTCTCATTAAATACTTATCATGTCATAAATTCATATTTATTTGAGCATAATCATGTTAGGTTCCAATTTAAAAAAATTTAAGGATGAAATTGAGATAAACTTAGTTCATTAAGTGAAGTGAAAAAAAAAAAAAACTTAGGGACTTAACATGAAATATACCCCTCCAAATCCAGGATTACAAAAAGGTGCTGGCATGAATCCTTTTCAGTTATCAGTTCCAAGGGGTAAATTTGGAATTAAAGGAATATGCCAAACAGGCGCCACCTTCCCTCCTCGCACTCTCTCCATCGAAACTGTCCTAATGTAGAATCCCTCTCTCGTTTCTCCCGAAATTTTGAACAACCAAAAAAAAAAAAAGCAAAGAAAAGACCAAAGAAAACCCTAATCAATCCGAGAAGCGAACAACAATATTAATGGCGTCGAACTCCAATCTCAAATCTTCAGTTTCAAGAAAGCTTCTTCATTTGCTTGGAGACTTCAATTACACTCCCGATAGCATCCGAGTCCTCACTGTAACTTCATTTTTTACTCCCTTTCTTTTCTTTCACGATTGTTTGGCTTCCGGGAAACGAGAAAAAACCAATCCGATTCCTAATGTTTGTAATGATTTTCGAAAACACAGAATTAATTAAATTTTGGTAAATTTTGTTGTTTCAGGAGTACGTTATTGTGCTTGTTTCTAATGGCAAATGCCAGTCTGAAGCAAAAGCTGAGTTGGAACCGTTTCTTGGTGATGCTACCACCGAGTTTGTATCCTGGTAACCTTATCACGTTTCTTCTTCATTTTTCTGTTGTTACATTAAAGTTTGCTGCTGCAACGCCAAACATTTTCTTTTGTATAGGCTATGGGACAGTTTATCAGAAACTTCCAATGATTCAAATGCAAATATGAGCTCCTCGGATTTGGAGAACATCACTGGTGCAAGTTCCACTGAGGCTAATGATGCTTCTGCCAATAAATCTGGGTCAGGATCAGTTGCTAAGAGTCATTGCCAGTTTCCGGTCTTTTCTAACACTTTGGATGAGGAAACTAATGAGTATGCTTCGGCATTTTGTTGCAAATCTAACGAAAACTATAGAGCATTTGAGAATAATCAAGATGGGTCCCTAAATGGCAGTTCATTTAAAACGAAGCCCTTTGCTGAAATCCTGCTTCCTCCTCTTGAGCAACATGTGCAATACAAGAATATTCATCAGAGTAAGCCTTTCCCTATCATTTTTAGTTATCTGTTAGCTATTATCTGTGTCTAATTACTGAACTTTGGGTGCTTTTGAAACACCACGTAACTGACTAAAAAAATATAATATTTTGTCTTAGCCTTCTCATGGACCAAACAGCAAACTGCTTTCTAGGGACATTAGATCTTAAATTTCTGCTAATTGTAACATCAAAGGATGTCTGCTTACGCTTCACTTGTTCATTGCTCTGTCTTGTTGGTGTTTGCGTATTTTAAATGCAGTAAGATTTAATCATTAATGCATATAGTGCATTTATTTGGTATTAAGTGTGTGTTTTCCCTGTTATTGCTCTGCATTAATTTTATTTACCAAGACAATTGCCTGATAGTGATACCCATAATGATCTAAAATGGCTCTCTCTAAGTTTTACTCTTCTATCAGATAACTGAATATTTTGTAGAATAGCTGTCGAACATGGTACACTAGTGCACAAACACATGTTCTTGGAGTTCATCTGTATGAAATTAACCTGAAAACTGGGATCTGAAGGCTTTGTGTATGGGTTTTTATGCAGGAAGGCTGCCTTTCAAGCATTTTCAGGAGACCAATGTTGGTGGGAGAAGGCTCTTTTCCAGGGCAGCTGGTGCCATATTTCTTCAGAAGGGAATCAAAGGAATCACACGTGGTAATGTTTGGGATAGATTAGGAAAGCTGACTGAAAATGACAATTCTGTGAAGGTTAAAGTAAATGAAGGTGAAAATATCAAGAGGCAAACGTTGGAACAGAATTCGCCAGGGCTTGGCCAAAATACATTGATGCCTACTGTTCAAGATGGCCTAGTCAACCAAAATCTGTCACAAAACTGGAATGTGAAAACTTATAGAAGCAATGGTGGTCAAAAGAGGAAATTAAATGATCTCATTCCTATTTCTTCTAGCACTTCAGATTCTCTGGATCATGAAGAAGAAAACTCCAGAAAATTTACAAGACATCCTGAAAATTACACTTATATGCTTGAAGAGAATGGCGCTTCATGTAAATCAGAAAAGCCAAAAAGTTACAATAAATGCTGCAAATTCACTTTTGATGCATTAGTAAGCCCCAGACCAGAAAAAATATCTCAAGAGAAGCTGAGCGTGGAAGCTCTAGAGTCTACTCAGACACTGAATTCAGATAGTGCTTTTCCAGCAGCAACTGGAGGAATTGGGCCTGTCCAAGCTGTAAGGAAACACCGGCTTGAGAAAACCATCAGTCACTTTCCTGAAGCTCAAATGGAGTTTGCTTAATTAACATACTTAAGATTTTCACTTCTTATGCAGCAACTGGTTGATATGAAATTAAGATTACGTCAACTTGAAACAGAAATTTCCAAGCTACAATCAAAACCAGTTAACGAGAATGGGTATCATGCCTTATCCTCTGGCTTTGGTAAGATCATTTCACATGAGATGCTTCTCTCAATGAATGAGTCTAATGATCTTTGGTTAAATAATTTCTTCGAATCGTCTATATGTCTTTTATGCTGTCTTTTAACTTGAAATCAAGTTGTTTGTGGCCTGTGGCTTGGCTGAGTTCTTTTCTAATGTATGGAAATGGATATAAAGTGACGTCAAGATACTTCATAATTTTTTAAAACATTTGATTGGTTCTGCTGTTTTAGTTTTGACAGAACAATTTCAACTTTGTTGTTTCTTGAATATTTTGGAGATGTCGAGATTCTGTTTAGTTGATGGATACAGGAAGGGAAATCAATTATGAAAATTCTTTTTGGTCTTTTATGTGAATTTTTGTATGTAGAAGCCTTTTTTTCCAGCCTCAATAATGTTTACTTTGGCTATTGCAGGTTCATTTGATCTGCTTAAAGAAGAGGTTGAGTCAAGGACTGTATTTGTGACAAATGTGGGTGAGATGAATCACTTTTGAGTCATATCTCTTTTACCTTGGAATACAATTTGGTTTGGTTGCTGCCGCCATTTCTTTTGGCTAAAATAACTAAAAAGCCCTTGAATTTTATCATTTTATTTAGATAAGTCCCTATAATTTTATTGCACTCAAATAAGCTATTGACCTTTAATTTGCACCCAAATAAGCTATTGATCTTTCCAAATAAGTCCTTAGCTTTTAATTTATATCCAAACAAACCTTAACATTTAATTTATACCTAAATAAACCCTCAACATAAATTAATTTTTTGTTTGAAATGAAGGCTTATTTGGATACAAATCAAACAATAAGGGCTTATTTGGGTACAATAAAAGTATAGGAGCTTATTTTAAAAAATGGAATAGTTCATGGGCTTTTTCAGTATTTTAGCCTTCCTTAACTTATGTGATATTTGTGCTTAGCCAAGCACCATAGTGAATTGTTGCTTCTTTTGTCATGAATGTGGGTATTGGTCTTGAGGATTTCTCATTGTTTATAGATTTGAAGATTTCTCTGTTTTGCCAAGAAAAAAGAAATCATTATAGATGTATATCTTCTATGTTCTTTGTGTTATTAATTTCTTTCCAGAATGATTTGATAGGAAGGTAATAGTGTTTGAAACTTTAATCATACACTTGGTTTTCATTTTTCATTTAATCATGGATGAAATTGAATTGGAAGGTTACTGATTCTTCCATTATGGTCAAACTGCGATAGAGGGCTTCATACCGTCAAATTCTATATTAGGATGTCAATTACCTTCCTTATTCTATTGTTTTTAATAAAAACTTATTGGTGCTGCCAATTCCTAGGAGTGATTAACTTTGAGTTGTGGTATAACTTAAAACAACTCAACACTTGACCTAAGAGGTTTTGTGTGTGTGTGTGTATACATACATACATATATATATATATATATATATATATATATAAAAGGTTATTTTATCTTATTTTGATTGCCAGTGCTATGGTCTTTACCAGTATCTAATATCCATAAAATGGGAGTAATAGAGTTGTGTCAAATGCATGCATTCCTATGATTTGATGGCTATTATATCTGTTGATTACTTTTAGAAGATATAAGTAGTAAATCATCCAGGTTCTTCTATTGACCAGAGCCCAATTGACACTGTAGAGTCACCTGCAACTGCACCGACTTTTTGTTTATAATGTCCGAAGTCAAAACTATTTTAAACTTGGTTCTGACAAATCTGAGAATCATTTATGGCGATAACTCGTTGTTAAAATATTTTTTAGGTTCATGTTGCGGTCACTCAAGATGCTTTGAGATCTTACTTTGCCAGGTGTGGAGCCATTATCAGAGTTGTTAAGTTGACTGACATATCAACTACCAAACAAAAATTGTATGACTGTCACCTGAGTTACAGTGTTGTAGTTAATCCACACTTTATTAAGTATTTTACGGCATGATTAAACATGACTGGCTCATCAGGTCTGCATACATTACCTTTACCTCCAAGGAGTCAGCGGACAAGGCATTGGCATTGAATGGGACAAATTTCTTTTCCAGGATCATATGGGTTAGTAAGAAAATTTAGTTGTACTTCATTGCTGATGCTTGGTATTGGAGAGGCTAATATAGTACTCTATTGTTATTCTAAATTCAGTCATGTTGGTAACTTTTTGAAGCACTGGGAACCTGAAAAGCCTGTTCTTTATTATGAAAAACAGCGCACTGAGTTTGGAACAAGATTAGAACTTGTTCCTGTCCACTAGAATATAAATGCATTTTGGCCATGCATTGGATTGTAAACATGTCCATAGAAAAATGAATCAGTTTTGGGAAATGTCCACATAGATGAGATTACCCTCGCATGTCTCTGTACGTTTTTTATAACAGTTAACAATTATGGGTGATGAGGGAATGGAATCCAGCTCAAAGAGTTAGAGGATACATGCACTTAGCATTCAGCCAAGAACCAGATATCTCAATGTGGTTAAGAGTTAGGGAAGAGGCAGTGATCACATATATATCATCCACAGCATAGTTTATGGGTTCTCTCGCCTTTTTTTTTTTTTTTCTCTTTTAACTTATGTTTTCTATTGTTGGAAGAGCCATTCTTGTTGTCTGGAGTAGTCCAGAATTGCTTTTTGTGAGAATAGCAAAAATTGTTTCAATGCAAGTAGTAAATCTGTCAAGTTATCCAGTCGTCCATGTGCTTAGATGAGGTTAGTAGCAATCCATGCAATAATTGCTGTGTCAAACTTTAATCCCTGAGCTACAGAAGGCTCTATAAAGGAAAATGACAAATTCAGAGCTATTTTGCCTAATCAAATAGATGTGCTATGGATTTAACATTTCATAGAACAAATAGTTTCATTACATTTGCATATTTCATTAAATTCATGCACCAAGTGTCTGGTACTCATGTTCACAAATTGCACGGAAACTTAGGTGTCAAGCATTTAGTCTCTCTAGTATTACTGCTGCTGCTGTCGCTATTTCATTCAGGTTAAGAAAAGCAGGAAAGCTAGCAGTGAAGCCAACCTGCTCTCAACATAGCAGAGAGAGGAAAGCTATCTTCCAACCAAAACACTATCACAACCCTCATCTACCTCAGCAAAGGAACTATGGAAATGATGTCCACAGTCAAAGCCATAACAGCGCAGAGAGATCAGAAGATTTTGATGCAGAAGCAGAATTATCAACTTAGCTAGCTGCATGGTTTCCGGCAATTAAAAGACAAGATGTTTGGAGGATTTAGACAAGGATCCGATTGGCATCTCTAACCCGTGTAAGAAATCATTTGACTTTGGATGTATAGAAATTTAATACAAATGGGTTCATAGATTTTTCTTTTTAAAGACTTTCAAGCTAGTGGTCCTTTGATATTTTGAAAGACCGATGAAGAATTAATGCGTTTTTTGCAGCAATCCAAAAGGTTGATTGCCTGAAAGTAATAATGCTTATATGGTTATATTTTATGCGGGTTTAATTATTTCAAATTAAAATTAAAAAAATTAAATATATCAAAAGTAATTATTCATAAATTATATACTTATGTCATAAATGTATTTGAAGTTATAATTTTTTTAATATTTACATTTTATTGTATAACTTAACGTATATTAAATATTCATGGTGTCAAAAACATATTAATGTCCATGTTAAATTCTTTCAATGATAGAAGTGTAATCGCCAAAAAATATTATAATTCAAAATTTAATATTAAAAATTAAATTTATAACATTAGTAATAATAAAGATCATAATTTTTATTATACTTAATTTAGACTTATTTAAATGATAATATATATACATATTGTATTTGTAACATAGCATATAACATATATAGGTTTTAAATTATTCTTAACATCTAAGTATTTTTATTTTTCTTCACATCAATCACATAATTATTGACATTTCTTTTTATATCAACCATGCAACCATGCATGACAAATGAGATGCTAAATTCAAAAGGGACAAGTCTCCGAGTTAACCCATTTCCAATAATTTCAGCACAGTTCACATTTCAATTGAAACATTTTGATGAATGTTGATTAGATATTTTTGGGGAAAGAAGAAATGGCTGTGGCTTCCACATGAACATTACAATCAAATAACAGAGATGCCTTATTCCTCATTTGAGAAACATTCAACCCAAATTCAGGAGGCACTGACTTGCTCCAAGCCAGGCATGGAGGTTCCTGACAGGAATGCTTTGACAAGCGTGAGAGCTAGTTTGGGTCTATGCAAGGGGACTTCATGCCCAGCTCCCCTCACTGAAACAAAGTTAAGTCCAGCATACTCTTGAGTCCATCCTCCAACCTGTTTGCCACTTACATTTTTAGTCTACCATGATTACTGCCCAAAATACTGGTAGCTAAATTCTAACTATATGGCATCGAATCAAATCCAAATATGTCAAGTAAAAACTAGTTAAATTACCTAGAGAAATGAAAGATTATGGAAACATGATGAAGTTGCTAAAGCAATTTACCTGTCCATCATCATACCAGGGGCGCCAAGGCCTCACAGTAGGAAGCTTGAGAGCTTCTATACTGTAGCGGGTGGATGTAACTGGGATTACAGCATCTGTGTCACCACTGTCAAATTGGTAGAATGGAGGGAAAAAGAAAACATCAGAAAAAATCATCTGAAGTCACTTCAACAAGAAAAGAAAAAACTACATCCATTATCTGAATTATGTAAAAAAGACATGAGCTTTGTTTTTACATAGAAAAATCCAAATGAAAAAGTATTGGAGCTAATCTTCTGATTACTCTGAAAAAATTTTTCGATGCAATCAGTTATTTTAACATGTCTAAATTCCAAAAAATGGTCAATCACTGTTGGATATGTCAAGCTGTAATATGTAGAGCCTAAACATAAATCTAGCATTTAAAATGAAACAACTAACAATAAATAATTTTTACCATTACCATTGCTGTCTTCTAGACAGCAATGTAAGCAACTATGAACACTTCCACCTTATAAATGACAAATTAAGAAAACAAAGATGCTAAGGCTCCGTTGGCAAACACTTTTACCTTTTGCATCTTTTTTTTTTTTTTTTTTGCAAAAAGCAAAATTTAAATGGAAAACTAGAGACATGGCAAAAAGTATTTACCAAACCGAGGCTAAGTTAATCCCACAGTTTATATTGCTAAATTTACCAACCTGAACACTTCTAGCAGCCATCAGTCTTTCATCAGTGGTAATAGTTGCATATGTACTATTATTTCCCACTATCAAATCTCAACCAGACTTTGGTTAGAGCCTATCTCAAGCATTCCAAATTGACACTATTACTGTCTTCTGGAAAAGTTTGTCCATCAAGTTTACTCATAGTAATTTTATTTTCACTTCATCTTCCTATACTTTCTAGTTGTGAAATCTATGTACAAACTTTACAGGATTAATGAAAGCATTTCATTTACTCAAAGTATATTCATGAAACATGAGTTGCGAACTTAAGCAATTTACATTCCTTCCACTCCACAATCAGAAAGTATAAATCAAGGATATAATGCGCTAAACAGTATATACAAATGAAAAGGTGAAAAGGGTGAAAAACAAATGTAGAATTATTAACGGAAAAAGCTAGGATGAGATTTAACAAAATTAAAGGTTACTAATAACATATACAGACTAGTTTTTATATTGATCCATTGCCTCAAATACTAAAGCACGAATGCTTGACCTATTATAATCCAAGTTAGACATGCTAGCTATATAGAAAAGCAACATCACAGATATAGGACAAACCTGAATATCCATATGCGAAGTCCTACATGTATAAGCTCACGGTAAATATCAAGCACAGTTCTTGGAGAATCCTTCCAGTTGATATTTACGATATCACTGCAAACAAAAAAAAAAGGAGAAGGAAAATCTTTTAAGACATATGTCTCCAAGTGAATTCAAAGAATGTAATTGGCTCAAAAAATTGCTTTTAAAGAAGCTGACTCTGCATTTTTCCTTATCAGCTTATTTGATGTGTCCTTTGAACACACTAAAAAATAAGTTTCATCTAGGGGCACAGCTAGAATATTTTGTTGGGTGGTCTAGTTACTTTTGGTTAAGGAAGGAATTCAAATCTACAAAATTACACCACATACCTGCACGTCTCCCATTTAGATGCTGCAACTTTTGGTAAAACATAGAGTGCCTGTTGCACCTCAGGTAAATTGAAGTACACTTCCGAGTGCTTCTCAGTGCAAGGATCATACTTTTCACTGAGCCGGCCAGCCATCTGTTGGATAAGATCAAGTTTCCTTAATGATTACAAACAAAATTTCAAATACTCTAGAATTTAGTGGCAATCAAACCAGCAGGCCTTTAAAACAAAGTTTAAAATTTTCATTTCTGGTTAATTTCGGTGATTGTTGTGGCCAATAAGTTTCCAACCATGCACTCTAGGATAGCTTAAGGAAGCTTCAGTTCTTGGAGATAAAATCTTAAATACAGATGAGAATTATCAGCTCCCTGCAGCAACTGTTACCATAAATATGTATATGATGATTTTGAAGATGATATGTGATAACTTATGGTTGAAATTCCTAAGGAATGAGGACAGAATAGTTAGATGTATTTAAAAGGAATGAGAACCACCAAAAAAATTAATGTTGAAGATTTTTTAATTATAGACATTGCTTAAGTATGGCATAGTTTCAACTGGAATGCTGTCAAAACTTATACCTGAAGTTAAATTAATTAGAAGAACTTTTATCTGATTTAAGAAGAGGAAAAAGATGCTTAAAATTTAAAGATGCAGAGGTATCTATGTACTCACAAGCCTTCTTTTCAGCAGCCACTTTGACTGGCTAACATTGGCGGAGCAGCTGGGAGTGAAGATGCTATATGGGTCAATATTTCCCATTTCTTCACTTGCAACGTCCATAATCTTGTCACAAGAACTTGAGAAGTGGATAAATGACTCAAAATCGCATAGTACATTCAATAGCTTGTACGTTTCATCAGATATCAAACCAGCTGACCATAGAAATTGAAAGAGCCCCAAATGGTCATGGTAATCATCAGTTAGAGCATTTCCAACCTGCATTACATGTAGACCTCTATGTTTCAGTTTGCTCAAATGATGCAAAACTACTTTCTTTCTAGAATAGAGTCTCTACCATATAACCCTTTAGATTAATTGTTTTTTGCTTGGTTGCCCCGTTGTATCTTACAATGGCTTGGCTTAGCTGTGGAACATAATGCCCTGCAACACATTCTTTAATGTAAAAACTACAACAACAATGTATTTACCATCCAAGAACAATTAAAATATAGAAAACATAACTGTTCAAAAAATATATAAAACATAAATATTGCAAAGTCCCAAAGTTATAAAGGGGACCAATATATTTTTAAAGATTAAAATAAGACAAATTGGTTTTTGTGATTTCAACACAAGTAAATTTTAGTCTAGCTTCACCTCATTTTACTTCTGCCATTGCCAAATCACTCTTTTGCACAGGAGAGCATCCGCTGAGTGGTCAACACTCATGCAATTGAAGATGGTTATCTCGTTTTGCCCTTCTACCCATCTTGCACTCCTTTACAGGTAAACTAGTTGTAATTACCAGTGCATCCAATATATTTTAGGTATTGGGAATTATCTTTCTTTTCCCCAAACCTGACTTTTATTACCAATTTGTGCTTTTCAATATTTTAACTTCTGAAATGTCCTAATTAGTAACTCAATAAAACACAAAAAGAAGTTTATTATTAATCTTAACTTAATGACAAATGGTCCTTGAAAGAAGACCCGCATAGTATTTGGCTAGAATAATAGAGCTAGAAAACCTCATTTTTTTCCTTGTTTCACTCATTGTGTTTTTGTAATCCAAAGGAAAAGAAATTGTGCTTTACCACATTTAAAACAAACAAAAATGACCATTTACCTCCATAGCTCTCTCCAGAAATGTAGAAATCCCTTTCTTTATACTGAGGAAAGCGCTCAAGCCACTTTAGCAAAAATGTCAGCGAGTCGTTAGCTGTACATCAAAGGGTGAGAAGGTACAATTACACAAACTAGCCAAAATAAAACCTCAAATCAAGGTATGAAGTAGAAATGCCTCAGCCCTACCAGTTCTTTTATCACCATTGTTAAGCAAATCAGAGGAAGTATTCGAATATGAATAACCAACTCCAACAGGAGAGTCAAGAAATAGAACGTTGGCAACTGCAAAGCAGTAAAAGAATCTTGTAAATAAGGGAAAGTTTCTAACATTCATATTCCCAAGCTGAAAGTACAACAGGTGTAAGTAATACTCTTAACGTAGATCTAAACAGAACAGCCACTTTAAGGAGGAAGAGGTAAAAATATTCTATAGAGCTCTATCAAATCTTTTCTTTTGGGCTCTACGGCAAGAAAATGATAATCACGTTGCTCAATCAATACACATTTGTCAGTCACTTGACTTTGTACTTTGGGTGTCTATTCAAGCCCATGCTTGTGTTGATTTGTAAGAGAGGGGAGAAAGAGGAAGAGGTAGCATGCAGGAGTGCAGCCAACAACTTTAGATTTGAGTGCTAAATAGATTCCGTAATAAGTTGGATTGTAAAAACCCACAATAGCCTAAGGAAAGAGCTTGAAGTTCATAGATGAATGATACACCCATAAAATGTTGGATTGCACCTGAAAACAAATATCTCTAGGTCATATTAAAACTGAATTCATTGGCAATGCCAACCTATCGTCCACCATAAAAATCATTCTCTTCCATGTAAGAAATAAAGCATACTGTCATATTAGAGGTTCAGGCGTTCAGCTAAATGAAGCAAAACAATTCTATTCCCAATTTTTTACACCTGCTATCAGGAACACCAAAGAGAAATTTTTTACTTGCAATACTGCTTTGATTTGCTCAACTTTCATAGTGAAGTTTTACAGGAATTGATTACCTTTATTCCAAGAGTAAGGGTTCAAGTAAAGGGTCTTTCCATCTGGCCTAATGTGAAATGGACCTATTTCCTCTGCTTCACCATAAGCAATGGATGAACATCCAGGCCCTGAGGACATGAAACTGTAAATAAGTACTATATTCTTTCCCCTGCTGAGAAGTATTTGTAGTGATTAGAAACCAAACAAAAACCTATTTCTAAAACAAAAACAAGGTAATGAGAAATACAAGAGCCAACACCAAACACAATAAATGAATCCAAAATATAATATTCCTATAAAAATTGTTCTGCAGATTTTAACTGGTACAAAGAGAAACAAAGCTAACCACATGACACAATCACCAATGAGATTTTTAGGATAGGAAGAAGGATATACGCAGAAAAAGAACATTGTGAAATCATAAAACATATTATTGGACATCCAAAAATATAGTCAACAATCAGTAAAAAGCACTAAGTACCATATAATCACAGCATAAAAGAAAAAGAAAAACAGTAAAAACCCGCATAATTAAATTAATCAAATAGTGCTACAGAAAAACAAAAAGTCAAAACAAGACAAGAATCTTAAAATGTTTCAAACTCTGACCTCCATTGAGCCAGAGAAGAAGAGGCTTGGAATCAGGATCCTCAGCAGCTTCCAAGAACCAATAAAACAGAGCTCTCCCTGAAACTTCGTTGACAGTAACATAACCAGCATAGTGTGCAAAGCTCACATTAAAAGTCTGCCCAGGAAGTTTATGAACCTTATCAAGTTTCTGTTGCGCAACTGAGTCTTCCAAAGAAGTTGCAATGACACAGCTAGCCAGAGAGAGATAAAGGCTGATAAAGATCAAGAAGGTCTTAACACCAAAAACCCATCTTGGATTTGCCATGAATGTTTTTGAGGTTAGTTAAGTTTAAGTTTGTTTGATTGGTCCTTGTTGGGTTTTTATACAGAGAAAGAGTTGGAACAGGGAAGCAAGCATAGCAAGATGGGTCAATGATGGTGTCCAAGTTGCTTGCTTTGTTGGCTTCTGTCTTGGGATTTATGCCAAGGAATGGTTGTTGCAGAAAATAGATTAAAAAGGTATAAACTGAAAACTGCTTTTCTTTTCTTCTTTACCATTTGGGATCGGAGGGAAAGGGATCAACGATTTTATTAATAATTTAACAAAAAATTTTTATGTAGAGATCTATAATAATATGATAATTGGAAAGCATATTCAACTTGAATTATTGCAAGGTCGGTCATTTTGCTTAGAGTGTTGTTACCATTTTTTTTTATAAATTTTTATAAATTTTTATATTTGATACATTGTTAATATATAAATTTTATATATTATTAATAAATTTAATGAATAAATTAAAAAATTTAAAATCAATTTTTATTATTTATGTTTTAAGATTTTTAATTTTTTAAAATTTATTTATTAATTATACAATAAATTATAATTTAATGATAGTATATAAAATTTATATTTTATTAATGCATTAAATCTAAATCATTTATTAAAATGTAAATTTAGTTCAGAAATGATTAGCTGAATAATATTACTTACTTTTTATAAAAGAAATAGAAATTTAAAAACAAAAAAAAATTACATATATTAAAATTTGAATATTATTTTTTTATAAATATTATCTTTTTTTTAAATAATTCTCCTATGAAACCCATTATGTGCAATTGACTTTTTCTTAATTAGAAAAGTATTGAATTGGTTTTATTGGAAATCAAAAGAAATTTGTTTATTTTTATTCTATACTAAATTTTGGCCCACTCTTAAAGTGGGATTACTTTTATTGAGTACTAAAAATTTTTGAAGAAAATAATAAAATAGAATAAGCATAATTGTTGTAAATAATAGAGTTACCCTTGATTCTTTGTAAAATCAATAATGAAAAGATTGCATCGATTAAGAAAGTAATAAATTGATAATTTGCATAATTTATTTACAGTCAATTACAATTAATATTAATCTTTGTTAAACTTAAGGGTTCAGGATAAGATTGAGTTAAAAATTAATAATAATACATATTTATTTTTATTTTAAATGATTGTTGGTTCGAGTGATAAGAAATTTAATATTTTTTTAAATAAAATCATAGTTTCAAGTTTTGTAAATAAAGAAAATAAATTTAAAAAAACTTATTTCTTTCGATTCAATTTGATTCTAAATTAATCGAGACTTAAAGTAATTATTAAACATCAAAAAAAAATTTTAAAAAAAACCTCTATCATCCCATATCATTATTATCATAAAAATCATGAAAATGTTTGTATATCATTATATTACAAAACATGAATTGTCTTTTTTATTTTATATATTATAAAAAAATATTTTATTTTATATTTTTCCATTATTTAAAAGGATAAGAACATTAAAAATTAAATTGAAATATTTCAAAATAAACATTTAACAAACAGTTAATTATTTTTATTAAAATAAGTAATTAATTTTTAATTATTTTTCAATTAATTGATAAAAACGTTCGAATTTGATAATTTTTTTTATGTTTAAACAAACCCCTTTTGTAAAATATATATATACGGCACAATTAAAATTAAATTGATTGTTAGCGTATCGTTTTTCTTGTATAATGTTGTATTTAGCCTATGAAATCATTGAAATTAAATTTTAGAATCTTTTAAAATATTTATATCATTAATTATCATTAATCATATATCTTTATCTTTTATTTTTTGTGGTTTCAAATATTTTAACGTCCACATTTAACATGCCATACTCATAAAGATTAAGAAATTTTACCCTTATATATTTAAGTTTTCGCATGATAAAGAGTGAGTATGAATGGTAATAGTTCTGAATTTGATTCGATTATATATATATATATATATATAATGTCATTGAAACTTAAATTTTAATGTTATTTAGATTAAAAAATAAAAATAAAGATTAAAATAAATAAATAAATTTAAGATGATATCTTATTTTACTTGAAAATTAAAAAATAAATTATAAAAAATGATCTTTGTTAAGGGTGAAATAAATATATTTTTGTGATTTAAAAAGTGACTCAACCTTTTTGAATTTATTTTATTAATTTTGAAATTAAAATCATTTATCTTTTTTCATTTTTTGTCACATTTATTTTTTTCTTGAATTTTCAATTCATCTCTGTTTAACAGTGTTTTATATTTATATATATATATATCATTTTTTTAATAATTGATTTGAAAATTAAAAATATATATCAATTTTTTAATCTCAAGAGATGAGTTTATAATTTGACTTCTAAGCCCTTAAATTTTTTTTTTTTTTGTAATTTACTAAAGAGAAAGATGAATCAAATTTTAACTTAATTTATATAATTACTCTTCAAATAAAAATTCAAATTTTCATATCTATAATTCAATTTGTTATCTATAATTTAAAAAAAAAAAAAAAAAAAAAACTTTGTATTGTTGTGCATGGTCCCAACTCCCTATAAAGTGGACGGCGTGGAGTAAGTGTAGGACAATTGGCACCCACATGCCATTGTTATTATTGCTTGGCCATGGTTTTTTTTAAGATAGATTACATTATCTTTCTACAATTTCGTCTTTACAGGGTTTACTTCGTTCAATTCGGAACTCTCTATAGTATATTCATTAGGCCTACCTGAGCACAACCTATGAATAATATCATCCTTTTCTGTTGTAACTTAAAAGGCTGCTTGTTTGCTTCTAAAGCATGAGGTTCAAATCGTAGTCAAAAAATATTTCAATTCTGTTGCTTTAAACACAAGTTTCAACTCATAATCCATGGTTTCATTCGTAGGAATATGCTGTTTCCACCAATTCATTCCTTCACTCATTCTCCTTCGTATCCAAACTTGGATATATATATATATATATATATACTTAAAATTTGTTGAACGTATAATTTTTAAATATCAATTTTAATAACATATTAATTTATTTAGAGAACTTTTTTAAATTGGAAGTCATAGTTTAATATTAAATTAAAAAAAAATGTCAATTTTAAATATGTACTCTTTCATGCCATTAAAAAAGAAAGAAACAGCCTCAAATAATGACAACTGTATGTTAGGTAGTCATTTGCTTGCCTTGTAGAGTACAGAAACTTGAATAAGCCAAGCTGTTTGTTGTAACCCCATCCCGTTGGTCTTGAAATCATAATTGCTTTTCTTTGCAAACTTCTTCCCATACAAACAACTATACCTACGTATGCTTTTTCTTTTGCAAAAGAAAAAAAAAACAAAATTTTATTTTTTTTTATGAAAAAATGAAATTTTATTTTAACGCAAACTTGATTTAACTTTTTTTTTTAATTTTTAATTCATCCATATTTACTTAACTCACTTAAATTCATTCAAAAAGATTTTATTAAACCCACAATTAAATTAATCTGATAATGCCCAAATTTGATTTCTTATTAATTGAATTTCAATTAAGATTTAAATCTCCTCTGTATCCTTGAATTTTGTAAAGCCTTGATGGGCTCGAAACGAATAAATGGAGGCCCATCACCTTCCTTAGCTGCTGGATTAAACTGTTCACCCAAATACTTTGTTTCGTTTCATTGACATTTCACACCAATAGAAACCAATTTGTTATTTTATTGACCATCCATCTAATCAAACTTGGAATATGTATCTCCATTTTGTTTATATTATTAGATTAACAGTTTCACCTAACAAAGATCTCACTCAATGGTCGAGCCAAACAAAGAAAATTCTCTCCTTCATTCCAATCCTACGGTGGAGATCACGTTTTTATGATTTGAATTAATTTCAATTGTAAACTTAGTCGAAACTCTAATTAAAATCTTTAGATAATGAAAACTTCAATTATTTTTTAAATAATAATAAAAAAATTTTTCGTTCTTCAAACTTTCAGTTTTGATTTACAAACATTAGCAATTAAAATTTATATTTGATGAATTATTTATATATAATGCTATACATTATTATTGAATTATATAATAATATTTTTAAAATTAATGTATTTTTATTTTAAGATATACTAACATTTACATATTAACAATACATCGTTAAAATATGATTTTATTACTTTCTACTTTCTTGCACGTTCCACGTTTAAAATTTCATCTTCCGAGCTTTCGTATTTTGGTTGAGTTAGAAAATGAAATACTACTTTGTATCTTTCAGTTTGACACGTAAATCCAAAGTCTGCAATGTCATCACTCCTACATTAGCTCCACAAGAATAATATACTAGTATATAATAATTAAGTCCAGTCTTTTTTAATTATTATTATTATTTTCAATGATTTTACCAAGTAAAAGTTGATGGAAACAAATACCTTTGCCAAACTCAATGATCTCACCCAAAACATCATTATTTTTTCCACTTTGCAATTCATCAAACCTTTTCCACATTGAAATTCATAAATATTTACGCATTGATAAAAATCGTTAAGGATATTTACAGAGAAACAGCATTAAAGTGTCTCATACATAACCAGTAGAAATGCACTTTTCTTTTGTGATCGTCAAAGCAGAATCGAGTTTCACTGTTTTTTAGACCTTAGTGGATGACCCGTAAATTTTATTTAGTGGATAACCCTTATTGCCTCGTGTGGAGATCTTTAATTATTCAAATTACCCTCGTTCTTCAATTGCGATAGTGCAATTGACTTCTCACAGGGAAAAATCCCGCATGCAAGGTATCAAGTTTCGTGATTTATTAATAAGTAATTAATTTAATTAATTAAAATCTTTTTTTTTTTATGAAAAAATATTAAATTTAAATTTTATTAATGATTATTTATCAATATCATTTTAAATATATAATTTATAATTATTTATTTTATATTATTATAATATTTTTTTAATTTAAAAAATTAAAAAATTTATTTATCTTAAATTTAAAAAAAAAAATCGTGATTTGACTAGCCAACATTGGTCCTTCAAAACGGCACATTTAGCTATATGTAACACATCACTTTTCTTTACATCTGTTCACGTTTGATTTCAACTTTCTACTCATTATCTTTTGTATTTACTACTCACACATTACTACTTTCATAACCATCAATCAGATCAGTAGGAAACTCTAAATGCGGAATCTACTATTTTTAATTATTGCATCCCTTGATGGACAAAGCTAACTTGTGTAATATGTTAAAAGAAATAGATAAACTATTTTAAAAAAAGCAATATAAAGATTAATAAAAAGTATATTAACCTATGTAAAATAAAAATTAATTTCTAACATTTCCAATTCTTAATTTAATTGATGTCACTTGGCTCATGAGTTCATACTTATTAAAAAATTTTTGTACATATTATAAATAATTAATCATCGTTATTTTGATGTTAAGATACAATTTCAAATGATTATAATTTAAGATTTTATTTTAAAAATTTTAAGTTTAAATCTTAAAATATATAAATACGATGATATTTGCAAATAATTATGTAATTTATTAGTAGAATGATAAATTTTTTGTTTTTGAGTTCAAATATTTTTAACCTTAAATATAAAAATATAATAATATTTATGAATAATTAAAAAAAATTACGTCTCAGTACTTAAAATTTTTATGTTTAAAAAATTTTTTTTAACATAACA
Organism: Durio zibethinus; assembly: GCF_047325235.1. Taxonomy (NCBI): domain Eukaryota; kingdom Viridiplantae; phylum Streptophyta; class Magnoliopsida; order Malvales; family Malvaceae; genus Durio; species Durio zibethinus. The sequence goes on along the minus strand of NC_143167.1, from coordinate 26,182,408 downwards.
AACATTTTTTCATCTGACTTAATCAAGGATCGAATTACCTTTGATTCTAATATTAAAAATGATAATTCAAATGATAAATACCCAAAAAAAATACTAATAAGAATGGTACATTAGTCAATCATTTAATAATTTAAAAGTTGGTTTGTCACTTAAGATTAACAATTTCTAAGCCTAAATCAAAGTCACTTTCAACATTTTGATGTACATGCAAAGCATTTTGCAACAAAAAAGCAGCCTAGCTAGCTAAGGAAGTTGCCGAGAAATAGCTAAAATTGAGCGGTGGCCTTGGATGTTGACAAAAAACATAGGCTAGCTAGTGACCATTTTTTCCATTTCAGCCACGAAATTGGACTGCAAAGACTACAGCGTAGCAGCATGGGTGAGTTTCTGGGTCGACTTTGTTCACCAGGTGTTACCAAGTAATTTCCTTGGCATCTTCATTGTCTGCCCCAAAAGGAGGCAAAGACAACTTGAAGATTTTGGTAATTCTTTTGTTCTAGTTACTTTCAATTTGGAATTTAAATTCTTTTGTCCTATTAATTACAATTTTAATTCTCTCTTCTCTTCAATGCATTTTAACAATTACTTGATTTCTTTTAATATTTCTTAATTATTAGTAGTAGTTTATTTGTTTCCCCTTTTTTTTCAATATTCCCATCTATCAATAAAAATTTACAAAAGATTATACTATTTTATATATAATGCCATCAATATATCTTTAGGTTAAAAAAAATCATTGATAAAAAACAAAATTTATCTTTTATGGATTGGACTAAATTTTGTTAAGTACAAGAAGTTACACTATGATTTATGAAAATAATTACTTTAATCCATTCAATTTTGCAATATATATGTTTGTATCCAATTTTGATTTAAGGATAATTTTATAAAAATTAAAAAAAAAATTAGAAGTAAAGATAAGAAATATTTTTTACGTTTGCAATCTAACGTGTAAATTAGTAAGAATCAAGTGAAAACAAGGTGAAAAAATTAGAATAAGAAAAAAATATAAATTAAATGAACTTGATTTTATGATGTTAAATTTTTATATTTATAAATAAAGTGAGAGAAATAAAAAAATAATTAAATAAAATCGAATTAAAATAAAATTAAAAATATCAAATTAATTTAATATATCGATATAAATAATTAAAATATTTTTAATTATTTATTAAAAATTAAAAAAAAATTACTATATCTTTTTTATCATTATATCCGTGTAACAATATTGATAAAGAGAAAAGAGATGTACATCATGCTCCTTTGTGGCTGTAATGAAGCGATGGAAAAGGTGTGGTATTTGAACCGTGTTATGTAAAAGAAGCAATGATTCTGCCTACTGTCAAGAATAATGGCAAGTGCAAATAAGGAGAAGAGAAGAAATTATTGTAAAGATAGAGTGATATTCAGGGACGGATTTATGTATAGGATTGTAGGGGCAGTTGTCCCCATTCAAATACTAAAATGTTTTAGATTTATTATAAAAAAATTCACAAATTTTAGAAATTTCAAACTTTGTTCCTATTAAAATTTTTTTTTATCATATTTGCTTGCATTAAATTGACAATCATGAAAGAAATTTTTTTTATTATTTATCTAGTAATTAAATATTTATACTTTAAGTGATAAGCAATTTTGTTATAATATATACATCAATTTTGAAAAAATAAAAATAAAAAACTTTTACAATTCATATAGATAAAATATAAAATGTGAATTAGTAATAATAAAAAATAAAAAAAATCTTCAACTAACTTGATTTTTGTGTTTATTCTTATTTTTCTTTGTATATAAAAATATTATTTTTATTATATATAAAAAATAAATATTTATTATTCTTCACATTATAATGAATAACAAATTAAAATAAATATTTCACATATTATATCTACATTTAAAAATTTTATAAGTAAAGCTTTTTAAATAAATATATATTTATATGTTTTTATATCTACAAATGTAAAAATTTTTATTAAATGAATATATATACATATTTATATGTATTTATATATATAAAAATACGTATCGAAAAATAATTTATTTATATTATAATAGTAATTAGGTTATATTCGTTAATAATTATGTAATTAATTTTAATTATGTAAATATTATATTTATGCATAAAAAATTATATTTTATATAAAAATTATTATACATGTTAATTTATTTAAAATTTTTTATATTAATTTATCTTTCATTGAAAATTTTAATAAATTAAGTTAAAATCTTTGCTCTGATTAAAAATCTTAGATCCATCTCGTCCGAGTCGATATAAGAGATGTTTGGTGGAATATAGAGATACAAAATCATTGACGGTGATGATGGAAATAACTAGATTGGTGCTTGCTATCTAACGCCATTATTGTCATGAATACACTAGTTATATAATAATACACAATTCTTACAAGAAAAATTAAAATTATAACTAACTACGACGGGTGTTTTTTTAAAAAAAAGTTATGTTTTTTTTTTTTTTTAAGTTATTGATAATTTTTTAAAAAATAAATTTTTTAAAAATGTTTTTATGAATTTAAAATTTAATTTAATTTTTTTAAAATGATAATACTTAATAAATTTGATATTCGAATTTCAAATATATATAATTTTTTTTAATTTTTAGATTATGATTATATTTTCATAAAAAAATTTGTAATAAATCTTAAAACTAAATTATTTAAATATTAAAAATTTAATGTAATCTAAATTTTAAAAAATAGTACTAACAGTAATTTTTTCTCCTCAAGAAATTAATTTTCTTTTTCATCAAGAAAAGAAATTAGTTGCTTGTTAAATTAGTATTATTTTGGCAAATACAAGTATCATTAACCTCTTTTAACTTCTCATCAAGCCATCAAGGGACGAAAATGGAATTTCAAAAAATTAAAGAAAAATGACAAAATCAAATTGCATTATAAAATAAATTAAAATAAAATAAAAGTTAAATAGCTTTTGTTTTGTGTTCTTACCAAGCAGAGATAAAAAAGAAAGAGAGAGAAACAGGGACAGCTCTTCTGCTAAACACCGTTGTGGTCACTGCCCGCAGAAAGTTCTCTGTGATTTTACCCGTTATAAAAAAAAAAAAAACCCAAAGAAGAAGACTTAAGTATTAAAAAAAAAGAAATATTTTATATCGAAAGGGTTTCTTGGAGAGAACCTTGTTTCTAACACCATCCCTTCTTTCAGATTCCTTCTCTTCACGTAATCGCTTTTGATTTTCCTTTCCTAGAAGCTTCCCGGGTTTTTCTTTCCTTTTCCTATTCGAAACCCTTTTTTCTGCAAACTTTTAGCGGTTAAATTCTGTTTTTTGTTTGTTAAGAAAATAGGGAAATTTGGGGGTTATCTGAGGATTTCGAGGTGGGGTTTTTTCTGGGTCCGTGTTAATTTGTTGTATTTGGTGGTGGGCTGGTGAGAATTAGGGTTTTGATGGCATTATAATTGGTGGGTCTGTTGAGAATTCGGCTTTTTTGGAGAAATTTCATGGTGGGTCTGTTTTGATTTAGGGGTTTGAGAAGGATTCAACGTTAAATTTGGGAAATTTATTGCTTTGATATACCCTTTCTGGGAGCCTTTGCAGCTTTCTTTGTGGTTTTGGTGAAATTTTCGGATTTTATCATTAAGGGCTGAGGTTTTGGTAAAATTTCTCCATTTGTTTGTGGGTTAATTTGCGAAAACATTGAATTCTGAGTGGTCGATTTGAGATTTGTATTGTAGTTTCTTGGGAGCTGAAAAGATGAGTTCAAATATCACAAATAATTTGATTTCTGAAGGAAAGCTTTTGGTTCATATAGCTGAAAACGGACATTCGTTTGAGCTCGATTGCAATGAAATTACATTGGTGGAGGCGGTTATGCAGTGGATCGAATCAGTTTCTGGCATTCACTTTAATGATCAGCTTGTTCTATGTGCAGACTTGAAACTTGAGCCTCAAAGGCCACTTTCTGAATATAAGCTTCCTGCCAGTGACCGTGAAGTCTTCATATTTAACAAGTCAAGGCTGCAAACTACATCCCCACCACCACCACCAGAGCAAATTGATATAATTGAAGTTTCAGAACCCCGGCTGCCTGCTTCTTCTAGTGACCCTCATCCTTTGGATGATGCTCCTGACCCTGCTTTGAAGGCTTTACCTTCGTATGAGAGGCAATTTAGGTACCATTATCACCGAGGACATGCTATATATGATCGAACACTAGCAAAGTTTGGTCATTGTGAAAGGCTGTTGAGGGAGCAGAAGGTTCAGGAGAGGGCATTGGAAATTGCAAGGGGCAATTTAGATCAATATTATAGGATGATTCGCCAAAATTGTTCTGATTTCATGAAGCGGTATAAACAACAACATCGTTATCATACTGATTTGTTGGCAATCTTTGATAAGGATATGCAGAAGTTGAGATCCACCAAGCTTCACCCTACATTGCAGACTGATACTAGGAAATGCTTATTGGATTTTGTGAAGGAAGATAACTTAAGGAAGTCTGTTGAAAATAGTAACAGCTCCCACAGGCAGTTTGAGAACAAAGTTGTACAACTTGATCAGATGTTTGGAGAAGTGAAGTGCAAGGTAGAGGAGTTGTTCACTTTGAGGGCTCCCTTGCCTATTAAGAATTTAGAACAAACCATTAAGGAGCATCAACGATACCTGAATCAACAGAAGAGCATTATGCAGTCTTTAAGGTTTGTTCCTTTGGTTTATGCATTTTTTGTTTTCATCCTAGTAATTTGAAGGGAATTTTGATTTGTACAACCCATCCCCCTTGCATTATGGTATGCAATTCTGATCTAGAGTCTTGATTGTTTATGCTAATTTGTTCATTTCAATCTTGAGCTTTTGATGTTTTCTTCTTTATGTTGGATACTTGTTCTCACTGTGGATCAATTTAAGATTTTGAGTGTTCCCCAGCTTTATGGGAAATCATTGCTTTTGTTATTCTTATGACTGTTGGTTTGCATGATTCACCAGAAATGTTATAATGAATGTTTAGACGCACAACCTAGGACAAATTTCTGATATGCATGTTCTCCTGGAAAAATAAGCAGGGATTAGCATTCCAGATTAGGAAAGAACTCAGCTGGTGTGTTTCTTGTTGATATTTAGGAACAGGCCCTTTGTTTGGGAATTCAAAATGGAAATGTGAGGAGCTAGAAATTGATGACTTCTTGTTTATTAGAATTAGTTAATATCCACAGGCACTGATGAATTCAAAGTCAATCACCTTAATGATTGATGAGGATTGATAGAACTTGCATATAAGGTTAATAATAGCGTTTCCATGAGTCTTATGTGGCTGGGCAACTTGGAGGAGGTTTATTAATGGGTTTCCTCTTGTCTGTATGGCTCTGACCTGTTGGAGACGGCTTTTGGTTAGATCTTTTGATCTACCATAGAGTAACTTATGTATATCAATCCAAAATAGTGCCAACTGAAGAATGTTTTAAACAAAAGATTGGGAGTTTTAATCTCATACTAGTCTAATCTGGTCATAAAAGGATTATGGACGTTCAATAACATTTGAAAGTGCATTTGAACAATGTGGAAGTAAAAAATATTTCTTCTAACCCTAGCTATTAACATTTCACTCTTAATGAATATTTTTAAGTTTGAGAAATTGGAATTTATGTCTTAGACAATTCAATAATCCTTATTTCCTCTTTACTCTACTTTCTGAGATCCAAATGGATCTTAGGTTTTCCTAAGCATAAGGTTAATATGTGTTTAGTACGCTGTTTTTGTTAACTGCTCTATAGTTTACACTTTTTTGTTCCCTTATGTTGCCATGATCTTCTGTAATAATTATCTTTGTAGAATTTCATTAATGTCTGAAATTAATGACTTTGTGTGTCTTATCCTGCAGCAAAGATGTCAATACAGTAAAGAAGCTTGTAGATGATTGTCTGTCCTGCCAATTATCTTCCTCCCTTCGTCCTCATGATGCAGTTTCAGCCCTGGGTCCTATGTATGATGTCCATGACAAGAATCATCTGCCGAGGATGCTGGCTTGTGAACGTGCAATATCAAAGATGCTTGACTTTTGCAGGGATAAGAAGAATGAAATGAACATCTTTGTTCACACTTACATGCAAAAGACAACGTATGTTACATACCACATCAAGGATGTCAAGTTGCAGTTTCCTGTTTTCAAAGAGGCAATGATGCGCCAAGAGCATCTATTTATGGACCTTAAGTTGGTCCATGGAATTGCTCCTGCATATAGAGCATGTCTTGCTGAAATAGTGAGAAGAAGGGCATCTATGAAGCTTTACATGGGCATGGCTGGTCAACTGGCTGAAAGGCTTGCAACAAAGAGGGAAGTTGAGGTGAGAAGACGGGAGGAGTTTCTAAAAGCACACGGTCTATACATACCCAAGGATGTATTAGCTTCCATGGGGTTATATGATACCCCTAATCAGTGTGATGTCAATATAGCTCCTTTTGACACTAAATTGCTTGATATCGATGTTCCTGACCTGGACCATTATGCTCCTGAGTATTTAGCAGGACTGCCTACCAGGGCCGAGAAGACTGCTAGCTTAAGAGGTTCAGTTTCCATGTCGAATGAGAGTTCTCATTCAGCTGATACTGAAGATATTGGTGTAGATACTCTTGAAAAAGATGATTCTGATAGCTTCCTTGAGGGATGTGAATTGGTAGAGATTGCTGGAACTAGCAAAATGGAAGTTGAGAATGCGAAACTGAAAGCTGAACTTGCTTCTGCAATAGCCTTGATTTGTTCTTTGGGTCCTGAATTTGAATATGAATCACTTGATGATAGTAAAGTCAATACTTTATTGAAAAATGCTGCAGAAAAGACTGCTGAAGCCTTGCATCTAAAAGATGAGTATGAAAAACACCTCCAATCTATGCTTAAGGCAAAACATGTGCAGTGTGTTTCATATGAAAAGCGCATTCAGGAACTGGAGCATAGATTGTCTGATCAGTATTCACAGGGGCAGACACTTTCTATAACTAACAATGTCACTGATGTTGGCCTTCCGGCTTCAAAGGCTGATGATTGCAAGCCCGAAATCTCAGCTTGTGAGGTGAATGTGCCTCAGATATCTACATCTGAACCCATGGATGAGGTTTCATGCATTTCAAGTTCTTTGGACGCAAAGCTGGGACTTTTTACACGGCAATCAAGCAAAGGTCGAGAAGGGGTTGATGAGAATATGATGGATTCATTTGGAATGCTCAACCCTCAGTTGGATTCATCAATGCAAGAGCCACATCGAGAAGAACTGCAAGTTGGCGAGAAAGATGGAAAAGATAGGATGGTGGGACAGTCTGGCATGTCTCTCACTAACAGTTCTACTGCTGAGAGCATGCCTGAGCCTCTGAATGCTTTACCTTGTGGGACATCAGCTGAGCTGGGTTTAGATTCTAAAGTTAGGGAGGATCTTGTGTTGGAATTACGAAGTACACTTGCAGAGAAGCTGAACCAATTAACTGAAACTGAAACCAAGCTTACAGATGCTTTGGATGAGGTTTCCATGCTTAGGAAGGAGATGGAAACGAGTCGTAAACTTCTTGATGAATCTCAGGTAGTACCGGATGAAATTTCTTCTCTCTCTACTTTTATTTTGGTTTTTCAGAGATTTATTAACTGATTATATTTGCATTTCTAACTTCATTAAGCACTTCTTTTTTTATGCATTCATGTTAGCTAACAAATGGATATTACTGGGATTCCCTCTTTCACACATTATGAACTGCATTATTTGATATTATATACCTTTTTAGTACACTAAGTTACCTGGAACTTTATGTGAAATGAAACTTGGTACAACTTGTTGGGCACCGACCTCCAACTGGCACTATAGGGCTAATACTTGTCTGTTGCTGGATTATAACTTGGATGTGGCAATCAAATGCATTATACTGCCTATTTTTTACTTCAGTACCTTTTACTTCATTTCTTCTTAGTTTAGGATGTCCTTCCTTTTATTTTGTATGCTCTCCAGGCTAGATGTTTGAGTAAATTGTTCCTTTTATTTGTACTAGTCCAGTGGCACCCATAATATGGATGAAGAGAGAGGCAGAATTGGAGCATACCATACAAAACAATGTTTAAGGTGTAAATAACTCTTCTAAGGTGAGAGAAAACCTAAAAAATAGGATGATGAACTAGGTGCCCAAGTTGGATGAAAGACTGTCTTATAAATTTAGAGGGAGGTTTCTGGTGAACTCAAGTGCTCCTTTATATATTATAGAGGTTGTGAAGTTATTTAGTGTTAATTTGGAATCATGTTTTCTACTCCTTCTGTCCCAAGTGTATGTATGTACCATTTAGCATCCAGATTACAGCTCATTGCTCTGCCAATTAAATTTGATTTGAGGGAATGTAGAATGAAAGTCTAACCTATGTTATTTGCCTTTATAGTGTAAATTTAGCCATTTGATCATATTCTTGTGCTATACTATAATTTTCCCATCCTTGTTACAGATGAACTGTGCTCACTTGGAGAATTGTTTGCATGAAGCAAGAGAAGAAGCCCAAAGCCATCGTTGTGCTGCTGATCGGAGGGCCTCTGAATATAGTGCACTCCGTGCATCGGCTGTAAAGATGCGTGGTCTTTTTGAAAGACTTCGAAATTGTGTCTACCATCATGATGGTGGGATGGCTGGTTTTGCTGATTCTTTGCGTGCTTTGGCTCAGTCTTTGGCCAAGTAAGTTACTCGATACAATGCTTGTGAGGGTTTGCACAGTAGTAATATTCCATCCAGTCTTCTTCAACTACTACCACTATATTTTTTTCCACTGGTATGCCATTATTAGGGGCAAAAAAGCAGTGAGCTCGGGGCTGGAAGAAAACTAGAAGCATACTTTTGTTCTCATTTCGTAAGTTAAGAAAAGGGAAAGCTTAATCAAATTTTATAGTTGAAGTCCATGCAAAAAAAAAAAATGTAAACATAATACGACTTTTAGGTTCTATTGAGCATTCTAGGACATGGATTTCTTTATAAAAATGTGGTTGGAAGTGAGCATTCTAGGACGTGGATTTCTTTATAAAAATGTGGTTGGAAGTGGTTTATGTTTTCCCCTTTCAATCTGCTTGCGGTGTTCAATTTTTTGGGGGATAAACGAAACTTCTTCAGTCTATTTACTTAGAAGTTTAAAGGGTGATACATAGACATGACATTATTTTTTCTGATGTTCTGAAGTGCTCTTTTTTTTCCCCCTCTACTATTATTGATAGTTTAATGACCATTGTCCAAATATCTATGCTATGAAATTTTCAGTTCCATTAGTGACAGTGAAGATGATGGCACTGCTGAGTTCCGCAAATGTATCCGGGTTCTTGCTGAAAAAGTTGGTTTCTTGTCCCGGCATCGTGAAGAGCTGCATGAGAAATACACTAATGTTGAAGGCGTAAATGAACAGCTTAGGAAGGAATTAGAAGAGAAAAATGAGCTGGTTAAAACTCTATTCACTAAGCATCAACTTGAGAAGCAGGTAACATTTGGTCAATGTTCTTAACTTCATAAGTTTGGGTGGATGAGACTTGTTTATACCATGCATAAATAATGCTTAAACCGTGAAAAGAAGCTTCTATCAGCTTTTGTTCTTGCAGAGCCATTAACCATGTATTATGTCTAGCAAGCTGTTGTAGAATAAATAGTTTGCTTGTCATTCATTCTTCCTGATTATCCTAATATAATAATCCATAACTTTTCTTTCTTTTCATGTTTATGTACAGAGAGGATATAGAGCATCTTTTTACTCTTTAACTAAGTGGTTTGATATTCTTGCTCAGGCAAACAAGGAAAAGATATCTTTCAGCCGGTTGCAAGTCCATGAGATTGCTGCATTCGTACTAAATTCAGCTGGGCATTATGAGGCAATCACCCGAAACTGCTCCAATTACTACTTGTCTGCTGAATCTGTGGCCTTGTTTACTGATCATCTCCCAAGCCAACCGAGCTATATTGTCGGGCAGATTGTGCATATTGAGCGTCAAACTGTGAAGCCACTGCCGCCTTCATCAACTAGACCTGATCATGGTAGGGCGGATCCTTTGGATCAACTAACTTCTGACACAGGGACAGAGCGGTTAACCTTGAATTCTGGATCAAGTTTGAACCCCTATGGTCTCCCTATTGGATGTGAATACTTCGTAGTGACAGTAGCCATGTTACCTGATACCACCATTCATTCACCACCTCCTTCCTGATCCCTGCCCCGAAAGCAGATATGACATGATGGAAGAAACCAAAGTGTACATACGTTATAAAATATTCAGAAGATAAGCCTTCTTGGTGGCAGTTAGAACTAAGATTTTCCTTCTGTACAGCCAAGTTTAATCTCCTTTGTACATAAAACTACTCTTTCTAAATATGTAAAAAGACCAAATAAAAAAAAAACTGTAAATATTTTCCAAGCATTGGCCCTTTAAGTTTGACAAAGCGTTGCTTATTTTTTCAAAGTCTGTTTCAAGAATGTGCTTCTGCATTGATCATTTCTCCCATCATCTTTTACCTGTAAAATGTTACTTGACCGCAATCATTTGGCTCCGCCATCTCAAAGTAAGGAAACCCTCTTTTGGGGACAGAAAATCTTGCTAACAGGAATGGTACGCTCTTTCCTGCTTATACACATGTTAGCTAATGTTGTCTCAAACAAATTGCCGTTTCTCTTGGCTGTTATCAAGAAGCTGGACGTGGTGCAAACGTTCCGTGGCGGTTGCCTTCACCAATGACAACTTGTTTTTACGGTGGTAATGGCGACCCTTTTCTAGGTTGCTAGTCACACCCAAAAAAACCTTTTTACGTTAAATGTTCTTTCAACATATATTCAGAACCTTTTTTCTTCGTCTTTTCATAATTAAAATTTTCCGAATGGTATGTGGTGTAGAACGTATCAAGGACTGGTTTCTTTGCTCTGTACCATAAAGAACTATTTAGGAAACGAGGATTACTGGATAAGTCCATGGTTAATGACTTTGTTCTCCATTTTTTATAATCTTAAAATCCCATCCCCATAGGGAAGAAAAGGAAAAGAACTGGCATTGTTTGCTAGCAGCCGAATGTCAATGGCAGATACTACTTGAAGGTGTACATTTAAGGCAAACAACCCTGAAATCCAGTCCGATGACCCACCAACTAAGAAAAATTTTGGTACCCTGAACCTTTTAAATTTAGATATCCTTTGACAAGTTGACGACTTGATACAAGTGGCTGACTTCAGTACTTCTGGTAGCTCCTGGCCAACCACAACTACATTTGACAATTTTTTAATCCAACTTCAATTAGAAGATGAACTAACAAAACATTCAAAATGACTATTCTTTCTTTTTTAACCATATATGATCAGTAATCAACAACCTGAGAGACCACGCCGCCTGCTTACAGGCTATATAAATCCGATAGCATGCCTTGTTTTCCTTACTCAAACCGTAAGACAGAACAATCTTCCTTTTCAAATCTCTAGAAATGGCCTCTTCCAATTATTTTGTTTTAGCGTTCTTTATGGCTTTGTCATTTTCAAGCATCAATGTTGGCCTAGCAGCTCGTCATCTCCTCCAGCTGCCACCTTTACCACCAATGCCAACTTTGCCAAGAGTAACGCTGACACCATTCCCATCCATCCCAAGTCTCCCAAAACCAACAACACCAACATTGCCGACCACCCAACCATCACTACCCAAGCCTGGAACTCCACCTCCACTTCCTAGCATGCCAACATTGCCTACCATCCCTACTGCCCCAAAAGTGACCCTGCCACCTCTGCCAAACATGCCCTCAATCTCCACAATACCTACTACTATTCCGTCCATCCAATTCTTCTCATCACCACCTGCAAAAACTAGCCCTTGAAAATGTCCAGTCCATGCTCCCTGACACAGAGTTTGGGCTATGTGCCTTTGCTTTGGTGTGGTCGTGTTCCTTTAAACATTATTCTTGTATCACTGAGTGAATACATAAGAGGCTTTTAGCCATTTGTTTCATTCCATTATACTTGTGTAAGAATTTTTCTTTGTTTTTTGTGTGTTTGTTTTGGTTTTTCCACCATGGTTGGAGTTAGCTGTATTATTGGTGTCTTGTCTTGTATGATCAGAAATCACTTGTGATTTATATACATTTATGATTTCTACTTCGTTTGTTTTATCCTTACAATCCTTCAAAGCACGACCAAGCTATATATAAGCATGTTGGATAGTGATTTAGAATGACAAGACGACCCGAAAGAAGAAAAAGGAATTACGGCACCATCATCAATTGGCAAAATGTACGAACGCAAATTATACAAAGAAGGGATTATACCATCAGCAAGTACCGAAACAGATGAGAAGGAAGCAACCGCTGATGCCTCAATCTATAATTTAATTATAAGGTCAAGCAACACGTCTTAAAGAAAAATATGACTGGGAAACTTTTATTCTCCTTTCCTTTCCCCTTTTGCTGAATTTGAGTCCTTCACTACAAGATTATTCCTCCTGCTTGTTACACGAGTTATTGCTCATTCTCTAATAGCATGTAAAATAGAATATATCTCAACCTAATCCTGTTTTCCACTATTGATGTCTAGTGTTAGTATCTTAGTGTATATTGTACCTAAGAACAGTTTAGTGCAATACGGCGATATGAGAGTCGTTGCAGGGCCAATGATAGTTTATACTTAGCTATTCATGTGGGCCAATGATAGTTTATACTTAGCTATTCATGTATTCGAGTCAAATATATGTAAAATATGAAAATTTTCATATAATAATTTGTGTCAAAATGTCAAATATGAAATACGTTTTTTTATTTTTGTCAAATCTAGATATAATTTTTACTTAAATTTAAATCACATTATTTTGATTGTTTTAATTAAATCACCGTATCATATTTAAAATTATCAGATCTAATTTATACATATTTTAAACTTGAAATCTTGCTAATAGATAAGGAAGAGAAAATCCCTAAACTTAACAAACTTAATCAGCTAAGTGAAGAGAAGAAATTCCTTGGAAAATTTTTTTTATGGTAATCCATTGTTAATGGTGAACTTATATTTTCCATTATATTTGTAAGGGCAGCAGGTAGATAAACCTTAAGTGTTGGCCACCAATTAAGCAGTTAATCAGCTAAGTGAAGAGAAGAAATTACTTAGAATTTTTTTTTTAATGGTAATCCATTGTCAATGGTGAACTTATATTTTCCATTATACTTGTAAGGTCAGCAGGTAGATAAACAGTTAAGTGTTGGCCACCAATTAAGTTGAAGAGGAATAAAACTAACATTTACAAGCATGGAACTCAGCTACTGAGGGCCAAATTGAATAGCTCAAAAAAGACTTCAAAGGAAAAACTTAAGGTGAAGGTGTATGCATTTGGTTTGCACAAGACAGCTCAGTTTTTGATTTTGTGGTTACTTAAAATACTGATAATTTCTTGCTCTCCAACCTGTTTCGCCAGGTTTTTTATCTGCGTCACTCTTGCACCAGATGAGCCCCTCTTTCTGGATTCACCTTTCTGTTTCTTCATTTAAATTATCACAGGTGAGTGAACTGTCACTTGCACCGGCTCATAAGTTGTTCCCATCTTTAACAATAGATAAAAAGAAATGCCACAATGAGACTTCAAATGAAGATCAGCATAACATAGATTTACCAAGGAAGGAAACATGTCTTTGGCCAAACAAAAAAAAGGAAGGAAACATGTCTAGGACTAGTAATCTACCTGTGTGACAAGAGCATACAAGGGCAAGGTGATGTAACTGCATAGAACTTGAACGATCACACTGCAGAAGCAACAAAAAAAAATGATAATATGCAAAGCAGGTACTGACAGACATTGGGATACAGACTCGGGTCTCGATTATTTACCCCATTATAAGTCTAGGGATGTTATAGCCTGTTCTTTCCATGATGCATGAATGCAAACCATAAGTCCACTGAAAGGAAATTAATTTAAAAAAGTTAATGCATTTATAAAACAAACTTGAGTAAGATACCTTATTGTATTGCCAGAAATAGCATTACCAAGATCCAGAAGAAGAATGCAATCTCAAAGGCATTCTGAAATAGAATAAAGTGAATAAAGTCAAGAACTAGGCGAGGACGATTAAACCAGAAGTATTCATCAGAAGGTTTCACTGCTAACTGCCCCTGGGACTTCTTCATTTCATCAACATCCTGAGCTAAGCGGATGATTATGTGCGCTAACTTGGCTCCAACAAGAAGTAGAAGCTGTAAAACTCCATTTACCCCAACAATTGTTAATCATGTGAATCTCATTCCTCAACCAGTTTAAATGATCCACTGAAATGCAACTGATTCACTTACAACTAAAGGTAGAAATGATAACCAAAAATACGTATGCCATCCTGCTTGGAAATATGAAGTACTTAATATCATTATTGTGAAATGTAATGACAAATAAAGTAGATTCATTCAGACTAAAGGAAAACTGACCTTCCACATTCAATGTCAAAAACACTACCACAAATAGCCACTGGTACCAGCTACATATGACAGGATATCAGTGTGCAATATTTATCTCAAACATCAAACAGATCTTGGTTTAAAAATTTGCCAAGATTTTAAGAATTACCTTATGCCAGCAACATGTCTGAAGTCCCTTTCAAGTGACAGCATCATGTGCTTGTGAAAATCAAATTGACTATAGGCTTGGCAATGTTTCTAGATGGTTGGGAAAGTAGGTAAGTAGCATGCTTTTTGTAAAGCAAAAACTCAATGAACTAAAACTAAGCATTAAGTACACATATGATAGATGATGAGAACTTAACAATGATAAATCCTTCTCGAAGTGCTATGTACTCTGACTGGGTAACAGAGTTATAGAACTGTTTGACAAATGAAATCTGCCAAAAGAACATAAGAAAGCAATTGCTGTCATATGTTAACAATACATAAGAGCAGCCAAAAAATGTTAAAAAATGATCATATGAGAGACTTTATTTATATCTATATTTAACAAATGCTTCTTAAATTTAAAACTCCCAAAGCTAAATAACATATTTGATACTGGGGAAAGTCATAAGTTTCTGCCATTGCCGGTAACTCATGAAAAGCAGAAATAAAGATAATGTAGGTAAGTATGGCGAGCAGATGCATACAAGACAGATGAAGACTATATGGAAATTCTGTTACATGCGCAAGATTATATAGCTGTAAGACTTACTGTCCAGCTCACAACAGCTGCCTTTCTCCAATATCCCCAGGCATGTTTTTTGAGTAACACTAGGATATGATGTCTATGAGTGTCCTTGGCTGTACCTGAGGAACAAGATGAATCTCAACTCTGAACCATATCACGCTTAGGAAACAGAATCCTTTAATAATAAAAGATAAATTAACTGATAATCTTTTGGAAGCTTGATTGATGTTACCCTTTTCCACATTAGAGATAGTATCTTCCCAAGGTTTCCATTGGCGTATCTACATAAACGAAAGCTATATATTTTATTATTTGGTTGGCAGTTAAAATGATAATAACAGTTCAATAAAGAACAGGCAATATTGAAGTTGATCCAGTACTCCTATGAGATGAAATATGATTCTGCTTTCTTTAACTTTGCTATTGCCGATTTTTACCAATGTTATTGAGTCTAATTGCACGTGGTCAATGTTCAAACACTTATTTCTACCTGAAGTTGCAGTTATATTAGGGCATAACATCTTGTAAAATGAATAAGATATCTAATTACAGTGTAACACATAGTGAAAGTTAGAGGCACAAACATTACCCTTGCTTCTCCAAGAACCAATATAATGGCACAGGATACCACATGAACAACGGCCACTACAAAGATTAAAATGTGTAGCTGATGAAATTCTTCCGTTGATAATAATGGGACCTTCCCCTGAGTTTGGAAAGAGAAAATTACCTTAAAGTCAACCATAAAAAAAACCCCTTCTTGAAAGGGTGAGCTACATCTGGAGTTTCATTATTGTATTTTCCCATTAAACCTATGGGAAATGTATTTGAAATGGGCATAAAATGTGCGAGAATGTGCGTAGACATTCCTCAAATTGATATGCAAGGCCATAATCATTAGCCAGAACCAGCAGGTTGCTGTAACAAAAACAATTTCTTAAAAAAAGCACGTTAATGTACCTGATGTGAACAATAATCTGAACTACTATCTGCAGAAAACAGGTGACGTCTATTATTTATGTCTTGAGGTGAATACTTTTCATGACTACTTTTACTTTCAGTAGGCTTCTTGCATGGAAGCATACTGGATTCCAAGTGGGTTGGAATGCAGATTTGACTTATTAGACCTTGAAAGACGTTTAATAGAAGGGAAATGAATCCTAATAGCATCAATTCTGTCAACAAACATCAGTAGCACATTGGTTAGGGTAAACACTAAAGTTCAGAAAATTTACCTTTGTACTAAATTTAACAATGTGATAAAATTCATTTTCATCATTTTACTTGATTAATGTTGTATTGCATAACTCCATTGTAGAACCATAAAGCTAAGTTGGATTAAAGCTCAATTTGTGAATGTGATGGATATTATATGAACAAGCACAATATGAGCTGCTTAAACATGCATCTTACTTCAGAAAATCTAAGGCACTGCTACTATATGAGAAGTTCAAGACAGAAAAAGGGAGTACTACTGGGGCAAACCTGCTTTTAGTTTTTGTAAAGCTTCAAACAGTGCATCTTGATTGTTACGCTTCAGGCACTGGATTTCCAAGTCAAAAACAGACAGAAGATTTTCTTATGAGTGAAACACCCAAAGTACCGAAAATTTTCGTTCTGGAAGCTTTAATATAGAACAGCTATAAAAACAAAAGAAAGATCAAGAGACAAAGGCATTCCATGTGACTAAGTGCTATATGCAAAAGTCCTAATAAATAAGCATGAAATCCGTTACAACCTTTTCTTGTATTTAATTACTATATGAATTCGTTCCATCAAAGAAAAAGTTGCAATGTGAATTATCTGTAAATCTATGGTAATTTAATAAAAGCTCGTACTTGGAGCCATTGAAGTACACAAGTTTGGAAGTTTTGCTTCCCTTCCCAGTTGAGTTCGAATTCCAGGAAAAATATTCAATTGAAAAAAAGGGAATGGGGATTATGTCATTGCATAAATACAATAATAAATATTTTAAAACTTGGAGGACAGATCAGAATGTGGATACCTTTCCAAGGTGATTAAGGCCTCGTTCAGCCAAAAGAGAGATAAGAATAATGACGAAACAGACAGCTGCAACCATCCATGTTGGCTTATACTCCAGAGAGCTGGACTCTGCCATTATCTTGATTTCAAGTCAAATGGAATGCAGATTTTGTGTTATGTCTGATGGATTACATGATCTTATGAACATATGAAAGAGAAAGCAAGTGTGGGTGGGAAAGAATAAAGCATATACAAAGCCAAGGGATAAGAATTTGATTGGAAAACCCAACAAACTCTCCAAGGAATCAACTCTCACTTCATCTTTCCTGTTGGTTCCTTTGCATGACAAAACATCTCTCTTTTAAACCTGTCTTACATTTATTAAACAAAGAAACTCAAAGAAACTGCCAGTCTAGTTTTCTAGAAACATTCCAAAGGAACTAAAAGCGCATAGAGTGAAATACCTCTCTATCCTCGTAAACCAGAAACTGCCTTATATTTAACCTTTTGCTTGTTATGAATTATATTATATATATATAAAGAAATATACATTGAATGAAAATTGGGATAGGGGAAAATCAAGGGGACGAAATTTAAAAAAAAAAATCCATTAATGTGCTTGCTTGCTAAGAAAGAGGAAAAGGTAATGAAATGAAAATTGTTAAAATACTAAAAGAACTTCATAAATTTGACAGATAAGTTTCTTTTTTGTCCAATAAAATTCTTAAGAGTATAATTTTTTTTAATTAAACTTATATTTTAGATGAAAACAGTTAAAATCCATTATTTTTATCATGTGGCATCTGTAGAGAAAAATATTCTCACTCTATTTTTAAGAAAAATTAAATTACAAATAAAACTTTATTAATTTATAATATCTTTTATTTTATAACTTGTTTTTTTATCAAAATTTTAATTGAGTTGGTATCAATTTACCGTCTGGATTTTTAATAGTAGATTAATAAAATTTATATAATTTAGTCGCATGCTGCTATAAGTTTTCATATCATTTTCTCGTTACAAATCAGGGTTGACATCGGATTGGATTCGAGGTGAATTTTGTTCGTTTCAAATTCGATCCGACTTAATGTTTTAATAAATCTGAATTTGATTTTATCTGAAAATTTTTTTATTTTTTTATACTCAAACTCGATTCGACCTGATACTATATAAATCGTATCCGATTCAATTCGAAATTAATAAAATATTATTTTTTAAATATAAATATTTAAAAATATCATTATACAAATATATATAAATTAAAAATTTAAAAATTAATTTAAAAAATTATTTATATATATATACGGGTCGAATAAGATCGAATTTACCTAAAATTAGATTTTGATTTTTTTTTATATTATTCGATCTAATATCTAATTTAAAAAATATATATATTTTAAAAAATCGAATCGAACGGAAACCATCGGGTACGGAATTTTTTGTCCTCTCTATTACAAACTATCCTTTTTACTGCATACACTTGCTTTTCATTTTTAAAACAACGATCATTTTCTTCTATGAAGCGAATGACGTAAACAAAGCTCAATAAATACACTAGAACACTGTGCATGGTATAGCATGCTGCACATTGTAGTGGCTTGATTCATGTGTATTTATATTATTTAATAAATATATTAAACTTATATTACATTAAATAATAAGTACATTTATTCTCTTGAATTTATGAATATCATAAATTTATGAATAATTAAGTTCACGAATGATTAAATTTATTTAATTTAATTAATTTATAATTAATTAATAATAATATTAATTTGTATTTAAAATTTAAATGATACGAAACACAAAATACATTTATCCAATTAATTGAATTTATAAATATCATAAATTCATCAATACCTAAGTTCATAAATATTCAAAGTACAATATTCATCCATAATTAATTAAATCCTTTGATACCATAAATTTAGGAATGATTAAATTCATAAATATAGAAATATAATAAATATATATAAATATAAACTCAAATTTTAAATGATACAAAATATGAAATACATTTATTCACAATTAATTGAATTTATAATATTATAAATGTTTAATTAATAGATAATTTTATAATTTAAAATAAAAAAAAACATTAACAAATTTTAAAAAAAAAACATGTGTCATTATTTTAACAATCAACGATAGAAATAGTATAATTATATTGGATTATCTAAAAAAATAAAAAAGACATAAAACTTAATTAATTTATATCATTATAAATGAATCTTTGACATATTTTAATATATTATTACTTTTTTTTTCCTTATATCTAACGTATTATCGTTGAAATTATATAACTAATATGCTACTGCATTTTTAATACCAATATCCTTACAATTAATTTTATTAATGTACAAATGAATAGTACTCATCCATTATGCTGCCACGTGCCACCTTCTTATTGGCCCTTTTTTTCTTTTTTTTGGTTTTTGGTTTTTGCCCTTTTTTTTAAAAAAAAATAATAAATTATTTTAAATTATAAAAAAAATATTTATAAAGACTGTATTTTTATGTGTAAGATCTACTTAATAAAAAAATAAAACCATTAACAAAAATATTTTTAGAAAGACATAAGTCATCATTTTAACAATCAACGGATAAAAATATTATATGTTAGATTGGATTATCTAAAAAAATAAAACTTAAATAATGTATATCATTATAAATAAATCTTTGATATATTTATTATATTATTACCATTTTTATATATCTTTTTTTTTCCTCATATCTAACATATCATCTTTAAAATTGTACAGCCAATATGCTACTGCACTTTTAGTGCTATGCCAATATCCTTACAATTACTTTTACTAATGTACGTACAAACAGTACTCATCCATTTGGTTGCCACATGCCACCTGCTGATTAACTCTTTTTTTTTTTTTTGCTTTTTTTTTTTTAGTTTTCCATAAAAAAAACAAAAAATTTCAATTATAAAAATATATATTTATAAAGATTGTATTTTTATGTGTAAGATCTACTTATATCAATTTTTTTAATTTTTTTTAATAAAAAAGTAATTAAAATTTTTTTTGTGTTTTTAAAACATACTTGAATTATGTGCGGTTTACAATCTCATTTTCTTTTACTATTGTATGTCATTTTTTGGGTATTACTTTTTTTTCTTTACTTTTCTTTAAAATTATTAATAAATACTTTAAAATTATAAAATTATCATTATATATATTTTAAAATATTTTTTATTAGAGACAAGCTTATATCAATTTTTTTTTGTTTTTCCATTTTTTTTATGTTTTTCATATTTGAACTTTTAAAATATTTAATAAAAAAAATTTTAGATTTAATTTTTTCATAAAACCCACTTGATACTAATTGTATGTTTGTATTTTTTTTCTTTTTTTCCCTTACCATAATTGGCTAAAATTATTATAATACTATTTTTACCATAATTATGAAAATACACCTCATATTATATTTGAATAAAATTGTTATAATATCCTCTAACAATAATTACAAAAAAAATCCCTTTTTAATTACTTCATATAATGCATCTCCAATTATAATTATGAAAATACTCTTCATATTATAATTAATCAAAATTACTATAATGCCCTCTAAGTATAATTTCGAAAATCTCTTTTTGATTGCTTTATAATTATGCATTAAAATTTAACATCCATACAATAATGTGAAATTAATCCTTTTAGAAATGATCATAATACCATTTTAATTACTTGACAATAAAATTACAAATATCGAAATTGATTGTAATGGCCTTCTTTCTATGATTAATTAAAATTACTATAATATCCTTCTTAAATAATTATTAAAAAGATTAACTTTAGAAATATACCCTGTGATTAAAACTGAAATGAAAGTGTTCTCTGAGGCTTAAAACATGACACTTAACTACCTTATTATTTTTTATATTGCTTTTTTATTCAAATCTGTTACTTTTTTATATTTTTAATTTTTTATTTTTTTCATCTGAATTCATACTCTCTCTCTAAAAATTCATTTTTTCTCTTTCTAAAATTAAATCAATTCTATCTCTAAACCCAAATGAATCCACAAACAATAACCTTCAAATCATCAGAACCTTCACAACTCCACCACCACTATCACTACAAGTTCACACTACTACCAAACTTAACTGAATTCGTACTTTCTTTCTAAATATTCATATCCTCTTTCTAAAAACTCATTATCTCTTTCTAAAAATTTATACTTTCTACCTTCACCACCCATAACTATTACCTTAGTTGCTCAGTGCCACCACCAATTCAACCTAAACTACACAAAAATCAATAGCATATATCTCTACCATGCCCTTACATCCAACATTTAGTCACCACCATTGTCCAACCCAAACACAGATTCAATTTCCAAATCCCGCCTAGCCGTGAAATCCGTATTCATCCAATAACCAAAACTTAAAATTTCCTAGCAACCAAAGTAAACATATTCTATTTAGGCAAACAACTACATAGGTAGACACAATCAGAAATTTAAAAACCCATTCGATTGAAAATTGAGAAGATCAAACTGATTTTAGAAATTGCTTTTGGGCGGACATTAGAACTAATGGATGATTGACAGTGGCGATTAGTATTAGCTAGCAGTGGTTGTGCCAATCGAGGTATGCCAAGTTTTGAAAAAGCATTGAATGAATTAAGGATAAAATCTGGTGGTGATGTGAATTTATAATGTTGATGGTGGTGTGGAGATTCTGGTTATTTGTTGTTATGGTTTTAAGATTATTGTTTGTGGATCCGTCTGAGTTTAGAGAGAGAGTATGAAATTTTAGAGACAGTATGAATTCAGATAAAGAAGAATGAAAAAAATAAACAAACAAAAAAAATAATGATTTTAGGTTAAAAAAAATAATAAAACAAATTATAAGGTAGTTAAGTGTCGTATTTTAAACCTCGGGGGTTACTTTCATTTCGGTCTTAACCATATGGCATATTTCTAAACTTAACCCTTATTAAAATGCCATGTTTACCATAATTATTCAAAGTTACAATAATGTTCCTACAACCATAATTACATAAATGTCTTACCATCATTTGCTAAAATTACTATAATATTCTCTTATCATAATTATAAAAATACCTTTCATATTTTACTTGGCTAAAATTACTAGAATACCCTCTAACCATAATTACAAAAAAAATTCCCTTTTGATTGTTTCATATAATGCCTCTTCAACCATAATTATGAAATATTTCTTATATTATGATTGGCCAAAATTGTTATAATATTCTCTAAGCATAATTATGAAAATATCTTTTTGATTGCTTCATAATTGCACGTTAAATTTTAACATCCATATAAAATATGAAATTAATCCCATTGGAAATGGTCATAATACTATTTTAATTACTTGAAAATTGAATTACTGTATCCAAATTGACTGTAATTTCACTTTTTCAATGATTAATTAAAATTATTATAATATCTTTTTTAATATAATTACTAAAATACTCATCTTATCATAATTAACCAAAGTTACTATAATGCCCTTATAATCATAACTATAAAAATATCCTCTTACCATAATTATAAAATACCTTTCATATAATAATTGACTAAAATTACTATAATATCTTTTAACCATAATTACGAAAATATCATCTTATCATAATTACAAAAATCTCCTTCATATTATAATTAGCTAAAATTACTATGATGCCTTCTAACTATAATTACCAAAAATGCCTTTTTGATTGCTTCATATAATGTCTTTCCTATTATAATTATGAAAATACCCCTTATATTATAATTGGTCAAAATTATTATAATACCTATTAATCATAATTATGAAATACCCTTTGATTACTTCATAATTACGCATTAAATTTTAGCATCTATACAATAATATGAAATTAATCCCTTTGGAAATAATCATAATGCCTATTTAATTACTTGACAATTAAATTATATGCATCCAAATTGACTATAATGCATGCATTTCTTTATATGATTAAGTAAAATTACTATTTTCATAACATATAGATCCATTGGTCTATTACTAGACATAGACTTAAGAGTCACTATTAATTTGTTTTGTTTAAGTGCGATTGGTTACCTAACTAAATTTGTTTCGTTTTAAAAAAAAATCTCAAGCTTAATCTAGGTATCTTTAAAATATAGATTCTAGTCTACAAAACCATAACTAAGTCCGAGAGTTCAATTACATGTAAAAAATGTTATAGCATCCCTATAACACCCATCTAAGGGATGGTACCAATTTGATCTTGTGTTATCCAAAACTTTAAAAATCTTATCAAATAATTAGTTATTGAAAATTATCTTAAAATTACTCAAATATGTTGATAATAATTTTAGGACATTCTTTTATCTTAGGAATATTTAAGAAGACTATTTGTTACATTTTGAAGAGGTTCCATCGTTGGTAAGATTTGATAGAAACTATTTCTTTTTTTTTTTAAATCTTAATTAAAAATCATAAGGTTCTCCAATTTGTTGGTAAATTTTTATGTTTAAAAAAATCACAAACCCTCCAATATATTGGTAAAACTTTTTGAAAGCTATTTTTTTATCTTCAATTTTTATGAAAAATTCATAAGGTTTTCCAATATGTTATGATTTATTTTTTTTGAAAAATTCATTTTTAAAAATTTGAACCTTTCAATATGTTGGTAAGGTTTTATTTTTATTTTTAAAATTATTTTAAAACCTTATAATATGTTAGTAAGGTTTTATTTTTATTTTTAAAAGTAATTTTCACAAAATTAAATTTTAAATAAATAATCAATATAAATAATTATAGCAAAAAAAAAACTATATAAAAGAAAAGAAATTACCACACTTTGGGTTAAAACCAAGGTTAAAAGAAGTCCAAAGCTGTGTGGGTCCAACAAACAAACCTGATTTTCGGCCTAAATCAATAGTTCTTCCGTTATGGGTGGATCTGGGTGTGCTTGTAAATTGGGTCTTTCTTTTGGATTGGTAATGGGTTGCAATCGGTCATGCACTCTGTAAAGAGAGCTGAAGCGGGCTGCTGGCTCGTCGGAGTGATCTTAGGTCACAATCGGGTCGAAGGAGTTGGGTTCCCTTAGAGCCGAAAGCTACATCGTTTTGGTTTTCCTATAAAATCCTTCTCTTATTCTTTTCCAACAATTTTACTCATTAACCTTCTTAATTTCTGATTTTTCTAACTTGTTTCTAAGAAAATGATGAACAGCCACCAATTTCAAGTCACCCAAAAACTCACAATGCTCTGCTACTATCGCCACCTTGCGCCTTCTTGCGCCATCGATCACCGTTCTCCACCTCAGAGTAGTACCCACAACTCATTTACCTACTTCCTTTGTTTCTTTTCTACTCAAGCAATCCAGTTTATTCAAGTTCTTGACAGCTCGTGGTGGCCTTTGGAAATCAAAGCCTCAAAGTTGAAAAAGCACTACCATTTCCTCTGTACGAATTATTCTTTTGGTGAATTGTGGTTGGGTAAAATGGATTCTAGGTATGGGATTTTTTGTAATAGGTTTGAGTGTTGGGGTTTGTGTTCGGGTCGATTGGAACTAAATGGCTACCAAACCAAAAACTAAAGCTTCTTTGCTTTTGGATTTTTTGACTATTGCTAGGCCTCTTGTGTTGATGGTTGGATTTTCCTTATTGGAACTTGGTTATTTGGGATTGCAAACTAGGCTGATGGATTTTCTTGTTGTGAATTGTGCTCTTGTTCGATTGTGGTCGGGAATGACTTTCTTAGGAATTGAGGTGTAATGCTTCTGTCTATTATGTTGCTTTTACAGAGAATTAAGCTTGGCTGTTGAGGGTGGTTTTTACTCGATTTTTCTCCCCTGTAATTGATCTTGCTCATCCTCTGTTTTCTACTTGAATTTTTGTTAGGATTGTGTGGTCTCTAGTTTGGATGAAGTATGACTTTCGGGTATTTGACTATTATGTTTGTATTTTTATTGTGAGTTTAGTGAGTGATGGGCTAAGAGAGTGGTGGCAGAATCAGCTTGCTTGATTTTCTTTGGTTTTTCTGTGTAATTGTTGTGTTATTTGCTATTGTCCATTACAACATTATTTAAAAAAAAAAAAAAAAACTGGAAGAGGTTTTTTAAAAAGCTAAGGACCATCGCCTAATCCCAAAATGTTTCAGGGTCATCATCGAGCAAGCCTTCAGCTTTTCCTTCTTTTTTTTTTTTTAAATAATCAAATAATTTGAATGCAAAAACATGATAAGAATAGTGAAATTAAACAAACTGCTATAACTAAGGATAATCAACAAATAATAAAAAAATTAAATTAAACAAAATGATAAATAAATAAAAATATAGATAAATGCAATGAAAATAAAAATATAAAATAAGAAATAAAAATATAAATAAAATCTAAAATTTTACAACTAGAATTAAATCGCGTCTAAATCCAATTGGTTTGAACCTTTGAGCTTGAAATTAAATGGATTCAATTGATTTAAATCTCAGACTAAACGGAGTATCAAAACTATAATGTTCATATTAACATATTTATTAAAATATTTTTTTCACTATAATTGACCGAAGTTAATATAATGCTCATACAACAATAATTACAAAAATACCTTTCAACCATCATTTGACAAAATTATTATAATGTCATTTCTATTATAATTACAAGAATGCTACTTTATTATAATTTACTAAAATTATTATAATGTCTTTGACCATAATTATGAAAATACATTTTTGATTGCTTCATAATTAGATATTAAAATTTAACATACATACAATTATATAAAAGTGATCCCCTTGAAAATTATTAGAATGCCCCTCTAGTTACTTAGTAATTGAATAACACGCATGATATAATGCCCCTCCTTCTATAATTAACTAAAATTATTATAATACTACTCTTAACATAATTATTAAAATATATTTTTTATTATAATTTACCAAAATTACTATAATACTTTACAATCATAATTACATAAATGCCCTTTTAACATCATTAATCAAAATTACTATAATACATCTTCTACCATATTAAATTTACTTTATTAAAAAATAAAGTTGAATGGGTTATGATATTAGTAGGTTTTAATTCCATGAAAAAATGAGTTTGAATTTGATAATTGATTGATGTTGATAATAGATAAATATTGTATCACTAAGTTAGATTATTAGGTATGTATTAATCAGTTTTGATTTAATTTATATAATTTTTTTAAAATAGTCTTTCTTATTTAAAATAGAAAACCAATACATATCCAATTACGATTAAGTGATAAAATTTAAGTATCAAATTTTTTTTTGAAAAAAATTATATTTAAAAAAAATAAAAACCCAACAAAATACTAAAAATATTTATTTTGTATTATTAAATAAAAAATTTTATATAATTTATATTTCACAAAAATAGAAAAATTTGTAACCCAAATGTAACTGGGTAGTTCTTCTAGTGTAACTAACCACTGCCATTTTTCTTTTCCTTTGGACAAATATAACTACTGATTAATGCCGTATAAAAATAAAGATTTTGATCACATGTTATCTTACATGCGAGTCTAGAGTATTTGATAAATCATTAAAAAATTTTAATTTTTTAATTTTAATTTTTAATAATTTTAATTTTTCAATATATTTGATAAATTATTTTTACTTAAAAATATTTAATTAAATATTTTCAATAAAAATTTGGTAAAAATGCAAGGTAGATTTTAGCTACTTAATGTATTAAGTCAATTTTATTAAAATGTAACTATTATTTAATTATAATAATATTTTTTTACTTTTATTATACTATCAGAATTTAGTTTAATATCGATAAAATAGTTCAATATTGATAAAAGTTTTTATCGTTAAAATTATTTTTAAAAATAATTATAAAATTATATATTTCTTTTGATAAAAGATTAATAAAAATTATTAAACATTTAATTTTCAGCCAAACAATTTTATATCATAAATCAGTATTTAATAATTTTTTTGTTTAATTTATCATACAAGAACACCTTATACGTTATTTTTATTTTGTTAAAATAAATATACCTTTTATTTATTTTATTTCATAAAACCCCTTTAGTTGATTGTTTTTCTTTTAGAATTTTACATTGTTTGTAGATATTGAACTCTTAATTTTAGTAATATTCAACATAATGACTTTAATTATATACCAAAAACCTAGATTGCTTTTTGTAAATCTCATAAACAAAACAAATCCTAGAAAATAAAGGCAGTTGTGGTAGCCTTCTAATCCACATTAAAAAAGGAGAGGCGGGGGACTTCACGTCACCCCAAAGCGTTTATATGATAGAAGATCAAATCCTACCTCCAAAACCTCACAAAACAATTAGCTTATTTTCTTGAATAACTTTCTGATCAAGTATTTGCTTTTCTCATACACTGCCATTGACATATTTCCTTTTTCCTACTTTAGGTTATGATTTTGTTCTTTTTTCCTTTCAGTGGCATTTCTAAGATCTTTATTTGTTTGTGAGATTGAGATTTGGGTTAGTTTCGATTTTTAACATCTTTTTCAACATGTTACATGTGCTCTTTTCTCTTTTGTAGTATCACTTTCAGGGTTTCCTTTTCAATGGCGGCAACGGATGGTCTCCTTCTTAACCAAAGGAAAGACCCAAGACTCTGTTTCTTGCATAATACCAACAGGCATGGCATTCGACCTTCGTCATTACCCTATAAAGATCTTTGCATGATTTTCTTTATTCAGGCTACGCAAATCAGTGCTACCCTGTACAAAAATCTTCATACATACGAGTTCTAGAAATCACTTTCATAACACATAATTTTCATGGTTCCAGGAGGAAGATAATTGATGGCAAGCGCCTCAGCACACACCATCCTCACCATCCAGGCGTTTCAAGTCCTGGCATCAACCGCGTTGCTGGCGCTTCGAGCTCTGGTCACAGTAGAGGACCTCGGACTTGGCATCATATTCGTGGAATTCCGTATGCCACATATTGCATTGGTGAACCTTCTCAAGTCTCGAACCCTGCTTTAGGAGCTACATCGTCAAGTAGAGATTTGACAGATTCCACAGAACACATTAAAGTAAAAAGTCGAACAGGTATTTGCAATTTTGGCTCCTTACTATGTTTTTTTTTTTTTTACCCCAAAAGTAAGATCATGCTCTATTTTAACAATTTTATTTACCCCATACACAGTCCATACCTACTGTGTATGGGGTACTTGTTATTCTGTTGGCGGAATTGGTTTCTCACATGTCATGTCAGATTACATAGACAAACCAAATTTGGCATTTCCTCATTGAAATTAAAGCTAATATATTACATTTCTTGTAAGACAGGTCGTACTCAACAGCATCAATCTAATAAGATAAAGATGAACAAAGATTCTGCCCCATTGGTTAAAAAGAGTGGAATTAATGCAACTCCAGTTTCTAGGTCGTCTAAGCAGAAAGAACAAACAACAGAACCTCCCAATGATTCCACAAGTTTGAACAGGAGGAATGGAACTAGTACAATTCTAGAATCAAAGCAGCTTAAACTGAAGGGAATAAACCAATCTCTCAGAGATCCCGCAGGATTGGCCAAAAAGAGTGCAATTAGTAGAATTCAGGCATCAATGCATTTTGTGAAGAAAAAGGAAACAATCCAATCTCCCAAAAGTCCTACAGATCTGGTTGAGAACGGTGGAACCAGTACAATTCTGGCATCAAAGCATGTTATGCAGAAAAAGGAAACAACCCAACCTCCCAAAGGTCCTGCAGGGTTGGTCAAGAATACTGGAACTAGAACTATGGCATCAAAGCATGTTATGCAGAAACAGGAAACAGCCCAACCTCCCAAAGATCTTGCAGGATTGGTCAAGAATATCGGAACAAGTAGAATTCCGGCATCAATGCATAGTGTGCAGAAAAGGAAAACGACCCAATTTCCCAAAGACTCTGCAGTGTGGGTTAAGAAGAGTGAAACTACTACTAGAATTCCAACATTGAAGCAATTTACTCAAAGAAACGAAAAAACGCAACCTTCCAAGGGCTCTGCTGGGTTGGTAGGCAAGAATGGAACAGGTAGAACTCTGACTTCTAAGCAGGTTACACACAAAAAAGAAACAATTCCAGCCAAACCAAGACAAGAGCAACATGTCTGCGAAGATCATATAGTGTGGGAAGGTATGTCCACAGTATCCTTCTCGTTTATTCTACTCTTATCTGATACTAATATCTTTTCCCATTCATCTGACACTCGCCTATGGATGACAATCTGAGTAGAACATTGCGCTTTCAGTTTATTCCTATAATTTACTTGATCTTGTGACATGAAAATTGCATGCACATTTGCCCGAAATATCCCAGGGAGAGATCGTGGAATGTAAATATCTGGCATTTGGCTTACCACTCTGCTCAAAAGTAGCATTTTTAGAAATAGAGCTAAAAACAGATAACTGAGATATATGACAGATTGTTTAGATTGACAGAACTTATATGGGAAATACCTAGGAACAATTGGACGTCTCAGTTTCACTATAAGTCATACCAAAAATATAGGGGAGAGGGAAGAAACTTGCGGCCTAGTATGTTAAAAGATGTGAAAAGTAAAGGCCAGCAGAGTTAATTACATGGAGAGACAGCTTAATGTATCCTGTAAAAATTAACTAATTTACATTGTTTATTTAGAATGACCCCAAAAAGGAGATACGAAAAAGAGAAAAATTAATCTTTATCATAACAATTTGCTTCCAATTTTGCAGGTTTTGATGAGCGCATTGTGCCACTTGACAGGAGCTGTCTCTTATGTGATGGTGATCTTGCAAATGAACCCAAATATGATCCAGATCTAGAGCATCTTAAACCTGCAGAGAATGCTGTTCTTTCATGTGGTCATGTTTTTCATAGTCTGTGCCTAATGTTCGCCACATCCGAAGAGAAGTCTAGAGATCCTCCTTGCATAATATGTGCCAGTATTTTATCTTAAACCCTCTGTATTGCTTCATTCTCATAAAATCTTCTCCTCATTTTTTGTACTCCTACATTCTTTTGCTGTTTACTAGAGTAGGAAAGGAGAAAGGAAACCAAACCGCAAATGTCAACCATTTCAACTTCCTCAACCATGAATTTTATGCAAATGTAATAATGAGCATGGAATAGAAAATCAAACTTTCATAGACTTCATGAACAAATATTGTGTCCTCGCAAGGATTACTGAGCTTACTTTTCGGACAGTTTATCAAATGGATATATGTTTGACTCATCCTAATTCCTATCACAAATTCCCTTTGTCTTCTCTTTCCTCTTTACTTTTATTTTATCCCTTGCATTTTAAGAATAGGAATTTCAATAAGACCATGGACGAAAAGGTTACTAGGCTTTTTGTTTTCAATGACAAATTGGAAGGGAAGCTCGCTCACTTTCCTCTGTACATCAGCGTTAAGTTCCCACTAGCATTATTCCCCTCCCCGTCATGATCGGAAGATGCTTCCGGAGCTTGACTTTTCTTCAATAATGCCTTTTCCCAACATGTCAGTGTCACGTCCTGTAAAAGCAGTCCAGAGATCCTCAGCAACTCGTAGTTACGTGCAAATGTCTTGGGGTTTATTTTATTCATTCTCTCAAAATCTTGGCAATCAAAGGAAAATGAGGGCAAATAAAATGGCGAATGGAACTGCTTGAACTCCCTGAATCATGAATTTGTTTATACAATGAGAAAACTACATGTTAGTTGTTACCCGCTCAGCTCTGACTCCAAAAACAAGTTTGTAATGCTAACAATGCTTAAACTACGTTGTAGCATATCACTGCAATCTCCGTAGTTGAAGTAACTAGATCCCTCGCACAAGTTTTTCTTTTCTACCTTTCCTTTTACATTTTTCCCAACAGAGCAGAGTCAGATGGCCAGAATGTTTTCCAACAGCTCTCTACGAAAAGCAAGTCTTACCACTATCATTAAATACATAACTCATGTAAATACACAAACTAAGGTGATATATTATCTCCTTTTTAACCCAATGAAAAAACAATTCAGTAAATGAAAAATCACTACCTTTACTGGGATAGGACCAACAATCAGATTGAGATATTAACATCAAACAATTTTACTACAACACCTAAGATTTTTACATGGACTTTAATGGAATTCTTCATCAAAAGAATTTTCCGAATCCCAATAAATCCCATTGTCCAAGCATCCCTCCACATACATTTGATATTAATAACAACCACATCACATTTCCAACCAATATGAGGGAGATTGGGAAATTCACTTTATATTTATCATTTTCAAATAGCCGACAAACAAGAAAACTATCTTATCTAGCTTGACTCTCTCCATCTTCTTCTGAAATGTCAAACAAGAACTTTGGGAGAGATGCAAGTCGGGGAAGATGAAGCAACTCACCAAACGAGTCTTTTCTTGACATGCCTGGAGCGTGCTTGCTACCAGAGACTTCCTTTGTATCCCCTTCAAAAGCCTTCACATCACCATTAGCTATAATATTAAACCCAGACTCATGAGTTTTGTTTAGCTGAACATCTTTTCCATCATCAGCTCCTTCATAATTTTCCCCATTAGCCTGTGAGTCTGTGCCTGCCGTAGTGTCCTTTTGCAGAAGACAACAGAGAGAATTAACCCTTGACATTAGAGATTTCTCATCAGAGGCTGTTGTAAATTGAGTGTCACTGAGAAGGTAGCGTGCAATCTCCTCCAGCATTTCCTGGCAGTCTGCCCTAATTTCAGCGGATGGATTTCCAGAGGTCATCTGCTCCGAAAGATGGTGTCCAATATGGTTCATGAGATCACTCATGGACATAGACGGGTGAAGTCCAGGAACTTTAATCTGGTCCCAATTCCTTGGCCCCTTTGAATCCACTGCTTCACAAACTCCACTTCCTTCAATGGCACGAGAGTCCATCACTAATGTGAAATGAGAAATTAATTAGAGAAGAACAAAGAAAAGAAAGTAAGAATGCAATATTTACAAATAGTTTAGATAATATTAATTCAAACAGGAGAAAACATCTTTCTACTCAGCTATAAGTCAAAGCCCAGGTAAAAAGGAACAGTATCAATGCACATGCTAAATCCATCAGATACTGAACAAATCAAATAGCATGTATATGCTGAATAAGGCATATATAGAAATTAACAATAGGATACTGTGTTATTAACACTGCAGCCTATATCAGCACTCACCACCATTAGCAAAAAGATTTATAACTTCAAGCCTCTGTAACATCATTATCAACAATTAAAAAGCATGGTTCAGATCAAATGAATTAAAATTCCTAAGAGATCACACACTACACCATATTAGGCATCAGACTTCAAAAGAGAAAACAAAAGAGAATGTAATCGGACTTCAAAAGAGTAAATAAAAGAGAATGTAAAATGACTATATGACTTAGAAACTTTATCCATCCGCACATTAAAAAAAAAAAAAAACCCCAATGTCCTGTTTGTACCTGAACTGGGGGACGGAGCTTCCCTGGACATATGTTCTGAGGTTATACCAGCAGAATCCCCTTTTTCAATCTCCAAGGACGAAGACTGAGCTGCAGCTGGTGGTGCTATATTCTGGAAGCCAGAGCTAGTAGATCCGTTACAAGTCTCCCCCTGGCCAAAATCATGCCTTTTCAGTTCATCAGGACCCTCAAACACTGAAGAGCGTGATTCGAAGTATGGTGAATCCAAAATTATCTCTGGCTGTCTGCTTAAACAGTTCAAACGCATGTCACACTGGATGAGCTTTTCAAAATGTTTGTTTAACAATCCTTGAGGACACTGCAGAAAATGTTGCCTGCAAAGCCACAAGAAAATTTTTCCATGAGCATATTAGCTGCATAACCACATGCAAACAAGTCAGACAAGGTAGCAATTTTCAGCTTGTATTTCCACAAATAAGAATTAGATTCATATTACTTTTACCTATGTATGCTAGCTTGACCGTCAGTAAAATCAGAAGTTGCCTGCCATAAGGTGTGTTTTCTAGGCTGCGGATTAGTCTCCCGGAAGAAAAGGGGCGGTCTTGCAAGCTACATCATAAAAGAAACAACCAAAGTCATACATAATCATTGCATGGAGAGAGAGACAGAGAGAGAGAAGAAGATCACATGAAAAATTACAAAGTTTACCACAACATTCAAAGTCCCTGGTCCATTATCAGGACAATTTGCCTTAAAAGCCATAATATCCGACCACTGTATTTCAATCTTACTCTTAAGCCCACCTTCCAAAATCTCCCAAACAAGCTTATGCTTCGCAAAATAACACTTGGCCACTAAATCACCTTCATACCTCGACTTATACTGCAAATCACCAAGTGAACAATTCTTTAGCTACTTGAACCCCAAAATAAAAGCATTTTTTAAAACAATTAAATAAAACTCATTAAAAAGCACCTCCCAGTTGCCGATCTGAAGAATGGAAGCTGGAAAATTTGAGGCTTTAAGTTTATCCGTAGCAGCAGCAGCTTTAGCCTCCTTTTTGACTCCAGAGCTCAAGTCTTCATCTTGGGCAGCTGAGCCACTGCTTTGGGGTTGAGAGAGGCGCATTTGGATCAAATCCAACAGGGAAGGACTCTTTCTTAGCCTCAAACCAAGGGGGCTCGGCTCATCCAACGGATTGTATTGCGATGGCGGGATCGAGAAAGCATTATCATGGGAGTTCCACTGAAAAAAAGAATCATCATCATCGTCAAAATACAGCAAAACAACCTTGCAAATATCCAGAAACAACACCTTTAAAATTTAAAACCTCCAATATAAAGGCCTTTTTTTTTTTTTTTTTTTTTCCATATAGTTGAGATCTCTCAAAAATAGGTAAATTTTCATTTCATTTAAAAAAAAAGGGAAATAAAAGTGAAAAAGAAATTACATGTTGAATATTTGGAGAAGGTTTTGATCGTTTACTAAGAGGGCCATGTTCTTCCTCTAACGAATCCTCGACGATCTCCAATTTCACCGGCGGTTTGTCAAGGCACGCCGTCGTCTGAAGCTCCGGCCTAAGATTTCCCGATCTCATCAACTGCACCATCCAATCCAAGCGAAATCCCAACTTTCCCAATTCCAACCCCAAAAATTGCGGAAAAATCTAATTTTAATTTTTCTCTCTCAAAATTGATGGAAAGCGAGCAAATTTCGGAGATTCTGAAAACCCTAGAAAATATTACTTTGGGAAATATAATTAATGGTGTTAAAAAGAAGAGAAAGGGCAAGAGAGGATCTTTTTTGACGGCGAGCACGTGCGAGATCCAGCGTTATTGGGGCCATAACACTGGCGATAAAGTCGCGAGATTACTTTAATATCCTTGAGTTGAAGAATTATTAGGGTTGTAGTGAGGTTAGTTTGGGTATTCGGTGAGAAAAGATCAGCGCGTGCTGGCAGACACGTAAACAATTAATGGATAATATATGGGGCCCAGGAGAGTTAGGCTTTTTTTTAAATGACGGCGATGGTTTGTATGTCTGACACGTGGCGATAGATCTGGCCGTAGCTTCTTGCTTATGGTTTTTAAAGCTTACACGTGCACTGTTATTGGATGGCGAGGACAGAAAGGGTATTACGAGTACTTTTTTGAGATAGGATCAACTTACATTATCTTAAATTTTTTATTTTTTATTTTTAAATTATTAATTTTAATAAATTTAATGAATGAAATTATTTTTTATTTATTGTTATTTATTAAAATTTATAAAATTAATAACAAAAATATTGCTTTAACATAAATTAATTTATTTTTTTAATATATAATAAATTGGGATGGTCAGATAGAGGGATTTGATGGGCTTTTAAACAAGGTATTCTTGAATTATTAAATCAAATGTTTAAAGATAAAATAAAAAAATTGTTAAATAGTATTTTAATTATAGTTTTAAAATTAATTAATATCATTTATAATATTTCTGTATTAAATATAACAATTAATAATTAATGCAATAGTTTTAATACATTAAAAAATATTCTTCACATAATAACACTCATTAAGAAAAATTACTTTTATTTGATGAACAAGATGGGATACTACTATTCATGTTTTTATACCTCTTGTAGGCGTGTATTTAGATATTTTAACTAGTTTATCTCATAAAAAGATTTTTTAAATAATTAAATTTAAATTTTATTTTAAATTTGAAATTTCGAAACTTATTTTTTATTGTTGTTTTATTTTATATATGGTCGGAACTTATGTATATCAAAATTTATATTGGTCACTTTTATTCAATTTAAGATTGTGGTATATTATTATGTAAATTGGCATATAGTTAATAAATAAATTAAAATAATTTTGATGAAAAAAAAACTATTACTAATAGTGGAAAGAGTTGATAATTGATTCGAATCATAAATTACTTGCAAATTATATGAATTTAATAAATTATAAATTATAAAATTTTAATGCGTAATTTAAAAGTTTTATTTTGTTCAAATCTATTAAAATGTCACTTAAAAAATTTAGAAAATTATAGGATCATTTTTTTTTGTTTTCCATAAACTTTTTGATATAATTAAAAGTGTATAATTAAGGGATATTTCTAAATTTTAAAATTACAAAAAAAAACATTTTTAATGAAAATCTTAAAAAATACATTTGTAAGGAAAACAAATGAGTGATTTGAGTCGAAATTAAACTTAAAAGTTAATGAAGATATGTTTAAAATTAAATAATTTTCATCAATAAACCACATAATCATTGATAATCATTAGAATAATCCATATGAAAAAGGTGGTGAAATTGATATTAAAAAATATATTATCTTTCTATAATTAATTAAGATTAGAGAGAAATATCCTCGATTCAAACGACATTGATTTAGAAAAACAAAAGTTGCAAGGAAGGACAAGACACATGTTGGCAATGGGGCACGAATGTAGACGTCTCTAACTTTGGATCCGATTTCTGATGCACAATTTAAGGCCGGCTTGGCTTTTTCCACACTACGTGGCGGTCTTTCGACATTTAGCACATTTAACACGCCAACGTAGTCTTGCCGCCGAAAACGACCATTCCAAACCAAAGACGACAAATGCGTACGTTAGGTTCGACTCGAGCGACGTTTGGTATCGATCGTACTGTTTTTTTGAGTTTAGATTGATTTTGAATCAAGTTATCTCGATTAAATTGGGTTTGAGTTCGATTAAAATGAAATTAATAATTAAATTTTACATTTTTAATATTAAGTTTTAATTGTTCAAATTATTTTAACATTGAATTGTTTTAAATTTAAATAATATTATATTTAGTTTATTTATTCGAATTTAAATGATTTTTTAGATTCACATTTTCCTGAACTAGTTTTCTATCACATCTACTCCTTATGGTCTTTAAATCATTAATTACCAATTTACCTGATCCTATTAAAATAATAATTTTATGTTTATGATTTTTAGAAAATTATTATGGAATCTTAATTGATATAATCATAATTATAACACTTTATTGGTTCATAATAAGTGAAAAAAATTCATTTTAAATAATTTAATTGGACTAAGTTTGATTTCCTAAATTAGTTAAAGATACTTTGATAAAATTAATTTATCAGTAACTTAAATTTAATTGAATTAATTAGTCTGAGATATTAAGCACACATTTTTTTTTTAACAAAAAATATATAAACCTTATAAGAAGAAAATTAAAAAAAAAAAAGGTTCAAAACCAAAATCTTTATATTTTCATAAAACATTTTAGTTACTAAATCAAAAGGTGAAGGACAAGCACACAAACATTTAGGTAAAGTGGATGGTTTACTCGCCTAATCGAACGCTAGGTCAGAAATCCAATCATATTTGGGCATTATTTCTATTTTAAATTTTAAATGAAATTTGAATATTTATTTGGATATTACCCTTATTTGCTTTCATTTCCTTTTGTTTTAGTCCTTTGAAAAAAGAATTTTTTAGGCTACATTTGATTTACGTTTTACTTTTTGTTTTTTGATATAAAATAAAAATAAATTAAAAATAAAGAACAAATAAAAAAAAATACAAAGTAAAAATTCCAAACAATCAGACTTTAAGATTTCAAAGTTTTGTGATAGGAAACATATCTTTGTTTTGTGTTATAAACAACGAAATGTCTTACCAATTTTTTTTTAAATAAATATTGTTCTAATTTGACTTTCTATGATCAATTTTTTTTTTTAAATTTTGATCTTAATTATTTTAAATATTTAATTAAATTAAAATTTAACAAATAGACATTTGAAAACTATTTCATTCACAGTTTAAAATTTTAATTAATAATGATCTATAAAAAAAAATCAAACCTAAAAACTTTTAATTTAGAAAGT
Organism: Durio zibethinus; assembly: GCF_047325235.1. NCBI lineage: Eukaryota > Viridiplantae > Streptophyta > Magnoliopsida > Malvales > Malvaceae > Durio > Durio zibethinus. The sequence goes on along the minus strand of NC_143167.1, from coordinate 26,145,133 downwards.
CAAATGCATACAGTAATTATGAGATTAGAATATAATTTTTTGTGTTCATATTTTTTTTAGTTAATTTCTAATGTACCTCAAATAAATTCATGACTTTTCTTTGAAGTTATACTTTTTGGAATGATACCTTGAACATGATGACGAGACAAGGTGAGTATTAATGGATGACTAGGATATTGGAACCACAAACAAAATAATTGAACTTACCACCATTCGGAACTCTTGGCATCCTTTTTGGAAAGGTAGGCAAGTCTGTTTTACTGTGGCGTCGAAGTTGGATTTGAATGTTTTGATGGGTGTGAAGCTTGTGAACTGCACAACCCTACAGGCTACAAAACAGCAACATGACAATGACATGTTCTCAACCTTAAGATTTGATGGGCCTAACAATTAACAAAGAAGTTAATAACAGAATAGGATTGATTAGAACCCAAAATCACTCTTAAAAAATGACGTCAAACAGATCAGAAGTTAGAAATTCGGCGTCTTCAACTTCATTTTTTTATCCTAAGGCTGTTAAAAAAAGAGAATGGGGTTCATTAAGGAAAGGTGGAAATCTGCAGCAACAAGATTACGGTGGTCAACTGCTATTACTAAGAGAACATACACTCATATGGTATAACTCCCATTCCAAATGGCATTGCTCTAGTGAATGAGTTTCTGCCAGAGAACGTGAAAGTAAAGAAATGCTGCAGTTCTTTTTTCCTGTCCTTAAAACACCCCACCCTGCACAGCCACTCGATTTTTAGATACGGTTTTGTCAAACATCTGCCCTTTCTTTGTATTCACCAAAATTGAGTCGCAAAACCAATTGCAGTTAAAGTAAAATATCAATGAAATGGTAGACTTCATATACATGACTGTAGGTCATTATCCTCAGATCAGGCAAGGATAAAGCAAATACAGGAGATCTGATGAACTATGTTTTGACTAACATGATTGAGGATTCTTAGGCCACTTTATGTGGTCTAAGCCTTTTTTTGGACCCCAAAGCATCCAACATCCAAGGCATAGGCATTCGATGCATATAATGTTATGCGTTACGCCATAAACTGGAATCAAATAGGTGCCAATATGTTTGAAAAAAATAGATTTCAACTTACAATTGATCAATGGCCACTAAATGCATCGGAGGTTAAAACAATAAACACATTATTTCTAACATAATTTTGAGAAATTACAAGAAAACAACATAAGTTCTCACATGACGCTTGAAGACACTCTTTACTTGGCATTTCTATTCACTTTGAGATACCACAAGGCACCGATCACATTGTCATAGTCACTCCGGCTAACTGCATGCTGCAGACAGAAATTGACACAAATACACTATAAAAACAAGTTTTATACTGAAATAGAGACCTAAGATTTAAACTTATACATTAAACAAAAGGTGATTCATTTCAAATTATCTAAGCAACTCAAACAATCTGTTTAAACCAGACAGTGTAATGGATCAATTTCTCATATGTACCAAGGCGTCTTGAAGCATGGACACTAAACAGTACATATGTAAGTCCATGATGTTAAACTGCACGTTTGAAGTGAGCTTCTTGGTTTAAGTGCAGTTTATGAGTAAATTCTCACAATGGATCAAAAACTATTTCAGTAAATTTCTCCATGACCTGATTTTATGCATATGCTTAGTATTGTACTAAATATGGTTATGCCTTAATTTTAGGCAGAAGGAAAAGGAAGAAAGAAAGACATTCAATTTACAATATGTCCCAATATCCAGCATAGATATTTGTAACTGAGTTCCAGTGAAGGCACAACCAATCGTGTTCAAGCAATTAATTGGGCATTTAGACAAAAGCATTAGATTGGTTATGAACATGATGCAGGTTACTAACAATAAATTTAAGTTTTTGAATACCCTAGCCCTTTAGGTTTAACATGGAGCTTTCTCACACTGTCAACTTATCAGAAAGACAAAAGTGCAAATCTGTCTGTCATCAACCACACTCACCAAACAAAGGGTAACAACAAAAACTAGGATTTCACCTTGAAATACAGTAATAAATAAAGAGGATATTCAACTTATAATAGATGAGTTCCTATGAAGAAACAGGGAATCATGTTATCAACAGAGTATTTAAGCAAAACATTTCATTGGTCGTGGTGCAAGTTACTTTTAAATACCGTTTGCTCATTTCTTAAAGTCAATATGGAACTTTCTCACACAGTCAACTAATCAGAAAAACAAAAGAGCCAATCTTCATGCCATTGCAACAAACTCATCAAACAATGAGTGACAAAAAATAACCATGATTCCACCCGTCAAAACCTCTTAAACCCAGGATGATTTTGCTATATCCCAGTAAGACCATAGGTTCCTTATTTAACTCTAAAAGAAACTAAAATAGATGATTCCACCCAATCCTTTGTCAGTACAATATATAAAATGTACCCATATACTACGGATCACAAATAGCCTAAATTAAGTTCCAATTCCCCTCTTCACAATGATCCAAAATGAGAAAACATGTCACAATATAAAGGCAACAATACAGCTGCTCCTTCAGGATTCTTTTTTCTCTGCATAACTTGAAATGAAAAAAGGTGGTTTCTAGACTGTGTGATTGAAAATATTGAAATGCCAAAGAACAGTTCATCTAACAGTCCCAACTCAACTTGGGAAACTGCATTAGAGCCAAAAGACTGAATAGCGAGACTAAATTCCTACTCATGTGGGGGGAAAGAAGCGGTGCAGCAGAAGGGGAGGATCCACCAAAATTAAGGTTATGATTTTCAAAACACGCCTCCTAACTTAGAACCAAAGGCAGCATGAATTTGAAGCAATTAGTACCCACTTTTTTAGACTACCTAAAAGCTCAAATATTCAATAAGAGCAAAGCACAAGATAAGGAAAACTGTGGTGTAAGAAAAAAAAAAAAACCATTTTGGAGAGACGCAATTTACGCTTGGTGTTCTTCTTGGCCAACAAATGCTGCTTCCCAGCTCTCCTCCTAACTATTTTCCCTCTTCCTGTCACCCGAAATCGCTTTGCAGAAGCCTACTAAACAAGATGACAACATGAAATCCATTAGAAAAGAAGACTCATAAGGCATAAAAAGTGACTAAACTTGCCGACTTTTAAGCTGTTCATTTTTATTGCCAAGAAAAGTTTTCAACTTTTTTGGATGAATAGATGCAAAGAACCGAATTTGCTCGTTTAATTTCTAACTTTTCTGAATTATAAAACTACATCTAAAAAAGTAGGAATCTTCTGGACCAAGTTTATCTTAATATAGCAACCAAATTCACATATTGTTTGACATAACAACACAAAACTAATGATTCAAAATTTGAATATTTCCTGCGTAGTCCAAGGAACCAAAGAGAAGAAAGAGAGAAGAACCTTGTGGGTTTTCATTTTGTAGCCTTTAGCAGCAAAGACAGTGAGAGATTGGAGTCTTTGGGGGGCAGGGGTGATGGTGGAGAGCTTATGGGAAGCAAATAAAGGGAACCCAGAAATGCTTTGGGTGGAACTGATGAGTTTCAAGGCTTTGCCCAGCTTGTTGAATTGGGAGAGTTGGACGGGCCACGAGAAAATGGAGCGTAGGAGGACGATTAAGAATGGCAAAAGGGTAAATTGAAAGACTTGGTTGTCAAATTCATAGAAGAAGCCATTGATGAATTGTTGTTTTGTTATAGCGAACGTTATGCTCGTGGGAGGAAATGGATTTGGATAGGACAAACACACCGTCCCCTGCGTCCGGGACGTGGAATGTCATGGAGCAGCGGAACATTGGAGTTCGTGGCCGTAATTTTTTTTATTTTTTTACATATTAATTAGAAAAATTATGCCGTCTTTATATTTTAATTTTTAATTTAGGTTTACAACTAAAATTTAGAAACTAAAACAAAAAGTTCAAAGATAAAAGAAAAGAAAGGAAAATTTTCTATTAATTGAAAAAGAAAATAACTCAACTTGCAGCCCTGACTTTTCTTCTCCTAGAATGAACACAAAAACCCTTTCTTACTCTTCAACGGAAACGAAATCTTTTTCATATTATTTATTATTACCATGTGTGAAAACTCACTTTTCTTCAACTTCTCCCTGAATCTCATCAGTCAAAAGTCGAGGTAATTAGATGGGCTATTCAGATTTCTTCCTTTATTACACCTCTATTAAGACAATTGATGTTCAATCAATGTCGCCCTCTCTTGTATGGCTTGTTGCATGGTTATATTGCACAACAAAAACTTGCACACAACAAATCATTCCATTTTCTGGGTTTATATGTTTTCCCGAACATTCGTACTTTTATAAATTAATTGTTCTATTTCCACAAAGGCGCTCAATATCCTCAAAAGTTACTACTCACAGAAGGCGAAGCCGACTTCTAAGCTTAAGTTGTGTCTCTTACTGTTGATATCACGACCTTGTCAAGATGGCTATAGATTCCCATTCCAAGCTACATATAACATCCTGCATGGTATTGCATTTTAACTGTAAGGAATCCACTTATTATGCCTTTTAGAGTAAAAACCCAGTGAGAGAGTAAAATTTCTATTTACCGAGGGGTTCTGCTGATTAATGTCAAAGCTGTTAATTGCACAGGGGTCGGCTAACAGCTCAATGGGTTCTTCACCTATGCAGTTAGTAGAATATTATACATGTTAGTCATGGGATCTTTTACTTGAAAGAAAATTATAAAATAAAGCTTTCATCAAATTGATCCAAAATAGAAATTGATGTAAGTCTCATCCTTACCCATTGGTCTGCCCGAAATACAAAAGACAATTCAGTAATAGTTGCTTAAAGAACTGCTTACCTTGTTCAACAACAGCGAGGATCCCATCTTCTGAGCAGATCATAACAGGTAGAATCCGTGTGGAAGAGATGTTGCTAATGTTTGAAGACCTTGTGTAGCGATCATACTGAACTTCCCAAACCTCACTTTCAGATAACAAAGACATTGCAGCCTCACCTGTCCCAGCACCAGCAAGAACAATAGGCTGTTGTTGTGCTCTAAGATCCCAAGCAAATACAGTGCCTGAAGAGCCTCCTGCCTATGAAATACTAGGAAAACTGAAAATCAGCAAAAGATCTCAAGCAAATAGAAATTGTTAAAACCTTAGATTGAAGAGCAGGATAGCACGGAAGTGGAATAGCCATCAAAGAATCAATAAACAACAATTTCAATTTGACAAAAATACAGGCTCTTAAAGCTTTTTCCAACAAGGTTTTAATGCAATTAAACTCATCAGATTTAAATCTTTTGTGAAGAAAAAGTTATGATAAGGTAATACACTTAAGCCACGGAATGAATTAACAATGGCATCCTAGAAAATTGCTACATTAAGCTTTTCCTATGGCTTAGATACATATGAAATAATTAAAATGTTGTGATCTGAATAACTAAGTAGCCAAAAACTGATTTCAATTGCATGCACGGAATTCAATGCAAGTAACACAAATTCAAGAATCATTTTACGTTAAAAAGTTGGTCTAAATCCATTATTATGGTAAAAAAGAATGTTTAACTCTCAACTACTTAAGCCAGCAGCCATCAGCATAAAATTATTCCACCAATTACTTGATGGTACAGAACAACCTAGCACGAGCTAGCATTAACTCTAGCTATCATTTAAACTCATCACCGTAGGAAGGCTGGACTATGTTTATAATTTCTCTTCAACTTCATTCATAAAATTTATGCAACTTCTACTCGCAAGAATATTAACAAAGAAAGTAGAGAAACTGGAAAACCACTAGATTAAATTAACAAAGCATTTAGAAAATAAGAAAGAGGCAGAAAGATAGACGATACTTTTCTATCCCTTCTTCAACTTTTTCATTTTTTAGTTTATGATTTTTTACAATAGAAAAATGAAAAAAAAAAAACTACCAGAGCAAATTAAAAATTTTACAAAATAAAAAAGAGTGAAAGATAGAGGCTGTTTTCTCTCATATTTTTTTCCCTATTTTTGAAGATAAGGAAAAAGAACAGTTAGTTGATCTCATATAATTTGTAGCCGTTTCACCAAAAGAGAAGAAAAAGAAAAAGAAACCAAAAATATTTTACTGATACCAGCATTGTGGTATCACTGAAAGGGAAGAGTATAATAACAACAAAGTAGCAGCAATCTTACCAGACAAGTGTGTTTCCGTGATGGATGAATATCAATTGAGTGTACAATTCCAGATGTTTTTCCTTGACACCTGCAAGATGACCATTAAAAAGGGGATTAGAATAGCATCATTTGATATGATAAGGTATGTGTTTAATCTATAAGTTCTAATCAGCACAATCAGAGTTAATAAACCATCTATATATTCTTCTTAAGATGCATAGATACTCAAAAGAACAAAAGTAATGCAGATGCTCAAAAGTACAGAAGTGACACAAACAGTTTTCCGCTTTTAAAGGTTTGAAAAGATGCTGTCAAACCAATCCTATAGAACTGAAGTGCCAAGAGAAAATCTGTTTAATTTACTGGTTTTGAAGTTATCAACAATAATTGAAGACCAAGAATTTTTCTATCATCAAATCAGAAGCCAATTGCCAACAGGGAGGAACCCTTCACATACATGACTGCTTTTGCTCTTTTTTTTAATTATTACTTTTTTTCTCTGTTCACATTATTTGCAGAGTTACCAGTTTCCACCTACATGTGTGTCTATAGTTGCACATTATCTATATTGGAGATGAGGTGATACCGAAGGTGAAGTGAAACCAATGTTGCTCCGCATTTTTATTGTCCTTGAAAATACTTGTGTCCGACACATATCCAACAAACAAGGTTATGGAGGTCTGACCCTCCAAATATATGGAGAAACTTAATTAGAAAAAATTGAATGTAGCCGTATAGGACACACCCATATTTGACAATCACCCCTAACTCTGAGTAACATAGGATGACAATATAAAGCTGCCTTGTTGGAAAGACTGTGGAAGAGGTTAACCGTGCTGAAGTAGGATGGCCACCAAAAGCTAAAACAGGGTTATATTATGGTGAAGGCAGTGACATGAATACCACAACATCAGCAGCATTGACATGGTGATAATTTAGCGATACCCATTTATAGGCCATATTAATATAATATAGTAGCCGTCTTCATAGGGAAATTATTAATACCCCAACTCATAACCACACACCATGACACCAAGAATATGTTGCAGTCTGATAAACAGATATGAAACCTGTCTTCATGTGCTCCTATCTTGATAACTAATAATAAAATATGCTCTAGTAACCTATTATTTCAAACTCCAGTTAGTCAATTACTTTTTATTATTGCAAAATGTTTTTGATAAATCTTCTCAGTTTACATCATGGGCTAAAATTATACTAACCATCCTTAAGAGCATCAATATAAACTGATGAACAATGGTAACAAATGTAGTACACATGATAAACATTTCAAAACTCATGAAAGCCCATTAACATGCGACTTACCAAGCAATTAAAAATAACAAGATAACAGCACAAGTAACGTTGGAGTTTGCCAAATTAACCTCCATGGTGAAGAGTGTCTATTTTACTTTTATCAACACTTTGATGAAAATTGGCTAATCACATAACATGTCATAAAAACAAATCAAAATTAGTTAAGATAACTGTGAGCTCTACAGATTACATTCAACTACATATTTTCTTTTCCAGAATAAAACCACACAAATTCACTCACCAGTTCCCCTTAAACTGCGAAACTGGTCCACCGGGCCTCCTCTGATCCCACCATTGTAATCCAAACCCATACCCACCAGTCACAAACTCACTCGGCGATGCCCATTTAACCGCCGTATAACCCACTAGCCCATTCGCGTCGAAAATTCTCCGGTAACTCAGGTTCGAAGAATCCCCAACAAAACTTACCAAATTAATCCTCCCATCCTCCCCAACACTCACGCATTCAGTCCCACCCTCCCTCAAATCCACTGCCGCCACAGGCCCAGAATGAAACCCCAACTCCGAAAGTGTCCCCCCGGATTCGATCATCCCTCCGTTGATTAAATCGGAGGCCAAGATGTGAAGGGAACCCGAGAAAGTGGCGGCAGCGATGACGGGTTGAGGGGTGGAGTGGGCGGTTTTGAGGGACGAAATGCGGGAAGGTGGGGCCCATGAGGATTGAGAGGTTAAGGTTGGAAACGAGCTTTGTAGGTTTGAGTTTACACAGTGGATTTCGATGGAGGGAGAGTTGGAATCGCTGTCGAAAAAGGCGATCGCTGCGAATCTGTCGAAAGCGGAAACCGGTGGGAGCCAACGGACGGCGTCGATGTACTTGAACTGTGGGAATCTATGAACTTGAGAAGGGTTTTGGGGTGCTGAAATGGCCATTATTTCAAGGTTTTAAGGGGTTTATGAGGAGGATTGTAAATTTAGACAGAGGGGCAATGGAGAGCGCTTTTCTTTTAAATTGAGGGTCGGGCTTGGATTAGATTGCATTAGATGATTTAAATTCCGATTATTTCCAATAAAATATTCTTTTAAAGTCCATGTTACTACTCGGATAAAACAAATTTTCAGGGGCCAATAATATTTTACACCTACCAAGCAGGACATTTGAACCAATTTTGCTCACTTCCTCCCAAGGACTGACTCATTTCTAATTTGAGCAAGCATAACATTACGGCTGTTACATGTTTTAATTTTGTTTGTTAGTCTACTTGAAGTTTTAGGAATACATGTGTTGAAGAATTTTTTGTGACCTTCAAACATTGTCTAGTTGTCTTAAATATGTTATTTTTGAGTCCGAATCATGGCAGATGATGATGCGATCTGTGGACCAGAAAAAACTTTTATTTCATGTGTTAGCATATTGTAAACATTTGATAAGCAGAGATTGACAGTGTTAAAAAGATTTCTTGGCATGTTGAGCCCATTCTGATAACCTTGGTGTTTCTAAAATTTTTGCTCCTCTTGAAGGTTTAATCAAGTAAATTCAAGAAGATCCAAATAATTTAGCTAGATTTCAAGCTTGTATTGGTTAAGTGGTGTTTGTTATTTTTCAATTAAAAAAAAAATCAATTTCAACGTTTTATTTTTATTATCTTCAATTCTAACTTTTAAGTCGTTAATCTATATTAAATCCATATTATTATTAAAATCGTTAATTGAATTGATATTATAACTTAAATGACTCCAACTCAAGTGTTAATCATTGACACATTAAAGTCAGCATAAATACACTTCACCTCCTTCAACGCTAAATTAAAGAATTCAAACACTTGATCTCGAGCAAAGTCCACCTACACATTGTAGAAATCATCGGATTGAAGGAAGTTTCGACCACTCGCCGCTTGACTTCCTTAGAAGCTTGAAGTTCATTCTCCAAGCGCTCTCCCTCGACTAAGGTCTCATTCAGCTCGATGTCAGATTGCTACTACAGAGACTCAGCTATGGCTTTCTAGATTGATGTGTCCTCAAGCCTCTAATTCAGGTTCTCAACCTTCTTGTCGAGGTCGTCATTCATTTTTTTATACTCAACGTTGAAGAGCTTGAGCATTTTGACAACCTCAGTAAAGGAGTTGAACTCTTTGGCATAATTTTTTGTCTTGCTTGGTCTTGAAAAAAATGAGTAAAAGCCCTGTAAAAATATAATAAGGCTTATCTCATATTTTGAGGTATATATTGAAAAAGTCGATTAAAAATTACATGGACAAAAATCGAACTTAAAGATCATAATCTATGAATAATTTAAAAAAAAAAATAAAAGATTTATTTAGGATAAACCTTTCTTGGACATGGTGGCCTAAGCAATCTTCTTCACCACTTTGGGATCTTTATAGGCATTCTCCAAGGAGTTGAACTTCATGGTAATGGAGATTCTACCAAGGCTTATGAGTTATAACTTTTTGTTTTAATTTCTGCATTGTCGTAAAACTCTTTCCTTTTACCTAACCGAGCTAAGGAGGTGGTAAACCTATAATTTTGATATCTCGAAAAGTACCATCGAGCTGAGTAAGAGCTTTACCATTTTCCTTTTTCTCTAGAAGGCTAGACAAATTTAGCCATATCAAAGCCTACTAACCTCCAACCAGTCATATCTGCAGCTAAAACAAAAAATCAATATCAAAGTTAAAAAATATAAGTATAAAAATACTTATAGAAGAAAATTAATGAGAAAATTACCCTAAGTATTTGATTTCCTTTAGGAGAGGTCAACTCGTTATCATTTATTATTAATTTTTCATCTTTAAAGAAATCATTCATTATATCTCTTTCCTTAAGCTCATTGTTAATCAGGAGATCCATCTTATCCTTTTCAAATAAGCCTGGCTCATTATTTATTTCTTAAACCCCGTAATTTTCTCAATACAAAAGAAGAAAACTTTTCATGTTTTTATTAAACTCTGACAACAAAAAAATTTTTATGAGATGAGCTATAACATAGTACCAATTTTTATCATAAGAATGCTTCTTAACAACAAAAATTCCTTGAACAGACCTAAGGTAAGGAAAAGACTTAGCTTTTCACATAATATTATAAAACTTACCATATATCTAAAATAATTAGAAGCAATTTGAGTGATAATTAAATTTTAAGCTAAAAAAATTCAACAATTAAAAAACAAATGGAGAGGAAACCTAAGACCGGCCTGAGTCCCAATAAACCAATATTTTATTAAATTCTACTGTGTTAGTAATCCTATCTTAAGAATCTGGCATTATTAACCTATAACTTTTGAAGTAAAGTCAAACCTTCCTTTTACAGCGGCAACATGTTGAATGGAAACCAAATCTTTTTCATATTACTTTATTATTACCATGTGTGAAAACTCTCATTTTTCAACTTTTCCCCGGTATCATCGGTCAAAACTCAAACGTCACGGTAATTAAATAGGCAATTCAGCTTTCTTCCTTTTTTACCCTTCTATTAAGACAACTGATATTCAATCAATGTCACCCTCTCTTGTATGGCTTGTTGCATGGTTATATTGCACAATAAAAAACTCGCAAGTACATACAGGCCAAAACAAAACAACAAATCATTCCATTTTCTGGGTCTTATATGTTTCCCCGAGCATTTGTACTTTGAGAACACATAAATTAGTTGTTTCATTTCTACAAAAGTGCTAAATATCCTCAAGTTATCACTCACAGAAGGCGTAACTGACTTATAAGCTTAAGTTGTGTCTCTTACTGTTGATATCATGACCTTGTCAAGATGGCTATAGATTCCCATTCCATGCTACATATAACATCCTGCATGGTATTGCATTTTTGCTGCAAGGAATCCACTTTTTATGTCTTTCAGAGTAAAAAAACAGTGAGATAGTAAAATTTCTATTTACAGAGGGTTTCTGCTGTTCAATGTCAAAGCTATTAATTGCACAGGGTTTGGCTAACAGCTCAATGGGTTCTTCACATATGCAGTTTGTAGATCATCACAAATGTTAGTCATGTGATTTTTTACTTGAAAGAAAATTATAAAACAAAGCTTTCATCAAATTGATCCAAATAAAAATTGATATAAGTCTCATCCTTACCAATTGGTCTGCCTAAAATACAAAAGACTATTCAATAATAGTTGCTTAAAGAATTGCTTACGTTGTTTAAAAACAACAAGGATCCCCTCTTCTGAGCAGATCATAACAGGTAGAATCCGTGTGGAAGAGATGTTGCTAATGTTTGAAGACCTTGTATGGCGATCAAACTGAACTTCCCAAACCTCACTTTCAAATAACAGACATTGCAACCTCACCTGTCCCAGCACCAGAAAGAACAATAGGCTGTTGTTATGCTCTAAGATCCCAAGCAAATACAGTGCTTGAAGAGCCTGCTTCCTATGAAATACTAGGAAAATTAAAAATCAACAAAAGATCTCAACAACAACAGATAACAACAACATACTAAACCTTATATCACATAATTATGGGATCGACTGTATGAAAGACAAAAAAAGAATCATGTTAACTCATGGGTTCAAATCTTCTTGCGCCACTCATTTCTGTCCGCAACAAACTTTTCATCTATTTCCTTAATCCTCATCATTGTTTATTACTTACATCCACGTCTTTCGTAATCTATCTCTAGAAGTTTTGTTCTCTCTTAAATCTAGAAGCTTAAATCTCCTAACTGATGCACAACTAGATTTATGTTTCACATATCTAAACCATCTTGAGCGGTATTCTCTCATTTTTTTCTCAATTCGGACTATCTCTAATTTTCCTCTAATCTTTTCATCTTTAATTTTCTCTTCTAGTCTTACCACACATCCATCTAAGAATCCTCATCTCTGCTACGCTTATTTTCTTTTCATGTTATTTCTTAACAGCCCAACACTTAGTTCCATATAACAACGCAGGCCTTACATTTTTTTTTTATACACCTTCGCCTTTAACTTTAAATTCATGTTGCGATTATATAACACACTCAACAAACTTCGTCACCTCACCCATCTGCTTGAAACCTATGATTTACATCTTTTTTTTATCTCAGTATCGCTTTGAATAATTAATCACAAATATAAAAAATGGCTACTCTTTGGTACTACCTCACCATCTGACTTAATTCAACTATAACTCGCTTCCCTTTAGTTACTAAACTTACATTCTATATATTCAATTTTAGATTTACTCAATTTAAAGCCTCGAGACTCCAGTGTATGCCTCCATACTTATAAAATACAACATTTTGTGTGGAATTTCAACAAGTCAAGTCATGGCCATTAGTAGCACTCAGGGGAGTTTCCTTCAATTTTACACTTAATAGCTATATTGCCTACATATTAAGGACGATGTGCACTTTATGTTAGGAGTGGAGAAAATTTTGCTAAAATTTTTTTAAAATTTCAAAATTTTCTTGAAAATTACGCTTAATTTGCTTTGCTATGAGTTCGTAGTATACTTCCATTGGTTGATTTTCTATAATCCTATGATTGACTTTGATTATAATAGTAGGAAAAGAATAAATGTTGTGCAAAACAAGAGATGAATTCTTAAGTTGTTGCTACTTCTACTTGATTGTTAGATTTCATTTGTGAGTAATTATTTTGATCATTGCTTTGCATGTCATTTAATGAATGATTATGCAATCATGCAATTTTTTACATTCATCATTGAAGTTATGCTTATATTTTAGAATTTGTTTACTCATCTCTCGAGATGAAATCCTAAACTACACTAGCTAGAGAGATCACTTAGGTCATCTTTGGATTGATTGCGCCTTTCAAGCCGACCTTTATATGAATATTCGGAGTCACCCCTTTTGACCCTTTCATTACCCTTTCTTAGTTTTGCACCAACATTAATAAACCCAACCCTTATTTTTATATTTCCTATCTTTTGTCCTTACCACATGCATGTAGATTATGTATAATTTATTGGAGAGCTATGTAAATTTGGGAGAATGGTAGAGTTTAGAAAATGAAAAAAAATGAAAAAAAATAAAAAAAATAGGTATGTGCAAAAATAAAAAATGTGAAGAGTTCAAGTTTGAAAGTATTACAATTCTTGGAAGCTCTCATGTATTGAAAATCAAAATGATCCCAACCTCAGTAATGCTTGATTAGGGTAATTGAGCCTAAATTACCTTTCACCCCACCTCTACCTTAACCTAACATTACAAGCTTTGTAAAAACCTGAGGATCATTGGTTTTGTGCATGTCTATAGTAGTGGAAAGAGTTGTGAAAGGCAAACTCATGAAATATGTTCATTCTTTGATGATGCTTTGTCTGATTTCTTGGTTGCATAATCACAACTGAATTTCATGTAATAAAATGTGATGGACATTACACACATAATGGAAATTCAATTAGTAGAAACTTACTCTTGAATAAATCTCATGTTAGCCATTGTTTATGATTGTAGATTGATCCTTAAAAAGTTGAATTTGGCTTTAGCATTATTTAGTTTGAGGACAAGCAAAAGTTTAAGTTTGAGGATGTGATAATTCTATTTTTTATAAAATTATCATAAACTTATTTGAGTAATTATAGCAATTACTTGATGTTGATGATGATGATGATGATTATTATTATTATTATTAGAAATAGTAATAGTAATAATGTTGCAACTAGTTGTTAATAATAATAATAATAATAATGATGATGATGATGATGATGATGGTGACACAACTAGTTGTTAATAATATTTCAAACATTGACTAAGAAGCTCTTCATCATTAATGTTGACTACTTTCCTAAGAACTGGAATTTAATTGCTACAAAAGACACCTAAGTTGGCACATGTGAGCATGGATAGAGGAGAAAATGATGGGCCACATCCCATGCATGAAAAAGAAAATAAAATAATCATAACCTACTCCATAAAATTGACGCCTAAATTCATGTGCTACCTCAATTGCTATTACTTTGTTGTTAAGTTGACTGCATATTGACTAATTAATAAAAGATTTAAAAGTTGCCAATCTTGCTACACAAAGAAAAAAAAACAACTACCATAAATAATGAAAAAGTTTCCATGAGTTTACCATCCCTAAGCTACTGCATGCTTTACTATCACTTTTTTTTAATTAAACTTCTCTGCCATTAAGTCATGATTTTTGAAAAAGTTTGAAGCTGTAACTTAAATGTTGAGTTGGCTAATAAGTGACATAAGGAGTTAAGGTTATTGGTTCACTTGAGATGTCATCACAAAAAGGTCGCATGAAAAGGAGAAATAGCTAGTAAAAACCGTAAATGCCTATTCAAAATTTTCAAACTTGTCACCTCCCTCATTTGCTGCATTTCTTAGTTGTTTCCTCTGAGTTTTCAACTAATATTAGATGAGTGTAATATGAGAAAAGTAAAAAAAACTAAATGTCAAATCATAGGCACATGATGAAACCAAAAGCTTTTGAAAGAAATTGAGCTACTAACGTTCCACAAGTTGTACAAGATTAGGTGATTTGCTGCCACTATAATTACTTACTTGTCTTGATCTTGCTTGATGATTGATTTATGGAATGAACTTTAATTGCTACATTTTTATTGAAAAGAAGAGCTATCAGTTGTGTTACAAACCATCAACATTTGTAGCCAAATTTCCTCCAACAACTATGTTGCATGAGTTGTCAACAAATCATGCTGCCTCTTCTAGAAAATAATACTGTAGGTTATTGATTTATTATGCTGATGTGACTATTAAATTCATGATGCTTGGCCATTAAAAAAGTCATAAAATAATGCTATGTAATGCACATTTTGCTACTAAGAAAAGCTAGCTCTAAACACCTCTAAGATGAGAGGTTTCCTTTTATTTTCATGCCAAAAAGCTGATAGCCCTTTGCCTGTTAGTCCTTGAGGTTTTAGGAATAGTTTACCTAACAAATTTATTAGTTTTCAAAAGCCATTATACTTTTGTTTCAGACTTTTATTATAGTTAATTTTCGTTGAAAATTTTCAGAGTTTAAATTTGTGTTTATTAATGCAAAGTTCTTTCATTTATGCTAAATGTTCTATCTTTAATTTCTAGTAACTACTATCTATAGTTTTCATACATTTTGAGCTTAATAGATGTAGTTTTAGTTTTTTGTTTCATCTCTTTCGTTTTATTGCGCTTGCCACTTTAAATCTCATTTATTTGTTGTTGATGCTATTTACTTCCATACTTTTTTAGTTTAAAATTCCATTAATTTCCCTTTTTAGTTTCCACATAATTAATTTTCTTGTTACTTATATTTTATGTTCTTTTAATTATGTTATCAATTTACATTTTTTAAGCAATTTGCTTTTATGTTATTTAAATTTCATGCTTTTATTTACTATTAATGTAATTTATTTTTAGTGCATTTTAATTTTATGTAAATTACTTTTCATGTATTTAAATTTTCTTGCAATTTATCTTTAATGCATTTTAAATTTCATGCCTTATATTTCTATATCACCTTTAAATTTTTGTTGGATCCAAATATACCTAGGATGCCTGATTTTAGTAGTTTGCTCTAAATGCTACCGCAGTCCTCAAAAAACTATACTCGGAGTTAATTCTTTCACTTTATTACTTGTATGATGTTATGGTATTGAGAAAGAAAATGAAATAATCACCGTAGAGAACAAATAAGGGATATAAGCTAAAAACACATGTCTACACTTCAATTGATTACCATATAATTTATAAAGATAAACATTAGGTGTAATAGTTAAAATATATCTCCGTGTTTCAAAAAGTATCACATGATTTTTATTTTTACTAAGTTCAACTAACACCATTAATAATACAAGTAATGGACAAGATTTCAAAAGCTAACATTATTGATGGACAAATTTCAAAAGATATTGTCCCTATTATAGGAAAATCTCAAAGCCTAACACTCTCTTTGAAATTTTCTTTGAGTTCCAAGCTTAGTGCTTAAAAATTCAAATTTTGTTTTTGGAAGAGCTTTGGTCATTATATCAGCAATTTGATATTTAGAGTTGCAATGCATTAAGTTTACTTCACCAAGTTTTTCAGTTTCTCTACTTGCATGAAACTTCATATTGATGTGCTTAGTTCTATCATATTGAACTGGATTCTTTATGATTACTATAACAAATTTGTTGTCAACCCAAATTGCAATAACTTTATTATGGTGTTGCTCCAAATCTATCAAAATTTTTCTAAGCCAAATGGCTTAACATACTTAGCTTCAGTAGAGAAACAACTTGTTTTATCAAATTCCAGAAAAAACACCATCAAAAAAAAAAAAAACATAACCTGAGGTGATTTTATAATCATCCACGCTTCTTGCGCAGTCACCATTTGTATATCCTTTAAGCTTGTTACTTTCATTCTTCAAGTACCATATGCCATAATTAGTTGTACCTTTGATATATCTCAAAACTCTTTTAGTTGCACCATAGTGAACTTCACTAGGAGATAATATAAATCTTGAATGCAAACTTACTGAATATATTATATTAGGTCTAGTGGCTGAAAGATACAACATACTCCCAATTAAGCTTTTCTATACAAAAGCATCAACCTTGCTTGCCATGTCATTCTTTGACAATTTTTCATTAGCCACCAATGGTGTAGCCACTGATTTGCACTTTTTCATATTGAATTTCTTCAAGATCTACAAAGCATATTTTCTTTGTGAAATGAAAGTCCCAACATCATCTTAATGGATTTCCATTCTAAAAAAATTCTCATTTCGCCTAAGTCAGACATCTCAAACTCTTTTTCCACATTTAACTTGAATTGCTTCAAAGAACCTTCATCACCACCTATGACTAACAAGTCATCCACATATAATGACACAATAAGTTGCACTTCAATTTCGAACTTCTTAACATATAAAGTAACTTCACTTTCACTTCTTTTAAACCTTCTTGTAAGAGATCGGCATAATTATGCTATACTAGGCCCTTAATGCTTGTTTTAAGCCATAAAGAGCCTTATGAAGCTTGTAGATTATCTTCATTGCCTACAACTTGAAAACCTTCTGTTGCTTAATATAAATATCTTCTTCAACCAATCCATTCAAGAATCTTGATTTCACATCTAAATGACAAAATTTCCATCCCATTTTAGCTGCCAAGGCTACTAAAAGTCTAATTGTATCATGTCTTATCACGGGAGCAAAAATGTTTGAAAAATCAACACCTGGCTGTTGTGAATACTTGGAGTTAATTCTTTCACTTTATTACTTGTACGACATTATGGTATTGAGAAAGAAAATGAAATAATCACCGTAGAGAATAAATAAGGATATAAGCTAAAAACACACGCACACTTCATTTCATTACCATATAATTTATAAAGACAAACATTAGATGTAATAGTTAAAACATATCTCCTTGTTTCAAAGAGTATCACATGGTTTTTATTTTTACTAAGTTCAACTAACACCATTAATAATACAAGTAACGGGCAAGATTTCAAACGCTAACATTATTGATGGACAAATTTCAAAAGCTATTGTCCCCATTATAGGAAAATCTCAAAGCCTAACACTCTCTGTGAGATTTTTCTTTAAGATTCCAAGCTTAGTGCTTAAAAATTCAAATCTTGTTTTGGAAGAGCTTTGGTCATTATATAGTAATCTAATATTCAGAGTTGCGATGCATTAAATTTACTTCACCAAGTTTTTTAGCTTTTCTAATCACATGGCACCTCACATTGATGTGCTTGGTTTTGCCATGTTGAACTAGATTCTTTATGATTACTATAGCAAATTTGTTGTCAACCCATATTGTGGTAGCTTTATTATAGCGTTGCTCCAAACCTGTCAAAACTTTTCTAAGCCAAATGGTTTAACATGCTTAGCTTCAGTAGAGAATTGAGCCACCACAACTTGGTTTTTTCAAATTCCGAAAAAATAATCACGGACAAAAGAAAAAAAAAACATAACCTGAGGTATTTTTGAAATCATCCACGCTTTATGCCCAATCACCATCTGCATATATTTAAAGCTTGTTACTTTCATTTTTCAAGTACCATATGCCATAATCAATTGTACCTTTGATATATCTCAAAACTCTTTTAGCTGCACCATAGTGAACTTGACTAGGAGATTACATAAATCTTGAAAGTAAACTTACTGAGTATATTATATTAGCTCTAGTGGCTGAAAGATACAACAAACTCTCAATTAAGCTTTTATATACAAAAGCATCAACCTTGCCTGCCATGTCATTCTTTGACAATTTTTCATTAGTCACCAATGCTGTAGCCACTAATTTGCACTTTTTCGTATTGAATTTCTTCAAGATCTACAAAGCATATTTCCTTTGTGAAATGAAAGTCCCAACATCATCTTGATGGATTTCCATTCCAAAATAATTCTGATTTTGCCTAAGTTAGACATCTCAAACTCTTTTTCCACATTCAACTTGAATTGCTTCAAAGAACCTTTATCACCACCTGTGGCTAACAAGTCATCCACATATAATGAAACAATAAGTTGCACTTCAGTTTCAAACTTCTTTACATATAGAGTAACTTCACTTTCACTTCTTTTAAAGCCTAAGAGACAGACATCAATTCTGCTGTACTAGGCCCTTAGTGCTTGTTTTAAGCCATAAAGAACCTTATGAAGCTTATAGATTTATCTTCATTGCTTGCAACTTGAAAACCTTCTTGTTGCTTAATACAAATATCCTTTTCAACCAATCCATTGAAGAATCTTGATTTCACATCTAAATGACAAAAATTTCATCCCATTTTAGCTGCCAAGGTTACTACAAGTCTGATTGTATCATGTCTTACCACAAAAGCAAAAGTGTTTGAAAAATCAACACTTGGCTATTGTGAATACTCGGAGTTAATTCTTTCACTTTATTACTTGTACCACGTTATGGTATTGAGAAAAAAAAAAGAAATAATCGCCATAGAGAACAAAAACGGATATAAGCTAAAAATACACGCACACACTTCATTTCGTTACCATATAATTTATAAAGACAAAAATTAAGTGTAATAATTAAAACATATCTCCTAGTTTCAAGGAATATCACATGATTTTTATTTTTACTAAATTCAATTAACACCACTAATAATACAAGTAACGGACAAATTTTCAAAAGCTAATGTTATTGATGGACAAATTTCAAAAGCTAGTGTCCCTATTATAGAAAAATATCAAAGCCTAACACTCTCTTTAAGAGTCCAAACTTAATGCTTAAAAATTAAAATATTGCTTTTGGAAGAGCTTTGGTCATGATATCAGCAATATGATATTCAAAGTTACAGTGCATTAAGTTACTTCACCAAGTCTTTCAGCTTCTCTAATCGCATGGAACTTCACATTGATGTGCTTAGTTCTGCCATGTTGAATTGGATTCTTTGTGATTACTATAGCAAATTTGTTGTCAACCCATATTGCAGTAGCTTTATTATAGTGTTGCTCCAAATGTATCTCCAAATGTATCAAAACTTTTCTAAGCCAAATGGCTTAACATACTTAGCTTCAGCCGAGAATTGAGCCACCACAACTTTTTTTGAATTCCAAAAAAAAACCACTAACAAAAGAAAAAAAATAACTTGAGGTATTTTTGGAATCATCCACGTTTTCTATCCAGTCACCATTTGCATATCCTTGAAGTTTGTTACTTTCATTCTTCAAGTATCATATGCCATAATCAACTACACTTTTGATATATCTCAAAACTCTTTTAGCTGCACCATAGTGAAGTTGACTAAAAGATTGCATAAATCTTGAAAGCAAACTTACTGTGTATATTATATTAGGTCTAGTGGCTGAAAGATACAGCAAACTCCCAATTAAGCTTTTACATACAAAAGCGTCAACCTTGCTTGCCATGTCATTCTTTGACAATTTTTCATTAGCCACCAATGGTGTAGCCACTGATTTGCACTTTTCCATATTGAATTTCTTCAAGATCTACAAAGCATACTTCCTTTGTGAAATGAAAGTCCCAACGTCATCTTGATGGATTTCCATTCAAAAAAAAAAAAAAATCTCATTTCACCTAAGTTAGTCATCTCAAACTCTTTCCACATTCAACTTGAATTGCTTTAAAGAACTTTCATCACCACTTATGACTAATAAGTCATGCACATATAATGACACAATAAGTTGCACTTCAATTTCAAATTTTTTTACATATTGAGTAACGTCACTTTCACTTCTTTTAAAACCTTCTTATAAGAGGTAGGCATCAATTCTACTGTACTAGGCCTTTAGTACTTGTTTTAAGCCATAAAAAGCCTTATGAAGCTTGTAGATTTATCTTCATTGCCTGCAACTTGAAAACCTTTTGGTTGCTCAATATAACTATCCTTTTCAACCAATCCATTCAAGAATCTTGATTTCACATCTAAATGACAAATTTTTCATCCCATTTTGGTTACCAAGGCTACTAAAAGTATGATTGTATCATCTCTTACCACAGGAGTATAAGTGTTTGGAAAATCAACACTTGGCTATTGTGAATACTTAAGTTAATTCTTTCACTTTATTACTTGTACGACGTTATAGTATTGAGAAAAAAAATCAAATAATCACCGTAGAGAACAAATAAGGGAAATGAGCTAAAAACACACGCACACACTTCATTTAATTAGCATGTAATTTATAAAGACAAACAGTTGGTGTAATAGTTAAAACATATCATCTTGTTTCAAGAAGTATCACATGATTTTTATTTTTACTAAGTTCAACTAACACCATTAATAATACAAGTAATGGACAAGATTTCAAAAGCTAAGGTAATTAATGGACAAATTTCAAAAGCTATATCGTCCTTACTATAGGAAAATCTCAAAGCCTAACACTCTCTTTAAGATTTTTCTTTGAGATTCCAAGCTTAGTGCTTAAAAATTCAAATCTCGCTTTTGAAATAGCTTTGATCATTATATCAGCAATATGATATTCGGAGTTATAGTGCATTAAGTTTGCTTCAACAAGTTTTTCAGCTTCTCTAATTGCATGAAACTTCACATTCATGTGCTTGGTTCTGCCATATTGAACTGGATTCATTGCGATTACTATAGCAAATTTGTTGTCAACCATATGGCAGTAACTTTATTATAATGTTGCTCTAAATCTGTCAAAATTTTTCTAAGCCAAATGGCTTAACATACTTAGCTTTAGTAGAGAAACAACTTATTTTTTTGAATTCCAAAAGAAAAACACCACTGCCAAAAGAAAAAAAAAAACATAACCTGAGGTGTTTTTGTAATCATCCACGTTTTTTGCCCAGTCACCATCTGCATATCCTTTAAGCTTGTTACTTTTATTCTTCAAGTACCATATGCCATAATCAATTGTACCTTTAATATATCTCAAAACTCTTTTAGCTGCACCATAGTAAACTTCACTAGGAGATAATATAAATCTTGAATGCAAACTTAATGAATATATTATATTAGGTCTAGTGGCTGAAAGATACAATAAACTCCCAATTAAGCTTTTCTATACAAAAGCATCAACCTTGCTTGCCATGTCATTCTTTGACAATTTTTCATTAGCCACCAATGGTGTAGCCACTGATTTGCACTTTTTCATATCGAATTTCTTCAAGATCTACAAAGCATATTTTCTTTGTGAAATGAAAGTCCCAACATCATCTTGATGGATTTCCATTCTAAAAAAATTCTCATTTCGCCTAAGTCTGACATCTCAAACTCTTTTCCGCATTCAACTTGAATTGCTTCAAAGAACCTTCATCACCACTTGTGACTAACAAGTCATCCACATATGATGACACAATAAGTTGCACTTCAATTTCAAACTTCTTTACATATAAAGTAACTTCACTTTCACTTCTTTTAAAGCCTTCTTTTAAGAGATAGACATCAATTCTGCTGTAGTAGGCCCTTAGTACTTGTTTTAAGCCATAAAGAGCCTTATGAAGCTTGTAGATTTATCTTCATTGCTTGCAACTTGAAAACTTTCTGGTTGCGCAATATAAATATCCTTTTCCACCAATCCATTCAAGAATCTTGATTTCACATCTAAATGAAAATTTTTCCATCCTATTTTGGCTACTAAGGCTACTAAAAGTCTAATTGTATCATGTCTTACCACAAGAACAAAAGTGTTTGAAAAATCAACACCTAGCTGTTGTGAATAGCCTTTAACAACTAATCTACCTTTGAGTTTGTCTACTGAACCATCTGGATTTAGCTTGGTTTTGTAAATCCATTGTACTCCAATCACCTTTTGATTGCATGGTCTATCAACAAGTTGTCAGGTTTTATATTTTTGTATCATATTGATCTCTTCCTTCATAACAACCCTCCACTCATTTACTTTTGCAACTTCATCATAGCTTGAAAGTTCCAATGTAGCTAGATTACATTTGGCATAGATCTCCTCTATAGTTTTGGTAGCTTTCACTAAAGCCACTATCAAACTTTTCATATTGTTCTTGATGAACTCTAGATGAATGGAAGTTAAGATTTTTTCTTTCTCCCAATTCCAACTTGGTAGCTCATCAAACTTCACATTTCTACTAACAAGGATTTTTCCAAATTTCACACTGTATATTCTATAAGCTTTAAAGTTATTGCTATACCCCAATAAAATCCCAATTTCTGCTTTTTGATCTAATTTGTCTTTCTTGACATTTGATATATGAACATAGCAAACACAACCAAATATTATGATATACTCTACTGAAAGCTTTACTCCATAAGATGCTTCATAAGGAGTTTTACCTTGCAATGCTCTTATAAACAGTACATTCAATAAATAAATTAAGGTATTGCTACATGGCTTATAGCAGTTTTGCAACTCCATCACCTCCTATTTTTACAAGAGAAAATTATCTTATTTGGTCAGTAAAAATGAAGTCATATTTAAGAACATTTGATTCATAGGAAATAGTGGAAACAAGGAGAAATCCATCACCTTTAAGAGTAAATCCAACAATTGCTCAAATTAAATAACCCAGCGAGAAAGTTTCCAAAAAATATAAAACTGTCCTGCATCTACACAACTGTGTTCAAAGTGATTTTCACAAGAATAAAGACTTGCAAAACAACCAAGGAAGCATAGGACAAAGTTAAGGAAGAGTTTCATGGTAGTGACAAAATAAGGCAAATTCAAATGCTTAACTTATAAAATGAGTTTGAGGTTCTAAAGATGAAAGACATTGAGACTGTCAATGAGTATTTTGATAGACTCATGAAGGTAGTTAACCAACTAAGGTTGTATAGAAAAGAATTATTAGATAAAACGATTGTTGAAAAGTTACTTGTAAATGTTCTTAAAAGGTTTGAAACGAAGATTTCCTCACCAGAAGACTCAAAAGATCTGTCTAAGCTTACCTTAACAAAAGTTGTGATGCTCTTCAGGCTTTAGAGCAAAAAAGAGCTATCAAACTTGAAGAAGTATTAGAGTAAGCCTTTTAAGGGAGGCTTAAGGAAAAACATGGAGTTAACAGTGAAGGTAGGAAGCAATCTGGCGTAAAAATAAAAAAGAAGCATATGGCCATAAAAAGGGAGATAAGGGAAGAAGGTATCCACCTTGTCCTTACTGCAAAAAGAAAAACCACACTAGGAACTACTATTGGTTCAGGCTTGAAGTGAAATGTAGAGCATGCAACAAACTTGGTGTTTACAAAAACAAAGCAAACCAGCAAAAAAACAGAAGCTCAAGTTGCTGAAAACCATGAAGGAGATAAGGAAAAGCTTTTTGTTGCTACATGTTATGCAGCTAACAGTAGCAAAGAAGCTTGGTTGATAGACAGTGGCTAGACACATCACATGACCCATAATGCTAGCATTTTCAAGGAGTTAGACAACTCATACATCTCAAAAGTGAAGATTGGCATAGGGAATATGTTGGTGTTGAAGGAAAAGGGCTGTTGCAATAGAAACTCTCTTAGGTATAAAACTCATTTCTGATGTGTTATTTTTGTACCTGAAATTAGTCAAAGCCTTCTGCATGGATGACAAATGCTTGAAAGGATTATGTCCAGTATTTTAAAAACATGTCATGCATCATAATTGATCATTTTGGTTGTAAAATAATGTCAGTCAAGATGAAAAAAAAAGTTCCCCAATTAAGTGGAAACAAACAGAAATGCATGCTTATTCTAGTTATGATTCAAACCTGTGGCACAAAAAGGCTAGGCCACTTTAGTTACTCAAATTTGAAGAACATACATGTGAATAACTTGGTCCAGAATTTTTCTAGCATACACGATAAAAATGATGTGTTGTATGTCAATATGGCAAGCAAAGAAAGCTGCCATTTCTAACCAAAGCAAACTGGAAAGCTTAAAAAAAGCTGCAACTAGTGCATACTGAGTGTGTGGTCCAATGAAGACACTATCCTTGAATGACAACAAATACTTTCTATTATTTATTGATGAATACAAGGATGTGTTGGGTGTTTTTCTTGAAACAAGTATCAGAGATACAATTAATTATGGCATATGATACTTGAGGAATGAAAACAACAAGCTTCTAAGGATATACAAATAATGACTGGGTAGGAAGCGTGGTTAATTCCAAAAGCATCTTAGATTACGTTTTTTCTTTTGGCAATGGTGTTTTCTTTTGGAATTCAAAAAAGCGAGATGTGGTGGCTCAATCTTGAGCTGAAGCCAATTATGTTTCAATTACAGCAACAGCAAATCAAGCCATTTGGCTTAGAAAAGTTTTGACAGATTTGTAGGAACACCAAAATGAAACTACTAAAATATGAGTGGACAAAAAATTTACTATGACAATCACTAAAAATCCAATTCAACATAATAAAATCAAGCATCTCAATATGAAATTCCATGCAATTAGAGAAGTTGAAAAACCTAATAAAGTAACTTTAATGCACTGCAACTTTGAATATCATATTGCTAACATAATAACCAAAGCTCTTCCAAAAGCAAGGTTTGAATTGTTAAAGACTAAAATTGGAATCTTAAAAGAAAAATTTCAAAAAGGAATGTTAGACTTTGAGATTTTTTTATAGTAGAGACTAACTTTTAAAATTTGTCTATCAATAATTTTAGCTTTTAAAATTTTGTAATATATTATTAATGGTGTTAGTTGAACTTAGTCAAAAATCATATGACACTTTTTGAAACAAAAAGATATGTTTTAACTACTACAACTAATGTTTCTCTTTATAAATTATATCCATTAATGAAATGAAATGAGTGTGTTCCTACCACAAATCTCCTCTTTTGTTTTTGCACTCTAATGTGTTCATTTCATTTTTGTTTCTTAATACTACAACATGGTATAAAAATAAAAGACATGAAATTTAAATGCATAAGAGAAAAATAGCAAGAAAATTAAAATACATGAAAAGTAACTTATATAAATTTAAAGTGCACTTGAAAATGAATTGCATTAAAAGTAAATAAAAGCATGAAATTTAAATAACATAAAATTAAATTGCTTAAAAATTGTAAATGGTAACATAATTAAAGGAACATGAAAATTATATAACAAGAAAATCAAAGTGCAAGAAAATTAATTACAAGGAAATTAAAGTGGGAAATTAAAGGAACTTTAAACTAAAAGAGCAAGGAAGTAAATAGCATCAATAACAAATAAATGAGACTTAAAGTGGCAAGCACAAGAAACCCAAATAGAGATGAAACAAAAAACTAAAACTACATCTAGCGAGCTTAAAAATAAATCTAACAAAATAGTAAATGATAGATTCAAGTAGTATAGAATCCTATAGATGATGTCTCACCATAATGTCATCCATATACTATCCTTAAAATGAAAAAGAAATAAACACAAACATTAAGTAAACAAAATCTCAAAAATTAAATGCCAATGGTATTTTTATTTAGTGTTTTTGCTCCCCAAATTAAACCTAATATTAGCTAACATGTAGTAAAGACTAAAGGACAAGCTAAGGAATTTTTAAAGCAACAAATAAATGAAGAACCCTTAATACAACCCAAAACCATGTCTGCCAACCAGAATAGGACAACCATAGTTTTGGCTTCTTTTTCACCCTTCAAGTTGCATAGTTCCTCTCCAAATTTAATCTTAAGCTTAACACACAATTTATAAATAAAAAGTATTAAACATGACAACATTAAACAGAAGAGAATAGATAGCAAAATAAAGTAAATAGCTAAAAAAATAAACCATGACAACAAGTAAGTTACTCAGGTACACAGTCGGAACAGAATGTAAAAACCAAGTGAAATGAAGTGAATGTTGCATTGGAAAATAATGGTTTAAAGGTTGAAGTCTTGGACAAAGGCTTTAACTACAAAGTTAAGGATCAAGTGAGTGCAAAAGCTCTTGAAAACTTGAAGAAAAGTAAGCTCAAAATGCATGAAAACCGTAGACAGCTAGAAATTAAGGACAGAACACTTAGCATAAATGAGAGAATTTTGCATCAATAAACACAAATTTAAACTTTGAAAATTTTCAAGGAAAATTAATTATAATAAGAGTTTAAAATAGAAGTAAAATGGCCTTTGAAAACTAAAAAAAAAAAATTACAAGATAAACTACTCCTAAAACCTCAAAACCAAACAACCAATGGACTACTAGCCTTTTGGTATGAAAATGTAAAGAAACCTCTCATCCCGAAAGGCCTCTAGAGCCGATTTTTCTTGGCAGCAAAATATACATTATATAGCATCATTTTAGGTTTTCTTTAGTGGCCAAGCATCATGAATTAAATGGTCACATCAGTAGCAAAAATCAACACCAAAAACCAACAACCAGCAGCATTATTTTCTGAAAGAGGCAGGGTGATTTGTTAACAGCTCATACAACACAATTGGTGGCTCTTCTTTTCAACAAAAAATGTAGCAATTAAAATCCACTCCATGAGCCAATCATCAAGCAAGATCAAACAAATAAGCAAGCTATAGTGGCATCAAGCAAGATCAAACAAGTAAGCAAGCTTGTGGAATGGCAACGACTCACAATTTCTTTCAAAAGCTTTTGATTTCATCATGTGCCTATGCTTTAACATTTAGCTTTTTTTACTCTTCCCACACTACAATCATCTAACATCAGTTGAAAACTTGGAAAAAACAACTAGGAAAGCCGACAAATAAGGGAAGAGACAAGTTTGAAAATTTTGAAAGGCATCCACAATTTTTGCTAGCTGTTTCTTCTCCCTTTCATGCAGACCATGTGATAACATCTCAAGTGGACCAATAAGCTCTCTTCTTTGTGTCACTCATTAGCCAACTCAACATTTAAGTTACAATCCCAAACTTTCCCAAAAATCGTGACTTAACAGCAAGAAAGTTTAGTAAAAAAAAATGTGACAGCAAAGCATGCAGCAACTTAGGGGAGGTAAACTTGTGGAAACTTCTTCATTCATTATGCTAGCTGTCTTTTTTTCTTTGTGCAGCACTATTGACAGCTTTTAAATATTTATTAATCAGTTAATATGCAGCCAACTCAACAACAAAACAATAACAAGTGAAGCAGCAAATGAATTTAGGCGTCAATTTTGTTGAGGAACAGGTTACAATTGTTTTATTTTCTTTTTCATGCATGGGATATGGCCCACTATTTTCTCCTCCCTTCATACTCATATGTGCTAACTTAGTTGTCTCTGTAGCAGGTAAAGTCCATTTCTTGGAAGAGAAATCAATGTCAATGAGGAAGAGCTTCTTAGTCAATGTTTGAGATATAATCAACAATCAGTTGCATTATTATTATTTTTTTAGTTGTCTCTTCTCCTTTGCCAAGCTAAAAATGTGACACTCTCCCTTGATTGGAGCCTGAACACCACCAACTTGAGACACATTAAAGCTTAACACCTTGTAGCTGACTTAGATTAAAAACGAAGGCTTATTTGAAGAGCTTCAAGCTTGGACTAGAGTTTAAATGAGGACAAAATGGAAGCCAAAAAAAATTGAAATTTGACCAAAAGGATTCGACAAAGAAAAGAGAGAGCAAAGGGAGCCGAACCTATCTTGAAATTGGTTGATGGGGAAGTTTTCAAATTTTCTTTGATTGTAAACCATTGGTAAGTATGCATTTTTGCTGGTCTTTCCTTGACTTTATGCCTCCTTTTTTGACAATTGGTTGTGGAAAAAACCAACAGAAAGGAAAGCTAACATGAGGAGGGAACATATTTCTTCTCCCATTTTCCAGTGTCAACATCATTGGCAGGCAAACTTTAGCAAATTTGTGCCGTGACATTAGGGGCTTATTTGAGCTGGTTTTTATGTATTTATTTGGGAGCTTGACTTATCCTTTAAGAGAATAATTAAGCTAGTTCTATTTTTATGTTTCTTAGTTTAGGTATTTCTCCCATAGCTGGTGGCAGCATTCTTACTGGCCGACCATACCTTTTGGAAGACATCATTTGCTTATTGTTTTAAGTTTATTTTCCAGTACTTTTGTTGTTCTTTAATTTAATTTACAGTTTGTTTCAATTCCAGCCCTTGAAAATATTTAAACTATATATTTTCTATTGTTAAATTTCTAATTAGATTGTTTACATTTGAAACCGCCAATTTTGTTTTCGAATTTGAGTTCTATTTTTTATTTATTTTTCAGCAATTCCTATATGAAATTGGAGCTCTTTGAAGCTTGAAAAATATGGCTTTGGATGCTAATGTGATAATTACATCATAAGGCTCCAAAAGCTTGATTATTGTGTGTTTATTTACTTGCATTTTATATTTCTTGAAGAAATCTCTAGAATAAAACTATTTTATTCTTCTATATTTTTCTTTTTACAATACTAAAATTGCATAAAAATATATAAGTTAAAAATTGAATATTCTCAAGCTTAAAACCCAAGATTTTCATGCATTAAAACAGCTAATCAAAGAAGAAATTTACTCTCTATACATAATAGGAAAATATCTAAAGGATTTGGTGTAATTACCCAAATCCCTTCTTATTCTAAAAATAAGAGACTTAACTAAAATAGATAAAGTTAACTAATCAAGTAATAATGAAGATTAAATTTTCACACTCCCCTTCAAGCCCGGTAGTAGATGTCAATCATGCCCAACTTAAACTTTAGATTCTCGAAGTTATTTCGAAAGAAAGTTTAGTGAGTATGTCTGCAGTTTAGAGGCATGTGAGAGTATAAACTAATCTAACAATTCCTTTCTCTATCTTCTCTTTGATGAAGTGACAATCAATCTCTACATGTTTAGTCCTATCATGATGAACATGATTCTTTGCTATACTTATGGCAGCTTTGTTGTAGCAAAATATCTTCATGGATTCTTCTGCAAAGACCTTTAACTTCCCTAGCAACCTTTTTAGGCAAATTCCCTCACATATGCCATGAGACATAGCTCTAAACTCAGCTTCCGTGCTACTTCTAACCACCACAAATTGCTTCTTGCTTCACCAAGTAACCAAATTTCCCCACACATAGGAACAATAACAAATAGTTGATCTTCAATCAATAACAAATCCAGCCCAATCAGCATCAATGTAAATTTCAACATTTCGACATGATGTCTTCTTAAAAAATAACCCTTTGCCAGGACTCTTCTTTAGGTACTATAAAATTTGATACATAACCCTCAAGTGTTCCCCGATTGGGATGTTCATGAATCTACTTACCATGTAACCAAAATATTTTGATATATGATCTTGTATGAGAGAGGTAGATGAGTTTCCCAACAAGTCTTTGATATCTATCCTTATCTGTTTGTGGACTTCATTCTTCCATTCCTACCTTATTAACTATGTCCATAGGGGTGTCAACAGGTTTGCATCTAAGCATTCCAATTTCTTTTAGTAAATCTAAGATATACTTATGTTGTGAAATAGAGATGCCACCATGCTAAAAAAATATTTAAGGTGTCCCAAATCTTTGATTTCAAATTTTCGACTAAGAGGTTCTTTAAGTTGCTAATTTCTTCCACATAGTCTCCAATATGAATAATGTCATCCACATAGACAATAAGAATGGCTATTTTTCCTTCAGGTGAATATTTGACAAACATGGTGTGATCGATCTGACATTATGAAAAACCATACTTCTTTACCACTTTTGTTAGTCTATCAAACCATGCACATGAGGATTGTTTGAGACCATATAAAGACTTTTGAAGTTTACATACCTTGCCAGAGTTATCTTGATTTTTGAATCTTTGAGGGATTTTCATGTAAACTTCTTCTAGGTCACCATTAAGAAATATATTTTTGACATCTAGTTGGTGGAATGGCCAATGTAGATTTGCTGCCAATGATAATAACAACCAGATTGAATTGAGTTTAGCAACCAAAGCAAATGTCTACTTATAGTCAACACCATAAGATTGAGTAAATTTTTTTGCAACAAGGCGATCTTTGAATCTATTAATATTTATATCTGCATTGTGCTTGACAGTAAAAATCCATTTGCACCCAACTAGATTTTTTCTTTGGGTAATTTTGAAACTCTCATGTTTTGTTCTTTTCTAAGGCCCTGATTTCTTCAAAAATAGCCATCTTCCATTTTGGTTGTATAAATGCTTCATGAATATTATTAGAAATCTACATATTGTTTAGTGTGGTAACAAAAGCCCGATAATTGATTGATAAACTTTCATAAGAAACCACATTACAGATTGGGTGTTAAATACATGATCTCACACTTTTCCTTAGAGCAATCAGTTGATCAAAATCATCAAAAAATTCAATT
Source organism: Durio zibethinus (assembly GCF_047325235.1). Lineage (NCBI taxonomy): Eukaryota > Viridiplantae > Streptophyta > Magnoliopsida > Malvales > Malvaceae > Durio > Durio zibethinus. The sequence goes on along the minus strand of NC_143167.1, from coordinate 26,114,241 downwards.
GAATCAGATTCAGTAAGTGTGTTACCTGTGTTGGTTTCAAGTATCTCAGGAATCGATTCAAATTCTTAGCTTTGCTTTGAAGGTGTACATTCTCCTAGATCCTTTTGAGTTTTATGTCTTCTTGAATAAACAATCAATTCTTTCTTTGTTTTCCCTTGTGTGGACTTAGAGCTTGAAAGATCTAGTTGGATGTTTTGGACTTGAAAGGGAGTTGGAAAAGTGTTTGGTAGTTCAATAATAAGATATTCCCAAAGCCGATATTTCCGTGTGATTGGATTCTCCCTCTGAATGATAGTTTTGGGAAAGTAAGGTTGATTTTAAAAAAATATAGCATCCATGGAATGGTAAAATTTCTTTGTTACTGGTAAGTAACACTTGTATCCTTTTTTATTCTTGGAGTATCCGAGAAATATGCATTTGATGGATTTGGGATCTAATTTGCTTTGGTTTTGTTGGCTAATAAGACTAAATGCAATGCATCCAACACTTTAACGAGAATAGATAAGATTATTCGAAGGTAAGGATAAAAACCGAGAAGGGATTAGCAAGGGCCTTGAAATTTTAGGATTCAAGAAGGCATTATGTTTATAAGATATGAAATGGTAAGAATAACCTCACCCCAAAAATGCTTAGGTATATGGGCAGCCATCATTATTCTTGCAACTTCCAACAAATATCGATTCTTTCTTTCAACAACACCATTCTATTGAAAAGTATCGACACATGAGCTTTAATGAATTATAGAATGCTTCATTAAATATGATACAAGGATTGAATTGTAGTATTATCTCCCATTGTCAATTCTCAACACTTGAATTTTGGTTTTGAATTGAGTTTGAATCATATTGTTGAAGTTTTTGAATAGCTAACCCACTTCTAATTTTTTCTTCATAAGGAATACCCAAATAACCTTGGTGTGATCATCAATAAATATGACAAAGCATCTAGAAACAATAATGTTATTTACTCTACAAGGACCTCAAATGTCACTATGTATCATTGAAAAATGATGAAATGATTTGTAAAGCTGATTAGAAAATGTGGTATGGGTATGTTTGAATAGTTGACAGACTTCACACTGAAAGTTATTAAAATTTTTATTGAATAATGAGGGAAAGAACCTTTTGAGGTGCAAAAATTTTGAATGACCTAACCGATAGTGCCACAACATGATAGTGTTATCTTTATTATTACTGAAAGATGAAGCCACACAAGAGGTCTTCTGATATTGTCTTTCAAAATTATTAGCTCTTAAGATAAAGAATCCTACATACATCTTAGCATTACCAATCATCTTTTTCGAGTCCAAATCCTGAAATTCACACATATTTTAAAAAAATTTAATAACACACTTAAGGTCTCTTATAAGTTTACTTATAGACAGTAGATTGTAACTTAGATTTGGGACAAGCAAAACAAAATCAAGTGTTATTTTTTTAAAAATAACAATAGAACCTATATCGACCATTTTTTAAAGTGAACCATCAACAATTTGAACCGTAAAGTTTTCATGACATGGGTTGTATTTACTAAATACAGATGCATCCCTAGTCATATGGTCTGAAGCTCCTAAATCCACAATCTATGAATTTGATTTCTTTAGTTCAACACTCAAGACACCTAGAAAATTACCTTTTTATGCTAAAGAACCTATTCCAATAACACTAGCTCTGGGGTTAGAAGTGACCTCTAACGTCGGGCTCCCCCTTCCACTACCATGTTGGACTCCAAGTGAAATTTTAAAAAGTTCAAATCGTGCTCTAATACCATGAAGAAATCTCTAGAATAAAACTATTTTATTCTTCTATATTTTTCTTATTACAATTCTATAATTGCATGAAAATATATAGGCTAAAGATTGAATATTCTCAACCTTGAAACCCAAGATTTTCATGCATTAAAATAGCTAATTAAAGGGAAAATTTACTATCTCCACATAATAAAAAAATATCTAATGGATTTGGTATAATTACCCAAATCACTCTTTATTCTAAAAATAAAAAACTAACTAAAATAGATAAATTCAACTAATCAAGTAATAATGAAGATTAGATTTCCATATTTCTTGTGCTTTAATTTTTCTACCCAGTTTTTATATTATGTATTTTAATTTTTGTTGCTGTTTACATATTGTTCTTGTGCTTGTATCATGTTATTAAATCATGTTTATGTGTTTATTGCAAGTTGAATAAATGCCTTAGACATAGGATTCTTATTTCATGCATTTTTCCTTCCATTCTTCGTGCATTTTTTTTCGAGTAGTTTTTCTTCACTTTGTGTTCGGATTTTGTTCTTAGTCTTCTGCATATTTTGGTTTATTTTTAAGTCTATTTTGATGTTAAGCTCATGGTTTTCACGTTGCATGTAGGAATTTTCAGTTTAGTTAGCATTTACCCCATTAGGTCACTAGTTTAAGTTAAATAGCTTTACCTAACTTGTCCTTTTTTTTTTTTCTTTGTAAATTCTGATTGTTTTTAGGAAACGTTCACCTACACTTTTTTGGTTTATTTTCATGTCTATTTTAAGGTAGTAAACCTAGTTTTTCCAATTCCTTTAGGTTAGTTCATGTTTTCATATCATTTTAGGTCATGGCTTTTAATTACGTTGCACTTTAGGGCGTTGGGTTTGCATGAATTTTATTTCCATTTGTGTTCAGTTTTTGCATATAGTTTCCTATAGGTTTTTGGTTCCATTTTAGGTCTAGATTAACCATGTAAAACAGTTTTTATTTTTATTTACATTTCATGCATGTTTAGGTGGTAGATAGTCATATAGGTCATGTAGGAATTTCGGTTAGTTTACTTGCATGTTTAATTTTCTGTTTTTATTTTAATTTTTTATGAGGTCGTGTAGCCATCAAAGAATCAATAAACAACAATTTCAATTTGACAAAATACAAGCTCTTAAAGTTTTTTCCAACAAGGTTTTAATGGAGGTAAACTGATCAAATTTAAATCTATTATGAAGAAAAAGTTATGATAAGGTAATACAATTAAGCCACAGAATGAATTACCGATAGCACCTTAGGACATTGCTACGTTAAGCTTTTCATTTTGCTTAGATACATAAGAAAGAATTAAAATGTTGTGATCCGAATAACTAAGTAGCAAAAAACTTATTTCAATTGCATGTACAGAATTCAATGCAAGTAAAATTAAAATTCAAGAATCATTTTACGTTAAAAAGTTGGTTCTAATCCATTGTTATGGTAAATAAGAATGTTTAACCATCAACTACGTAAGCCAGCAGCCATCAGCCTAAAATGATTACACCAATTACTAGATGGTCCAGTACAACCTAGCACAAGTTAGCATTGACTCTTGCTCTTATTTTCACTCATCACAATAGGAAGGCTTGACTATGTTTATAATTTCTCTTCTACTTCATCCATATAATTTATGCAACTTCTACTAGCAAGAATATTAACAAAGAAAGTAGAGAAACTAGAAAATCATTAGATCAAATTAACAAAGCATTTAGAAAATTAGAAAGAGGAAGAAAGATAAATGTTACTTTTCTATCCTTTCTTCACTTTTTCATTTTTTAGTTTATGATTTTTTTACAATAGATAAACGACAAAAAATTTTTAAAAAAAAAAAACCAAAGCTAACAAAAATTTTAGAAAACAAAAAAGAAAGAAAGATATAGGATGTTTTCTCTCTCTCATATTGTTTTCCAATTTTTGAAGATAAGTCAAAAGAACAGTTAGTTGATCTCATATAATTTGTAGCCATTTCACCAAAGGACAAGAAAAGGAAAAGAAACCAAAAATATTTTACTGATAGCAGCATTGGAATCACTGAAATGGAAAAGTATAATAATGAAAAGTAGCAGCAATCTTACCAGACAAGTGTGTTTCCGCGAATGATGAATATCAATCAAGTGTACAATTCCAGATGCTTTTCCTTGACACCTGCAAGATAACCATTAAAAAGGGGATTAGAATAGCATCATTTGATATGATAGCATGGTATGTGTTTAATCTATAAGTTGTAGCCAGCACGATCACAGTTAATGAACCATGTATATATTCCTCTTAAGAAGCATATATTATCAAAAGTACAAGAGTAATGCAGATGCTCAAAAGTACAGAAGTGACACAGACAATTTTTCGCTTTTAAAGGTTTGAAAAGATGCTGTCAAACCAATCCTATAGAAATGAAGTGCCAAGAGAAAATCTGTTTAATTTACTGGTTTTGAAGTTATCATCAATAATTGAAGACGAATTTTTCTATCATCAAATCAGAAGCCAATTGCTAACAGGGAGGAACCTTTCACATACATGACTGCTTTTGCTTTTGATTTTGCATTTTTTTTTCTGTTCACATTATTTGCAAAGTTTCCAGTTTCCACTTATATGTGTGTCTATAGTTTCATGTTCTCTATATTGGAGATGAGGTGATATCGATGGTGAAGGTGACACCTATGTTGCTCTTCATCTTCATTTTCCTTGAAAATACTTGTGCCCGACACACGTCCAACAAACAAGGTTATGGAGGTCCAACCCTCCAAATACATGGAGAAACTTAATTAGAAAAAGTTGAATGTAGCCGTGTAGGACACACCCATATTTGACAATCACCCTTAAGTCTGAGTAACAGAGGATGACAATACAAAGGTGCCTTGTCGGAAAGACTATGGAAGAGATTAACCGTGCTGAATGTAGGATGACCACCAAAAGCTAAAACATGGTTATATTATGGTGAAGGTAGTGACATGAAGACCACAACATCAACAACATTGACATGGTGATAATACAGCGGTACCTATTTATTGACTCTATTGGATCTCATCCAAACATTATTAGCAGCAGCTATATTCATAAGGAATTTATTAACCCCCTAACTCATAACCACACACCATGACACCAAGAATATGTTGCAGTCTGATAAACAGATATGAAATTCTGATTGCAGAGAACTCCTATAACATAAAATATGCTCCTATCTTGATAACTAATAGTAAAACATTTTCTAATAACCTATTATTTCAAATTCCAATTACCATTTATTACTGCAAAATGTTTTGAATCTTTTCAGTTTACAGCATGGGCTAACCATCCTTAAGAGCATCAATAGAAACTGATGAACAAAGGTAACTATTGTCATACACATGATAAACATTTCAAAATTCGTGAAAAGCCCATTAACATGCAACTTAACAAGCAACTAAAAATAGCACAATAACAGCACAACATTGGAGTTTGCCAAATTAACCTTCATGATGAAAAGTGTCTATTTTATTTCTATCAACACTGATGAAAATTGGCTAATAAAAAAACATGCCATAAACGCAAACCAAAATTAGTTAAGATCACTGTGAACTCTACAGATTACATTCAACTACATATTTTCTTTTCCAGAATAAAACCACACAAATCCACTCACCAGTTCCCCTTAAACTGCAAAACCGGTCCACCGGGCCTCCTCTGATCCCACCATTGTAATCCAAACCCATACCCACCAGTCACAAATTCACTCGGCGACGCCCACTTAACCGCCGTATAACCCACTAGCCCATTCGCGTCGAAAATTCTCCGGAAACTCAGCTTTGAAGAATCCCCAACAAAACTTACCAAATTAATCCTCCCCAACACTCACGCATTCAGTCCCACCCCCCCTCAAATCCACAGCCGCCATAGTTCCAGAATGAAACCCCAATTCCGAAAGTGTCGCCCCGGATTCAATCACACCCTCCGTTGATTAAATCGGAGGCCAAGATGTGAAGGGAACCCGAGAAAGTGGCCGCAGCGAGGAGGGGTTGAGGAGTAGAGTGGGCAGTTTTGAGGGACGAAATGCAGGAAGGTGGGCCCATGAGGATTGAGGGGTTAAGGTTGGAGACGAGCTTTATAGGTTGGGGTTTACACAGTGGCTTTCGATGGGGGGAGAGTTGGAATCAGTGTCGAAAAAGGTAATGGCTGCGAATCTGTTGAAAGCGGAAACCGGTGGAAGCCGACGGACGGCGTCAAAGTACTTGGACTGTGGACCCTTGAACTTGAGAAGGGTTTTGGGTTCCTGAAATGGCCATTACTTAAAGGTTTTAAGGTGTTTACGAGGATTTTTAATTTAGATAAGTGAGATTTATTCGGATAAAATTAAAAATAATAATAAAATTTATTGTAATTATAAATTTTAATAAATAATTTATATTAATTTTATTTTATTAAAATTGATATTTAAATTTAATTGAAAGTGTGATGCATTTAATCACATTGCACAAAAAGTGCTGTTAAATCCAAATTGATATTTAGACAAAGAGAAAATTGAAAGCGTTTTTCTTTTAAATTGAAAGTGAGGTTTAAATTAGATTAGATGATTTTAAATTTTGATTATTTTTAATAAAATATTTTGTCAAATTACAATAATAGCTCCAATACCTTAACAAAATTTTAAATTAATCTCTTTACTAATAATTTATAAAAATGTTAACTTTAAAAATATACCTTATAGTTAAAGCTACCTTATAATTTGTTTTATTATTTTTTACTAAAAATATCACTTTTTCCATTTTTTTCTTTTTTTTTTCACCTGAATTCATACTTTTTCTTTAAAAATTTATTTTCCCTCTAAAACTAAACTAATTTTCTTTCTAAACTTAGACTAATTCACAATCAATAACCTTTAAACTATCAGAATTTCTACACCACCACCACCATTATAAGTTTACATTACCATCAAATTAAATGGTTACCATCAAATCCAACCACAACTTATTACTCTCACCATTAACCTCACCATTACCAAACAATCAACCATGTCATTAAAACCAATAATCTACCAAAGAATCAAACAAAATTGTACCCAATAACCTACAAATAGGAAACCCAGAAAAGGCAACCAAATAAAGGATTTATAATTTTCATGAGTATTAAAAAGATTGGACAAACATAAAAAAAAACAATAAGGAAATTAGAAAAGGTATTTTACGAGTTTTTCGATGTCAACATACAATGGTGAAGTAGTAGTGATAATGGGGTTCACCAGATTATGGGATTTGAGCAATGGTTGATGAATTTGTTATTGAAAAAGAACATTTAAAGAAAGAGAAAGGGTCTTGTGCTTTTAGAGAGCGAGTATAAATTTTTAAAGAAAGAGAATGAGTTAAGAATGAAATCTAGTGGTGATGTGAACTTGTAGTGGTAGAGGTAGTGTTGAGGTTCTGATAATTTGAAGGTTGTTGTTTGTGGATTAATTTGGGTTTAAAGAGAGAATTAGTTTTATTTTAGAGAGGGAATATATTTTTAGAGGGAAAGCATAAATTTAGATGAAGAAAAAGAAAAAAAAACAAAAAAGTAACAGTTTTGGGTAAAAAAATAATAAAACAAATCATATGATAGTTAAGTGTTATATTTTAAACCTAAAAGGCACTTTTCATTTTAGTTTTAACTACATGGTATTTTTTTTAAGTTTACCATTTATAAAAATATAATCATCATATTATTTTGATTTCATAATTTTAATCTAATTATTAACCCTATCATATTTTTACCATTATTGACGTGGACATTAACTTGATTATGTAGGCATGTTACTTTCTTAGTGTGATATTGACTTTGTTGACGTTACAACATTAATAAATGAAATCACTTGTGAAATTGTGCAAATGGTTTATATATTCATACAAAATTTGAATTTTAATATCTTTAGTATAATTTATAAAAATCTCATTTTTGTACAAATTAAATTTAATAATTTTAGTTTAATTACTAATGGAATTAATTACTTTCCATTATTTTTGTTGAAATATCTGTTATCCTTTTAAAAAAATTATTTTAAAATTAAAAAACATCTGAATATTTTTAATCTAAAAAATTAAAAAAAAGATATTTTATGATTTTTTGGAATTAAAAAAAAACATTAAATTTATTTTTTTCAAATATTTTAATTTTTTAAAACTCATTTTTTTTTATTTTTTTAACAACTAGACTTCATTTAAAAAACAAAATTTTCAATTATATAGAATTATTTTTTATTTTAAAATATTAATTTAATTTTCTAATATTTTAATTTTTCAAAAAATAATATTCTAGAATTTTTAAGAAAAATTAGATTTCATTTTTTTAAAATAATACTTACTTTTTTATTTTTTAGTATTTAATAATATATTATTTTTAAAAAAATAATTTTTGTGAACTTTTTTAATAAAATTAGAATTTTAAAAAATATAAAATGTTTGTCATTTTTAAGGATATTTTGTGATTTTTTTAATGTGTTAAATTTAATATTTTTAAATTAAAGAATTGGAAAAAATTTTAAATTTAATATTTTAAAAATGATAAATTCTAAAAATTGAAAACTATTTTTTTGAAAAATTGAAATCTAATTTTTTCAAATTAAAATATTGAAAAAATTAAATTTAATATTCTTAAAAATAATAAAATTTTTAAATAATTCATAAATTTTAATTTTTTTTAAAATTAAAACATTATTTTTCTAAAAATAATTCAAGAAATATTATTTTTAAAAGATTAAAATATTAGAAAATTTTAATTTAATGTTTTTAAAAAATCCAAAAAGCCTAAAAAATTAATATTTTTACTTTTTTATCATTTTTTAATTTTTCAAATAATTTCTTTTGAATTTTTTAAGACTTTTTAATATTTATATGTTTTTCAAAAAAACAAATGTTTACATCAATAAAGTTAACAAAAAATAATTGATCACATAAGTAATTAGATCAACATTATCAAATTCAATTTATACGAGGATGAAATTTTTATAAATTATACTAGAATGACTAAAATTCAAATTTCATATGAGTACAAAAATCATTTGCATAATTTGATAATTGATTTCATTCATTCATATCTCCACATCAATATAATCAATGTCATATCAGTAAAGTTAACACCTATATCATCAAGTTAATAGCCACGTTAACATTTTTAATGAAAAAATTTTGACAAAATTAGTATTGGGCTAAAATTATCAAATCAAAATAGTATAAAAACAACATTTCTATAAATTATAATAGGGAAACTAAATTTCAAATTTCGTTAAAATACATGGATCATTTTTATAATTTGACCAATATTTTTTAAAATCTATGTTAATACTTGGATAATACAAATTTTTAGAGGCCGATAATATTTTTCACCTACTTATAGACTAGTTTCAAGTAGGACATTTGAAACAATTTTACTCATTTCCTCTTTCCTCTTAAGGATTGACTTCTTTTTTATTTGAGCAAGTGTAATATTACGATCATTACATGTTTTAATTTTGTTTGTTAGTTTATTTAAAGTCTTAGGAATACATGTGTTGAAGAATTTTTTGTGACCTTCAAACATTGTCCAATTGATTCCAGCTACTGTTCATGATTACTTCACATTATAAAGTGATTTAACAGTTGAAGCTTATATCTTGAAAGTTCTCTCCCCAAAGATTTGTGAAGGTGAACGTTAATGGTGGACTATCTATCTCACTTGGATGAATTGTCTATCAGAGGCATTTGTAGAGATAACAAAAAATGGTTTTTTTTTTTTTGGTTTTATCATGAAATTTGGTAAAGGTTTTGTCTTAAATATTAGACTTTATGCCATTTACACAAAGGATGATGTTGGCTTGCAAGGATGCCTATAGGTTCATTATTTTTTAGTCTGACTCTTGGCAAATGATGCAATCTGTGGACCATAAAAATCTTTTTTTACATGTGTTAACATATTGTAAATATTTGATAAGCAGAGATTGACAATATTAAAAAGATTTCTTGGCATGTTGAGCCCATTTTGATAACTTTGGAGTTTTTAAAATTTTTGTTCCTCTTGAAGGTTTAATCAAGTTAATTCAAAAATATCTTTAAATTTAGTTAGACGTCAAAAGGTTGTATCAATCAAGAGGTGTTAGTTACTTTTCAATTAAAAAAAATCAATTTCAACGTTTATAATTTTGTTATCTTTAACTTGTAACTTTTACATCATTAATCTATACTACATCCATACTATTATTAAAACCATTGATTGAATTGGTATCTTAACTTAAATAACTTCGACTCAATTGTTAATTATTGACAAATTAAGGTTGGCATAAATACACTTCACCTCTTTCAATGTTAAGTCAAAGAAGTCAAACACTTGATCTCGAGCAAAGTCAGTCTACATGTTGTAGAAATCCTCATATTAAAAGAAGTTTCAACCACCCACTGCTCAACTTCCTTGAAAGCTTGAAATTCACTTTTTAAATGGTCCACTTCAACAAAGGTCTCATTGAACTTGAGGTTAAATTGGTGCTACTGAGACTCAGTTATTGCTTTTTGGATTGACATATCCTCAAGCCTCTAATTTAGGTCCTTAATGTTTTTATCGAGCTCATTGTTCATCTTTTTATACTCGATGTTAAAGAGCTTAAGCTTTTTGACAACCTCAGTAAGGGAGTTGAGCTCTTTGACATAATTTTTTATGTCTTTCTCGATCTTGGAGAAATGAGAAAGAGCTCTACAATAGTATAGTAAGGCTTGTCTCATATTTTGAGAAATAGATTGAAAAAGTCAATCATAAACCGCATGGACAAAACTGAGCTTAAATATCATAATCTTTCGTGAATAATTTTTTTAAAAAAATTAAAATACCTATCTACGATAAAACTTTCTTAGACATGGTGGCTTAAGCAATCTTTTTCACCATTTTAGGATCTTTATAAGCATTATTCGATGAGTCAAACTTTATAGTGATGGTGACCCCATCAGAAGAGGGTTTGAATTCGAAAGCTTGACCAAAATATTAAGATTTTACCTGTGGGTTATGGTATTTTCTAAGGTTTTTAAGTTATGATTTTTTTGTGTTAATTTCTACAGTACTGTAAGACTCTTTCCCAAAACCTAACCGAGCAAAAAAGGTGGTGGATATATAATTTTAATTTTTTGAAAAAGACCACCAAGCTGAATAGGAGGTTTACCCCTCCCTCTTTCTGTGGGAGGCTAGACAAATCTAGTAATATCAAGCCTTTTAACCTCTAACTAGCTATATATATAGTTAAAATAAAATACCAATATAAAAGTTAGAAAATATAAGCATAAAAATCCTTATTGAAAGAAGTTAATGAGGAAAGTACCCCAGTATTTGACTTCCTTAATAACACTAATGGACGTAAACTCGTTAACATCTATTATTAATTTCTCATCTCTAAAGAAATCATTTATTGTTTCTCTTGCCCCAAGCTCATTTTTAATCAAAAGATCTACCTTAGCCTCTTTAAACAAGCTCGATTATTATTTATTTCCTAAACCCTTTAACCTCCTCAATACCAAGGAAGAAAACTTTTCATGTTTTTACTAAGCTCTGATAGTTAGCAAAAATTCTCTTTATGAAATAAGTTGTAACATAGTACCAACTCTTATTAGAAAGATATTTCTTAATAATAAAAAATTCTTTGAAGAGACTTAAGGTAAGAAGAAGACCTAACTCTTCACAAAGTATTATAAAACTTAGTATGTACATAAAAGAATTGGGAACAAGCTGAATGATATTTGAATTATAAGCTAAAAGAAGTTTAACAATAAAAAAATGAAGAGGAAACCTAAAATCAACCAAAATTAAGTCCCAATATACCTATTTTTTTATTAGATTCTACTATGTTGGTAATCCTATCTTAGGAAAATAGCATTACTACCCTATTACCTTTTAAGGGAACATCAAACCTATCTTATACAATGGCAACATAATGAATAGAGCAAAGGTTAAGGCATTCTTTAGCCATAACTCAATTCTTTAAACCCCTCATCACATCTTTTAGGTTAACTTTTAAGGGGTAAGGGCTATAAAAAGGAATAAAAGAATTGCCATTGTCATAATATTTAGATCCATGACCTATTGCTAGACATAGACTTAATGAGTCACCACTAATATTTTTTTTATTTAGGTGCGATTAGTCACCTAACTGAATCTGTCTCGTTTTTTAAGAAAATCCCAAGCCTGACAAAGATATCTTTAAAACGTAGATGCAATGTCTATAAAATCAAAATTAGGTCTCGAAGTATAGTTACGTGTGAGAAAAGTTATAGCACCCTCGCGATATCCATCAAATGATGGTACCAACTTAACTTTATGTTATCTATTGAGCCTTGAAAAATCTTACCAGATAGTTAATTCTTGAAAATTATTCTTAATTGACTCCAATACTTTTGTTTGAAAATTAAGAGAATTCTCTCACCTCAAGAGTATTAAAAAAATACTATATCTCTTGTAAAAGCTTTATTTAAAAAATTAAATTCTAAGGAAAATTTGATACTTTAACTTTTTTCTAAAAATTTTTTTTTAATTTTATTTTAGGAAAAATTGATGTATTATTTTAGTAAAAATTGATACTTTCAACTTTTTTCAAATATTTTTGAAATATTATTTATTTTAGAAAAATTGATACTTTAAGTTTTCATTACAACATTTTTTAAAATATTTTTTAGTTAAGGAAAATTGATATTTCAACATTTCTTCAAAAATATTTTTTTGAATTTTTTTTAAAGAAAATTGATTCTTTAACTTTTCTTCAAAATTATTTTTTTCAAAATTTTATTTTTAAGAAAAATTGATGCTTTAACTTTTCCTTAGAAAAATATTTTTTAAAATTTTTTATCTTTAAGAAATATTGATAATTTAACTTTTTTTAAAAAAATTATTTTTTAAAGAAACTTAATGATTCAACTTTTTTCTCTTTTTTTTGAAATTGTTTTTATTAAAAAAAACTTACAAAAAAGAAATATTAACATATAAAAATAATAATAATAAGAACAAAATTTACCTAAAAATATATGTCTTGGCTCAGTTAAAGAAATTAGCTTAGGTGGCTTAGTTGCAAACTCTATGATGGATTGAAAGTTCAACGGCTCTGTTTGGTGGCTCACAGGATACAAATTTGTAGAGTGGGTCATGACCGAGTCAGGTCGCCCATGAGTTGACGCGTGGATCTTAAGCTTTTTTACCCAAATCAAAATGATGTCGTATTGCTCTTTTATTTAAGTAAAAAAAAATTATTCTCATTCATTTTTCTTATTCACTCTCTCTTTACAAAAATGATCTCTTTTTTTTTTTCTTTCTACTCCTTAGATGAACAAAACTAGCTCTTCAAGCCTCTCCAAATTTCAGCCAATAAACACCACTGTCAAACGATCCTGTTAACCTTGAATTGATCCTTATTTTGAAATGACAAAACATTAAGCCAAATAAGCTTGATCAAAATTTTGAAAAAGATGAATTTAGTACATATTCTTAAGTTCTATATTTTGGTATTAAATAAATAATATGATTTTCAAAGTTTAAACAAACCTTTCTTTATGTTTTCGTATTTCTCAAATCAAAACTATATTTAAACATTATTTATTTGAGCTTAAATAAAAGTTCAATTGTTATTTTTAAAGTGAACTTATTTATTTTGGACTTAATATAATTTTGATACTATTAGTTTTGAGAAATAGATTAACTTAAAAAAATTGTTTTACAATAACAAAGTTTTCCAATATTGAACTTGTTTTTTTTTTATTAATTTCCAGAGCTTTAATATTTGAATTTTATATTGTTGGAAAGCTCTTTGAGTCTATTTTGTAATGGATCAAACAAAATTAAAATCTAAATTTTTTAAGAAAATATTTTGAATTTTTACTAAACATTTTGCAGTTGTCTAAAAGCTACGCAATGGGTCATTTTGAAATTTCATTATAATTCCAATACAATGAATTAGATGATGAATTTTATATGGATAGAAAGCCTTTTAGTTTTTAAATTTTGAAATGATTTTTTATTTAGATTTGTATAACTTGAGATATGATCAAATTAGTGAGAGAAATACAAAACAAGAGACCACCACCCAACTTGATTAGATTGATCCCCTTTCTATAGGGAACGATCACCTAGGTAAGAGATCGATTAGGTCCCTTACCTGATGAATCAGGTCTGCCTAGATTGTGTATAATGACTAGGTTTTTTAAGCTTCTAATGGGTTTTCTTTCAAACCATCTCCAATGGCTAGTTCTTTAATTCTTCTATAAATTGGATACTTCAACACATTAAAAAAATTGATGAATCAAGAGAGCAATATCAAACAAGCTATATATTCATTCTCTCAAGAGTTTTAGAGCTTTAAAGTCTATATTTTTGTATTTTTTGTATCTAAATCATTATTGTTGTTCATTCATCAAATTTTTTAATACTTTATTAGGCAAACACTTAGCTTTTAAGAAGTGTTTTAAGTTTGCATTTTTATTAAGTGATTTTGTAATCAAGAGGTGAGGTATCTTTTTAAATTTATAAGATTGAGAGGTTGTTACTTAGCCTATAAAGTAAAGAGTGTAAGGTTTTTATCTTAAACCTTAGAAAGAAAAAGATGTGGTTATAATTTTAATTCAAGTTTAGTGGATTGAAGCCTTGGTATGGACAACCAAGAAGAAAGGACATAGGTGCCTTATGAAAAAGGACTGAATCTTTATAAATCATTGTATTTGCTTTCTCTGTCCCTATCTCTTTACTTTAATTATAGTTTATATTTGCTTCAAAATTTTCAATTTGTTGTTATTTGCATTATATTGTGATATTGATTTTAATTTTTCATTTAATTATTTTGAAATCATTGTTTGAGAAGAATTTAAAAAAATCCAATTCATCCCCCTCTTAAATTATCATCTCACCTAAAAAACTAATAATTAGTATCAGAGCTTGGATCTCTTTTACAGGTTTAACCACCTTAAGTAAAAATCATATGGCTCAATTTAAGTTTTAAGATGGTGAGAAAATTCTCAAAGCTCTCATGTTCAATAAATATGAATTTTATGAATGGAGAATGAGGATGAAGGGGTTTATAATAGTTCATGAGTTTAAAGCTTAGATTGCGATAGAGAAAAGGCTTAAAATTCTTTCAAATGATACAAACTATATGAGGTAAGTGATGGATGATGCAAAGGTCAAGTGCATTTTTTATGGAGCTCTTAACTCTCACAACTCTAACTTGGTCTCAAATTGCTCCATTTTAAATGAAATATGGAGAAAGTTGGATGAGCTACATGAAAAACAAATTTCCAACTAAAATACATCATGCTCATGGCTCTTGAAGAGCCTAAGGTAACTTCTAATTTAATTTATTCAAATTCATATACTTTTAATGAATTGTAATATATCTTTGATGAGTTAGTTATGAAATTTGAGTCAATGAGAATGAAATATAACAAAATGGTTTCAAAGTTGAATGTAGAGAATAAGTTTTTGATGAATGCAAAAATTGTTTTAGAAAAAGAAAATAAATTGGGGAAAATAGATTCAGAAACCTCTCCAAGTAGAAATAAATTTTTAGAAAAAGAAAATATTATTTTGAAAAAGAAATTTGATGAATTAATGAAAGAAAAACAAAAGCTTTTAAAGAGTTCATTAAGTACTAAAATGATTAAATGCAATTTTTATTATTTTCATGGTCATACTACACATACTTATCCTATAAAAAGAAAAGTTTCATTTAAAATTAAACAAGTATAGGTTTCAAAAGGAACTAGAGACTTGATCACTAACTCTCAAGTACCCAAAGTAATTTGGGTACCAAAAATAAAATGAAAATGTCTTTTGTAGATGTGCTAGAGCAAAGAGCTACGATGTGTTTTTGAAGATTGGATACTCTAGACAAACAATAAAAATGGGTAACCTCTAAGCCTAATATTTATTTAAAGAGTATTTAAAATTGGTTGCCTATTCTTGTTGAACATTGAATGCTTAATGGATATTGGTATATATTTTATTGATATATCTTGAATATACCAATTTTATTTGAAATATGTGAGCTTAAATTGAGTATGCATTTATTTTTTCTCTTGAATGTGTGATTTTAATATATTCCTCATGCTTGTTAATATTGTGTTTAATATTTATTTGTTTAAGATATATTTTTAGGAGAATTCATGAATGTTATAACAAATTTATGGGATTACATGTGAATGCTTTTACTATTAAGATTACGTAAATGATCTTGATATTTTGATATTATTTGCGAAATTGATATTCTCAAGAACTTGTGCTTATACATGATTTGTATATGAATGTTGGATATTGATGATATCATGCATGCTTTATGAAATTGTTATTGGTGCTTGATGTGATAAATTGTGTGCTAAATTATTTTTATATTTATTCACAAACTTATAGGGAGCACTCAAAGCTTTATGATTTTGAAACTTTATATTTTACTTTTAAAATGATTTTTACTAGAGTCAAGCCTTAAAATATGAAATTTTATTTTAGCAAGCTTTTTATTGTAAAATGAATTTGAATATCTTGAATTAAATGATTTAAGCTTGTTCAAATAAAGATAAATTGATAACTTGCAATGGTTTAAACTTTTTATAAGTGTTACATGCAAGTTTTAAAGGATTTTAGAGCTTAAAAGATCAAATCTTATTTTTGAACATACATGACAAGAAAAACCATTTAGACAATTTCAAATTGTGATATAAAACTTTTCTAAATGGTTTGAAGAGCTTAAATGTGTGTTTAAACATATTTACCCATCTTAATAGTCTTTTTCAAAAAAATATAAAACTAAGAGTTGACTTTTTGATTTCCTTGTTTCTAATGCCAAATGACCACTTGAACAACTTTGTTTTGTTATTTGAAACTTGTTAGAATGGTTCAAAATGGTTAAAAATGAGCTTGACTAGTTATGAGATTTATTAAGGTCTTTTTTAAGCAAAAATGAGCTTCAAAATATCAAAAATAAAAATCTTTAAAATATTAAGTTTTGAATTATTTATCCTATTGTATTTTGCATAAAATATTTGTTTGAATGATTTTGGCATGATAGAAATGATTTTGTGATTTTTATGTATATTAATTTGTGATTATTAAACATGCTTATATGACCATGATGTTTAAAATTACTCAATTTGTTTATAATGCTTGGATCTTGTGAATTTTTTAAACTCGATTGTGTTATACATAATTATTTTAACTCTTGATTTGTAATTTTAGAAATTGATGATCATCTTGTGCTTAAATCATAAATATTGATGTTTGTTTGTTCATCTTTTGATTTGTTTTTAAATAATCTTGAAATATGCTTTAATTATTTATCCTTATTAATTCAAGATTTACTTCTTCTATTGTGTTGATGAATTGATGAACTTTATGTGATCAAGTAATATATATTGATTCATTTTTCATCTATATTTTTGGTCAAGATATGTGCCTATATGATTATTAATTCAACTTGACCTTAATGCTTATGATTTGAAAATACTTAAATTTTTTATTTCTTGATTTTTAAAATATTTTTAAATATACTTGCTCTTGTGTTGAATTGATTCATTAATTTTGTGAAATATTTTGAAACTTATGTATAATTAACTTATCTTTTGGTTTAGGATTGATGAACTAATTGTGTTTAATGATATGTGTTCTTAGTTCATCTATTATTCTTATCAAGTATGTGCATATATGATAAATATAATTTTTTTTTACTTGACATGGTTGCAATATGACTTAAGTAAATAATTTTTTTATGATGCTTATTTTTAGCTTAAGTTATTGTTGGTTATAGCTTATAATTTGTGTAGACATATTTATGCTTTTATGCTAAAATTTTCTTGAATATGTTTTTTATGATAAATATGTCTTTTTTAAGTTTTTAGTTTTCATATGGCCTAAAATTTATTTTGACATATTCTTTAGTGATTTCTTGAATATACATGAATATTGAATATGTCTATTTTGTGTTCATAAATGATCTAAAAGTTTTTATTTTTACACATTACATAAGAATTTTTGCTTTAGTGCCATTCTTATGCTATTTAATGTTTAAATTAATATATGACCTCTAGCTTAAGTATATATCTCCTTTACAATTAGCAACTTGTGCTTAGTGAATAAATTTCTTTTACCTATAATGACTTAGAATATGAAATTATTTTCTAACAATTGGTATAATTTTTATCAATTGATTTTCTTGATGTTTTTAATGAAAATCCTTTATCAAAGAATTTTTCTAGGTCTATGTTAGAAGAACTTGAAATGACCATAAACGAACTAATATTTTTGGAATTTTAAGTGGAACAAGCAAAGTAATTCATCTTCATCAGTCAAGCCTAAATACATCAAATACTAGCTCAAATGATATGGAATGGAGGATTCAAAGTCTCTCTCAACTACAATGAGCACAATAATATAGCCTAACAAGGATTGAGGTAATGGTATTGAATCTATGCTATGTGCCTATGATTTATAATGTTTAATGCATGATTTGATAAATGCTTACTTTCATATATGCAAAAATGAGATATTACGTTTGAATTTGTGAACATTTTGCATAAATTAATCACCAAGCCATTTGGTAGATATTGTTTTAATATTTTTGAAAGCTTGGATCGATTAACTCATCTTCATTGATATTCATGCCTAGTTCTTAATTGCTTTGATGAGATTAATAATTTTAATGCATTAATATTTGGTTAATGCATGAATTCTTGAACATAGATATAAGTTAAATTGATTGATTTCTTTAAACATGTTCATTGATTAAAAATATTGAAATAGCATATACCATATTATGTTTAAATATTTGTATTTTTATTGGTATATTACTATATGTGATTTGAAATATTTTTGCATATGCTTGTATGATTTTGATTAAAATATATATTTAGATACTTGCATATGTTTAGATTAAATTCATTGCTATGTATTGAAACATATTTGAATAATTATACTATTATTATTTCTTTGCTATAGCTTATGTGTTCATCATGTTTGGAAAATGTTTGAATAATCTTTATTACGACATGATGATAATTGAACGTTATTGCTCATTAGTACTTATGATTTAGTATATATATATATGAGCTTTTGGTTCTTATTTGAAATGATAGTTTATGAAAGATTACCATTATCATTTATGCATGTATTGAATGAATCTTTCATATGTTTAAAGTATGTGTGCTCTATGAAAGTTGTTGAATAAAATTGCTAACAATTGGTATCAAAATTGCTAAAGAATTTTGAACTTTCATAAATGCTTATTTAGGTGCTTATTCTTGATATAACTTATTCCTCTTATTCAAAATTGTGTGTGTCTTAAATTGATTAATCTTTATTTTAAAATGAAAAGCAATTTTATAGTACAATTTTGCTTGATTTGTTTTCTGATAACAATTGGTATGCTTTGTGATAACATACCCTTAGCAATTGGTATGAGCTTGTATGTATGTGCTTGAATTTATGCTTAATTACTATTGATGTTTTAGGTTCTAAGTACATTTTATGATAACATGATTTATGAGTAGGTTGCATATCATTTATTATCCTTTTGCTCATAAATTTTAGGTGGTTAAGTTGAATGAATGATTTTGTGCTATAACATTTTAATTGGATACACTTATGCTTTTGTGCTTGAATATATGTATGTGAACTTCATTGTGCATATTACACTTAATTACATGCATTCAAAATACTCTTGATATTATTAGTATTAAGCATTTTGTCTAATGCTTTAAATTGATCTTTCTTTCTTTTGAAATGACAAAAAAAAAGAGATTTTAAAGATATTTCTTCTTGCACACTTATGCATATGTTTGATTGTGCTTATTTTATATATTTGAGTAACATACATTTGTTGAGTTGTGTTGGATTAAGATGTATTAATTAAGGAGGAGTTTTGCTATGCATTGTTTAAAGGGGAGTTTTTCAAAATATTTTTCAAAATCTTAAATGTTTTAAAAAAAGTTTTTTTTTATCAAGCAAATTTATCTTTAAGTTTTGACATATCAAAAAGGGAAAGATTGTTAGCCTTGAATTGATCCTTATTTTGAAATGACAAAACATTAAGCTAAATAAACTTAATCAAGATTTTGAAAAAGATTTATTTAGTACATGTTCTTAAGTTCTATATTTTGATACTAAATAAATAATATGATTTTTAAAGTTTAAACAAACTATTCTTTATGTTTTCTTATTTCTCAAATCAAAACTATCTTTGAACATTATTTATTTGAGTTTAAATGAAAGTCCAATTGCTGTTTTTAAAGTGAACTTATTAATTTTGAACTTAATACAATTTTGACAATATTGATTTTGAGAATTAGATTAACTTAAGAAAGTTGTTTTATAAGAACAAAGTTTTTCAACATTGAATTTGTTTTATTTTTTTATATTAATTCACAAAGCTTTAATATTTAAATTTTATATGGTTGGAAAGCTCTTTGAGTCTACTTTCTAATGGATTAAACAAAATCAAAATCAAAATTTTTTAAGAAAAGATTTTGAATTTTTACTAAACATTTTACAGTTGTCTAAAAACTACACAATAGGTAGTTTTAAAAATTCACTATAATTTGTATACAATAAATTAGGTGATAAATTTTATATGGATAGAAAGCCCTTTAAGTTTAGTTTTTAAATTTTCAAACAATTTTTTATTTGGATTTGTATAACTCAAGATATGATCAAATTAATGAGTAGAGTCTAAAATAAGATACGACCACCCAACTTGATCAGATTGATCCCCTCCTTATAGGGATCGATCACCTGGGTAGGGGATCGATCGAGCCCCTTGCCTGATTGATCGAGTCTACCCAAATTGTGCATAATGGCTAGTTTTTTCAAGTTTCTAATTGGCATTTCTTATTCCAAACTATCCCTAATGGCTAGTTCTTCAATTCTTCTATAAATTGGGCACTCCAACACACCAAGAAAGTTGATGAATCAAGAAAGTAAGATTAAACAAGCTATATATTCATTCTCTTAAGAGTTTTAAAGCTTTAAAATCTATATTTTTGTATTTGTTGTATCCAAATCATTGTTATTGTTTATTCATCAAAATTTTTTGTACTTCATTAGGCAAACACTTAGCCTTTGAGAGGTGTTTTAAGTTTGTATTTTTATTAAATGATTTTGTAATCAAGAGGTGAGGTATCCTCTTAAATTTGTGGGATTGAGAGGTTGTTACTTAGCCTAAAAAGTAGAGAGTGTAAGGTTTCTATCTTAAGCCTTAGAAAGAAAAAAAATATGATTGTAATTTCAATTCAAGATTAGTCGATTGAAGCCTTGGTATGGACAACCAAGAAGAGAGGATGTAGGTACTTTATGGAAAAAAATCAAACCTATATAAATCATTGTGTTTGATTTCTCTATCCCTATCTATTTGCTTTGATTATAGTTTATATTTGTTTCAAAGTCATCAATTTGTTGTCATTTGCATTATATTGTGATATTAATTTTAATTTTTCATTCAATTATTTTGAAATCATTATTTAGGAAGAATTTGTAGAAATCTAATTCATCCCCTATTGGATCAACATCTTACCTAAAAAGCTAACAGAGCCTATTTGAGCCCAAGACTTTTGTGTCATACCAGTCAATAGAAAGATCATGAGCAATTTCTTTCAAATCAAAATTTTTTGTTTTGATTCGAAGCCTTAAACAATCTTCTATTAAAGGATCTATAATAGATATAAAATAATTTGATCTTACTTTAAACCAAACTACTATTCTAACTAAATTAGATTGGATTCTTCCAATTATAGATTTTACAAGGTTTAAAAAATGTTTAACCATTAAAACTGTTAAAATTGTAATGTCCTTTCTTGATTAAAAAAAAAGTTTTATGGTGATCATAATAACTCCTATATTTATATATTTGATTTAAGGAAATTTAGATAAAAATTTTTCTATGTTTGATTTTGTAAATAAAGGTATATATACTGATCCTTGTTTAGAATCATTAGCTATTGTATCACCACTAACCTTTTCAATGTGTCTTTTTATAAAACATAGAAAATTTTTAAGAAATTTTGTTTGATTTATATCATCTTTGTTGATGATTTGTAATTTTTTGAGTTTTTCTTCAAAAAATATATGGGTTTTGATCATTTGTTCTTCAGCTTGATTAGCTAATGATATTGAAGAGGTTGTTTTTGAATTATCCTATTGATTAGAAGTATTCATCATAAAAATAATTTTTTCTCACTATCAAAGGTATTTGAATCAGTTTCTAAAAATAATTCATAAAAAATTTTATCATTAGATAAGTCTTTTGCAAAACAAATGGATAAATCTCATTGTTCGAGAGTTTTTACAACCTTTTTTGCACTTTTTCTTTTTTAGAACAATTTGGTACAATTTGCCCTTCTTATTCACAAATAAAACATTTACATTTTTGTTTATTAGAAAATTTTCTTCTAACAACCAATTTTTTACCTTTTGAAACCTTGTTTTTTAGTTTCCATTTTTTCATAAAATATTCCCATTTTTTAGGAAAAGCATTTTTTCATAAAACTTATTTGATTATTTGTTAGAAGCAAATTCAAACTCATTTTCTAAAATCTTAATGCACTACTTGTCACTAAGTTTGATTTTGACTTGCTTCATTGCCTTTTGTTTCAAACAATTTTTAATAACTTGTTTTTGGATCTAGTTTATTCTAGTAGTATTTTTTTTACTATTTCAGCCTCTTTTTACCTTCCAATTAGGCTGGTTTTTAGATATGTTAGCATTTTTTTTCACTGTTCTGATTTTCAAATAGCATTCTCCATTTTGGATCATCATTGATGCCGTCATGTTAGGACAGATCATTTCTATAAACTTTTATAATTTTGAGGTTTTCAAAAATTGTTGTGTCTGACAGTTTCTGTCTTTATTTTTTTTTGCTTTGCGGTGGCATTTGTTTCTAACCTTTTTTTTTATATTGGCCATTTGGTAAAGATTAGCACTTCTACTATCAGCATATGTGTTGGTGACTATTTCTTTTTTAGCTCCCTCTGTTTATAGATGTAGATCTACTTTAATGGTTAATAGGTATAGAGTCATGGCTAGAATGTTTTGTTTTAAATGTGCTTATGGTCAATTGAGTTTTCTAGGTGATGGTGTTTAGAAATTAGGACTATGTTTTGGTTCAAAAATCAATATTGGTGAAGTTACAAGAGATGGTGGTTTTTACTGAGAATTTGCTGATGGGTGGCTAGCGATGGTTTTTATGCATTTTTGCATTTTTGCTATGCTGTTGGTTCTGGCGATGAGATGGTGATGTTGAAGCTTGGATATGGCACGAACAGTGGCTTACGAGCCAATTGGGGTAAAGATTGGTTTTGGATAAAAAGGTAACGATGGTTGTAGTATGGTGAGATTGGGCAATGGTGTAATGATAGTTGTTTCGGCTATTTGGCCAATTAGGGTGAAGATTAGACAATAAGGTGGTTAGGTTTCTGTTTTGCTATATGGCTTTTGGGTTAGGCTAGGTGGCTGTGTTTTGCTTTGTCATTTTCAGGTTAAGCTAGATTGCTATGTTTTGCTAAAGATAGTGGTGTTGGCGGTAATGGTCGATTGTGGTTAGAAAGTCTGGCTGCCAACCATTGCTAACTATTGCTGCTTATGGGAGAAAAAAATGAAAATGGTGATGGAACTATTAGTAATTGTTGGTTTTTTTATATATTTTTCCTTTATTTGTTCTTTTGATCAACAATTCATATAACATTATGAAGATAGGATTTCAATTAAAAAAAACTAAGTATCTTATCACTTTCAATCTAAATTTTGGTTTCAAAAAGCACTAAAATTTTAAAAATTTAATCCAAATTCTAAATTTCAAACACTGAATCTTATCACTTGATTTATTCCTTTCTTTTCTTTTCCTTTCTTTTTCTTTCTTTCCAGAACAAAAGCAAAAATAATAAATAAAAGGGGCTTGCTTTGGGTCCAGAATATAACTTAAGCCTAAAACTCATATGATAGATCCAAAACCAAATGGCATAGGCTCAAAGCTCAATTTAAACTAACTCAAGATTTGGGAATCACTCAAGACGAAATAGAGTATCTACAATTTACCTTTTTTACACAACTTTTGTGAAATAGAAATTATGCAAAGATTTAGACACCAAATATGTTTGAGTTTAGCTTATATCAACTACAAATTTTCAAAACTTTAAAGATTCACAATTTGAAGTATTCAAAAACTTACTAAGTGAAAATTCACAATACAAGTTGAAACTTAATGATTCACAATTTGAGTTCAAAGAATCACAATTTCATAATTCAAAGGTACGCAATTAAAAGATTCGCAAGGTTTAAAAATTTGCTAGAGATTTGCATGACTTTTAGCTTTGCAACAATTTTTACTCTTGCAATAATTTTCAGTTTTGCAAGAACTTTAAATTCACAAGAATTTTCAATTTTGCAAGATTTTTCAGATTCATAAGATTTTTTTTTTAAAAAAAAAGATTCACATGAACTCAGAATTGTAATAACTCATATTGGCAAGAATTAAAAATTCACAAGAATTGTAAATTAGTAAAAATTTCAAGTTTGCAAGAATTTTTAGATTTTCAATCGAGAGATTCACACCCAAAATCCAAATATTCATATTCGAAAGTTTTAGAGGTTCACATTCAAAATTTTAAATAATCTTATTTGAAAAACTTTAGCGATTTACATTCAATATTTCAAAAATTCTCATTCGAAAAACTTTTAGGGATTCAAAACCAAAATTTCAAAAATTCTTACTAAAAAAAAAAACTTTAGTATTTCAGATCCAATATTTCAAAGATCCTTATTTAAGAATTTCAGGGTTTCATCTAAATTTCAAAGATTCTGATTCAAAAACTTTGGGGATTCACGTTAAAAAATTTTTAACATTCTCATTTAAAACTCAAAAATTCTCTTTTGAAAATTCTTAGAGATTATGCTTGGAGGTTTTACAAATCATTCTTAACATTGAAAATGCTCTTTTAAAAGGTTTCACAACCTTAAAATTTGGAATGTTTTCCTCGTCAAAAATCTCATCATGAAGAATTTTCCTCATTCGAAGATTCAAAAGTTCAAAATTTCCCTACCAAAGTCAAAATTTTGTATGATAATAATGCAAATGCTTTTTCAATGATGCAAATACAACAATCCAAATTCTCACAATAATATAGATGCAATACTCTAAACTATGAATCAAATATTCACTGTATGATCCAAATACAATTATCAAAACAAATATTCATATATTTACATGTATTATTTAAACAACAATGTAATGCAAATGTTATTAAAATCAATACCTCGAAATTCTAATTGATTGTAGTAACAAGGTTCTCAAGACTTCATTATCTCACATTTCCTTTTTTACTTCCTAGCACTAATAATTTTAGAATCAATTCACAAATTTCATCAATTGATCCTTGGTCACCACTCACAGGTTATATTGGCTGATCCATCACTATATTCACCTCTTAAGCACAATATTCACTTTTCAAATCTTTTTTTTATTTTTTTACTCCTATCATCATAGATTTATTTTCAAATGAACGCATAAATCTCTTATAGACATTATCATTCATTCATTATCATTTCAATTCATGACAAATATAATACAATCATATATTTTCTTGATTTATTATGATGATGCAAGAAAGAAAGAAGCTAAGATGAATTGAAAAAAAAGGTAATCAATACAAGAGTAAGTCTAATACAAAAATAAATAGACAAAAGAATAAATTCAAAGCATGTCACTGGAATAAGTATTTAAATGGTATAACAATGTCCATACAACGAATATTCATATAATTTTTTACATTAATCTAGAATTCTTTTTCAAAAACTCATTCCATTAACTTTCACAATCATTTTGAGCTCATCAAACTTTATCTCAATTTTGAAGAATCTTTAGATGAAATTGATTTTTTAGATATTTAATTGCCCATCTAATTTTTAGCTTAGATGTTTTCTTACTTAAATTGCCATTTCGGGTCTTCAATTTAAGTAATATTTTTCTTTCTTTTTTTTTAAAATTTGTTCACATTTTTAATTTTTAATTTTTTTCACTTTATCCATTATTGATATGTCCCATATATCAATCTCTAAAATATGAGAACAGATCATTATTCCATCATTCAATTACATGCCTGCCTTAGCTCAATATATGATCATTCAATTTGAGCATTCACATTTAATCAAAATAAACTTTTAAAGATTGTAATGTAGGTTATGGTGAAGGGTCATAAAAAATAGGCTCAAAACACATGTTTAAAGGGTTCAAACCAAAAGATCATTTCTTATCATGTAATGCAACTTGGCACTTTACCCCATTTCACTTCATTTTCATATTTTTCTTTTTTTTTTATCTTTTATTATTTCTTACAAAAGAATTTTCATTATTTTACCCTAGGTCATTTGTGGCATTCATTTTTCTTTTTATTATTTTTTTATAAAAGGGGTTATTTTTTCTTTTCACTTCTCATTTTTAAGACCTTTTGTAATCTTTTACTTTTTTTCTTTTCCAAGTAGGTTCCTTCCTAAATTTACCTTTAGTGTAGAAAGTGATCCTTGGTTGGGGTTCTTTAGAAAAAGAAATCGCAACAAGTTTAAAAGAGGTAGTAATGGATAATTTCATTTTTATAGATAGTAAAAGAAAGCTGGTCATTTTTCATATCAAATGTTAATGCTTTGTTTGAAGTCTATGTTTTGAACAAAGATAGATTGATGGATGCTTTCAAAATATATCTATTTCGTTTTACCATTAATGATATCTGCTCATAGATTACTCTTTCTACTCAAATAATCTCTACAAATTAATATGATTGAGTTTCCAAAATTAAATCTTAAAATTATTGCTTATCATTATCCAAACATTCATCATTTGAAATTTGAGAATGGGAATAAAAAGATATGAAAAATAACAAAGCATAAAATAGTAGTTTGGATGAAAGAGAAAATGTAATTAAATGCATCTACTGGCTTTTTATTAAAATGATAAAAAATGAAATCTTATTATATAAAAGAAATTCTAACATTATTCTAAAAGAAATCCTAAAATCACTAGCAACTTTAAACCAGCTTTAACGTCCTTGTCCTTCTTAAAATTATGCTTCTATGTGATCAAGTGGAGATTTTTTATTGACATTTGACCCCACTAATTCATCAAAGTTCACCAAGCCTTTTTAGATTAAACTTTACACTTTGTGTTTAGAAACAAGGCAAGTTTCTATAAAATTACCCATGTTTGCGCTATGGTAATTGTATGTGGCATTAGTATCATACCATTTTGGATAAGGTGGTTTCAATGGTTCTCAAATAACTAGAGATACCAAGTCATTCTTGACTAGTTCTAAGAATAAATTTATGTAGGTTATAAGGATATGATCAATAAGAGCTTTTTCTCAGTTGTTCATAGATATTTTCAAATCACTTGCTTGGTTATTAGGCATTGAAGCTGATGTACTAATAGACTAAGCCAATTTGTAAGTGTTTAAAAGGCTGGTTGGTAAGCTGGTTGTGGAACAAGATGATAAGAGATTAGTGTGACATGATTAATAACTGGATAATAGGTAGGATATACTAGTTGTGGGTATGAAGCGTAACTTCTTAACTACTGTCTTTCAAAACTCATAGCTTAAGCTTCACTTTCTTTTTTTTTTGGCACCCTATATTTCTTTGTACTGAAGATCACTTTTTCTTCAAGCTTGCCACTTTTAATGGTCTTTTTTATCATTTTTCTAGAGATCATCATATCGGTGAAATTCTTGGTGGCATTTTTGATCATTTTCTCATAATATAAAGCCTTCAAAGTATTGACAAATAAGACTATTATTTTTTTTAGTGAGAGATGGTTAAACTTGAATAGCTACATCTCTTCATCTTTATGCATACTTCTTGAAACTTTTAGAAAGTTTTTTTTTTATTCTTTATAGAGATAAATGATCTAAAACTAAGTCTATAATGTGTCTATATTAGGCAATGAATGCCTTTGCCAACTCATTTCAAAAGTGGATACGAGTTTTGTTTAACTGGACATACCACCTTGCAACTGAGTCAGTAAGGCTCTCTTAGAATACATGCATCAATGGCTTTTCATTTTGAGTATAGGTAGCCATTTTACAATAATACATGGTAACATAAGTTACCGAGCATTTTATCCTATCATATTTTACAAATTTAGGGACTTTAAATTTTGGTAGAATGACCACATTTTGGACTAAATAGAGTTCAATTGCATCTATAGAGTAGAAATAATCCATTCCTTTGATAGCTTGCACTCTTTCTTATAAAAGGTTCATTTTTTGTTGTATGCTTGAATCCTTTATCATGTTATAGGTTTCTATTTTCAATCCCCCATTCTCTTTAAAATCATCAAAATCAGGAACTTTAATTGGATCATATGCCTTTGCCTCGAAAGTAGGGTTAATGTAGCTATGAAATGGCATTTTAGGATAAGTGTAAGCATATGCCCCAAAATATGGCATCTATAGGGCCTGCGTGTTTTGAGAATATTGGCCTTGATTTGGGCCAAACTTGAAAGGGTAAAGAGGATCTATGATATCTTGTTTCTCATTTGAATTAGGAGTCTTTTCTACTTTTCCTAAGCTTTCTTGATCTTATCCATACGGTTATTGCTCTTGTGCCATTTACCTTGTTTGTGATCGAATATTGTATGAATGACAGGTAGGTTAGGCAAGAGTCTTCAATAGTCTAGCTATCTTTGAACCTTTGATTATCAAAAATTAAGATACTTGCATTACTATATTCTTGTGCCATAAAAATCATCTCAATATGCAACCACCAAGAGTTTAAGTCAATACATGTGAAATGAATACAAAAATATATGTAGCCTAATGTTATCTTACTTTAAACAAAGAAAAATAGATGAAGGAAGAAATTCAGTTAACATACACTTTATAACAATTCAGCAACATGATATATACAAAAAGGTTAACTCCTATACAAGATGAATTAATCATTACAAAAATGTAACTTAACTATTGGATTTCTTTTCTACAAAATAGGAAGATAAGGCTCTAGCTACAGGTTAGTTCCTTATGGTTATTATATGTGGTTTAAAGTTGATAATCTAAGGTTCCCAAATTGTTTCCCACATCTTTTTTTCATTAAAGACTAGTGAGGTATCCCAATCCTCACCCGTTATAGGCTATAAGTGGAAATGGTTTAATTTGAGTGAAAATATTTTGTTAACCATTGCATAGGCATTTAAATCTTATGAAAGCATTGGTATTTTACTCCCTTCTAGAGGGATAGATCTTAGGAATAGAGCTCATGTTATGCACATACATATGAATAACATAATAAGCAAAATAAATAAATAAACAAAATCTTAAAAAATCAAATTTATTAAGCTTTTAGATAACATAAATTTATTTGTTGGCTTAACTTTTGGCTTATCTCTAGTGAAGTCACCAAACTATAATAACATTTAGATCCGTGAATCTATTACTAGATATAGACTTAATGAGTCACCACCAAGCTTTTTTTTGTTTATGTGTGACTGGCCACCTAACTAAATCTGTCTCATTTTAAAAAAAGGTTTCAAACTTGACTAATGTATCTTTAAAAGGTAGATTCAATGTCTACAAAATTAGACCTAGGTCTCAAAGTAAGATTATATGTGAGAAAGGTTATAGCACCCTCGTAACATCCATCAAATAATAGAACAACATGATTTCATGCTATCCATTAACCCTTAAAAAATCTTACCAGATAGTTAATTATTCAAAATAATTCTTAATTACTTTAATAATTTTGGTAAAAAATTAAAAAAAATTTTTTACCTAAAGAGTATACAAGAAAACTACTATTTTTCTTACAGAAGCTCTGTCGACAAATTATTTAATAATTAAACAATTAAATTCTAAGAAAAAATTGATACTTTAACCTTATACTAAGAATTCTCTATTTTATTTTATTTTAGGAAAAATTGATATTTTATTTTAAGAAATTGATACTTTTAACTTTTTCAAATATTTTGAAATATTCTTTATTTTAGGAAAATTAATACTTTAACTTTTCATTAAAACATTTTTTGGAAATATTTTTTGGCTAAGGAAAATTGATATTTCAACTTTTCCTCAAAAATATTATTTTAAAATATTTTTTGTTTTAAAGAAATATTTATACTTCAATTTTTCCTTAAAAACATTTTTTTTGAAATTTTTTAAGAAAAATTGATACTTCAAATTTTTCTCAAAATTATTTTTTTGAAATCTTTTTAAGGAAAATTGATACTTTAACTTTTCCTCAAAATCATTTTTTTTTAATTTTTATTTTTAGGAAAAATTAATACTTCAACTTTTCCTTAAAAAATATTTTTTGAAATTTTTTATTTTAAAGGAAAATTGATATTTCAACTTTTTCTTAAAACATTTGAATGAAATTATTATTTGTTAACAAAAAATTGATAATTCAATTTTTTTTAAAAAAAATATTTTTTTAAAGAAACTTAATGATTCAACTTTTATCATTTTAAAATTATTTTTATTTAAAAAAAAAAAACTCACTAAAAGGAAATATTAAACAAATAAGAAAAATAATAAAAAGAACAAAATCTACCAAAAAATACATGTCTTGGCTCAGCTAAAAAAATTGGCTAAGGTGGCTCGGCTATAAACTCTATGATGGCTTGAAAGTTTAGTGGCTCGGCTTATAGCTCAAATGGCATAGCTCAGCTTGGTGGCTCATAAGATGTAGATTTATGGAACGGGTAGTGATCGAGTCGAGTTGCCCATGGGTTGACACATAGGTCTTAAGCCTTTTTACCCAAATAAAAAATGCATCGTATTGCTATTTTATTTAAGTAAAAAAAATTATTCTCATTCATTTTTCTTTTTCACTTTCTCTCTACAGATCTAATCTCTATCTTTTCTCTCAATTCCCTAGATGAACAAGGTCGATTCTTCAAGGCTTTCTAAATTCCAGCCAATAAGCGCCGTTGTCGACTTAGCTCAATTGAGCTTAAGATTTCCATATCATTTGCTCTCAGTTCCTAGTTTCGAATACAAGCTCAAATTTTCAAAAATCCTTCTCAAATGCCTTAGATTTAAAGCTATTAGCTATGACTTTTTCACTATTTCAGCCACTTTCCATAGTCCAATCAGGCTAATTTTTGGATATGTTATTAACTGTCTTTCACTTTCTATTTTTACCTTTTCGATTTCCAAATAGCACTATCTACCGTAGACCATCACCGCATCACCACTGCTAGGACAGATCATTTCTATAAACTTGTGTAATTTTAAGGTTTTTTAAAATTGTTGTTATGTCTGACTCATTTTTGTCTTTATTCTTTTTTGCTCAGTGTTGGCTTTTTATTTTTTACCTTTCTTTTTTATATTGATAGGAGATGGTCATTTGGTGAAGATTGGCATTTCTACTATCAGCTCATGGGTTGGTAATTGCATCTCTTTTAGCTCCCTCTATTTACAGATGTAAATCTGCTTTAGTGGTTAATAGGCATGGAGTTATGGGTGGATTAGTTTGTTTTGATGTGATTTCATTCAATTGAGTTTTCTAGGTGATGGTGTTTGGGAATTGGGTTTGTGTTTGTGTTTTGGTTAAAAAATTACTGTTAGTGAAGTTAAAAAAGATGGTGGTTTTTGTTGGGAATTTGTTGATGGGTGGCTAGCAATGGTTCATTTGTATTTTTATGTTTTTTTGCTATGGTGTTGGTTTTGGCTATGAAGTGGTGATTGTCGAAGCTTAGATATGGCACGAACGATGGCTTACGAGCTAATTAGGGTAAAGATTGGTTGTGGACAATAAGGTAATGATGGTTAAAGTATGGTGAGATTAGGCAATGGTGTAAAGATAGTTGTTTCGGTTACTTATGATTGTTTGGTAGTACACTGGTAGTAGGGCTTTTGTATTTTGCTATGTAGCTTTTGGGTTAGGCTAGATAGTTGTATTTTGTTATATGGTTTTCGGGTTAGGCTAAATGGCTATGTTTTGCTGAAGATTGTGGAGTTGATGACAATGGCCGATTATGGTATGAAGGTTTAGTTGCCAGCTGTTCTTAACTATTGCTGTTTGTGGTGGACAAAAAATAAAAATGGTGATAAAGCTGCCAATAATTATTGGGTTTTTCTTTGTATTTTTTCTTTATTTATTTTTTAGATTAACAGTTCATATAACATGATGAAGACATGATTTCAATTCAAAAAAACTAAATATCCTATCACTTTCAAAATGAATTTTGGTTTCAAAAAGCATTGAAATTTTAAAAATTTAATTCAAACTCTAAATTTAAAACATCGAATCTTATTACTTGATTTATCCCTTTTTTATTTCTTTTTTGTTTTATTTTCAAAACAAAAATAAATAAATAAATAAAAATAGGCTAGCTTTGAGTCTAAAATATAACTTGAGCTTGAAGCTTAGATGCTAAATCTAAAACCTAATGGGTTAGGTTCAAAGCCCAATTCAAACTAATTCAAAATTTAATAATAACTCGCGACGAAATAAGGTGCCTATAGTCATCATAATCCTCAGCATCTTATGCCTTTTTTCTCACCCTCACCTTCTTTTGATCCCTGGTTAGACCCTTTTGCTTGTTTAGAATTTTGAACCTATCTAGTCATAAAAGCATCTAGCTATCTTGCTTAACTAGTGGATCTTGAGCAGGTCATTGAGTTTGAAAAAAAGTAAGACCCCATACCATATTAGAAGAAGATGAAAATGTTTCAGACACAAAAGATTCCTCGAAATCGAAAGATGACCTAGAGTCAAAATTTAAGATCGAGCTAACAGTTGGTTGGACACTAGGCAAAATCATTAAAGGCATGACACAAAGGGAATTTGACTAAAGGGTAGTTGGAGAAAAGGCAAAAGAAAAAAAGGCTAAAAAATAGAATGGAAAGTTAGCCAAATGAGCCAAACTAACTAAATTTATGGGGATAAGGGGATTTTGTAGGGATAGCCTTTAGATTTGGCATTTTTTAAAATTTGTTTTTCCCCTCTATTGACATAGGGTTCAACCAGTAGGTAACTCAAGTGTAATCTCTTTTTACAATGACAGAAGAGACTTCATCATCTGAAGGAACCTTAACCCCTTTCTGGTTGAGCTAGCTCTTCTTAAGCTTTACCCTAAAGTTAGATAAACATGAATTAAAAAACACAGCTAAAGTTAGAAAATGTAAAAAAGATACAAAAAGAAAAGAGAAAGGTCAAACTAAAGTTTAAGAAAATGAGAAATCGACAAAAACATATTTGCATAAAAGTAAAAAAGTAAAAAAAAAAAAAAGAGTTGGGGAGTGAAGGAACTAAGGCCTCAGAAGTCCTAATAGATAGCTAAGTCCCAGATTAAATCTATAGCCTAAATTGAGCCACATCATCATACAAATATCGAAGATGACCCTTTAACTTCTTTGTTCAAATTCAAAGTACAACCCAATTTTTATATTCCCACATGAATTTCTCTTTTCTTATTAAATATAAATTTAGATGAATCTACAAGTGCTTCATCTAGAGCCTATAGGTGTTAAGTCAGTCATAATATATGAATGTTACATCGATCTTATTATATGTATACCAAAGTAAATTTCACATCGGGCATACTATATAAGTATCATGTCGATCACATTGTTCAAGTCGAGACATACATACCGCTCATGTTGAGATTATCATAAAGACCACTTATCAAGATTATCATAAAGATTACCTCAACAAGAATCATGTTGAGACAAGTTATAAAAACAACTCTTTCGTCAATAACATGAAAACTTTAAAGATATTCATGCTCAACTTGTAACTTGATCTTAACAGCAATAAATTAGCCAATGCCACTTCTTAATGTCTGATATGTTAGGCTATATGATAAGGGGAACATATTGTTACAAGTATTTTATAGTTATAAGGGTAAGATAGACTTTTCATCCTAGAGAATGAATCACTAACCAAACAGGGTAATTTTATCATTTGATTCGAGTTAACATGTTGAGCCAACCTGAAGTCTCAGACCCACATCTACTCGGCCACCTCAATTTGTCACCTAAAGGCACATGGAATATTGACTTGTCACTTCCTATTTAGCGTTGGGACCGCTAGATTAGGTTAAGCCAACAATGTCAACTCTAGACTCACCATTTTAAAGTTGGGTTACCTTGAGTTGACTCTTTCATCTTACAAGTATAAATAACTCCTCGTATGCTAGATAGAGATATTATGTTTTCTCTTCTTTTCAAGTTCTCTATTTCTTTTTTTTTTAAGCATTGATTTTAGCATCAAAGCACAAACGTCTGAAAAACTTTCAACCTTTGTTTTTCATCAACCTCTAAACTTGTGATTGCAAGTTATTGCTCTTATCGGATAGCTCAACACTAAAAAAAAGGCAATGGTATGGACAAACTAGGAAAACCAAAATTTAATATCAATTGGTACATAAGACATTTGTTTTAATATTCTATATTGTTAGCTTTTTAGTGTAGATAGGCAATCCAAGAAAGGTGAATTGGATTTTCTCTAAATTCTTCCCAAAAATAGATTTCAATAAACTAGAATGAAAATTAAAATTAGTATACTCTTTGATGAAAGTATGATGCTGTAGACACCCATCTATATCCGGGGTCAATCGGGTCAATTTTATTGTTACTATTACTATTATTATTTGTTATTATTTTGTTGTTGTTGTTGTTATTATTGTTGTTGTTGTTGTTATTATTATTATTATTATTATTATTATTATTATTATTATTATAATATCATTTTATACTATTATTATATTATATTATTATTACTATCATGTTCTTTCTTTTTCTACCTAATCTGTAATTGAATAAGGCAATTGAATCAAAGTCAACTGAATCAAGGGATTTTAATTCAAAGTTGAACCAAATCAGACAAATTGGCAAAAGTTTTGGCACTAGACAAGTTGACAAATCTGAGGCCAAATATCACGGTGGGTAGAATACAATCCTAAGATTCAAGCCTGGATTGGTTTTGTTTGATCCCTAAAATCCCTACTGAGGATTGCTTATAAATTGGACAATATTCCAAAGAACAGGATATTGTGAATTTTTGAGGAAAAAATTGTTGTTGAAATTTTGGGAAAAAGTCTAGGCAGTAGGGTTTCTGAGATTCTAGTTTCAAAGTTTTTGGATTGAAGGTTGGTGATTGAAAGATGTTTGGATTTTTGGTTTGGTCTGAAGTGTTTGAATTAGTTTAAATTTATGAAAAATCTGGGATTTTCTAGAAATTTTTGAAAATTTTTAGAAAAATCTAGGTTTTGGGGGGTTGAATATTTGAAATTTTTTGATAAGTTTTCCAGCGATGTTTGAATTTTTCAACAAGATTATGGTCAATTTTCCAAAAAGTGATGAATTTTTTTTACTTTTCGATAGGTGTTCTTGGGTTTCTTTTAGAGTGAAAGCAGAAGATTTTTGGGTTAGAAAGAGAGAGCAAGGAGGTTTTCAAGAAAATAGAGGAATTTGGCTTTTATAGCATCCTAAAATAACATCATTTTGAAGGTCCCAGCGCGTAGACCCGTTAACCCGCGTGCCAACTTGTGCTTCAACCCGACCAAATCACAGGTTTTCTTTTTTTTATTATTATTATTTTATATTTTAAGTTTTTATTTTTATTTATTTATTTATTTTATCTTATTGATTTTATTATTTATTTTGTTGAGTAATTTATTATTAAATTTTTGTTATCTTATTTTTTAAAAAAAACTCTTTTCAAATAAATTCATGAATCCCACCAAACTATTAGAAGATTTTTTATAAGTTTAAATTTTATGGATTCTACCAAACTATTAGAGAATTTTATAAATCAATTTTCAAAAGAAAAATATTTTCTTTTAATAAAGATTTTGTATTTTATCCTACAAAACTATTAGAGAATTTGCATCTTAAGTTAAATCTTACCAAACTATTGGAAGATTTAATGAATTTTCTCAAAATAAAATTTTAGAAATATTTCATAATAAAATCTCACTAAACTATTGAGAAATCTACATCAAAGTAAACCCTACCAAACTGTTGAAGGACTTTACTAATATTTTTTAATAAAATATATTAATAAATTAGACGATGAAAACTCTTCAAGGTGGAACACTAATCTCTATTAATACTCATAAAGTGAAAAAATTATCTTAAATTGCTATCAAATTATTGGAGTAATTTTAGGATTAATTTTCAGTATTAAATATTTTGGTAAATTATAAACATATTTAAAGCTTGGATAATTTGGAATTAAACTTGTACCATCCTTTAGATGGGCACTGTAAGGATGTTATAACCTTCCTTACACATAACCATACTTCTAAACCTAAAATCTAATTTCATAGATCAAAATCTACTATTTAAAGATACCTAAGTTAATCTTGGGACTCCTCTTTAAATGGGACAGATTCGATTAGGTGGCCAATCACACCTAAACAAAAAAAATTAATGGTGACTCCTTTAATCATGTCTAACGGTAGGTCCACGGATCTATATGTTATGATAGTTTGGCAACTCTATTAAGAAAAATCGAGAGTCAAGCTAGTAGATAATTGCTTACTATCCAAGCCTTGCTTAATAAATTGGAGATTTTTTTTCTTTTTTTTCCTCTTTCTTTCTTTTCCTTGCTTATATTTGTTTAGTTATTCATTTATTTATTGCATATATCTGTCATTCATTTATATGTGCATAACATAAGCTCTCCACCCAAGCTCTATCCCTTAAGAGAAAGTGAAGTACCTTTGCCTTCGTAAAATTTTATGTCTTCGTCTAGACCTATGAAACACTCACACTCAAATTAAATCATTTTCATTTGTAGCCTATGATAGACAAAGATCTAGGTGCCTTATTAGTCTATGACGCAATGATGTAAAGAATAATTTAAAAACTTTTTAGAAGTAATCCAAACCACATATAGTTAACTTTAAGAGCCTAACCATAAGTGGAGCCATGCCTTCCCCCATGTTAGAAAATCCTAAATATGATACATTATTAGATGTTTATTTCACTTGTAAGATTTTGTATTATCTTTTTTGTATAAATTTTTTTATACTAATCCTATATGTTGGTCTTTATATTTATATCTTATTTTTTTATGCCTACTAACCCTTTTCTTTTACTATGCATTCATATCATTAGATTTATCATAAGGACTATTTGCTACAAAATAACTTTAACAAGGAAAGTCTTAGTTACATTAATGGAAAGCCTAGCAAAGTCCTCTACTGGCCTGAAAAGAAAGTTTGAAGAGTTGAAACTTGCAAACAAAAGGTTAAAAAAGGAAGTCCAAGCAATTGAAAATGCAAATGATGAATGGAAGAGTTTGTTCATTGACATTAACACAACACAATCATCCACTAATCAAGAATTGGCCCAACTTTTGAAAAAAAATGAACAATTGCAAGAAAAGCTACAAAAAAAAAATGAAATGCTCTTTGAAGCATAAAGGCACATCCAAATGCTAAATGGAGTGATGGTGGGAATCAAAACACAAATAAAAGCTATAACCGGAGAATATGAACAATGAAAGAAGCATATGTGAGAAAACATGACCAGTTGGAGTCTCTACTTGATCGAATTACTGTGGCTATTTATAAAGGCAAAGACATGGTAGAAAAGAATAAAAAATGAAAGGCAAGAGTGCCACCAGTGGGAACACTGGTCAAGAATTGATAGATTTCCTTAATGAAGTGCAAAGTTAGTATCGACGAGTTATGGATTTTTTTTCTAGTAAATTTTAGATTTTTCATAGATGTAATATTGGATTAGGTTAAAAATAACTTTTAATTCAATAAAAATTTTCTTTAATAATAATTTTTATGTGGTAAATTCTCTTTATTACATTCATGCATTTTGTTTTTACATTCATTTTCATGAGGGTGCATTCATTTTCATGAGGGTTCCATAGACATCATTTTAAACTTACACATTATAAGAAATCAAGGTTCGAGGATAGCTCAATCCTAGTATAACATCCAAGCCTAAAGCAGAATAATGGAACAAGACAATATAAATCGCATTGAGAAGATGGAAAAAAATTAAGAAGAGTTTAAAAAAAAGTTAAGCAAAATTTTGGAAGAACTAAGCAGGCTGAATAAAAGAAAGATTGTAGAAGAAAGGGCTAGACCTAAAAACCATACATTATGAGATGTTGTTGACCTGTATCTTCCTAGCTACAACCCATATTAGGCCTAATCCATTTAAAGCATATCACCACAGTAGTTCACATTACCAATAAGGTACACTTACACTAGAATACCATCTACCCCAACTCAGAGGCAATTTTAAAGTTTTGCTAATTTTGTCTTCACTAAAAAGGTAATAAAGCTAATCACAGTCTCTAATTTAGATGACCTAAAAGAGAACGAGAAGCTAAAATTAGAGGACTCAAAGTTTAAACACAAGAAAAGCTTACTGGAGGATAAACTATGAGCTGTTGAAAGTGTAAACTTTTATGGCTTTATAGATGCAGTCGGCCTCAGCTTGGTCCCAGATGTTATAATCCTATCAAAGTTCAAGGCCCCTGTGTTTGAGAAGTACAATATTACTAAGTGCCTGATCACATATGTCACTATGTATTATCAAAAAATGGTTGCCCACACCAGTTACAAAAATTCAATCATGCATGTATTCTAAGACAATCTTACTAGGTCTACAGTAAGATGGTATATCCAGTTGGATAGGACTCATAATTAAACATGGCAAGACTTGATCTATTTATTTATTAATCAGTATCGTTACATCATAAACTTGACCCCCTGATTATCTTTTTTTACAAAGCATGGAAAAAAAACAACAGAGTCCTTCAAAGAATATGTTCAACAATGGACGGTTATGATTGCTCAAGTTTAACTTTATCTGACTAAGAAAGAAATGACTGTATTATTCATTAGCACTCTAAAAGCACCCTATTATAAAAAAATGATAGGGAACGCAATAAAAAATTTTACTGATATGATGATCTTAAGAGAGATTATTAAAAGTGCCATTAAGAGTGGCAAACTTAAAGAGAAAAAAATATATAGTGCTAAAAAAGGTGAGATGCCTAAAAAAAAAAAGATAAAGCCCAAATGGTGAGTTTTGAGGGGCAACAATCCAAAAGTCATGCTTCATATCCACCATATGTTCATCTTGTTTACTACCTAATAGCAATAATGTAGCGTAAGTTTTTTACCAGTAACCATGAAGAAACATCACTCGAAGTCCTCATCAACTAGCTTTTCAAGCACTTACATATGGGTCTAATCTTATTACTACACTAGTTCTAAGGCTTAACAATTAAATGAGTAATTTGGGAAGATTCAAGGACAATTAAGAGAGACATTGCATTGATCCTATCCTTATAACTTTTACTGAGCTATGTTAAGAATTAGATAAGAATGACCTAGTATCTCTAGTCTTTTTAAAACCATTGAAGCCATCTTATCCTAAATAGTACAATGTTAATGCCACATGTGACTGCCATAATGAGAATATGAGTCACTCTATAGAAACCTACATTACTTTCAAGCATAAGGTACAAAGTTTGATTCGAGCAAGCTTAATAAGCTTCAATGAATCAAAAGAGCTGAATATCCATAAAGGCCCTTTTGTCTAATCACTCATAGGCATGACTTTAGAGAGGCTGATTGAAACTAATTATCATCGTAGGATTTCTTAAGAATATGGATCTCTTTTATGTATTTGATTTCATTTTTTTATTATTTTAATAAAAGTGATATATTTGATGTCTTTTCATGACATTCTTCTTTTGTGTGAATCACCATTATTTACTTTTACCTTCTCATACCTTTCCATTTATTGATTTCAAATAATGAATATTCAAACAGTCATAATGATAATTCAGGATTCAATTTTGAAAATATCATTCATGATGATTAGATTGATAGATGGAGATTATTGAGTTATTAGGACTGTTAAATAAAAAATAAATAAATTTGGTGAAGAATTTCAAAAGTGATGCAATATATGAGTTTTGTAATTATCCATTCATAAGTATGCTTTTAATCAATAAATATTCTTCATTAAGAGTACTCAAGTTCAAGTTAAAAAATGATCATCTTTCTTCCATCCTTCAAAAAAAAGAGTAAAATTACCTTTTGCTAGCCCATTTGAACCTGTTGAAAGTTTTTTTAGGAACCTTAACCAAGGATCACCCCCACACTAGGGGTAAAGTTTGAGAAACTTATTTATCCTTAGTGATTTCAAGGGTAAAATCTTGTAGTGCTCAAATTTTTCTTGAAAAATGATGAAAAAAAAAGAGAAAAAAAAGAAAATGAAGGAAAAAAAAGAAAAAATTGATGGGGCAATATGTTAAGGTGCTCTACATAGAAAAATGATCATTGGTTTGATAACCTTTTAAATACAATTTGAGTCTGTTTTATCCATTTCTTTCATAACCCCTCACGCTAGCCTACATTATATCTATTAAAAATCTATTTTGATCTAATATGAGTACTTGAATTGGAGAATCATGAATCAAATTAAGGCAAATTTGCTATTGGATTGTTTGGGACTTTAATCAAAGTGTCACTGATGGATAAAAAGGAAAGAGAAATGAAAAGAAAATATGAAAAAGTGGAGTGCAAAAAATGAAAATTGAAAAACAAAAAGAAAAAAAAAAGAAAAAAAAAAGGAGACTTAAGCTGAAAACCCAAAAGGGTGATTTAAGTAAAAAAAAAAACTCAAAAAAAATAACTTCATGTGAGAAGCCTAGGAATAAGGATGATAATTGGCTCAAAGATTAAGGATATTGATTGAATGTACTTTTAAAAGAGAATTCTAATTTGGAATTCAAAATTGTCTAAATAGTCATTATTTTGAATGTTGATATCCCATTTATATTCATAATATTTTACTTTCGTTTATCTTTGAGTTGTTTTTAACAATACCTTTTTTTTTTCTTTCAATAATAAAGACCTATTTTTCATATTCTTTACCTAGTGTACATTTCCTAAATGAATAAAAAATGTATCATATTTGTGATAAACTAAAATAATGGTAAATAAATGAATGACATTATTCGTAAAAGATTTTTTCATTCTTTTGAAAGAAATTCAAGATGAAAGAAATGAAAGAAGCATGAAAAAAATGATTTAAAAAGGGCAAACAAAGTAACTTAGTGATAAATTCAATGATAGATTGATTGACATGACCTATGAATTATGACCATATGAGAAGAATGACATAAATCAGTTGATAGAATTTATTCTAAGATTGTTAATACTGAGAAGCTAAGAAGGAATTGTGGGGTCTTGAGAACCTTGTTACCATGATTAAAATTTCATAAGGTTGATTTAGTAACATTTGCATTTTATACATTATGATTAAATTCTCAATAATTGCATCCTAGATAGGATATGTACTACATCGTTGCATTATCACGTATCACTCATTTTCAATCTCGATTTAATCTAGATTATTTTTTTGAGTTGTAGTTCAATCCCAATCATTCATCTTTGACTTCAACTCGATCTTGGTTGCTCTATCTTTTTAACTTGCAGTTCAATCTCAGTCACTCATTTTTTATTTTAGCTCAATCCAGAATATTTTTTTAATCCACAGTTCAATCTCAATCATTATCTTCGATCTCAACTCGGTTTTGGTCATTTTATCTTTTTGACTCTTTAAATTTTGTTATGAAACTTTTACAAATTTAGAACCTCTATGAAATTTGAAATCTTGCGAATCTTTCATTCTTATGAATCAAAAGTCATTGCAAACCTAAAATCTTACGAATCTAGAACTTTTGTAAAACTTGAAATCTTGTAATCTTTCATTCTTGCGAATCTAAAAATCTATGCAAATTTGAAAATCTTTGCAAATTTGGAAATCATTACAAAATTTTTGTGAAACTTGGAGTATTGGACTCTTTCAATTTTGGAACTTTGCGAATCTTTGCAGTTTTGTGACAAACCCTTGAATTTTCAAATTGTGAATATTTAGATTTCAGGCTAAAAAATTTTGATCTTTATTTTTTTAACCTGCAATTCAATTCTGGTCACTCATATTCGATCTCAATTAAGCCCAAGTTATTCATTTTTTTGACTCATGGTTTGATCCAAATTACTCATTTTGATCCCAATTCAATCCAGATCATCTTTCTGACTCATAATTTAATCTTGATCACTTGTTTTGATCTTGGCTCCATTCAGATCATCTTTCTGACCATGGTTTGACTATAGCCATCCATCTTTGACCTCAACTCGATCCAAGCTAGTTTTTTAAACTTGTGGTTTAATCCTTGTAATTTGATCTTAGCTCGATTCAGATCATTTTGTAGACTTGGATTCAATCTCGATTGTTCGATCTCAATTCAGTCTAGATCATTTTTTTAACTTACGGTTCAATCCTGATCATTTGATCTCAGCTCAATCTAGATTATTTTTTTAGACTTACGATTTAATCTCGATTGTTCGATTTTAACTCTATCCATATCATCTTTCTGACCATGGTTCAACCACGGTCACCCATCTTCGACTTTGACTCGTTCTAGGTCGGTTTCCAAACTTGTGCTTCAATCTTAATTGTTCGATCTCAACTCAATCTAGATCAGTTTTTTCATATTTATGGTTCATTCTTGATCGTTCGATTTCAGTTCGATCCAAATCATTTTTTTTTTAGATTTACAGCTCAATCTCGGTCATTTTCACTTATTGATTTGACTCTTGCTTTTAAATCGAACCAAAGTGGATGTCTAAATCTTTGTATAATCCTTGTCTAATAAGAATATGCAAAGAAGGGCAGCTATAAACACCTATCTATGTTTAGGGTCAATAAGGTCGATTTTATTATTACTATTACTATTACTATTATTATTTTTATTATTAGTATTATTATTTGTTATTGTTATTATTATTATTATTATTATTATTATTATTATTATTATTATTATTACTATCATGTTCTTTCCTTTACTACCTAATCTACAATCAAATAAGGCAATTGAATCTAAGTCAACTGAATCAAGGGATTTCAATTCAAAGTTAAATCAGATTGAACAAATTGGCAAAAGTTTTGGTGTTGGATGAGTTGACAAATCTAAGGCCAAATATCACAGTGGAAAAAATCCAATCCTAGGATTCAAGCCTAGATGGGTTCTGTTTAATCCTTAAAATCCCTACTGAATACTGCCTATAAATTAGACAATATTCCAGATAAGAAGACATGGGGAATTTTTGGGTAAAAAATTCTGTTGTTGCAATTTTGGGAAAAAGTCTGGGTAGTAGGGTTTCTGGGATTTTAGTTTCAAAGTTTCTGGATTCAAGGTTGGTGATTGAAAGGTGTTTGGATTTTTGGTTTGGTTTAAAGTGTTTGAATTAAAGTTTAAATCTTTAGAAAATCTGGGATTTTTTGAAACTTTTTTAAAATTTTTGGAAAAATTTGGGTTTTGGGGGTTGAATGTTTGAATTTTTCAATAAGTTTGTTGGCAAGGTTTGAATTTTTTGACAAGATTTCGATCAATTTTTCAAAAACCAACAAATTTTTCCAATTTTTTATAGGTGTTATTGGGTTTCTTTTAAAGAGAAGGCAATGGATTTCTGGACTAAAGAGAGAGAATAGGGAGCTTCTGAAGAAAACAGAGGAATTTGGCTTTTATAGTATCCAAAAATGGCACCATTTTAAAGGTCCTAGACCTGTGCATAAACCTGTTGACCCATGTATTGACCCATACTTCAACCTGACCCGATCACAAGTTTTTTTTTTCAATTTATTTTTATTTTTTGATTTTATTTATTATTATTTTATATTTTAAGTTTTTATTTTTATTTTGAGTTTTTTATTTTATTTTATTTTATTTTACTCATTTTATTATTATTTATTTTGTTGAGTAATTTATTATTAAATATTTTGTTAACTTATTTTTAAAAAAAACTCTTTTAAAATAAATTCATAAGTCCTACCAAACGATTGGAAGATTTTTCATGAGTTTAAATTTTATGAATTTTACCAAACTATTGAAAAA
Source organism: Durio zibethinus (assembly GCF_047325235.1). Taxonomy (NCBI): domain Eukaryota; kingdom Viridiplantae; phylum Streptophyta; class Magnoliopsida; order Malvales; family Malvaceae; genus Durio; species Durio zibethinus. The sequence continues at coordinate 26,070,629 of NC_143167.1, read as the reverse complement.
TTTCATAAATAAAAAATATTTTCTTCTAATAAAGATTTTGTATTTTATCGTACCAAACTATTGGAAGATTTGCATCTTAAGTTAAATCTTACCAAACTATTAAGAAATTTAATGAATTTTCTCAAAAATAAATTTTATAAATATTTTCTAATAAAATTTCTCGAAACTATTAAGAAATCGCATCAAAATAAATTCTACCAAACTATTAAAAAACTTTACTAATTTTTTTAAATAAAATATATTAATAAATTCAACCATGGAGCTTTTTCAAGGTGAGAGACTAGTCTCCATAAATATTCCTGAGGTAAGAAAATTTTCATAAATTGCTATTAAACTATTGGAGTAATTTTATGATTAATTTTAACATTAAATATTTTGGAAAATTACAAACATATTTAATGTTTGGATAATTTAAAATCAAACCGGTACCATTCTTTGGATGGGCGCTGTAGAGGTGCTATAATATCTTTTAACGTAACCCTACACCATAACCTAAAATCTGATTTCGTGGATCAGAATCTATTATTTAAAGATACTTAAGTTAATTTTAGGACTCTTTTTTAAATATGATAGATTCGATCAGGTAGTCAATCACACATAAACAAAAAAGATTAGTGATGACTTCTTTAATCATATCTAACAGTAGATCTACAAATCTATATATTATAACATATGCAATAATCAACAATTAAGGAACTTAGAAGCAAATATAAACAATAATCAAAGTAAAGAGTATAGGGCTAGAGAAATCAAATTCAAAAATTTATAGAGATTCAATCTTTCTCCAAAGGCATATATGTCCTTTCTTAGTTATCCTCATCAAGTTTCAATCTACTAATTGAATGAAATTACAAACCTTATCTTTTTCAATGTTTAAGATAGCAACCCTCTACCCTTTATAATAATCTACCTAATTTTACTACAAAGCTCTCAAGAAGATACCTCACTTTTTGCTCTCTAACACCTTTTGTAAATCAAAAAAATTTGTAAGCTATAAAGCAACCTCTAATAGGTAAGTGTTTGCTAAGTTTAAGTATAAGAATGAATGAATAAAAGACAAGAATAGCTTAGATACAACAAATACAAAAGGTATAAAATTTAAGCTTTAGAAATTTTTGAATTCTTGAGAGAATAAAAGTAAGACTTATTGGTACTTGTCCTCATTTTCATCGATCTTCTTGGTGTGTTGAAATGCTCTATTTATAGGAAAAAAATTTTGTTGGAGCCATTGGGAATGCTTAGGAAATGAGAACACACATTTTTCTCCTTTGAAACTAGTCGTTGGAGTTTTTTAGACATAGGGGATTGATCCAGTACATTAGGGGATCAATTGATTCTTAAATTTCACTCAAAATTTGACCATTACAGCATACAAGATCTATCAGGTATCTTAAGAGATCGGTTGAGTAAGCCAAGTTTTGGATATGAAGTGATTCTATATGAACAGTGCCTTTGGTAGTATCTTATTTTGCACTTTATTTATTAATTTGATCATATCTTTAGTTATATAACTCCAAATCAAAAATCGTTTAAAGATTTAAAAACTAGACTTAAATAGCTTTCTATTTATATAAAATTTGTCATCTAATTCAATGTATAAAAATTATAATGAATTTTCAAAACTATTTTTTATGCAGTTTTTAAACAATTGCATAATCTCTTGTAAAATTTAAAAAAAATTTCTTAAAAAATTTGAATTTTGATTTTGTTTAATCCATTGAAAAATAGACTTAAAGAGCTTTCCAACCATATAAATTTAAATATTAAAACTTTGTGAATTAATACAAGAAAATAAAACAAGTTCAATGTTGAAAAATTTTGTTCTTACAAAATAACTTTTTAAAGTTAATCTATTTCTCAAAACCAATATTATCAAAATTGTATTGAATTTCAAATGAATAAGTTAACTTTAAAAACAACAATTGAATTTTCATTTAAGCTCAAATGAATAATTTTTAAAATAGATTTGATTTGAGAAATACTAAAATAAAAAAGAGTTTGTTTATACGTTGAAAAATATATTATTTATTTAATATAAAAAAAGTAAAACTTAAAAATATATATTAAATAATTTTTTTAAATGTTAATTAATTTTATTTAATTTAATGTTTTATTGTTTTAAAATAAGAATCAACTAACATATATTATAAGGATAAAGTTGAAAAGAAAAAACACAAATTAGAGACATGAAAGAGAAATGCAATGGGAGTGGGTTGACATGAGGTCCCAGCCCACGGCATGATTGCCCCATTCACTGGCCCTCTGGTGCAGTTGCCTAACTTCAACCGTGCCATGCATTCATCATCGAATAAAGCCATGTGCTCAAAAAATGATTTGTGCATCACAGACCGATGCCTTAATATAAAAGTCACATAGTCTAACAAGGCTACCACTAGATAGAAAAAGTTGCCATGCCGACTGAACTTGGATCCATTGGTGGCGAAAAAACACAATTATCTAACTATTTCCTTTACATTGGCATTAAAAGTTTACCATTTCCTATCCTTTGCTCCATCATGTCCTGTTCTTACATGTCTCAGGATTTCATTGCATTTAGAGCAAGAAAAGTTTCCTTTCTTTACTTTTAATATATGTCATTTCCTCATATAAAGCTATATATATATAATTTGGTATTTAGCTAAATAAGAAAGTGCATGATCAAACGAATTAATGTTGATTGTGGAATAATTATGAGTAGAACTATCAAAAGGAACTATTAAAAGGAATCAAAAAATAGAATTCTTATTTATATATCATATATAAGGTTATCAATAGGTAAGGTCTAGATAGGATAGAGTATTTTTCATCTCTATTCTTGGATTTTTATATTATACCCATCCCCTTACACATACTTAATGGATATTTTAAATTTATCTCCATCTCCATCTCTGTGGGTATTTAATGGGTATGGGTAATCCTATATCTATAGCTTTTGAAAAAAATAAAGACTAAAATTTAATTTTTTAACTTTTTTTTATTTTTTATTTTGTATATATAGATAATTTTTTATAAATATATATATTAATATATTTTTTTTCAATAAAAATATATTAATTCTAATTAATCTAAAATAATAATTTATATTATTTAATAAAAAATATATTTATTAAATATATATATAAATATATATATGATACAAGTACAATTACCTGTCTCTATCCCCATAACTAATAAAAATTTAAAATCATACACATCTCCATCCACATCTCCACAACATAATACCCATCCTCATCTCTATTTCGATAAAAAATCGGATTCCTATTAGGTATGAGTAAAATTAACATCCCTAATTATATATCATCTATATATAAAAGTATGAACTCTAAATGTGTTAAAAGTGATTGACTTAAATATCCATATAAGTTTTTAAATTAACAAATTTATCCTTAAATGTATAACTTTTATTAATTAATTTAAATTTAATTTAAATCAGCTAAAATTAAAAATAAAGTTTATATGAAATTAAATTACCTAAAATCTTAAAATTTTAATTCAAAAAATATTAAAAATGATTGAGTAAAATATTTTTAGTAAAATTTTTACAAATTTTAATTTAAATGAATTTTCTTTTTTACTATTAGACTTTTTTATAATTAAACTAAAAAAGTATTAAAAGTGATTGATTAAAATTACCTTCATAAAATTTTAATTTAAAAATGTTAAAAGTGATTGATCAAATACCATTAGTTATTTTTTATAAATTTTAATTTAAATAATTTTTTATTACTAGACTCTTTTTTTACAATTAGAATGATTTTTCATATCAAATAAAAATATAAATAGAACGATATCAAAACTTAGTATGCATAAGAATAAAACAATTATATGAATTTTGTTTATTTAGTTATTGTAAAAACAATTGTATATGTAGTTTATGTTGATAAATAAATTTGTTAAAAATAATCATAATTAAGTAATTGAAGCAAATTTATTTTTTTTATTTTTTGCCTTTCAATTTTTTGTTTTAATAGATTTGTCAACTATATATGTATGCTAATGATTTTATGATTTATATGAATTGATGATTTAATTTGATTATTGATAACATAATTAATTTTTTTAGTCTCTTGAAATAATTTTTTAATATATCATATATACAGTTTAGTCTAATCTCTACAATTAATTTTCTTTTATATTTTTTCTTTTAAAATTTTATAATTATTATTCCCATAAATAAAAATTAATATCAAATCAATTGCAAATCAATTGCACACCTTTCATCAACAATTAATACTATGTGATTTATTAGACATTTTAATTGGGTTTTTCACTTGTAGAATTAAATAATTTAAGAGGTGATAGAGTTACTAATAGTTTAGGATTAGGTCCCATCAAATTACCATTAGAATTGTTCACCTTAATTGAAACAATAATTTATTTAATTTTTTTTATCTTTTATCTTAATGTACATATATATGATTAATTTATATCTCAATATTATTTAAATTTTTTCAATTGTATTAAATTGTTTGCTTTTTTTTTTTTGGTCATTTTGGTCATCTAGGTGATTGAACAACCTAACGTAAATTATTTTAAATAGAGAATTATCGAGTGAAATAAACTTAATTGTTTTTGGTTATTTCTTTTAAAGTGTAACAAAATTCATTATAACTATCTGTTATACCAAAATTACATTTATTCATAAAAATTTATATTGTTAATGCTGAAAATGAAATTATTATAAATTGTATAGGCATTATACAAGTTTATTATTTTGAGAATTGAAATTTTCTTAAGAAAACATGACAATTACAAAGGTTAGAAATTTATTTTATTTCATTTTAAGTTTTAAAATTATGTATTTTAATATTTTATATAATAAAAAATTATATATAATAAAATTTTTCAAATAAAAAAATTAAGCTTTTAATTGGTAGAACATATAATTACATTCAATTAATAGAAACACCAATGAAAGATTATCCTAAGTAGAAAAATGAAATGAAAGATTGATGGTTATATAGAGCTCTATATTCTCTATATGACAAAAAAACTTTAATATTATATGATGTTTTGATAAAAATAAACAAATATATTGATTTTAAATTTTTTAGGATTAACATGAAACTCTTTTATTAAAAGAAACATTGTAAACTCCTTTGTTTTCTCCTTTATATCAATTGAAGAATGTTTACTATTGCATCAGAAGTTTTAAAATTGCCATATTAAGCACTATTTGTTCAAAAGAATTGAAATTCATCAAATTAATTATCGTTATCACTTTTAATATAAAATATTAATATAAATTATAATTTAATTTAACTTAAAAGTGATTTATGAGATTAATTAACAAAATTTATTTTGTAAATATTTATTTAATTGTGTATTTAGTATTTTAATTTTTTTGAATTTTAACTTTTTATAATTTTAAGTTTGAGTTTAAACTTATGATTAGCGACCAATTAGATTAAATCAAGTTTTATTATGTATTTCTTTTCATAATGTACTCAATTATTTACTTATGTATCCAAGCAAATTTGACTTAATAATTGTTGCATGCTTTTTTTTATTTAAAAAATTAGATTCAAATCATCATAAATTCAAATAAAAAAAGTATATTCAATTACTTATAATCGTAATTTTACTTTTAAAATACTTTTAAAATTAATTAATTCAACCACAAAAACAATGCAAATAAGACATGGAAGATGAAAGAAAAAAGTATAAATAATAAACTTTTAAATTGTTATAGAAAATGAATAAGAAATATTAAATTCTGATAATGTTACTATTTCAATTCGAATTTTGATTATATTCAATCATTTCAAATTTTAAATAACTACTAAATGGTTGACTTTTTAAAAGCAATTGAAATCGAATCAAGCTAGTTCAATTTTATAATTTTGTGTATTATATTATTTTAATTAAATTAAATTTTAACATAAGAAAAAATTTTATTTATACTCAATTTGAGTTTTAAATTATTTTAAGTTTGAGTTGATTAATTTATGTTATTCTAACTATTCTTTTATGACATCAGTAATAAATTTCAAAATAAAATGAGAACACAATACAACAAAAATTTAAGTGCAAAAGTGACTGAGATATTATTGATAATTCTAAAACAAAATCCTTATATCCAAGTCGTATAGAGATTAAATGATATATCTTCTTTTAAGGATTTTCAAATTCATATTGCAAAAATATTAATTTAGATCAACGAACTTATAATCATTCATTTATTAATCAATCTAGATTGAGGAAAATAATTCAAATAATTTATTTGAAAGAGATATCATAATTCATATAAATTTAGAAAGACCACATAGAATTAAATATTTTTTAGGTTGTTAGGATCCCTTGCAATATTCTTTACTCTTTTCACATAGAAAAGTTAATTGATATCAAAATATTAAAAAAAATCTCAAACAAAATATATATATATATATATAATCCTTTTGAATATGGTAATAAAAATGAAATAACAATTAAAAATATATCATTTTTTCATTTAGCAATAGAATTTTTTTATAAAAAATGTGAAGGTAATTATTGTGAATTTAATATTTTTAAAATTGTTGTCTATTTAATTTTTATAAATTCTATTTAATAAATTTGTTCTTATTATACTTTTATCATATATATAACAAAATATTTTCCAAAAATTATATACTTAAAGATAGAAACATAAGGTAAAGTTTATTATATTCATTGGTGACAGAATACTTTAAAAATTTTAATTATTTATATGCAATTGTATTTCGCTAACAGATATGAAAATGCTACACTAATAATTCAATTAAATTATTGACAAATCTTATCTTTTATATGTACTATTTTACCATAAAATAAAAAATTTGAAGAATATCTTAGAAATATTGACATAATATGTATTGTATATATTTATTTAATTTAGTTTTGATACTTGTATTAGTATGAAAAGTTATGATTTTAACATGTTGTCATGTATTAAACTATAAATAATAAATTAAGATCATTTACTTATCCTTTTCAAGTTATTTACGCTTAAACTTTTTATTGCTTTCGTACTTTACCATACAAATTATATCATTTAGCATACATTGATATTACTTTTTTTATATATACACAAATTAATAATAACATAATAGTACATAATTAATAATTTAGTAATTAATAATTAAAAAGTTATATGTAATCAATATAACTTAGTAATAATTATCGATAACTTAATAGTAAATTAGTAAAACTTAATAGTAAATGAATAATACTTTAGTAGTTAATAATTCATAACTTTTTAATAAATAAGTAATAATGTAATAAATGCATAATACTTTGATGGTAAAACAATTATAATATAGTTGTAAATGCATAATAATATAATATTGAATCAAGGATAACTTAATAAAAACAAAAAGTGATAACTTAATCCTTAATTATTGATAACTTAGTAATAAATCAATAATAACTTAATAATAAATTATTGATAATTTATTAGTAAATCAGTTATAACTTAATAGTAATTAATTGATAGTAGTAAATCATAAATAACTTATTATTTAATCAATTATTAGTAATAATAATTGATAATTTAGTAGTTAATTATTGAAATTTTAAAAGTAAATTAGTATGATTTAGTAATAAATCATTTATAATTTAATAGTTAATTAGTGATAATTTAATAGTAAATCATATACAATTTAATATAAATAAGTAATAATTTGATAGTGAATCATAGATAATATAGCGATAAATTAGTGACAATTTTGTAGTAAATAATCAAAAATTAAGTAGTAAATCAATAATAACATAGTAGTAAATATATAAAATTATAATAGTAAATCATTGATAATTTAATAATAATTTGAAAAGTTAGTAGTAAATTACTAATAACTGATAATAAATTATTAATAAATTAATTGTAAATCAATGATAATTTAATAGTAAATTAGTTAATCATTGATAATTTTTTAGTTAATCATCGATAAATTAGTAGTAAATTGATTATAAATTTATAATAAATTATCAATAACTAAGTGGTAAATCAATGATAATTTAATAGAAATCATTTATAATTTAATGATAAATTATTCATAACTTAATGGTAAACTATTCATAAGTAGTAAATCATTGATAATTTAGTAGTAAATCACTAATAATTTAATTGTCAATCATTAATAACTTTTTTAAAACTGGAAGTTGATAAATATCAAACCCTAGTTACTAACAAAAACAAAATAAAAACTTTTATTTTTGGATTAAGATAAACTTACCATGATCCTATTCAATAAAAAAATTAGTAAAAAATTTTAAATTTGAATAAAATAATAATATTATTATATAAAAAAATTATTTCATATATTATTAGTGGACTTTTTCAATTTCATGTTTTGTAATTGTAAATGCATAATAACATATATATATATATATATATTAGTAAATCAATGATATGTTAATAAAAAACAAGTGATAACTTAATAGTTAATCATTGATAACTTAATAATAAATCAATGATAATTTAATAGTAAATTAGTGATAATTTAATAGTAATTCATTGATAAACTCCATAGTAAATCACGAATAATTTAATAATAAATTAATGATAATTTATTATATTAATTATTGGAAACTTAAAATAAATTAATATAATTCAATTGTAATGAATCATTAATAACTTAATAGTTAATCATTAATAACTTAATAATAGGTCATAAATAATTTAATATAAATTAATGATAACTTGGTAATGGATCATAATTAATTTAATAATAAATCTATAGTAATTTTGTAGTAAATCAATGATAATATAGTAGTAAATGCAAAATAATATAATAGTAAATTATTAATAATTTAGATGTAAATTATTGATAACTTAGTAGTAAACTAGTAATAATATAATTGCAAATCAATGCTAATTTAATTGTAAATCAATAATAATTTTGTAGTACATTAGTTAATTATTGATAACTTTATGGTAAATTATCGATAAATTAATAATAAATCAGTTGTAACTTTATAATAAATCATCAGCAACTTAGTAGTAAATTATTAATAATTAATAGTAAATCATTCATAACTTCATAGTAAATAAATTATAAATTAGCACTACTTCAATGCTAATTTAGTAATATATCATGGATAGCTTAATAGTAAATTAATGATAAAATAGTACTGAATTAATGATAACTTAATTATCAATAATTAATAAATTTTTTATACTTGAAATTATCAAAGATTGAACCTTGGTTATTAGCAAAAACAAAGTTACAAATTTTATCTTGAGAAATTATGATAAATCTATCACGAACCTATTCAATAAAAAGATTTAGTAAAAAAATTCTAAATTTGAATTAAATATAATATTATTATATAAAAAATATTATATTATATTATAACTGAACTCTCGTTTTTATGCAAAAAATCCATTGTTAAATAAATGATTGCACAAATTTTATCAATAATTACCAAAAGTATATCATAAGTTACCAAAAAATAATTTAAATTACATCAAAAGGTTACCAAAATTTTATAAAAAATTATCAAAATTGTATCAAAAGCTATCAAATTTTACTTATAATATCAAAATACAAATTAAATTGTTAGTGTTTATCATTATTTTCAAAAGTATATAAAAAGTTATCAAATTTTACCTATATTATACCAAAATCAAAATTAAATTGTTAGTATTTATAATTATTGTTATCGTAACATCAAAAAAATTATTTATTGAGATGAATTTTTATGAACAAGAATTACACACCCCAAAAACTAATATATATATATATATATGAGAGAGAAAAAGGCTTCACTTAAACTAACTCTTTCATAATTTTTAAATGATTTATATTTGTTTAATCCAATCATTATATTTTATATTTTATTCATTTAAATCATGAATGTCAATATTTTAATTAAATAAATATATTAATATTACTTGTTTAATATAAAAAAATTCAATCTTTAGTATATATTAAAAAAATAGTATTCTCAATAGATATTACAATGAATGAATAAGTACTAAGAATGGTAAAATAATTTGTATTTGACGAGTTTTAATCCATCTTGATTCAATAAGGTTGAATTTTTTTTTTTTTAAATCGGTGGTCGAGTCAAGTTGGGGTTTTTTTTCCCTAAAATCATATTCGAATCAAAATCAAGTTTTAGGTGGCACCATCCTGATTCAAACATATATAAAATATGTTTTTTAATTATTTATTTAATTATATATATGTATTATATTAATAAAAATTATTATTTAATATTTTAATTTAAGATATTAACTTAATAAAAATACCATCTTTATATATAATAAAGATATAATTTATATATTAAATTAAAATTATTAAATTAATTTCGAGTCAAATCATATTGATTACTGTTTATGACTATAGGGATTTGATTAAATATAAAAAATATTTTAACATTGAATTAAAGTTGAATAAATATATTAAAAATTATGTCGAAATTAGATCGAACAAAAATCCGTAATAACTCAATCCATTACCATCTCTAATAAATAAATATGTGAAAATGTTAGGAGACAAAAGAACTTCTAGGTTTTAAAGTTTTGTTTGTCTAACATAGAGGGAGACTGAAGAGGATGACAATTCACAAAACAAGGATAGAGGAAAAAAGGTCTTTTCTTTAATTTTTGTTTCGTTTTGTATCCACTTACCATTGCAAAGAATGAAAAAATATGCAACACACACTCATCTTATCTTTCTATAAAACCATTCTGATTCTCACGTCTTGTCTTTTCTTACTTAGGCTTATGCTTGAACCACACAACAGCTGTAAAATATAAATTTTACTATATACTGCTTTCTATCATTCATTGTGAATATATAATTTTTATTTTTATAACATTTTCTTATATGTCCATGTTTGAATTATTGTCAAACAAACTCGATTTTAACCCTTTTTTTTAAAATAATTATATTAAATTAAATTTTAAAAAAAATATGTTTTTTAAGAATTTGATACTAAAATTTTATAATTTTATGATTTTATTAAAAATAATGATTAAAGTTAAATTTTTTACCCAAAAACCAAGATGGGACAAATATGAGTAATATATATCTTTGATTTTCTATCCTTTACAAAAGAGTCATTACTAATTTTATCAAAATCCAAATTTATAGTAATGATATCCAATTGAAAGGCCTACAAAGTACAAAGTAGAGACAATCAAAGGGCATGCATATGAGTAATGAATTGATATTTTGACACTGAAGATAATATCTCATAAATAGATAAAAAATAAATAATAAAACAAAATAAAAAAAACAACATGTTTTTCACGAAGTCAATTTATATTTATATATAGACTATTTAGATTATTATAACACCTTTAAAATATGTTATGCGCATAACAAGTACCAAAAATGAACATTTAATCCATCAGAATCGAGATCCTCATCAATTGAAGCCAAATATTAGATAAAGAGTTTTACTCATTGCTTTTGGAGCTATAAAATCGATTATTTGTTTAATGGGAATTTATTTCAAAATATAAGAATGGAGAAGGAAGAAATGGAGACAAGCTCGTGTACTACCATTTAGAAGCTGGCTAACTAAATATAGGAAGTACTCAATGTGTCATGCAACCATTGGTTTGAAACTCACCCAACCAATGGGCTGATAAGCTCCCTCAGTGTAGCTGTTTTCGACTTTCCAACAACAGCCTTCCAAGGAAAAGAAAGGAGGAAAAGAGTGAAAAAACAAAATAAAAAGAGCGAGAGAGATGATGAGAAAAATGAGAGGCCTGAAATTGCTAGCCTTTTTTTTATTTGCATGTGTTCAAGAAAAGAGTTGGGCTACCTTATCCTATCCACCTCTCGTTCTCTCCCCCAAACGTCAAAGCCTCTTTCACTCGGTCTCTCCCTGCTAGCCTTACATTCTGGTTTGCTTGTGTACAAAAAAGGACTAGGGCTTACCCTTATCCTATACACCTCTATTTCTCTCCATTTCTCTTCCCAAACATTAACACTCTCCCATCTCTCTCATTCTCTCCCTCTTGTCCCCCAGCTTTTCCCTTATTAATTTCTTTTCTTTCGCTTGCACTTTTTTCGTTTCCAGTTTTCCATTTATGCACACTAATATCATCATCCAACTCCCTCTCGTCATGTCTTCATCGTCAGAATATCTCACTCATCTTCTCATTTCAAAGCTCTAGTTTATATTACTATCGCCTTTTGCTTGACCTTCTTTCAGCAGTTGCTTCTCTTTTCTTTTGCTCTTTTTTTTTTTTATGTGTTTCTTTATATTAACTTTGAGTTTTTGCTGAAATTTTTGCCGTCCGGTGCTGTCAAGTCATCACTTCCTAGGTCTTCTTATTCTTTATTATAGAAAGAAAAAGTTATTGAGTGTTGGACGGAGATTTCTCTCAGAATTTGCATGCAGAGACTTTATCAGTCGATAAATTCAATCTGGGGTCATAGTTATTATCGTCAAAGAATTACCAGTTGAAGCAGTCAAATAATTCCATCTTTATAACCAATCCCACACTTGTGGTGCACAAATGGCTCCCAAGACAGGGAAGACAAAACCACACAAAGCCAAGGGCGAGAAGAAGAAGAAAGAAGAGAAAGGTACTATCTTTGCTCTCCTTCTTTCCATTTCTTCTCCTATATGCATCTCTACTTCCATGAAGGAAAACGAAGAGAAAAAATAACCACTTAAACTTACCAAAAAAAAAAATCAACAATATGATTGATATTAGTTGCTTTCACAATTCTTATCAATTCAGAAATGTTTGGTTCAAAATCCTTTACTTCCTATCTTATCTTGTTATATGCTAATTTATGGTTCAAAATTATTCTTGCCTCTTCCATTTTATTGTATTTTTCAAAATAAAAAACTGAAAACTTATTTACTCTACAGTTTTACCGACTGTAATCGAAATTACCGTCGAAACACCTGAAGAATCCCAAGTTACTCTCAAGGTATCCCATCGATTCATCCATCTCCTTCGTTCTTGCAAAATGCATAATAAAACGTACATTTCTCACATCTTCTTTTTTTTCTTTATATATATATATATTTTTTCTTTTTGTCGTTAGTGGTAACAATAATTATTTTCTTTGCATTTGTGAAGGGGATATCTACGGACAGGATCTTAGATGTAAGAAAGCTTTTAGGGGTCCACGTTGAGACATGTCATTTGACCAACATCTCCCTATCTCACGAGGTATAAGTATGCTTACACAGTTTTTTTCCATTTCGTATATTTCACAAGGTATAAATTTAGGTACATGTTTCTTTTTTATAATATCACATGTTTTGCATGTGAATAATTTTTTTTTTAGTTTCAATGTTAGAAAAGAAAATCCTACTAAAACTAAGATTACACATGCCTTTTACCGCTCAATTATTGTCCCCTTTCCAATTTGGGAATGGAAAAATATAGCATCATCGTCGGCATTTTTTGATTTAGATCCCAAGCATAAAAGGTGGACCAGCTTTGTTTTTTAGAAAATAGACCAGCTTTTATCGCTCGAATTAATGTTCTCATTAGTTCAATGGTAAATAATTTGATCTCGAGCGAATTTTATTTGTCAAAAATAAGGAATCAAACCTTCAAAAAATCCTCATTAAAAGAAAAAATAATTTAGATAATCACTATTTTTAGATTATTAATATTTTACTCTACAAAATGATACACCATTTTCGTCACCATTTTTAAAACATCAAAATATCAAATTCTGAGATGTGATGGTCCATACCCAATTGTCCATCAACGGTCTTATTTGATTGTCGCGGCGAAGTGAGGGAAGATGAGATGAGGATTTGTTAGGCATGGAAAAAACAAATGCCTGTGTTTAATTTGGTTTGATTTTTATTAATTTTTATATAAATTTATTTTTATAAATAAAATAATTATTTTATATTTAAATTTATTTAAATATGCTAAAAATAATATAAAAATAATAGTAAAATTTTAAAAAATTAATTTTTAATAATTAATGAATTAATAAAATTCAATTCAAATTTATTTGAATTTAAAAGAAATTTGATTCTAATTCATATTGATTTTTAAAAATTAAAAATACTATACATTAATCATAATAATCAAATTGATACGATTTGTAAAAATGTTATACATTAATCATAATGATCGAATTAATACGATTTGTTATTTTCGAGATGCTGCTACTATTTTCAGGATAAATGTTTTTATGAATATTTAACCATAAATTAATTAGAACTCTATGTTAAAATGATTAGAAGAAAGGTTAATTAAGTAAAGATACTTATTGCACTCTTACATTTGCCTCTTGATTCCTATTTCAAATAAAAAATATATATTCCTTCCTTAAAAGGCCAAAACCTTAAAAATTATGGAACGTTTTTAACTATAATTAAAGAAAATTGTTTACCATTTTTCCTAAGAGGAAAAGGGCAGAAAAAAAGATGGGAGTAATTATTTATGTGAAAGAAAAAAGAGAAGGAAACAACACTGAGATAATTGCTGGAATTCTTATAAAAAAACATTTTTAAATTATTTTAAAAATAAAAGAGAAGAAGACTTTAAAAGGTAATTTAGATATTTTTATTGAAAATTTATTTAATATATTAATAATGAAATTTTTTTTAATTTTACAAAGATAATAATACATTTTTTTAAAATTAATTATTTTAAATATATAAAATATATATATCATCGTTTTAATTTTACTTATAAAATTAAAAAATTATACTATCAATGTATTTAATAATTTATCCGTTGCATTCTTATCTCTCTTATAATACCGATACTTATACAATACCATATGCTTGGTATCTCGTGGGCAAATCTCCTAAAGGTGCGAGGACCTCAACTTAAGGACTCCGTTGACATCGTCTCTCTCAAACCCTGCCACCTGTCCATAACTGAAGGTAATTTGCCCCACCAACGGTCCCATTGTTTTAAATGTGTTCCTCGTTACACCTAATCCTTCCCCAGAAAATCTAACTTCAAAAAAAAAAATGGCGCAGAGGACTACACGGAGGATCTAGCGATCGCACATATCCGACGACTCCTCGACATCTTTGCCTGCACAACCTCCTTCGGTTCGCCTAAACCGGCTGCTCGAACCGTACCAAAAGAACCAGGTTTTAAGGAATCGGCTGCTTCGGATAACGGGCCAAGCCATGGTAGTGAATCTTCCGACAACTCGAAGGCGAAGGAGAAAATCGACGCGGCGGCGGTGTCGATGTGTCCTCCACCGCGGCTCGGTCAGTTCTACGATTTCTTCTCCTTCTCTCACCTCACGCCTCCTATCCAATGTAAGTGTCTTTTTTCTTTTCTTTGTAGACATGAACTCTTTATTCTATTTTTTCCATAGTTAAAATTCTTCTCTGTTTTTTTATTTTTATTTTAACAGATATTAGAAGATCAAGTCGTTCATTCCTGGAGGATAAAACAGAAGATGACTTTTTCCAAATTGATGTAAGTGAGATGCTTTACTTTGATTTTTTTTTTTTTTTTTGTGCTTTCAGAAATGGGTGCTAATCTGATTCTTTGGGATCCAACTAAAAATTGTAGGTTCGAGTTTGTAGTGGGAAACCGATGACCATAGTTGCTTGTCGAAAAGGGTTTTACCCGGCCGGAAAGCGCCCTTTTATCTGTCACTCTCTGGTCGCTCTTCTGCAGCAAATTAGCAGGGTCTTTGATGCTGTAAGTTCCATTTCATCTCCTCTTGTTCCGGCTTTTTTCCCTTAAAATTTTTCTCCATGTAAAAGCCCGTTGGGTTTTCTCTAAGATTCCAACTTGACACCTCTAAATTGAAACTTTCAAATTCTATCTGTTAGGTATCTCCTTGAACATGTTCACTTTTTCTCTAAAATGCATTTATTTATTTTTGGTACATAATGCTTTCATTTTGAGGAACTCTAATTTTCCTTGCAGGCATACAAGGCTCTTATGAAAGCTTTCACTGAGCACAATAAAGTATGTAAATTTTCAATGAGTTGCCGCATTTTGATATTAATAAGAGTCTATGGTTTTAAATTCAATTTTGTTCTTTTTTTTATATATTATTTTTACATTTACAATTCAGTTTGGCAACCTTCCTTATGGTTTTCGGGCAAATACATGGGTTGTTCCTCCTGTAGTAGCGGATAACCCATCAGCTTTTCCCCCACTTCCAGTGGAAGATGAAAACTGGGGAGGAAATGGAGGTGGACAAGGAAGAGATGGTAAGCATGACAATAGGCAATGGGCAAAAGAGTTTGCAATACTGGCTGCCATGCCTTGCAAAACAGCAGAAGAGAGGCAAATACGAGATAGGAAGGCTTTTCTTCTTCACAGCTTATTTGTTGACGTTTCAGTTTTTAAAGCAGTTGCAGCAATCCAGAACATCATTGAAACCAATCAGAATGCTTTAAGTGACCCTTCTGCTTCAATTTTGCATGAAGGGAAAGTGGGAGATTTGATCATTAAGGTGACAAGAGATGTTCCTGATGCAAGTGTGAAATTGGATTGTAAAAATGATGGGAGTCGGATTCTTGGAATGCCACAAGAGGAGCTCACTCGGAGAAATTTACTTAAAGGCATAACTGCTGATGAGAGTGCAACTGTTCATGTAAGTGAACTATTTTTGCTGAATGCTTACTATGGTGAACTAAGAACGTGGAGATGTGTTGCTGAGATTACTTTTTCTTTGTCTTGCAGGATACTTCTACTTTAGGTGTTGTGGTTGTCAGATATTGTGGCTACACAGCTATAGTAAAAGTTTCAGCTAAGGTAAATTGGGAGGGAAATCCCATTCCTAAAGACATTGACATTGAGGACCAGCCTGAAGGAGGTGCCAACGCTTTAAATGTCAATAGGTCAGCTCATCTCATGTCTATTTCATTATCAAGTAGTTCTTATTGAATACACAAAGCATATTATTTATTTTGATGTGGCAGGTTTACGTGCTTTCTTTTGGGTAAATAAAATTTTCATTTATAAAAACAAAGACATATTATGCCCTAACTATCCCTCAATGAGATGCAAGCACACAGAAAGAATCAAAGCATGGAGGCATATGCAAAGGAAAATGTGCACAAACTTAATCTTGAAACAATCGCATGTGGCATTGATATCTATGACCATAGCTTACACTACTGGATTGTGAGATATTAATGTCCATCTCTTACAAACACCTTTCAGCTTAAGGATGCTATTGCACAAGTCAACCACACCTACATCAGCTCAGCGATCACAGAATGTGGATTTTGAGAACTTGCATTCTGCTAGGGCTTCAGTGAGGAAAGTGTTAGAGGATAGCTTGCAGAAGTTGCAGAATGAACCCTCTAATAACTCCAGGTCTATTAGATGGGAGCTAGGAGCATGCTGGCTGCAACATCTTCAGAATCAGTCTTCTGGGAAAAACGAGTCTAAGAAAAATGAAGATGTTAAGCCTGAGCCTGCTGTGAAGGGTCTTGGAAAGCAAGGTGCATTGCTAAAGGAAATTAAAAAGAAAACAGATATCAAAGGCGGTAAAACTGAACAGAGTAAGGAGGTTTCTTCAGAGAACAGCCTGGATATGAGCAAGAAATCAGAAGTCAGTAATCAGAAGGATCTGCAGAAGCGAGATGAGGAAATGGAAATGTTGTGGAAAAAACTGCTTCCTGAAGCAGCATATTTGCGACTAAAAGAATCACAAACTGGCCTTCATCTTAAGGTTTCTTTCTACTTTCCCAGAAGAATAACTTTGCAAAAATTTGATCCATCCATGGTTTCTTTGAACTTATTTATGTATTCCCTTTCCCTAAAAGTTAACATGTAAAATTCTTATGTATTAAGCAATTCTCTCTCTCTCTCTCTCTCTCTTTCTCTCTCTCTCTCAAGAAAAACAAAGTTGTTTGTAGGTATTTTCTCTTTTTAAGTTTGTTACTAATGTTTTTATGGTTTGTTCATATGTCAGTCTCCTGATGAGTTGATTGAAATGGTGCATAAATACTATGCTGATACTGCTCTTCTAAAACTGGTTAGTTCTTTAACAATCAATGTTTCCCTTTCCTTTGAGATATTTTGGACTTAATATATTTGGTTGGTGTGACTTCAAATCTTTTAGGTGGCAGATTTTGGCTCCCTTGAACTTTCACCAGTCGATGGAAGGACTTTGACAGATTTTATGCATACAAGGGGTTTGCAAATATGTTCGCTGGGGTGTGTGGTAATAATTCATCTCATTATTTTTTATTTTATCTATATATATATAAACCTCATTAACTTTCTTATTGAATTTTAGATTACGTCTAGTCCAGCCAGGTGATACATACCTTTATGCCTGTAGCAAGTAGTGATGATAATCTGTTCCATAAAGGAGCAAAAAGTAATAATAGTAATATTAATGTTTTCAAATTATCCAAAAAATAATTAAAGCTAATATAAGAGTATTATTTTTCTTTGGTCATTCTATGAGAAAGTATGTCAACCAAATGACAAAATATAATATATTGTGATGATCAAGACAACAGATTGTTGCAGCAGAATTGGGTCACCATGTAAGATATGTTTAAAGAAATATAATTTCTTTTGAATAGTGAACGTGAATCGCTTTTAAACAAAGTCAATCCACCCTAAAAGACCTAGAAAGAAAAGAGGAAAAAGGTAGATTCTGACCTTTTTGAAATTGTTGAACTGTATCCACTAAAAGGACCAAGACCAAAGTTATTGCTACGCCATTAATAAAATTTTCTATTGAATGTTGTTTTGAATTGCTTTTACATTTCATTGGTAATTTTTTTCAACCTAGTTGTGGCAATTATTACATTGAAAAGACAGTCTCAGACTCTAGGGAATGCCTCTAGCAATTGTAGATATATGGCATAGATTTCTTGCACTCTTTAACCACATTGTTCTTTGTCCTTTAATATCACTTGTGTACTATGAACAAGGAACAGATTTGTGTGAGTAGGGGCAGAATTTACTAGATATTGTAGTCTTTAGTGTTATTTTGTCCAAAATATCTTCTAATGGAAAATCTTTTTGAAGAGTTTCTGATCTCATTTAGGGAGCTTGGCTTTCTATATTATTACATATCAATGACTACTATAGAGGACTGGTAAAAATTTGATAACCCCTCCCCCTGGTCTCTTCTTCCCCTTCTTCTCCTCTTTCCTATCATTTTAGGTTGAGCTTGCAGACAAGTTGCCTCATGTGCAGTCACTTTGTATACATGAAATGGTTGTTCGAGCCTACAAACATGTGTTACAGGCTGTTGTATCAGCAGTTGATAGTGTTGGTGACTTGGCTGCATCAATAGCAGCATGTTTAAATATATTGTTGGGGACACCATCAATTGGGAATGGTGAAATAGATATTATTAATGATGACAAACTCAAATGGGAATGGGTGGAAACTTTCCTTTCAAAGAGGTTTGGGTGGCATTGGAAATCAGAAAGCTGCAAGGATCTGAGAAAGTTTGCGATTCTTCGTGGACTGTGCCACAAGGTACAATCATCTTGCCATATTGTGAGGAGTCTTAAAATGAATTCTGCTTCATCTCCATTTTCTAATTGAAATGATAATTTCCCAGGTTGGGCTTGAGCTTGTTCCTAGGGAATATGACATGGATACTCCATCTCCTTTTAGGAAGTCAGATATCATAAGCATGGTTCCTGTATTCAAGGTAAATAAACCACTGAGTGGAATTTAAAACTGGAAATAATTTGTCTTACAATTCTGACTTTGGTGAGATTGATTTGGACTTTGGTGACATTGTTTCCTCCCCACAGCATGTTGCATGTTCGTCAGCAGATGGGCGTACACTGTTGGAATCATCCAAGACTTCCCTGGATAAAGGTAAATTGGAGGATGCGGTCAATTATGGCACTAAGGTATGAAGAAGCGTCTCTCTATATACTGTTCTAAATGGCTTTATTCTTCAGCAATATAAAAGACATCTGAAGTGATATTTGACTTTGACGATGTAGGCACTTTCAAAACTTGTCTCAGTCTGTGGTCCTTACCATCGGATGACTGCAGGAGCATACAGTCTTCTGGCTGTTGTGCTTTACCATACTGGAGACTTCAATCAGGTATTTGCTTTAAAATATGTTAAAATTTCTTTGCTTAGAATTTTTATCTGCATTTTAAAAAATGTTAAAATATGTGACTGGAGACCAAATTTATCTACACTGCTTTCTAAATGACCCAGAATTTTGAACCCTATTGAAATCCATTGATGATCAAAAGAAATAAAAAATAATAAATTGGAAATCATCTTTTAATTTTTGGGATTTTTTGTCCCTTAGGCACCTTTGGTGTATTTTTTAAAATTTTATTTTATTTGATATTTGAAGCATTGAATCAAGGATTAGTGCATGCTAGACATATGCTTCTGGGTTATCTCTGTCCGACATTGATGATTCTTTCAGTGTTTGCAATATACTGATCTGTTTTCAATTATTTAGGCTACCATTTATCAGCAGAAAGCATTGGATATAAATGAAAGAGAGCTTGGTCTTGACCATCCAGATACGATGAAAAGTTATGGGGACCTAGCTGTCTTCTATTATCGCCTTCAACATACAGAGTTGGCGTTGAAGTATGCTTTTATATCTTTCTAATTAAAGAAATTGTTTGCTTTTAGCTCCCTTTGTTTTTAACCTTGAGATTGAAAGATAGTCCTAAGCCTTAGCAGAAAGAGAAAGGAACTTTTCCTTGTGAGATAATCCTCTTTGTCATTTCTTTGTCAAAAGAATGCATGCTGTTGATTAGGAGAGGTAAGACGATGAGTTATGCTTACACACTTGCTGTATAGAAAATACATGTTCATATGATATCCCCATGCTGCAGAATTAATGCCATATACTTGAGCACATGATAGGTTGTTTTTAGGTTATAACCATGTTAAAAGCTGATAGCTGTTTTTCCCCCTTTTTATTTATCCTGTTTAGTGCTTAAGAATTCTTATACTGGTAAAAACTTCAAATCTACAACTCCGTCAATAGAATCAATGATTTCAGCATTGAATAAGATAACTGTTATCAACTGCAATCTGATTGCACGAGTCATGCTCAATTGTTAACTACATGCTTGTTTCATATAAACTTATCATGAAGCATCTGGATCATGATATTTTTTACCAAATTTTATATCCCATTAAAAAGTGAGATGTAATTGGGTTTATTCTCTCTCAGAACATTATCTATGTCCTGAAGAGCGTAGGTGCTAATGATAATGATATTCATAAACATCCATTTTTATATAGTTGCAAACTTCATGAATGTCCATATTTATGGTCATCATAGAACTTATACCTCATAAAAATAATATTTGATGAGGACTAGCCTTTTCATGATGGTATTTGTGTCCCAAGGAGTGTTGTTGGTAGAGATTAGTAGGAAAACTTAACATTGATTGGCCAAAAACTTAAACATGATGCTGTGCCATTAGAAGTGAAACCTGGTTCTTGAGGAAAAAAGCCCGTTACTTTGAGAGGCAAAAGTGCTATTATTTTGTAGGATGAATTTCATTATCAAGAAACATCATTGACTGAATATTGTATCAGAGTTCATGCTTAATCTTGTCTTTTTCTCATTCTAGGTACGTGAATCGTGCATTGTATCTTTTGCATTTAACATGTGGGCCATCTCATCCGAACACAGCAGCCACCTATATTAATGTAGCAATGATGGAAGAAGGCTTGGGAAATGTTCATGTTGCTCTTAGATATCTCCATGAGGCTCTCAAATGCAACCAAAGACTACTTGGAGCTGATCATATACAGGTAAACTATCATATTAACAACTGAGTAAAGTAATATGTCTGTTCATCATTTAATTAGATGTACTAGATTGAATTATGTCTGATGCTAAGATTGAAAGAATGCTGTATTCGCTGAATGAACGGAAACTTAAACTCTGGATTTTATATTATGAATTTGAGCTCTATCAAAATTATCCCAAAAAAATTCTCAATCTAAGCTGAAAGTAGACTTGGAACACTAAGGTTCATGTTTAATGTATTTGTGGGTTCTACAGACTGCTGCCAGCTACCATGCCATTGCAATTGCTCTCTCTTTGATGGAAGCTTACTCCTTAAGTGTTCAGCATGAACAAACTACACTACAAATATTGCAGGCAAAACTAGGGCCTGAGGACTTACGTACACAGGTAATTTGCTGTTTTATATGTTTGTGATTAATCTGATTGAATTAGTGATTATCTATGTACTAATTCTTCTGTAGGATGCGGCTGCATGGCTTGAGTACTTTGAGTCTAAGGCTTTAGAGCAGCAAGAAGCTGCACGTAACGGTACGCCTAAGCCTGATGCATCAATCTCCAGCAAAGGCCATTTAAGGTATAATCTACAAGCAGAATAAATACAGTTGAATAGCAGTTCATGTTGTTCAATTGAGAGTTTATTATTTATTGTCCAATTCAAGACAATTCAAAATTTTGAACCGTAGGCTCAAGTTTGCCTAAACTTTAGTTGACTTGTATTTTTCTGTTAAAATTGTTATACTTTTTTTAGTTGTCATTAATCTCTTGGAAATGAATGAACTTCCTGAAGAATATGATTTACCCAAGGAAACCTCTTACATTTTAAATAAATTTATTTGTAGAGTCACTTAGTTTTATGCAACTCTTCTCTTAGTGTTCTGTGGTGGTAAGAATTATTGACAATAGTTTCCCATTTTGGATCAGTGTATCGGATCTTTTGGATTATATAGCCCCCGACACAGATATGAAAGCAAGAGATGCCCAAAAGAAAGCCCGTGCAAAGGTTAGTCCCATATTAACCTGTCCTTTTGGTTACTTATCATCTTGATGGAAAACATATGTAAGCAAAGTTTTCCTTCAACAAACAGATTAAGGGCAAACCAGGCCAAAACTGGGAGACAGTCTCAGATGAATATCAGAATGATGAGATTTCATCACCAACTTATCCTATTAAGGAGAATTCAAGTGATAAAGAAAACAAATCTGAAGCTCAATTCATGGAATCTGGTAATGAAAAACCTGATTCACTTCTACCAGATCAACAAGTGCTGATTAAAAATGTTGGCCAAGAAGAGGATGACACCTCAGATGAAGGATGGCAAGAAGCTGTTTCTAAAGGTCGTTCACCTGCAGCTCGTAAATCTTCTGCTTCAAGGAGGCCAAGTCTAGCCAAACTGAATACAAACTTTATGAATGTGTCCCAATCCTCAAGATATCGGGGAAAGCCCAATAATTTCACATCTCCAAGAACAAACCCCAATGAGCCTACTGCTTCAGCTGGACCTAGTCTTTCTGCTTCAAAAAAGTTCGTTAAAAGTTCAAGCTTTAGCCCAAAGCTAAATAACCCAAGCAGCACAACTGGTGGAGTGGAGAAACTGGTAAACCCAAAATCAGCCCCTGCTAGCCCAGCTTCAACTGATCAAGTTACCAAGCCTACTCAAGTAGCAACTCCAATCAGTGTGCAAGCAGCTGGAAAACTATTCTCCTACAAGGAAGTTGCTTTGGCCCCACCTGGGACAATCGTAAAGGCAGTGGCAGAGCAGTTGCCAAAAGGAAATCCTCTTCCAGAACAGAATGTTCAGGCAAGCCAAGAGACAGCAGCACCAGATGTCACACCAAGTGATGTGGCAACACTAATGGTCACTAGGGAAGAACTTGAAAAAGCAACTGGAGAGAAAGAGTTTCTAGGTTCTGAGACAGAAATGAAAAGCACTGCTAATGAAGAAAGAGAAGCGCAGACAAGTGAATTGGTGTTGACAGAAACTTTGGTGGAAAAAAAGGGCACTGTAATTGAAGACATAAAAATAGAAGCTGAGACGGTAGAAGTCAACAGTGATGTTGAAATCACAAAAACGGAAGCTGCAAATGGATTTTCATATTCTAATTCTTGCAATGAGTCAAATAGTGCTAGTTCGAAAATTGAAGCATTAGAAATTGGATCTTTAGACAAATGCCAAGTTACATGTTCCAACTCAGAACCTTTGGTTGCTGTAACTGAAAATACAGCTCAGTTGCCAGAGAAAGAGGCCTCTATGCCCACTGGAAAAGTGTCAGATGAAGATCCTCAAGAGCTACCTAGTGGTGAAGTTAGCGTTAAGCAGTTGCCAACTGAAGGAGAAAAGCAAGATGAAGCAGAAATTGTTAAAGAGACAACAAAGAAACTTTCTGCTGCTGCACCCCCATTTAATCCGTCCACAATTCCTGTTTTTAGCTCAGTTACAGTTCCTGCTTTCAAGGATCATGGAGGAATCCTGCCCCCACCAGTGAATATACCCCCAATGCTTCAAGTCAACCCTGTCCGAAGATCACTTCATCAATCTGCGACAGCTAGAGTACCATATGGACCTAGGCTCTCTGGAGGCTATAACAGATCCGGAAATCGAGTTCCACGGAACAAGTCTAGCTACCACAGCAGTGAACATTCTGGAGAAGGAAACAGCTACAGTCCTCCAAGAATAATGAACCCACATGCAGCTGAGTTTGTACCCGGCCAACCTTGGGTGGTTCCTAATGGCTACCCTGTCTCTCCAAATGGATTTTTGGCTTCTTCAAATGGCATGCCAATTTCACCAAGTATTTATCCCATGTCCCCAATGACACCAAATGGTGTTCCTGTGACTCAAAATGGATTTCTCATAACTCCAACTGGACCAGTAGAATTAGCAGCTGTTGTAACTGTTGATATTGGAGCTGAAACCAAAAGTGAAGCAGTAGCAGAGCAGACTCCAGAGAGTTCCTCCACTGAAGTTGAAGGTGAAAATCAGTCAAGTGAGCAGAAACCACCAAAAGATCAATCTTTAGACAACGAAAACAAGGTTCTTGAAAATGAAGGAAAGCCTGCAGATGTGGTTCCTTTGACTGGTGCTGTTACTGTGGCAAAAGAAGCTTGCAGTGAAGTACAAGTTGATGCAAAATTGACCAAGTGTTGGGGAGATTATAGCGATAGCGAAGCTGAGATTGTTGAGGTTACAAGTTGAGGAAAACAAGATTTTGGATACTAAATGATTTGTTCGTAGCCAAGGTTTTGTATAGCACTAGAGTTACAAGTAGTGATAAACAATGCAGAGCCACTAGAGACGGGCAAGGATGGGGAAGTTTATTTTACAAAGTTTTGTGACATGTTTGACAGTAAAGAGTTGACCGAGATGGAGTGAATACTTTCTGATACAGTTTGATTTTGCAGCGCAAGGAGGCTTGTTGAGAGATTTGGTATGCGAAAGGCACATACCATGACCATCTGTTGAGTAGTTCATTGATGACTGGTACTTTTTGCTCGTTTACTTTTTTACCAAATTTTTGGTTTTTTTTTTTTACCATCACTTTCGTTGGATGTCAATAAAACATAAAGAACCGTGGAAAATTTGTACCTTTCTATGTAGTTCTCCTAAGAATAATAATTTCATGTAAAATTGACAATAATAAAGCTTCAGTTTTCTTTCCTGTAAAATATAATGCAATAGCAATATTCTGTTCTTTGCTTTCAAGCACTAAGTGTACATGTTTTAAGTTAAGCCTAATCCATAACAAGCTAATTAAGATTTTTTTTTTGTTAAATAAAAGAAACCGCAACTTAGGATAGTAGGAGTGGCAGGTGACTGCATGAATAGCTTAAGAGTTAAGCTCTGGATTCCAAATGAATAAAGATTTAAGCGGTGTAATTTTGAGTTCCAAAGTCAGTATGAGCAATCAAATATGATTTTGAATGTCATCAATACAACAACCTGAACTTCTCTCACTTTCTGAAGAAAATGATGTTCGTGGAAGTGATACAATAAGCCAAACAACGGGAGAAACAATGAGGAAATCTCTCATTACTAGCATTGTCTACCTAAAATGTAGAATGCCCTAACACACGCAGGTTGCTGATACCTGGCGAAAATCCATAATCACTAGCGTGGCAACACAATGAGCAAGTGCCCCGAGAACAACAAATACATGAAATATCTGATGGCTGTGACCTGCAATATCAAATGCACCAGGCTTCCACCGCTCTGGTATTCTGCTAGTGTAAACTGCA
The DNA here is from genome assembly GCF_047325235.1 of Durio zibethinus. Taxonomy (NCBI): domain Eukaryota; kingdom Viridiplantae; phylum Streptophyta; class Magnoliopsida; order Malvales; family Malvaceae; genus Durio; species Durio zibethinus. Next base: position 26,044,771 of record NC_143167.1, on the reverse strand, counting down.
GCTCCTGCAGCATATAGGAAGGCCATCGCTAGCTCATATCCAAGGGATACAAATATATGCGGATGGCCCCAGTGCAAGGCAACTGCATGTGCCGCTGGGATCACTCCTGAGAAGCCCATTGTAAGGAACAAGGAAGCTCGAAAGGATCGGAAACGGGGTGCTGTGAAAACAGGTGCAAGCAGAGTGATGATGGCAAGGATTCCGAGCACTGTTATGGATGCGAGATAAAAGAGACGTGGATATGGGTGGCAGAAGAAGGCATAGTAGATAGGGGCAAAGAAGGAGCAGACTATCATAAGAGAGATGCCGGCATAGTCTAGGCGCCAGAAGAAGAGGTTAAAGCGTCTGGAGTGGCAAGCAAAGAGGTGTGAGACCGAGCTGCAAATCAAGCAGCCCATAGCACCAAACAAGAAAACAAACCAGGGCCATTTTGGAATAGGTTTATAGCCATCTTCTTTCTGCAATTCAAAGAGAGGTGGCGGAGAAATCTGCCTGAAGTGTGAATCCTGCAAGGAAGCATCAAAATCATATACATTAGTGTTCCTTCGATGATTTACTGCTCATCATAAACTGAAGTAGCTAGCAGGTTGACGAATAGAATGAAATTATAGCAAAAGCCTAGGTAATTTGGAGTATCAAGTATGTAATATGCAGGCACAAATGGAACACTGGATCAATTCACCAGTGACCATCGGCCCCAGTGACCATAGGCCCAGTGGCCATTAGCCCTCTAGCCAAAATGCTTGAAGCCCTTTTCAGCTCATGACTTTTCAAGAGTAAGGCATCGAATTCTTTTTTTTTTAATCTATTCAAGTCGTCTACAAAAAGTATTCCTTTATTCTCTTCTTGTATGGTTTCTAGTATAAGATAGGTGTCTTGCAATATGAAAGTACCATTGTACCAAAAGGGTGTCAAAAGATTTAACTAAATTCAAGCAAATGAATTACGACCAAGAGGTATCCATAATTCGTCAAAGATTTGTCCATTCCAGACACGGAAATTCAACAATTCACATTGGCTCATTTCCTTGCTGAAGGTGTTTTGGACTATCACGTCACTTATCCATTACTCAAAAGATATATGTTTCTGATCATACTTGTCTATGACAGTAACACTTGTTTCAAACATTGAAGCAAATAGAACAATAATTTTTACTTACAAAAATCCCAAACCAACTTGCACCCAAAATTGCGGCCTATTACCGTTAAGCATTGTGAAACAAATCGCTTTTAAGCAATATACATCCTAGAGAAGAAGAAAATCCATTTGGAATAAGCAACATAAATACAAGAGAAGAATTACTAGTACACTTCAAATGGTATGAATTACTACTACCGGTTCTATTTAGTAAGCAATATCCATCCAAGAAAAGAGGAAATTTTTTTTGGAATAAATCCAAATTAATCATTTAAACAACTATAATTTTATTATTGTAATTTTTAATGTAATTAAAAAGTTAGTAAAAATTAACGATAAAAAATATTTTATAAAGAAATGAAGAAATATTTAATAAAATATTTTATTTTTGACAACAACAAAATTAAAAAGTAAAATAATAAAATTGTACCTGTGTTTAAATATGGGTAACAAATTCGATCATCTTCCTAAATTTGAATCTTCTCCCAATTAATTTTCCATTAAAATAAAATTACATCCGAGAGCAATTACTAGCAGCCACCGCCCAATGAGTATTCACGAGAGGCACTGAAACTCGTGAGGAAGCAAATTATAATTTGTCGGCCAGCTTAAACCTAAGCTTTCTTAAATCACTACAGGCCATGCCAGATAATAATATTTACCAGTACAAGTTAAAAGAGCGTCATTTATTAAAAGTTAATTAAATTTTTATTCTATTATACTTGTTTAAGAACATTATATTAATTATAAAAACTTTTTTTACATAATATAACCTAACCACTGTAATAATTTATATAATCCTTTAATATTTTTCAAAGTAAAATATTAATGAAATACACTCGTATCATGGGAACCGGATCAATCGATTGAACCGGTGATCAGCCCAAAACCGAATGTTCATCAAATCAATCAAAATCTGATTAAACCATATTAATCGGATTTGATCAATCTATTATTTAAACAAATTACTAATTAATAATTTAATCATCAAACCAAATCCATTTATTTATGAAATTATTATTATATTTAATAACAAATACTGTATTTAAACTATAATAATTAACGTGTTTATTGAACCGACCGATTTAGACCGTTAAATCGAAAATTGCATTCGATCCATTTTTAAAACATACTCCTAGGTAAAATATATAATAACAAATCACATGGTGTGGACCCCCTTGCTTTGAGAATCAGAATATTACCTCTGTAAAGTGTAACCCACCAAACCAAACTCAACAAAAAGTGCTGTCACGTCCCGCCCAGTGCCCTTCCCCCTTCCTATTCACAGCCCCATTCTCTTGTTTTATTTAGGTTTTTATATAAATTTTCAAAAGTTCAAAAAATAAATGTTTAATAAAAAAATGAATGAATGAATGAAAAAAAAACTGACCGAAACGATACTGTGATTATTATCAGAGGCGTTAACATCATTCTTCATCATCATCATCGACGGTCCTGATACTTGAGCTCTGGAAACATCCCCACGCAAAAATTACCTTTTTACTTGTTTAAAACCCAGAAAACCCAGATAAAAACTTCAAAATAACAATCAAGCCCTAACCTGGAAAAACTGGAGATCAAACCTCTACCTCCAAACTCCTCCATGGAACTCATCACCGTTAATCCAACGAATATTAAAAACCCTCCCAAATGCCTACAAAAAATAATTGGTATATATTTAATCGGAGAAATAGAAAGAAAGAAACAGAAATTTGTGAAATTACGATCCAGTCTCTTACGTCCAGATGTTTAGCGTTTCGTTGTGCCATGAGAAAACGCTTAGCAAAATGTCCTTCAATGGCCATTCACATCGGTAATAATCCAAAATGAACTCATTATCCTTCAAATACTCCGGTAATTCTTCGTACTTCACCAATTTGCTCTTGAATCTCTGCTTCTTCTCTTTGTCTTCTTCAGCTGAGTCAACTCGCTCGAGTTGCTTATCATCATTCTTCACCGCCTCAAGTTTTCGATGACGATGATGATGTTCATGGTTTTGCATGTTGCTTGAAAGTTACTTCCAAACGCCTCGTCGGAGAAACGCCTCCGATGTTTTTTCCGACGAAGAAATATAAACTAGGCTTTCTTTCCTGGGGAGATATTTTTAGGCCTAACGGCAATTCTGTTTACGTATATATAGGAAAACCAAAGAAAAAAGGAAAACGCGGAAATTCTTTTTATTTTTTGCTTTTAAAAAATTTAGGTTTGCTACGTGGCATTAACCTATTGGTAAATAATAATTTTTTTAAAACATTTTTTTGTTTTTGATGAGTAGGTTCTAGGTGAGTTTGACTCGTGTGATAGTTGCCCTCAGGCTATTGCTTAACCATAAAAGAAATTTTCGTAACATAGGTATTTTATTTAGGTAGGAATTTTTACAAAGGATTTTTCATTATTTCTTTTCCCTTTACTACCCCTGCACATGTTGAGTTATCATTGTTAAACTAGGCAGTTTTTTCTATATATATAGCAAAATGGTAATATAAATATTTAAATTTTGTCAAATATTTTCACATTATTAAAATAAATAAAATGATTCATTCCAAAAAATAAAAATCATCTTCAATAAATTTGGCTTTTTTTAAAAAAAATGTTTAGGAAATCAAATAGTAAATGATAAAATTTTGAAATTTCACAAACAAATTTTTTTATTTTTTTGGTTCATATCAACAATGGTTAATATGACACGACTTTGCTTCAGTTTTTAATTTTTAATTTTTTAATATTTTTTTATTTCATTAAATTCAAAATGCATTGACAAAGTCCTTGCTCACATTCAGTCACGTGACACGACTTTGCTCCAGTTTTAAAATTCTCGTTTTCAAAATTCAAACCAAACTAATCTGCAACTTGTATAGTTGTATTTCGTTGTTCCTTGTAAGCAATTTCCTATCAAATTCATGCCTAGGGATTTGTTTACCAATATATGTAAAAAAAAATAAAAAATGCTACATGTGCTTTCCTAGAAAACATTAATTTACATTTAAAAATTTATATATTATGATCACTTATTTTTTTAATTAAAATATTTGATTTGTATGATTTCGTATTAAAAAATAAATTTTAAATATCTTTTTTTCCTATTAAAATTCACTTTTAATTGATAAATGTGTTTCTACAATTCCTTATCAATCTTGTTTTATAAAAGCATAACCAAAATAATAATTTGTTCTTAATTAGAAAGCAAGGGCCTGACGCATATTGCTACTCTTTTTGTTTTTATTAAAAAGGAAAAAAGAAAAAAGGCAACAATTTTTAATGCTAATGGCGGTTTCATGATTTAAATGAAATCATCATTACCCAGTTAATAAAAATATTTCAAATATTTCTCTCCACCCATAAAGTAGAAAACGAAAAGGAGAAAGGAAAAAAAAAAAAAAAAACCTTTATATCAGGCTATGAGTTGGGTTGGCTCAATTTAACTTCGATCGCCTCGATAGTTTAAGTCGGAGCAGTGACCCATTGTATTAGCTAGTAAATTAGCCTCGTTACCCTTTGGAACGTAAGGAAAGGTGAATTTATTATTTTATTTCTTTAATAAAAATTTAATTATTAAATTATTTAAATTATCTCTAAATGAATAAGTTCATCTTATTTTGAGATTTGTTTTCAAATTTATTAATAAAAATTAAATTGGTTAAAAAAATATTTATATTCTCCAAAAATATTTTAATTACTTGAAATCTTTCTATTTTTGATAAAATTTATTATTATGTTTTTTAATTATTAAAATATATTATATTATATTATATCCTTACTTTTTTTTATTAATGTTTCAATTATATACAAATTTTGAAATTTTTAATTTTGATAATGATAATAAATTATTTTTTTATGATCTTTCTAAGTTAATTTTTTATTGAAAAAAATTGTGAGAATTTATTTATGCTTTAGTAAATTGATTATATGATTCTTCAATTTAAGAAAATATTTTAAAATTTGTTATTACAAATTTTAAAATAATTTTCATCATTAGAGATATTTTCAATTATCATTTTTATTTTTAACTCTATCTCTTTTGTTAATTAAAGTAATACATAAAATAAATATATATGTAAATAAATTTTTTATTGTAAAAAATTGTGAGAATTACTTTATGCTTTAGTAAAATTGATTATATGATTCTTCAATTTAAGAAAATATTTTAAAATTTGTTATTACAAATTTTAAAATAATTTTCATCATTAGAGATTTTTTCAATGATCATTTTTACTTTTAACTCTATCTCTTTTATTATTTAAAGTAATACATAAAATAAATATATGTAAATAAAAATTTAAAAATATATTCTAAGAAGTAAAAATGTTTGTGAAAAAAAAAGAAATTAAATTAAATTACTATATTTTGAATTAAAGCTGTTTACATAAAATGGATTAAGGATGTATCTGTAGATTTATTTATTTAAAAATAACCAAACCTTTGCTATCATTTTTTTTTTTTTGAGAAATTTGTCTTAATTTAACAAGTAAAATTTTAACCTATTTATCTTTCTTAAAACAAAATCTAACAACTAAAATGATAATTGATTTATTTCCCAAAATCAACAAAAATCAATTAAAGTATTAACTTAACCCATTTAATAAATGAGTTTATATTTAATGCATTTTCAACATATAAATTTAGGGTTAGAAACGGATTGGGTCGACCGAGTTTTTGCTCGCTTCAAATCCAACCCGATTTTATATTTATAAAATCCGAATTCGATCCAACTCAAAATTTTTTTTTATTTTTTTCATACTCGAGCTTGATTCAATTTGATATTATATAAATCATACCTAACCTAACCCGAAATTAATAAAATATTTATTTTTAAAATATAAAATATTATTTTTTTAAATATAAATATATAGTTATATAATTATATAAATATATATAAATAAATAATTAATTAAAATATAATTTTAATATAATATCGGGTCGAATCAAGTTGAATTTACCTAAAACCCGAACTTAACTCGATCCCGATTTTTTCTTAACATTACCTAACTCAACCCAATCCGAAACATGATTTAAAAAAAAAAAAAAAACCAACCTTATGAGGTTAAGTCGGGTCGAAACTTGCCAGAGACGGATTGAGCTGTCAATCCTATATAAATTTGATACACTGTTAATGAATTTAATAATAATAACTTATTAATAAATAAATATCAACTTTTAAAATAAATATACAAAAAATTAATATTTTTTTAAATTTATTCATTATTTCAAATGATATAATTTAATTCACTTATTTAATGAGGTGATATTATCTAATTTCATTGACAATGTATAAATTTTATACACTGTCAAAAAATTAGATGATAACAACTCATTAGTGAACAAATATCAATCTTTAAAATAAATATAAAAAAATTAATAATTTTTAAAAAACTTATTTATTATTTGAGATGACATTATTTGATTAACTTCATTAATTAAGTAATATTATCTGATTTCACTAATAATATACAAAATATATATACTGACAATATATCAAATTTAAATAATTAATATATAAACTATAAACATATAGCCAAACTCTCATAAACATATAAAGCCACATCTGCACCCCAAAACCCAATAAACCTATAAAAATAGATACATGCTACTTTCTTAACTCCTTATATTCTTTTAATACAGATAAAGTAGTATAGATAATAAGATATAAATATTTTTTTCATGCCTTTTCTTTTTTTTTTTTATTGTTGTTAAACTAAAAAAACTAAATAAAAGGCTAAAAAAATTGACAATTGTCGCATGAAATCCCCGAGGGAATTATTTTCATTTATTACTAGAAGAATTTATAGTTTCATTCATATCATTATTTTATTCAGTATAAAATAGATATTTATAAAATAATATTTAATGTAGATAAATCAAAAAATTATTTCAATCGAAACTCAATTGATGAATAATTATTTCTAATGATACAAATAAAAAGCTTATACTTTTACAAAATATTCAAACATGAAAAAAAACCTAAAATATAATAATTTGAATTTAATTCATGAATATTTATATTATTCAATAGATATGTTAAAATTAAATAATACTAATAATTAAGTACATTTACCCATAATTGATTAGATTCATGATATCATAATTTCATGAATTAATAAATTTTATGAATATTTAAATTCATGCGATTTAAGTTTGATTCACAATTATTTCAACTCAACATTAAATATGAATATGACTCAAAATATTAAATTTAAATAACACTAAACGTGAAATATATTTATTCACAATTAATTAAATTTATGAATATCATAAATTTGGTTAAGTTCACAAATAGTTAAATTCATGAATACTTAGATTTATACAATTTAAAATAAAGAATAAAAACATTAGTGAATAATATCAATGAATCAATTAATTTCAAATCATATAATTTATGTCTTATAACTCATTTAATTTAATCCAATCAAAATCTCTAAATCAAGGACACATGTCATTCTATTAGATATTTTAATTGATCAAATGTCATCTCAATTCTTACATTCCAAAATAATATTATAGTATAGAATATAGATGTCACAATGGACTTATTTTTTTAATTATGTTTCAATTTTGCAAATGGCTTTAAATGATTGGTAGGATAACTTTAATATACATCTAAAAGACTTTTTTAACCCCTTAATCCTTACATTCTTACCATAATTAATTTCACATTTAAAATTAACTTCTAAAATCACCCCTTGAATCAAAATTAAAGCCAAATCTAATTGGGCTTAAAATTGCAAACAAAATTTTTGGGTATGACTTTAATCTAATGTATAGATTTGAAATGCAAGATTTTTATGTTATGTTACATGTTTTACCTTTTATTGGACTTAAAATTGCAAACAAAAATTTTGGGGACTCAAATGTTTAAGAGTCATGACCTGGTTGCCTGATCCTTCCTTGATCGTGGTCCCTCCCTTACCAACTTGGGAGGAGGGAATATAAAGCTCGTGACAAGAGTGAATTGTGACCTCTCATTTGGGTTTGCTATAATAAAGTCAATACCCAAAGTAGAAGGGAATACAAAGCTCGTTTTATAATCTTCAGTTTGTTTTCAACTCAACAAAAATCATGTACTGCTTTCTTTATAATTGGCTACACAAATTCATTGCTATTAATTTTGTCTAATCTTTGCTGACTCTATAGGAAGAGTACATGTGGAGGAGACCCAGCCTGCAGAATTTCGAGGATAGTAGCTGGATAGTTGATCCAGGAATGAGAGAACATATATATATATATATATATATGTTATTGCCGGTGCTTAGACGGCTTGCATCGCGGTGGAAGAGGTGGTTGATCAGTCACCACACTTCAATGCGAAAAGTCGAAGTATTATTCCACGTTGAAGAAGGCTAATTAAAGTTTTCTTTTTTTTATTAATTAAATGCTGATGTTCTTCAAGTTGTTCAACAAAGAATGTTCTTTTACTCAACTTCTGGGTTGTTAACCCGTTAGATTATCTGTTTCCTCAAGGTAACGATGATGAGGAAGGCAAGTTTATTACGTGCTATCAATTGATCGGCACTTTGGCTTAATTTGTAATTCTTTACTGTGGCTGTGTGTCACTCCTTTAAGTTCAATATTCAAAGCCTCAACATTTGTGGTTTCAACAGGTGGGTCGAGTATAATCTTACAAAAAGTCATTCAAATATGGAAATTAATTTTTAATTTAATTGGAAGCAACTCATTTAGTTTAAATAAATTTTTTTCACTATTTAATTTTTCAAAATTTGTTATTTTAATCACTCAATTATAAAAGATAATTAATCACTTTTGACATAAATATGAGATTTGGCCAAGTATATTCCCTATAATACTAGATGGCAACTCTGCTATCTTTTAATAGTGGATCAAAACAATAACATTTATAAAACGTTATCTTTCAAAGTTCAATGATTAAAATAAATAAATAAATATATATATGTAAAAGTTAAGTGATTGAAAAAGTAATTTATTTATTTTTAAATTATATATTTCATAAAATTTAGAATCTGATATTAATTTGATTAGAAATTATACATAATACAGGATAAAAAATCATAGTAATATTTTCTTTCTAAAATCTATGTCACCACTAATTCTTCTCCCCAAATTGAAGGGGGTTTGGAGATTGGACACGCAATAGCACATCTGAGTTAAGTGCTGCTTAGACCCAAATCTGGCAATGCAAAACAGTGGGCTGCTTTAAGAGCATGGAATTTCGACTAGACTGAAAGCTGGATAAGCTTAATGAGACCCAACAAAATTTCTTGAGCCCAAACTGCGATTGGTATATATTTGAGCCTATAAAGATCGAACTAATCAAATTTGAATAAAGATAAATTATTCTAATTTTTAAAATGTACACTAAATTTGAATTTTATCACTTGCAGTTTTTTAGGGGTTAAAAGGTAATTTTTCAATACATTAAAATAATTTAAATATCAAATTCAAATTAAAATAATTTATCAATTGGTATCTTTAATAATAATTTATCTTTTTTTTCTATCATCTATATTTTAATTAAATACTTATATTTTTATTGCTGATTTTAATTTTATTAGAATGTATGCTTGCACTATATCATGGAAATAAAAATAATGATATTTTAAAAAATATATAATATATTCAAAATAAACAAAATAATGAATGTTGACTTGCATTTTTATCTAACGTATATGGCTTTTAACAGCTTTATTTTATAGCACTATAGATTGTAATATACATATATATATATATATATACACATTAGCTCAAAGATTTGAAATAAATCAAGAGGGGGTGAATTGATTTTAATGAAAATTTCAAAAATAATATTCAATAAGCACAAATTTTGCTAAACAATTAAACACAATAATTAAAAATAAATAAGAGATAGAGATAGAGAAAATAACACTGCGATTTATAGAGGTTCGGTCCTTCCTTAGGCACCTACGTCCTCTCCCTTAGCTTTTTTTGCCAAGGAGTTCAATCCACTATAAGTGTTGAAGATTACAACCGAGCTTCTCTAAGCTTTACAAACTCAACACAATATACTCTTAAGGGTTATCCTCCTCCTTAAGCTTACAAACTCACAAAACAGAAAAATAAAGTGTTTTACAAACTCTAAGAACCTCACAAAGGTTGAGTGTTTGCTAAGTTGAAGTACACAAAGGTATAGACAAGAGAATGATGAATGAACAACAAAAATAGTTTGGATACAATAAATACAAAGATATAGACTTTGAAGCTCTAAAAACTCTTGATTATTTGAGAGAATGAAAATATTGCTTCTTGACTCTTGCCCTCTTGATTCCTCTGTCTTCTTGGTGTGTTGGAGTGCCCCTTTTATAAAAAAATTGATGAACTAATCATTGGGGAAGCTTGGAGTGAAAAAATGCCCGTTGAAAGCATGCAAAAGTAGTCGTTGGAGCATTCTGGGCAAGAACCAATCGATCCCTTCCATGAAGGGATCAATTGGTTCATATTTTGAACCATTTTTCACTTGAAAAATGCCTAACCGATCAATCCCCTATGTGGAGGGATCGATCCTTTTCTGGAAATTCAGGCATGAGGCATTCTAGTTGAAAACCAATTGATCCCTTCTAGAGGGGATCGATCCTGTCTATGCTGGGTGGTAGTTTTTTATTTTGTATTCTACTCACTAATTTGATCATAACTTGAGTTATACAAATCCAAATTACAAAACGTTTGAAGATTTAGAAACTAGACTTAAAGGGCTTTCTATCCATATAAAGTTCATCACCTAATTCATTGTGTACGAATTATAGTGAATTTTAAAAGTTACCCTTTGTGCAGTTTTTCTGACAATTGCAAAGTGTCTAGTAAAAATTCAAAATCTTTTCTTAGAAAATTTGGATTTTGATTTTGTTTCATCCATTAGAAAGTAGACTCAAAGAGTTTTCCAACCATATAAAATTCAAATATTAAAACTTTATGAATTAATACAGAAAAATAAAATAAATTCAATGTTGGAAAAGTGTGTTATTGTAAAATAGCTTTCTTAAGTTAATCTATTTCTCAAAACCAATATTGTCAAAATTGTATTAAGTCCAAAATGAATAAATTCACTTTAAAAACAATAATTGGACTTTCATTTAAGCTCAAATAAATAATCTTTAAAAGTAAATTTGGTTTGAGAAATATGAAAATAAAGAAAGGTTTGTTTAAGCTTTGAAAATCATATTATTTATTTAGTACCAAAATATAAAACTTAAGAACATGTACTAAATAAATCTTTTTCAAAATCTTGATCAAGTTTATTTAGCTTTAATGTTTTGTCATTTCAAAATAAGGATCAATTCAAGGCCAACAATTATTTTTAGGATCAAGCGCTTACCACTACACCAAAAGCTATAGCTGATAGTGAAGGCGCAACTCTATTTTCTTATTCTCTTTTAGAAGCGCAGAGCCCCGTACTAAGCAATAGGTGGACATAAGGGGCTTCGCAAAGCCTTCATGGGATACCTCATCTATTAGGCCTTGGTAGGTTGGGTTATCATACACCAAAATCCGATCCACCATGGGATATCTCACCCAGATGAATCGACATGCAGAGTCCTTAAAAGAGATCGCTGGACCCCATAATCCAACAATCTCCCCCCTAGCGGCACCTGGGAGACTCAAACCTGCAACCTCGCTCTGATACCAATTTTCAGGATCAAGTGCTTACCACTACACCAAAAGTTATAGTTGATAGTGAATGTGTAACTCTATTTTCTTATTCTCTTTTGGTAGCGTAGAGCCCATACTAAGCGACAGGTGGACATAAAGGGCTTCGCAAAGCCTTCATGGGATACTTCACCCATTAGGCCTCGACAGGTTGGGTTGCCATATACCAGAATCCAATCCACCATAGAATATCTCACCTAGATGAATCGACATACCGAGTCCCTAAGGGAGACCGCTGGACCTCATAATCCAACAATATATATATATATAATATGCATACAATTTTTTTTTTTACTTAAGAGTCAAAATTGATAGAATTGTAAACATAATTGACATTTTGAAAAAAATTAAAAATCAAAAAACAAAGACAACATTAGCTATGTTATTGATAAGCTATTGATTGATTTTTACATAATTTCACCTTGCACTCTTACTCTAAGACTTTCTCTACCACATAAATTAAAATTCAATATGAATAAAATATTGATAAAATAAATTATGTTTTGTAGTAAATAACTATTTATATATAAATATATATATGCATATACTTTTTTTTAATGAAAACTTATTTTTTTAATAGTTCATTTGCTAACTTTTATCTCATTAGATTGATTATTGTTGGATTTATCAAATTTCAAATGTGTGCTATTTTTACATTCACAACTAGATTTTATTGATGAAAAGACAACTCAAACAAAAAAAAAAAGAATGCCATCACTCAAAAAGGCGAATAAAAAACAATCCAAATTAGAAGAGAACAATGGCAGCTTCACTTCAAACTCACTTAAAAAAAATCTAATCCATCCTCCATACGCTATCAAAATAAAAAAAAACATCGCAACCTATTACCTATAAAAACAAACGTAAAGGATATTATCAAGTTAAACACAATCTTAACGATATTACATCTATATATGGAAATCTTGAAGTACAAAAAATTTTTTGATTAAGCTTGTAAATAATACCATACTTGGTAAACCATGTGGGTGAAAATATCAGCAGTTGAAGCTTTACCAATACTATTGAACACATAGCTAATCAAATATGTGATCAAAGGTGAAATAATGCCATCAACAATAGCTCCAATGAAACCAACAACCATTAACCACATATCTATACCATCTGCATTTATGAAAATAGAACATATAGACTAATTTTTCTTCTTCACAAAGCTAGTTCCAACCTCTTTATTAATCATTTTCTTATCTTTCATGGCATTTCCTTTTTCTTTTTCTTCCATTAGCTATTAGTCCATTGATATTAAAAAGCAACTACAACCATAATAAAATGATACATTGACAACCAGGAAAAAAATAAAAATAAAGGACAATTCATACCTATGGATTGCATTTGATTTTACAAATAAAAAGAAAAACATAAGGTAGATGCTCCACAAAGATAATTGATTTTCAGAATTTTTATTGATAAAGGCTGTAACAACTCATAATAGATTTATAATAACAAAATCAATGTTGTTATTTTCAATTATATGACACTTTTCTAATAAATTAGATATAAACCTAGTAAGAAATTATTGTTAATTATTCATTAAGATTCCTATAATGAGATTCCTCATTAAAATATATAACTATCCATAGAAAGAAAAAATATTGTTTTAGCTTGAGGCATTCAACAAAGGATAAAGCCTAAAAAATGATTTCTAAACCGTCCAACATGATACTATTGAAACTAGAATAGGATAGTAAAAATAAAACCACTTGGTGGGAATATGCATAGGCTATTGCTTTTTCTTTTTTGATGACTACCTCCACCTTTCTCTACATTTTTACCTCAATTTCCTCTTTTGTTAGCACACTATTATCCTAGTTTTCATTGCCCGCATTAGATTGATCCAACATTCAACTAAGTTACTCATTTTAATAGCAATATAAAGAGTAATTATATATGAAACAAATAGGAATATATGATCTCTAAGTTTTACTAAGTTTCCCAAAGGCATATAAACCAGAGCATTTGTAGGTAAAGAAAAACCATTCAAGGTGAAAAGTAGAAGTATTGTGTTATTTAAATACTTAACTTGATAGTCTTGATGAAAAAAGATCAATGCTACATTTGAAGGAGGCATCGGGGCCTATTGAAAAATTAGACAATTCTTTCTTTTTACTATATATTTCAAGAGGCATCTCTGGATTTGACAAGCTGTAGCTACTTAAAAGAAAAAAGACTACATGTAATCAAAAACAAAACCAATGAAAACTTATTACCTGGGTGAAGGTCCATTTGCCCAAGGTACTTTTCACTTTCTTATCATTCTTAAACTAAGCCTACCATCGTGCTTGGTTTTCTAACATTTGGATCTTGCATAACTGAATCTAATATTAAACTCGCACCAAAAGTTGCATATATTTCATGGCATTCATAGTTTGGCGTTTTATGTTCTGACCTCTCACAACTTCTTAAAGCCTCACAAGGCCTTTAAAAACTCTAAAACTTCTCTTTGCCCATATTATAGGTTTTAAGATAATCAAGTTAGGAATCAAATATTGATGCAAAACATATCATTGCAAAAGGATTTACTGTGTATCACACATAATAGCACCAACTAACACATGATCAGAGCACTGTAATTAACTATTTACCTACGAAAACATCCGTTATTACTTGAGTCCATGTAAAAGTTACTCATATTAAATAGCTCTTTACATTCCATAGGGAATTATGTTTCATTTTCAATATATTAATATCAATAGTTGGAAAAGTGAAAAGAAAAGTAACCAAATCTAGACCAAACTTGCACAATCAATAACTTAAAACATGAAATCATGAACAATAAAATTCTTCTACATTGTTATTCAGTTCAATTGCCAACTATTTCTCAATATTTGTCTTTTCAAACCATTTGCCCCTATGAAATTGCACTTGAAGTTTTCTGTTGATAAGAAAAATAAAGGACTTACCATATAACCTCTATAAGTTATTTAAATTTTTATAGCTAAAGCATGATGGTTCTTTAAAATTGGTTATGGTCGAAGACGAACAATCCTAGGAGAAATAGCTCGTTATAAGAAAAAAATCTATTACAAAATGCCACAAATGAAATGCCTAAACACTGATAAATAGTAATAAATAAAAATTCCAAACAACTGTAAATGATACAATTGATTAGAATTATCTAAATTAAAATCAATGAAACAAATCTTTATGACTCACCATTTAACTTGATGTTAAAACCTTTCAAAAACAACAAACAATAAAATCCAACCTAAAACCCTACAAAGCAAGAAGAAAACAAATTACATAAAATTCAAAGAAAATATAAAACATTGATAAACCTTTTTTAATAAGCAAACTCAAGCACTTATTCATTAATTACAATAATATCAACATTATTACAACTTAGATATTTAGCATACTAACTATCAAAAGAGTTTACAACTCTATTTTGCATTATTTCATCACTCAAAAATAGAAACCAAATCAAATAAATAATAAACATAACATTAACAACTTAATACAACAAAGATAAAACCAAAATGACATGGACTCAAAAGCCAAAACAAAATCAAAGAAAGAATGATCAAATCTTAACTTCAACATTCACCCTAAGAATTCCAAATGACTTCAAGATTAATATATTCTTATAGACCACAAAAAACAACGTAAACAACCATAATAATATAAATTCATGAACAAAACAACATGCATGAACAAAAAACAATCAAATATAAACTATTACAACTTAGACAACCACAACAATATAAATTCAAAACCCATAAAATAACATGCATGAAAAAAAATTAAACATAAGACTAATAGCTTCCATCAATACACAACCCATAATTTCTAACCCAAACCAAAAAAAATCTAGCTTAACAAAAAAAATACCATGCACAAAAAAAAATCCAAACATAAAACTCATACCCAGAAAACCTTATGACTACATTAAAAGAATAATTTGCATAATGCAAAAGACCTAGAAACAATTAATTGAACAACATGTATGCATAAAAACAACAACATCAAAACACCAATAAAAACACATTTATAAAAAATGAACCACCCACAAAAAAAAAAAATTAAACATGAGAAAAAGAGAAGAAACTCACATGAACAAAGAAAACAAACAAAATAACAAAAATATTAAAAATCGTAAAAAAAATGAAAAGAACAGAAGAAATAAATCGAACCCAACAACTAAAAGCATTAATAAAAAAACCAACCTTAGTTGAATGTAGAATGTAAAACCTAGAATATCAAAGGTAGAAAACAATATATCTTTTTCGTTTAAATGAAAACCTTTTTTTTTTCTTTAAACATCAAGAAAAAGTAAACAATTATTTAGGATAGATGACTTTAAGAAATAAGCAAATTGCATGCATGATAGATAGGTGACTTTTAATTACAACAATTTTTGCCAGTTATTTTTTGACCCACCAATTCTTCTTAAATTTACCTTTAAAATTTTTTTAAGACTTTGAATAGCTATCTACCAAATTCCAACATGAAAAAATTTAAAGATGAATTTTATATATTTTATAAATTATAGATAGCAGCAACTCCAATCTTATTACTCTAATTTCTCACAAAAATAATTTAACTGCCCATCAATTATCATTCAAATTTCAAAGTGGCTCTAGTTATTCAAAGCCAAGTCCTTTCTCATAGCTTCCAAATAACAAAAACCATATTAAGTATGTCTTAAACCTTACTATTCTTTTTTTTTTTTTCATAATATAGAAATCAAAGTCTTAAACACAACACAAATGAGTGAACAAATATTTGTGGACATCTAATTTTGTTCAAATTATTGAACATGTCCCAAATCTGGGTCTTTTGCTTGTGAGCAATTTTCGTGATTTATTTTAATTAGGTCCAATTTTCTTAATTGAGCTTTGAAATCTTGATTGAATGTAACTATTTGAAGGCTCAAAATCTAAAGGTTATCTAAGCTCGATGTTAAGGCCCAAAACCCATTTGTGAGGATCAAAGTTTCAAACCTAATTTTGGTAAGTTTTAATTATCTTTTAAAAAAATCTAAAATAAACAAAAAAAAAAGAAAAAAAAAGGAACAAAAACTGGGATAGGTGTTATGCACGGCACTGCCTAGCCCATTTTTACTCTACTCAACCATTCTATCATCATCCATACCATCTCTTTTTCCCAAGATCTAGCTCTTTCTGATAATGATAATTTACCCATCCTCGTGAGAAACTTGATCTAAACTTGAATTGGAAAGACCAAATCTTCAAGCAAGCTAAAGTAATAGGAAATTAAGGATTTTAATTTCTAATTTGTTTTATAAAGAACAACCCACTGCCATCAAAGTAAAATTTTTTTTGAATCGATAACACTTGACCAAAATAAAAATCCTACCTACAGGCCATCACCATCTATCTCCCATTGTGAGCATAGCTCACCACCACTTTGTAGACACCAAATTTTATCTTAGACATTTTTCAATATGATTGATCCAAAGCTCATTTGTGAACATTGATCGATACCATTTAAGAAGACCATTTATGACCCATAAAGGACTCACAAATTTTTTTATTCGAAAATTCAAAGTCAAGTCGAGCTAAATTCGATAAACAAAGTCAAAATTGCACAAAATTTGATCAAAATGGATAAGAGCCTGGGTCAATTCTGAAAATTCAAAACTTAATTGAAATCAATGTGGTTTAAAATCAAATTTGAGATTTTTTTTTGAAATACTAAAATTTTTATTGTGCCTTTGGAAGGGTAAAATTACCAAAATACCCTAATAAGGGGTATTTTCGTAATTTGATCTTTTTGAGCTTGAATTTTTGTGAAACTTTTCAGATTTTAATTTTATAATATTTCATGATTTTTAGTGCATTTAAAATCATAGCAATACCCCAAAAAGAGTGAAATTACCAAAATACCTTTATAAGGGTATTTTCGTAATTTGGTATTCCCAAGCTTGAATTTTTGTGAAACCTTTTAGATTTAAATTTTATAATATTTCATGATTTTTGGTGAGTTTAAAATTACAACTATACCCCTGAAAAGGGTAAAATTAACAAAATACCTTTTAAGGGGTATTTTCATAATTTGGCTTTTCTGAGCTCATAATTTCACAAAACTTTTTTAATTTTAATTTTACAATATTTCATGATTTTAGGTGCATTTAAAATCATAGCAGTATCCTGAAAAATATGAAATTACCAAAATACCTTTATAGGGATATTTTCATAATTATATGATATTTTCGTAATTTGACTTTTTCAAATTTGGATTTTTACAAAACTTTTCAGATTTTAATTTCATATTATTTTATGATTTTGCTGCTTTAAAATCTAAAAAATGAGCATGAGAACATTGATTTATAAGAAAATGACCATAAATATTGAAAATTTTGCACCAAGAGTAAAATGATCTTTTTCGTGGGTTTGGGAGCATAAAAATTCAACCTTTACAGCATTTTAATATGGGCCATTGGATCTTTTTTTGACTTTTGATCCAATAGCAAAAGGTGGCTCATTGGAAAGAAGAAGAGGAGGAACTTTGACCCTTGGATGAGATTTCATCCAATGAGATTTCATCCAAGGGTCCTCATGAATCAAGATTGAAATCTTTTCTTTCTTGGAGGTAAGTTTGTCGAATAAGAAGAAAAGGAGGACTGGCTGAAGAAGAGGAGAGGCTTCTGGAAAAAAAAAAAAAAAAGAGCCAAAACACAAAGAAAAGAAGCTAAAAGAAAAAAAAAAAAGAAAAAAGTTCAAAGGTAAGACAGCCCATACAAGGGCATATGTTGCTGTTTACATCACTGTTTTTACACCATTCTTGCACCTGTCATGATCTCTTTTGCAAAATGTTCTTATTTGTTTCTTACATGCTTTGACTTTGGTGTGAATGTTGATGAAGTTTAAGGCTGTATGTGTTCTATGTTTTTGTTACAAAATGGTTGAAATTTCATCTCCCTTTTTGCTGGTATTGCCGAACAGCTTCTGTCTACTCTAATGGCAGCAGCAGTCAGCTCACTCCACAAACCTTGCCAACCTTGCCACCATTGCTTTGCTACTTCAAAGCCCTTTGCTTTTCCATCCTTCATAACTAGCCTTTAGTTAGCTTAAGTTAAGACAAATAAGATATGGAAATCAGCTTGGAATGACCAAACCGTGCTGCTTGATTTTTCATGAGTAGTTACGGTTTGGATGTCTTTCCATACAATCTCACATTTTTTGACATGGAGAGAAGACTTAAACAGAAAATGCTTTCCAAAATAGGGAGTGATAAGTTGTTGAAGGAGAAAGGAAGGTTTAAAAGTTTGCGTTCTTTCTTTTCCTGCTCTTTGTTTCACGTGGGGAGTCTTGTACAAGCCATAAAGCTTCAAGCTTTTTATTCTTTTCTGGTTTCTTTCTTCTGCGTGGCCTATGCGTATGAGTTTGAGGTTTTAATGTTTCTATAAATGCTCATTTGTTTCCTTGCACGTATTCTGTTTGGGAAATGTTGAAATCATTCATACATTCAATGTTGTCACGACATGGTGGTCATGCATGAAAGTTTAGAGTTTTTTCCTTTTCTGTTATCGTGTTTGCCTTCGTGCGTGAACTGTTTGATGCTATTAGGGAGCCCGTCCAGCATTGTTATTTTTATGAAAGTGCTCTAGTTCTGGTGGTTGTTCTTTCTCTTTTTGAAAAGCAATAGAAGATAAAGCTTCTACTATTCTTTTCAGTTCACATGTTATATATATATATATATATATATATATATATATATGGCTTTTTTTTTTTTAAGAAAAAAAATGAAGTGGTCCAAGGACATGTCTAGACTATTAGCTGTGTTCCCTATTTGGCTGTGAGTCTAAACTTTTCCTATTGCCTTTGATGTGTGCTGGATGGTTTCCTTTGAGTAAAAAAAGGAATAATACATACAAGCACCCAAAGAAAGCCGTGTGAAGAAGAAATAAAGCTATCCATAAAAGACGTGGGGATCATAGGGGAAGAGTAATTGGATTTTATGTGCTTCTTTTGGCTTAATATGAGTAGATTAATAGAAAATAGAGTGGTAATTTTGAAAATACCTCAGTTGAGTCTTGTGATAAATAAATTTTTAAATATTAAAATTAAAGTTTGTTTTTTATGAAGTTTATTTTTATGTGTATTTAATTTTAATTATACTCATGTAATTTGTTAATTATTGCTTAAATTCAATTGCAAGCTTAATTTATGCATTATTGATTTCTTTATTGTTTGGATCCCTATTCTAGTTTTAATTTAATCTTTCATACCTAAATTTATGTTTGATATATTTTATTTATACCAATAATAATAATAATAATAATAATAATAATAATAATAATACTTTTAAAGTAAGCAAGAAATATTTACGAAATGTATAAGAATATAAAAATTCATTTTTAAAAGAATTATAAAAACGAGCTTACCTCAAAAGTTCGCCTAGATGTTGAAGACTTTTAGAGAGGTTCATAAATTCTTAAGATTCAAACCCGACCTTGCCTAAAACCTAAAATTTTAAATTTTTAATGATTTGTATAAAAATTTTTTATGAAATAATTTATTTTCGAATGTTGCCTAGATGTTAGGGTATTCAAGAAATTTTATTTCGTTAAGAATTTTCATACATTTTCGCTACTCAAAATAAATTTGTTAAATTAACAAGTGTAAAATAAAAAGGATAATAGGATGAAATTTTAAATATAAAAATTCATATCCAAACTCTATCTAGATATTGGAGAGTCTAGGTAGTTTCTTTATATTTAAAAATTTGATCCTTAAATTTTCACTTGATCATCATTTTGCATATGTTTTGTTTCAAATGCATATATGCATGTTTGCTCTAGTATGGATGTTTAGTATTAATTGTATTATATTCCATTTTTTATTAAAAAAATTTCTTAAAATTTTTAGTTTTGAATAAATAAAATTAAAATAGCATTCCATGAAATATAATTAATTAGTACTCTACTTAGATGTTAGAGAGTTATCAATACTTATCATTTATAGAGAATGTTATTTTATTTTTTAGAAGGAATGTTATGTTAAATCTTAAATGAAAAGATTATTTTCAAATTCTGCCTTTATGTTAGAAACTTTAAGGATATTTCTTTAATTTTAAGATTTTATTAATATTCCTCTATAAAAGATTTTTTCAACTAATTTTATTTCTTACAAACAAAGGGAATTATAATTAAATTTCATATAAAAAACTATTTTTGTCCAAAATTATCAATAGCGTATAACTAATTGGTACCAATTTTGTGGGCGTTGTAGGGGTGCTATCCTTCCCTCCATGTAATTGAGTCCCGAACCCGATCTTGTTTTCGTTGACCAAAATCATCTTTTTAATAAAGCTGTAAATCCGCTTTATTGTTTTGTTAAAAAGATAAAATTTTTGGATGGTCAATCACACTCTAAAAAAGATTGGTGGTGACTCATTGTATTTTTTACAATAAATTTTTATGTCTGGCTTATCAAGTCTCCGATCCGATACATTTTGACACACCTTCAGCAAAATAATTTTGGCCATCCACTACCCCCAACAAACTTGACATCATAGACTCTTACCATCAAAGTCCACCAAGTTTAAACCCTTTACTCCGCCGAAAATCACCCATGGCCTTAGTTCCCACCACTACCATCAACCACCAACCAAGATCATCAAAAACCTTTAGCCAAATCTCCATCACAATCCCAAGCATAAAATAAAGCTAGCCTAGCCCACATCCCCCTCACAGCCAAGGAACCAAAAATCATCATACAAAAATCCTTTAGTTCCCTTTTCTGAAACTTATTAAAAAAAAAAAAAGACCTTTTTGCCTAACACTTGAAAACAAAACTAAAAATAATAACCATAGTCCCTTTGAGCAAGAAACCATAATGCCATCATTAAAAAAAAAACAAAAAATAAAAACTAAAAAAAGGGGTTTCACCAAACTTTGAAGGTTAAATCTAGGATTTCTAGGATTTTTTCAAGGGAAAATGAGGCTGGAAAGTAGAGAGAAGAGGGATGAAGATCGTTTTAGTGTTTTTCAGGCGATTTCTTACCACCAAAGGTGGCGACTAATGATGAGGACTATAGTAGCCTATGCAACAGCAATGACTGACTTCTAGGCTAGAGGTAGTCGATTTTTAAAATTTTTTTAGAGAGAAAGGGTTTTTTTTTTTTTTTTGTAAAAGAAGATGGAAATGATTTTTAAAAAATTAGACTTTTATAACTTAAAAAAAAAAACCAAAACGATGTCATTTTGAGACCCTTAGGTCCATGTGTCAACCCGCGAGTCAACGTGAAACCCATGTGCTCAACCCACCATAGCCTCTTTAAGCCAGCATTGAACCGATTTGACTAAACCAATGATCGAATAGTTGCTAGCTGCCTAAACCGCTAACAAACCGAATCAGACTATAGTTGAATCACTCTTTTTCCTTTCAACTTAAAGTTGGATCAAATAAATCGCCAGATCTCAAAGAATCACCTTTAGATTGATCCGGTTTAGATATGTCTTTATTATTTAGTTTTTTTTTTTACTTTTTTATATTTATTTACTTTTAATAATAATAATAATATTATTATTACTTTTATTATTTTTTTTAAATAACCTTTTTTTATTTTATGAAAATAAATTGTAAAGTTTGATAATTTTAAATTTTAATTTTTTAAATAAAAATAAAATTAATAATAAAAAAATGAAGAAAAGAAATTTTTATCTGATAATAAGATTCTAAGGTAATTCGAGTAGTGATATTTAAGAAATTTATAGTTAAATTTTTTTTAAATACTACTAATGTGTTGGAATATTTATAAAAAATTTTCAATACAATAAATTTTTTTTTCTTTTCTTCTAAAAAAAATTCTAAGAATATAATAAACGATTAATAAATAATTTTTTTTAAAAAAAGGATAAATAATACATGCATACTAATAATTAATCATTTGCATCGCCTACGTATCATTTAATTTTTAAAAAATAAATACAAGTCTATGAAATTCGAGTAGCGATACCTAAGAAATCTTTGGGTAAAAAAAAATTCTTTTAATATTACCAACGTATTAGAATATTTTACAAGTTCTTTTAATAATAAGGTTATAATTTATTTCTTCCTAATAAATCAAAATCATAAACAAAAATAATAAAAGAAAGCAAAATAAAAAAATAAATAAGGAATATCAAGGAAATTATTTTTAACACTTAAATGTAAGACCTTTTTTGTCAAATTTAAGAGATAACATATAATTAATTAGTACCATTTTAAACGGGCGCTATGGAGTGCTAATCCTTCCTCATACATAATTAACTTCTAAACCAAAACTATTTTCACAAACCCAAAACTTATTTTTTTTAATAAATTTTAATAAATTTTTAAATTTTATTAAAAAGATAAATTTTAATAGATGGCCAATCACACTTAGTAAAAAAAGATTAATGGTAACTCTTTTTGTTTTTAAATTCATCTAACAGCCCCAAAACCATTATGATAACTTGGCGACTTCATTGGAGATGTAATTTTTTTAGAGTCAGGCCAAAAATTAATTATGTATTATCCTTAATTTTAATTTAATTGTCTTAATTGGTATTTAACCTTAATTTTCTTGATTTTAATTCTATTTTTTTAAATGATAATAATAATAATAATAATAATAACAACAACAACAACAACAACAATAAAATCTCTTACATTGCATTTATTTATTTATTTTTGTATATATTATCCTTAATAAATTAGAAGGCACTTGCATATACGGTGACATGTTGCATTTCATATATAATCTCTATACCCAGGCTCTGTCCTTTATAGGATGAAGAAAAATATCTATGCTTTCATGAAGTGATAACTTCTGTAATGGCAAACGAAATACTTCCACTCAAATTGAATATTTTTCTTTTATAACCTATAATAGGTGAATATTAGGATGCCTTATTAGTCCAACGTGGACGATAGTGAGAAATAATTTGAGAACCTTTAGACATGTGTCAATTTGAATCGAGCATATAGTAAATCATAAGGAGAAAACCATAGAGCCATGTCTATATCTTTGTAAGAAGTCATTTGAATTATGATGTATGAAGGAACATTTTGGTAACATTTTTCCTAGATTAATAATAAGATGGTTATATATCACTACAAAAAATTAAAACAAAAAAAGAGTTTTTGTTTATTTTCATTATTTTGGGTTTATCTAAATTTTGTATCTTCCATCTTTTTCAAAATTTTATTCATTTAAAAAAAAAGGTCATAAAAATGGTTTTTTTCCCTAAAATTTATACTACTAAGATTTTTTTTAGACCATGTACATATGAAAACTCATCTTTCATGAATAATCATGACATTCATGCATATTATGCATCAATTATGCATTTGTACATAGCATTTTCTTTTTATATATGACAAGAATTTGTAAATAAAAGACTTAAAGTTATCACTAATACTTTTTGTCATAAAACACCTAAAAAATTTATTTTTGTTAGAAATAAATCACGAAGGATCTTGACTTTGAAATTGTGGTGATAGTAAGTTCAAGGATAAGCTCAGCCATCAAAGGTTTCAAATCTACTTGGCCACCTTTTGTACAATACTCAAGCTAGGGTTATAGAATGGGAACAAACTAGTAGGATAGATAAGATTGAAAAACCACAAGATGAATAAAAGAACAACTTAACATGATAATGGAAATGATAAGAAAAATAAGCAAAAGGAAAGAAATAGTAAGGGAAGAATCTACCCAAGAGGGACATCAATTACTAGATGATGATGACGACCCCCGATGTTTACTAGGTTTAACCCCATGTTAAGCCCAAACTTTTGAGTGGTACAATCGTGATTTATACCCTTCATTGGAGAATGCCCATCCACCTACATTACCATGCTTATAACACGGGGACCTACTCAATTTATGAGGCATGATGCAACACCTATAGGGATGAAGTCATCAAATCTAGTTTATGTCCCTAATTTGGGCAATCCAAAGAAACAAGAAAAGCTCAAAACAAGTGTGGCAAAAGTAAAAGAAGTAAGAGAGGACTCAGAGTCCAACATAGGGTAAAGTTTATAGAAAAAAGGCTACGAGCCATTGAAGGGATGGATATTTATGGATCGATGGATATAGTTGAATTATGCTTGGTGCCAAACGTGATAATTTCACTAAAGTTCAAAGTTTTTAAATTTCAAAAGTATAATAAAACTAAATGCCCATTGACCTATGTCATCATGTACTATCGAAATATAGCTATTCATGCCCATAGTGATAAATTGTTGGTCCATGTTTTCTAAGATAACCTCACAGGATCTATTACAAAATTGTGTGTTCAATTAGATAGAAGTCACATCCACTAATAGAAAGATCTAACTAGGGCATTGTTTGCACAATACAAGCATATCATAGATTTATTCCTAAATCATCTATCATTACAAAATATGAAGAAAAAAAAACTACTAAAAGCTTTAAAGAGTATGCTCAAAGGTGAAGAAATACAATTGCCTAAGTCCAACCACCACTCATAAAGAAAAAGATCATTGTCTTGTTCATTAACACTTTTTGAGCACCTTATTATGACAAGATGATTAGGAATGCACAAAGAATTTTATGGACATAATGATTTCAGAGGAGATAATAGAAAGGGTAATCAAGAGTGGAAGGTTTGAGGAAGAGGCTGTAAAAAGAAAAAAAAAGGCATTCAAGAAGAATGGAGAAAATGTGTAAGCCATAACTTATGAAGGGCAGTAAAACAAAGGCTTTGCTCTATATTATACTTACTTGGTTTACCACCTCTACTATTTTGTCATAAATAATGTCTCCTCAAATCCCTACCCATACCAATTAGAGTTTCAAGCAAACTTCCAACTTTAAATAATTGCTCATGATCTAGCCGTTACATTCATATCTATTACCCAACTAAGAAAAAAACCAAAGAACATAAAAAAAAAAAAGTGAAGAGAAACTCCCTATCCTTATTTTTGATCTTTTGCCTTTGTTAGTAAAAAATCAATACCTCACTCATGTGCCTTTGAAAACAAGCCCAAATTCATCGATAAAGAGATATGATCCAAATAGCAAATGCTATTTTCATATGGGGGTGATTGATCATTCGACTGAAAAATGCTAGTAGTTGAAAGGAAAGATTGAGGATTTTATCAATGGTGGCATTTTAACTATTAAGCTTATAGAGCAATGGAAGTTTACTTTGCCTTGAGTCCAATTACAAAATTTAAGGAGTTGAGAAGAAGTAGTTCTTAAGCTTTTGGAATTTTGTATACATATGCATGGCATGCACATGATATTGCTAGGTTGTATCTGTTGCATGGAATCAATATTGTTGGATTTTCGAATAAGTGTTCTATAGTTTTTATTTATTTATTTACTTTTTTTTTTTCAAGAAATTGTTTGAAAATAAAACCCACATAGCATACTTTCCAAATCAAGAAAAATGAGAAGTGAAAAATAAAAAAAATGGTTTTCAAATTCATCATGATAGGTCTTAAAGAACTGCTAATCACTATTTGGAATGAACCTATCCCAAAAATACCTTTTGCCAATGCTTTCATGAAAACTACTCAAGAACTTAATGTTTCAAGAGGGCACAAATTTCAATCCTATCTTCACCTAATCCTAACATGACATATACAAGGGGATAATTTTTCTTAGATGATGATTGATGAAATAATTACTTTAAAATAGCCTTTTTGCACCAACTTGATATGTTAGACCGACTTGACATGTTCAGGGATAAGTCAGCTCGATCACATTACTTTTGTCCTTTACAGGTCCCTCGCTTTTTGCCTATAAATATAGATATCCAAGTACTATCATTTCATTTGATCTTATTCTCAACTTTTGACCTTTCTCTCCTTTCGATCTCTTTTATATCGATCTTTTACTTATGTGTCAGAGTGTAAACGCAAGAAATACTCTCTGCCTTTGTATGTAACTGCTCTCTTCCCTTTCTTATCTTTTCAAGAATATCTTCAGGTAGGAGCTCGGCACAAATAATATAATAATAAAAAAAATCTCAAAATTAGACAAAGAAAATGATCCCCAACCATTTACTTTATTATGTTATTACTACTTTTTTTCCAAACACAGCTAAATTGAATTGAAATTTTGTCTTATTTTCTGTACAAATTAAACAAACGAGCTTCCTCACGTTTCATGAAGCTCAACTCATTTAAAAATAAATAAAGGTGACGCAGCGAAGAGAAATTATTTAAGAGGTAGAAAGCTAAAAAGGGCATAAGGAAAGGGATTATTAATTGTCAGCCTATAATCTGTTAGAGAAAGGGCCAAAAGTCATAATTTAAAGTCTTAAATGTGATTGAAACAGCACAGAGTTAGGTAAGACAAGCGAGAAAGAGGAGCTCAAGCCGGTTAAAGACGGCAAAAACAATTTTTTTTTTCTTTGTGGCCGGCTATTTGTATTTTTCTCTCCTCTCATCATCCCTTTAAAACCATCTGCATTGGAGGACTCAGTCATATCTTTTCCAATATTTTTTTTAAATCACTTTTCTTTGCCTTGACGTACGTAGCTGATCATCAAGTTTTATTCATGGCGAAATTATCACAGCAGAACCAGAAAAACAATGCACAAAGTAATAGTATTAAAAACGATATTAGCAATACTAGTACTACAAGTAATGGTGTTACTAAGGTGAAGAGAACTAGGAGAAGTGTCCCAAGAGACTCACCTCCTCAACGTAGCTCGATTTATCGAGGGGTCACTAGGCAAGTCATTTAATCATGAATTTTCATGGTATATATCTAGATTTCAGTCACCTGACTTGCATGTTAATTATGTTGATTGTTTCAGGCATAGGTGGACTGGTCGATATGAAGCTCATCTATGGGACAAGAATTGCTGGAATGAATCACAAAACAAGAAAGGACGCCAAGGTTCTTAACCTTTTTTTGTTTTCTCTTCTTATTGATCTTAATTGAGTTATATTAGTAGCAGAGATTTTATTGATTTCTTTTTCTCATCCTTCATGGTTGCTGCTGCTGCTGCTGCTGTTTATACTTTCCCAAAATGCAGTCTACCTTGGTATGTTAGCTACTACTTTTTGAGGGAAATTTTTGATAGTGGGTTTTCTTTTACCTCACACTTGGGAACTTTACCTTTTTTTTTTTTTTTTTTGCTTTCAGGTGCTTATGATGATGAAGAAGCTGCAGCACATGCTTATGATTTAGCTGCACTCAAATACTGGGGTCAAGATACCATTCTCAACTTTCCGGTAATTTTATCTCTTATATTGTTTTTTAATTTCTTGAGTATGTTTTTTAAGAAGATTGGGGAAGAAACTGATTTAAAATTAATAATGCAGTTATCAACATACGAGAAGGAATTGAAAGAAATGGAGGATCAGTCTAGAGAAGAGTATATTGGATCATTGAGAAGGTGAGATTAATAACTGATGAGGCTCCTTCACTTATTAAGATATATAAGAGGGATTGATAGCAATTAATGTGCATTCAGTTAATAATGTATTTGGTCTTGAATTTTGCAGGAAATCTAGTGGTTTTTCTCGCGGAGTTTCAAAATACAGAGGTGTTGCCAGGTACTTGTTTAGAATTTATCTTGTTTCCTCTTCATCATTTTTGTCTTTTGTGAGTGCGAGCTTCAAATTGTTAGAGCAACCAGGCTCTGATCAACAAACAATACGTATTTGCACTTTTGCAGCAACTTGGCTATAATCTTTCCGATCATCTACAACATTTCAATTCTCAAATGCAACGTCCTTTCAATTTATTGAATTTACTTGTTTTTCAATGTCAATGAACAGACATCATCACAATGGGAGATGGGAGGCTCGCATTGGCAGAGTGTTTGGCAACAAGTACCTCTATCTTGGGACATATGGTATTAGCTTATCTGTCTTTTTTTTTCCTTTTACTAATTCCAAAACAAACTAGCCTCTTAGGTGAGAAAGCAAACCACGCCCCTCCCCCCACCCCCCCCCCCCCCAAAAAAAAAAAAAAAAAAAAAGAACATAAAAGAGAAAGAAGTTAAAAGAGCTTAGACTTTTCTTTTTGCCCTTTACTTTCAGAGCTTAATGCGTTTGTGTAATGGACGCATTAATGTCCTGACTCATTCCTACCCAATAGCAATGGCTAGCTTATCACTTTTAGATCCATTGATCAAAATACTCCAAAATCAAGATTGAAAAGGACAAGTGAGTTGATCAAAATCTTTCAGGTTGACAAACAAACACTAGAAACTTACGGGGTCTTAATCATATCTATAATAATCTGTTAACGTAACTTCAATGGAATGAGGCCAAGCATATCCTACAGTTATAATTTCCTTGAAAGTTGGGGCATGCATGCCCATATAATATCTACCGGATAAACATAGGAGGAGAAGGATTAAATCACGGTCAATTTAGTAGGATGGTCCACCTACTACATATAAATACAAGTAGTGAACAGAAACTCAATCCACTCACCAAATTTTATTTAGAAATGAATCTTTTTCAGGCTATTTCAGTGCAAATTATATCATATTCTCATCTGTTCATTGACTTTTGCAGCTACGCAGGAAGAAGCTGCCACCGCATACGATATGGCTGCTATAGAGTACCGGGGATTAAATGCTGTGACAAACTTTGATTTAAGCCGTTACATCAAATGGCTTAAGCCCAATCAAACCAACACTGAAATCAACCCTAACCCTAACTCTAACATAGACACTGCAACTTCAACAGTAACACCAAGCCCTAGTCAAGAACTTAACCTAAGCTTCTTTAGCAACAACAACAACCAGCAGCTGCAAGCTGCCTCCAGTTTCCCTAGTGAAACCTTGCAGACTCAGCCCAGGCCAGTGAATGCCACGTCAGCCCTAGGGCTTCTCCTTCAATCTTCAAAATTCAAGGAGATGATGGAGATGACATCAGCTGCTGATCACTGTCAATTGACACCACCGGTGTCAGAACCAGTGCAATGCAGCTTCCCTGAAGACATACAAACGTACTTCGAATGTCAAGATTCAAGCAGTTACGGAGATGGCGATGATATTATTTTTGGTGAGCTTAACTCTTTCATGCCACCGATGTTTCAAGGCGACCTTGATGCCTAAGGAAAAAAGAATTTTAGTGGTTGATCATATGCATTGAGGATGACTACCTTGGCTCCAATTTTTCTTTTCTTTATTATTTAGTTATAATCCAATAAAGATGTGTAGGTGCTTTGTGAATACAAGACCCTAGGGATCAGAATATTGGATGAAGTAGTACCGGAGGATTTTAGATTTGAGTACTTGGCCTAGAAAAGGCTAAGAAAGGAAAGATGAGAAGATAAAATTTACATATAGCTTCTTCATTGCAGGGATAAAGTGGAGAAAGATGGCGGCTGATCAATATATTTGGTTCATTTCGTGTAGATTAGAAAAGAAAATAAGCATTTGTATCAAGATTTTTTTTCTATCAATAAGGAATCAATACCTTATCATCGTTAACAATTAAATTTCTACTTTTTAATTGTGTGTATTTGCCAAGCTAGCTAGTTGATAAGCATCATTTTCTAAAGAAAAATGTTTAATGCGTTATTCTCAAGTATAACCTAACCTAACAATTATCCATCAAGTATCCATTTGAATGTATGATAAGATTGATTATGGTGATATTGAAAATAAGGGTGACAATATAATTAAATATTATAGTGAAAAAATTAAAATCAATGATAAAATATATGTTTTGATGCAAATGCAAGGTGTGTTTGGTGCTTAAAACTATAATAAAATATGATAAGATGATATTATAATCAGTATTAAATTAAATAATGTTATACTATCTTATATTTGATATATGTAAGGTTTATAATAAGATAATTTATTTATTGATTAAAATTATCTTTCCTCAAATTTTATATAATTTAAGTTATGGATATAATTTTTTAGGGTATAACAGGGTATGTAAGTTTAATCTCATGAATTAAAAATAATCTTTTTCACTTTGAGAAGATTGAATTAACGTATATCAAGAGAATGATTAATCATTTTTACAATTCCTTTCTTTAAATACAAACAAAAAATAGTATATGATGATTATCATTTTATACTATCAATAATCTTATGCATCAAACATGATCTAAGGATAATATATTAAAATTTGTATATAATGAAAAATTTAGTATATTTTTAACGTCTATGAGTTTATAATTAATTAAAATTTACTACAATTATTTTTATATCAATTAATAATTTTATTAAAAATTAATAATAATAGATTTACAATTAAAGACATTAATTTACAAGTATACTATATTAATCAAAATTTTTCACTGATAGTGCATTAATACTAACTCGTATACTTTAAAAAATTATTCTATAGAAAACATTAACACGTATTTTGGATATTTGTGAGATAAAATCAATAAATATAAGGGTAAAATTGGATTAACAATCAAGAAATTAGAATATAATTGTCCTAACTTGAGCCCAGGTGTGCCACCTTAACTTTTCACCTCTAGAGGAGATTAGAGCCTCGGTGAAAAAATTTTAGTGCAATCGCACCATAATCGTGTTAACCAAACATTTCATAATAGTGAAAATATTGCATAAAAAAGGTGCCTAATCACATCTGCACCTCCATTTATATCCAAAGTTTTCTGCATTCATCCCGATGCTCTTGTTTTCGGATGATCATCAATCAATTTTTGATCAAGAAAACATATTAAAAGGACTCTTTACTTACCCTCCCTAATCTTTTCTCGAACAATTAGGACATATATATATACACACACACATAAATGGTACAAGATATCATAAAGTTTAATAGGGAACCATCTATATATATTTATTTATTTATACACACACAAGTAAATTACTCTCTCACTCTCCTCGATCTCACTCTCTCAAAGAACTACTTTGTAATAGCATGGAAAGTAATGAAAAGAATGGCGATTTAACAAAAGCAGAGTTCCAAAAGTAATGAAACTCAACTCGTTGGAAAATTTTTATTAAACAAATTTCTATCTCAACATCTTAGATATAAGTTTTTTTTTACAATAAGATAAATTCTGAAGATAATATCACGAAGAGATAACTTCTTAAGCAACAATAATTCTAAAGATTAATCATCCTGATAAATTTCATAAAAAATAATTAACTAATTCAAGATAACATAATAATTAATAGAGATAATAAAGATAAACTTGGTGAGAGTCATTCACATCTTGGTGTCTTTGCATGCTTCTCAGGTGGAACTGCACATAACAAGTATATTAATGGAATAAGTTTTTAGGTATTTCTTAATGTCTACAAATTGAAATATCAATTATATATATACTATAAGTTTTAAATATGCCATTGGTTTTTTAAATGGAATTTATTGTAAAGAAAAATATGTTATTTTCTTAATAATGAGCTTCAAAACAATTTATAATTTTGATACTAAAATATTATAACTAGGGTAAAGAAAAATTTTTTAAAATTGAAAATAATTCAAGTGGTAGTGCTAAATTTATGTTTTTATTATATTCAGTTTGGATGCTAAAAATACCTATACTTAGTTCGGTTTTTTAATTCATAAAATAAAAATAAAAATAAAAATAAAAAATTTAATTTAATTGAATTACATTTTTTATTAATTTTAATTCTTTGAAACAAGTAATTAAACAAACTAAAAATAATATATAGTTGAAAGATACACAATTTTTAAAATTGGAGTAACCAAATTTGATATGATTTTGATTTAATTTCTAAAAATTAAAAATAAAAAATATTTTAAAAGGAATTTAACGAACTGAATACATTACATATTACAAACCCAAATATTACTTTCCAAAGTGTAGGTTCTATGAGGCCCGCCCAAGATTCTTTGGATCTAACAACACCTACAATTGAAAGGGTCCGAGAGACTGCCAACGTCTCCATTTTCGTCCACGTGCCAACGCTGCAACGGCCACCCGAGAATGTTCAAATCCGCCTCGGAATCTCATTGGCAATCTCGTAAATCCACAACCCCCCCCCCCCCATCTTTCCTATAATTTCACACTTTTTCCCATTATATTATAAGTTAGCATTTGATAAATTTTGGTGTAAATTT
This sequence comes from Durio zibethinus, assembly GCF_047325235.1. Taxonomy (NCBI): domain Eukaryota; kingdom Viridiplantae; phylum Streptophyta; class Magnoliopsida; order Malvales; family Malvaceae; genus Durio; species Durio zibethinus. The sequence continues at coordinate 26,012,033 of NC_143167.1, read as the reverse complement.
TTAATTTCAGGAAGTATTAACAAAATGATATATATTTTATTTTTTAATTAACTTTTTAAAATATATTCTAAAAATATATATCATTTTTTTAATTTTGTTTATAAATTTTAAAAATTTATTATCAATATATTTAATAATTTCACAATAAATTTTGTTTTATATATTATAATATCAAAATTTTTTTTTTAAGGAAATGAAAGTTTTAAAATTATTAAAAAGAAAATAAAAAATATTTTTACTCTTGTTTTTAAGTCAAAATTTCAACTTCTACCGACATTAACATAATAGGAAAACTGAGATGCCCACAATCATTTCCGGCAACAATCCAACCTAATGAGGCTGTAAACGGCCTCCGACGGTCATTTCCTATCGGCAAAGTGTTTCAAGCCTTAAAATGCACTAGATCTAAAATTTTGTCGAGATTTTAGAACTTTAGACTGCAAGGATGTTTGGTTCGACTTGGCTACGATGGATTCTGGGTATGAGAACGCTGATTCGACTTGGCCATGATAGATTCTGGCTACTTGGTCATTGTTGACATCTCCTTTCCATTTCTTTTCTACCAAGGTTGAAAACTGAAAATTCAACTTTAAAATAAGTGTAAAATTGACACTCAGTTTTTATCTTAACAACTTTAAAATTTTATTGGAGAGTTCTAAATACATTACTCATTCTTCTCTCTACACCTCAATATTTTTCTTTCAAAAATATTCATATAAAAAATATCAATTTTATCCTTTAATAAATTATAATTTTACTCATCTTGCACCTTATGTTTAAGACTTTTGATTCGATAGCTTTAAAAAGCTCTCAGAGATTCATTTTTAAAAAATCTTCGAAATTCTTGAAAATAAATTTTCGAAAACCTTTTAAAATTCTTAAAAATATATTTTCAAAAAATATGATTTCAATGAAAAATATATCAAATGCAACATTTATATAAAACATGTTTAATACATGTAAATAGAATAGTTTCATTTAACTAAACAACATTGTTTAGTTATAGATGATATTTTTTATGTCAAAAACCCAATCTTTGATTTGAAAATATATAAAGCAGTATTTAATTAAAGATTACATTTATAAAGTTACAAATGTTAAAAATGGAGACACAGCAGTGAGTGTTAACAGGGAGAGACTTTTTTCGTAGATACGATTGTTCACCAATACCTCGCTATCTCATGCCAAATTGGAATCACCAAAAAAATCCTCATTCCACTACCATCATTGCCACAGCCCTTATTCATCTTTGATTTAAGAAATGAAGAATGGTTGATTTCTTAAAAATGTCTAAATGAGAAATTTTTTTTTTTACTCTCCAAAATGTTGGAAAGTTTAAGACAAAAATTTTCAAAAATTAATCTATAAAATCAAGAACGAAAATGATAAGAATGCAATTCTAAAAAAAAATAAGTGGAAATTATTTTGGATGATAAAATTCAATGAAATCATTAATGGTTGTTTTTTAAGAAATTTTTTAAATGAAAATTTTATGTTGCCAAAATGGTGGCAAAAATTATATAAAATTTCAATAGTAAAAATAAGAATACAAATGAAAATTTTTAGAAATAATAAAATAAATTTGATATTGGGATTCTAAGATCTTAAGAATAGTTGATCCTCTAAAAAATATTTTAGATGAGAAACTCTTGATGATAAACTTATTTCGTAAAATTAGATAAAATTTCACCTAAATGGTGGTAAAATTAGATAAAATTTTAAGAATGATATTTTAAACATAGTAAATGATAAAGATAGAAATAAGAAGTTTTAGAAATAATAAAAATAAATCTCAATGAGGAAATTCTAAGAAATTAAAAATGGTTGATTTTCTTAAAAATCTTTAGGTGATAAAATATTTCTAAATATTTTCAAATGGTGAAAATTTTAGATATATCTTAATACAATGAAAATTTAGATTTGTAATGTAGTTTTTAATATAAAAACAACGTTTTTTCTTTAAAAAATGTTGTCTTTGAAATGAAAAAAAAAAATTCTCAAAGACTATGTTTATAATTCTAAAAATGTAGTTTTTGTGCTTTATTTATGGATTTCACATAACCATTCAAAAACCTAAAATTGATTTTAAAGGTAGCAAAGGATAAACCCTAAAACCTAAAAAAAAAAATGCTTTTTGTTATTTATTAAATACTATGTTTTTATGTTAGAAACGTGACATTTGTATTTTTAAAGATTACATTTCTGACATAAGAAACATGGTTTTTGTTATTTAAAAGAGTACTTTGTTACTTAACAAAAATTATGTTTCTTATTTTAAAATGTAGTCTTAGTTTTTTTAAAACTACATTTTTGACATAAAAAATGTGGTATTTGTTTTAAACATTAAATTTCTAAATCTAAGATTACCCCAAAAATTGTGAACCAAATATGGGAATTACATTCCCACAAAGTAAGATTTCAAGAAAAAACTTAGATTCTCTCAAATCAAACGCTCCCTCAATGTTTAAGGTTCTAAAAAATTGATTCTCGAAAGCTTTTTAAAACTCTCAGAAATTTATTTTTGAGAAATATGATTTCAACAAAAAAACTTTTGTAGAAACCCTAATTTTCTCATGATTTCAACTAAATTAATGAACAAAAATCTCGAAATCTTACTTGTAATTAATGGAATATTGTTGGTTTGATAATTTTAGGGTTAACTTTGAGGTTTAGGATTTAGAATAAAAAGATAGTTAAAATGATATGAAAGGAAATGTGATTTTTGTTAGATGATGTGTATTTAGAAGAAATAGAGATTTTTCTTTTGAAAGTGGAGTGTGTTTAGTAATAGGGATTGTAAACACCGAATTTTGTCTGAAACATTTTAGTATAATTAAACAAAATCCATTTGAAACCCGTAAAAAGGCCTCGTAATGAACCCATAAAATACATTGTTATTTAGGCCTAATAAACAAAGAAAAATGAGACCCGTATGGTTACTGTTAAACTTTTTCGCATGGAATTTATATAGATGATACCTTTTCACATGGATGAATGAGAAATAAAGAATAAATGAAACTAGTAAACCCCAAAGTCAACTTTAGTCAAAATTATACAAAACTTGATCAAAATGAATAGAACCGAAGTCAATTCTCAAAGTTCACAACCTAATTAGCATCAATGTGGTTTAAAATTAAATTTGGTGATTTTTAAAACACTAAAAATTTTATTGCATTGGGGGAAGTATAAAAAATACTAAAATGCCTTTTTAAGGGATATTTTAGTAATTTGACCCTCCGAGCTCAAATCTTTATGAAACTTTTTAGATCTTAATTTCATAATATTTCATGATTTTTGGTGCATTTCAAATCATAGCAATACTCCAAGAAGTGTGAAATTATCAAAATACCCATACAAGGGTATTTTTGTAATTTATCCTTCTAAAGATTTCTTATACAATTTAAAATTTTATATTCCAATTTGCTTTTAGAGCAATTTTTTTTTCATGTATGTTAGATTTATGCAAAATTTTATTAATAATAAATTGAATAAAATTTTATGAGGATGATATTTTTGAGAAATCCGAGTAGCGATTCTCTAAAATGTCTAGGTAAGAATTTTTTTTTTTTTAAATACTACCAAAGTAATGGAATATCTAAGAAAATATTCAATAAAAAAAGTTTCATTTAACTATTTTTTAAAAAATTTTGATAGATGTTAATAATATGTAATGACTCTTTTAATAATGAAATTGGTATAATTAAAGATTAAAAATTATAATAAAATATAATTAATTAAATAAAAAAGAAAAAATGTAAATGAAATCTCTGAGGATGAGATTCTAAGGAAGTCTGAATAGAGATTCTTAAGAGATCCCTACGTGAGAAAATTTTTTTAATATCACCACAGTATCAGGATATTTAGAAAAATTTTCAATAAAAAATTTTATTTACTTTGTTCATTTCTAAAGTTTTATTGATACTTATGAAATAATTAAATAAATTGAATCAAAATTAAAACGAGTAATAATTTTATTATATTTTTCGTATGCAAAACTCTTTTCAATACAAAATTTTTAATTAATTCAAACAATTCTTGTAAAGAGATAAAAAAATATACATATTTATAAAAGCATGCATTTTTTAATAATAAAATTAAGTAATGAGAATTTTTTATGATGAAACTCCGAGAAGTCTGAGTAGTGATTCTTAAGAATTCCTTAGGTGAGAAAAGTTATCTAAAAATTGCCAAAAGTATTGAATATTTAGAAATTTCTTTTCAATACGAAAAATTTTCATTTCTTAATTATTTTTTTTTTAATTTGAATAGTTTTTCTTAATAAATAACAATATGTTTTCTTGGAAATAAATATATTTGTAGATAATTATATTATTACATGACTTTTAACAATTAAAAAAAATAGACAAAAAATCTCCGAGGATGAGATCCTAAAGAAATCTGAGTAATAATTCTTTATGAATCTTTAGGCAAGAAAATCTATAAAAAAATGACACCAATGTATTGAGCATTTAGATTAATTTTCGATAAAGGTTTCTTATTTTTTATAAATGGTGTAGAAATGAATTTTAAAAAATGCTATTTGTTTTTACAATTATAGATATCATATTTTATGTTTTTTAACATAAATATTAAAAACAAATATGAACCACTAAGGATATGATTTTTGATAATTCTGAGTAGCGAATCTTAAAAATATCTTAGGTGAGATGGTTCCTTCTAATATTGTCAGAGTATTGAAATATTTTTATGAATTTTTCAATATAAGGTTCTTATTTATTCAAGCTTACTAAAAATTAAAAAAATATTTTTAAAGAAAATTAAGGAAATTAAATCTTTAAATACCATAATTAAGACCATTTTAGTCAATATTAGAAGATAACAGATAATTAATTGGTACCATTTTAAAATAGCACTGTGGGGGTGCTAATCCTTTTTCACGTGTAACCGACTTCTGAACCCAAACTATTTTCGTAAACCCAAAAATTATCTTTTTAATAAATTGTAAATAATTTTAAAATTTTATTAAGAATGTAAGTTTTAATAGGTGACCAATCACACCTAGCCAAAAAAAATTCGTGGCAACTCCATATTTTGTTTTTCAAATTTGTCTAGAGATCCCAAAAATCATTACGACAGAATAATAACTCTACTGAGGATGTCCTTTTTTAGAGAGTCAAGCCAAAAATTAAGAATGTATTATCTTTAATTTTATTTTAATGGTCTTAATTAGTATTTAACCTTAATTTTTTTAATTTTAATTCTTTGTAATAATAATAATAATAATAATAATAATAATAATAATAATAATAATAATAATAACAACAACAACAATAATAATAAAAGGGAAATGAAAAATTGCATTTTAGTTTACCCATGTCATTTATTTACTATTTGCTCTTTTATTTTATGCTTCATATGTGTTATTATTGTTTTATAAAGTGCTTAGAATAAGAATTATAATACTTTGTTCCCTTATTCACACATGACATATTCACATCATGAATGAACTCTATACCTAGACTCTACCCTTGTTAGGAAGGAGTAAAGTACATATGCTCTCGTGAGGTGATAACCTTCGCAATGGCAAACAAAATACTTTCACTCAGATTGAACTATTTTTGTTCATAGCCTATAATGAGTGAAGATCGAAGTGTTTTACTAGTCCTATATGGATGCCAATAAGGAACGATTTGAGAACCTTTTAGATATATAAATATTCACTCAGCATATCGTGAATCTTAAAGTACCAGCTTTAGGTAAAGCCTTGACGACCTTTTTTTCTAAAAATTACCCTAAATTAGGAAACTCTAATACAATTTGCATTTAGGGATAATAATGGCGTGGGTAAAATTAAAATTTTGAAAAAGAAGAAAAAAAAAAGCATTTTAAAATTTTTTTTCTTTTAACGTATAGTTCATTCATTTTATGGTTATCCAAAATTTGCATTTTCAGATATGTTTAAAAATAAAATGAAGAAAATTTTTTGCATTATCCAACAAAAAAAAAAACAAAAATAGCAAATAAACAAAAATTTTCAAAAAAATAGAGATTTCTTTTAAATTTTTTTCTTTTTGTTTATTGGCTAAATAAAAATTAAAAATCTTCGAATCTCATGATTCTATGTGATAAAAAAATGTGTATTCTTAAATTTTTTTCCTTTTCTAAAAAAAAAAAGAGAGAAAAAAATTTTAAATTTGAATGTTGTTTTTTTTTTTACATTTTCATTTGATCTTTAAGATACATTTTTCATCATGAAAAAAAATAGTATATACGTCTCATCCCATGCATCCTAATAGATAGTATGTGCATCACATCTGATGTACATCATAATAAGATAATACATTCATTGCATCCCATCCACTTCAATGGATAGTAAATACATCCAATTTTATGTACATATTGATAAATGATCTATGCCTCGTATGTGCATCTTAATAGGTAGTGTGCGCACTCCATTTCATTATATATTTTAAGGTAGTGTCAGTGTCATTAGGTTGACATAACACAAGCATTCCATGTAGACATATTTCATGCACTTGATATGTTCATACATTTCATATAAGTATGTTGCATTAATTATAAGTATATATCTCATAACTTATATAACATGTTATAGCATTTCATGCATATGGATTCATGAATGACAGAGTTTTATAGAACATGCATTGCATTTCATATCCCACAATCACTACAACATATTATTACATTTCTTACATACATATTTATAGTTGAGGAAACTTTTACTATTTTGGGTCGTTTATATAAAAATTCATTGTATTAGGCATATTTGCATTTTATGACTTTTTTTTAAAACATGTTCTTGTGTCACATAAGTTAGAAATTATTTTTATAGCATTCATTCAATAGGGTAATAGTATAAAATTTTTTGTCTAAATCTCGGAATAAAATGACTATCTTCGTAGGAATAAGAATGGCAAAAATGGAAGATCAATTAAAAGTAAGGATTAGCATATTGAAGTTGAATCAGAAGGAATTTTGGCTCGAGTTTCGAGAGATGAAACAACAAATAACTCAATTGATGGAAATGGTTAAAGGTAGTGGTGGGATTGAGTTTGTCATTCCTTAAGGATCATTGTCACTTTCGATTCCATTATATCAAGACTAACTAGCTTTTATTAGTTTTGGTATTTTTCCTAAGCATATTAAGGCATTAGGTGATTCAAATAATGATCAAAGTCTGAGCGAGCACAAGAAAGGAATGAATGAACTGGCTACACAAATTATTGAACTCAAAAGTCTGAATTTCAATATGGAGTCACTTGGCTTCAAACAACCTTCACCAACTATCTTAAATTCTAACCCACACCTAAATCCTTTTCATGATTATTTTTAGCCTTTTTTCCAAATATCTATGATCAGGTCTTAAAACTTTATACAATTTTTGAGAAGTCCATATTTGAACCAAAATCTTTAACCTTCAATTCCCTAACCACTTGTTCAACCAATTGCTCAAGTTTGAACCTTTGTACCATCGTCAAATCCTAGAACTCCTAAAAATTACCCAAGAAAAAGAAACAATTAGGTTCTCTCCCTATTTCATATGAAAAACTTTTTCCTATCTGTTTAAGAGACACCTTATTGTTCCTATACCTTCAAAGCCTTTAAAACCTCATTACCTAAAATATTTTAACCCAAATGTAAGATACGAATACCATGGTAGGAATACAAGGCATTCCATTAAGAATTGTAAGGGTTTCAAGTGCGAAGTGCAGTCACTAATAGATACAAAATGGTTCGATCCAACTACAATAAGGGATTAAAATATCTATGAATAATAAAAAAAGGATGGTAAGATGATGAACATAGATAGGATTTTTGTTTAAAGAAGATCTTTAAGTGATAGGTTTATGAATTTCTTCTATTTGAAAAATGTTTTTATGTTGATATAATGTTGTCTGTTGAACTTAGATATGTGAATTATGGTTTGTCTTTCATTTTCACTCTTTTGCCAATTTTCATACTTTTCACTAAAGAGCTTTGTCATTTGTGCATTTATTCATTCATTCATTCATGTATCTATATAATGCAATTCATGTGTGCTCCAAAAGAAGGAATTTTTTCAAAAATAATTCATGCGATTTCTTTTAAGAGTCAGGAGAATATTTGATTTGAAAGGAGAGATGGAAAAGATTATCGAGGGATTTTAGGTTCAAAAAAATAATGAACCTGAAGGATTTCGCTTAAGACCCATAAAGAAGGAGTTAAAGAATCTAAATGAACAAAGAACGTATAATTTCTTGAAAGAAAAAGTTCAAGCTATTTGATGAAAAGGAATATCAACTAGTTTCAAATATAGTTATTTTGCCTAAGTTTAAGGTTTTGACATTTGAAAAGTATAATAAAACTAGATGTCCTGAGACACATTTGGCTTAATACTATTACAAAATGGTTAGGTATACTAGTGATAAAAAGCTACTTATTTATGTTTTTTAAAAAAGTTTGACTAGGATAGCAGCCAATTGGTATTATAGTATAAGGAGTAGTCAAATTCGTACTTGGAGAGATTTATTATTGGCATTCTTGAAGTAATACCAACATATGTTGGAGTTGACTCTAAATCGATTAACCCTTCAAAATATGAGAAAAAACCTTAATGAAAACTACAAAGATTATGCTGTTAGATGGAAAGAAGTGGCATCATAAGTATGACTACCTTTTACCAATATGGAATTGAATTCTTTATTTATGGATACCCTTTCTTTTCTTTATTACGATAAGTTGATTAGTAATACTTCATTACAATTTGTAAATTTGTTGTTTGCAATGGGTAAAATTGAAAATAGGATAAAAAAGGAAAGAATTATAAATGCTAATGATGAAAGGAGGGAAGATATTTTTGCTGAACAAGCATAAGAAACAATTATTGAAAGGTAAAGCTAAAAAAGCCTTCACATGATACAAAAAGACCCTGTAAACCCTCATTTTCAATGGTCACCATATTGTTCCTAACTAACATTTTAGGCCAAAGATTTTTCTCAACCACTTCATCTGTGTGCTCCACTTCCTTCATCACAAACATTTACAGGACAATGGATTAACCCAAGCCATTCATTAAGATATAAAAAAAGAAAGTTAAGATATATCATTCACTTCCAATGTCTTACGCTAAGCTTTTCACTTGACTAGTCAAAAATCATATGATCTATGTTATTCTTGCAAGACTGAGAAAGCTTTCGTACCTGAAATGGTGTAATCCAAATATTAAGTGTAAATTTCATGATAGGATTTAAGGATATTTCATAAAAGACTATATTATCTTCAAGGATACAATTTAAGCTTTGGTTGATACAGATCCCATAAAATTTAAAAAATTGATTAGTGATTTTTGATAGTGGTAGAGTTACAGGTCAATGATGCTAAAATTGAATCGTCAAATGGGAAACCTTTGTTTATAAGTTAGATTGTTATCTCGATAATATTATTAGGAATATGAATTTTTGGATCATATTTAAGTGTTTGCATTGCATGAATAGATCTTATGCAGTAAGAGTATTTCATGGATTTATATCGTCATTTGATATTTTTAATTTTTATCAAAATTTGGACTTGTAATTGCTAAAAAGAGAGGGAAATGTTGGATTTGAATAAAGCCCTACATAGTTAGGTCATAAGGTTAAAAAAATAAAAAAAAAGGTACCTTGGAAAAAATGAAAAAAAAACTAAAATAAAAAAAAGAAAAGAAATTTTTTTGAGTCTCATATAAGTTGGCAGTCATTATTAGAGATTTGTCAAATACCTAAACTCTCTTTCTTAAACCTTTCAAATAATTCCATTCAACAGCCATGACCCTTTAAAAGCCATAAAGTTGAATTTGTGAACCTTGCTTTTACCTGATAATATTATGATATCAAAATGTGATATTATTTTCCAAGGTAATAAAGAATGAAAGATCTAATTAAAAAATGAAGAAAGAAATCTAGATTTCTATAAGATCAGGCAAATATGACATTTTTCTTAAGAAATCAAATGTAGTAATTTGATGTGTTAATATTACGCTGTAGTTTCAAAATTTTTTAAAATCAAAGCTAACTCAAGTCTTGGAAAATGACTTCAGATTTAACAACTTTTTAGCTATTTACCCCAAAATTGGCCTAACTCATGTGTTTTAGGGGCATGTTGAGCAAAAAAGAAATACCTCATTATCTTTAAAACAACATAAGTTATGATCAACCCTTTTGTTTTCTTTTTGTGGAGTAACTTAGATCATATGATACTTTTTATTCCATATGGTTCTTTACTCGTTCATTCACATGACATTTTTTTGTAACAACTTTCATTAAGGGTGGTTTGTTAAATAAGGCATCTTTCATGAAATGTATTACTAGTAAAATGAATCTAGGTATGTGTTATAAGGGCATGTCAAAGATAAAAAATAAAATAAAATAAAATAAAAAGAGAAAAAGAAAGAAATGAAAAGAAAAAATAGTTATGACATCATGCACTTAAGAAATTTAAACAAATTCTAATAAAGTCCAGACAAATTCAAAGTTTTAAAAAGGGGACAAAAAAAAGCCCAAAATAGAAAATGCTAAAAAATGTTTAAAAAACTGTTAAAATAAAAACCTTTCTTCGATCATTTTCCTAAAGGGAATTGCTTTTTAATTTAAGCATTTATACTTGAAATGACAAATGGTCATCTTTCATTATATTTTCATAAATGTAGAAATTTATCTCTTGTCACCCTTTTAAGCTTAATTGAATTCTTTCAAAATAAATCCTAACTAAGAATCACCTTTCACATTTGAGGTAAAAATGAACACATTTAAGGATTAAGAATGGGGATGTCCAAATGAAATCCCGTATGTTGGGGTAAAGAGCTCAATATAAGAGTTTACAATAATTTTTAAATCCACTTAGTGAAAGAATGCAAAAGAAAAGAAAAAAATGCAAAAAAAAAAAAAAAAAGGAAAGGAAGAATAAAAGAAAGAAAAAGAAAAGAAATAAATGGGTGGAAAGCAAAAAGGAATAGACCTCAGAGTGTATCCTTCAAACAAACAAATGATCACTGGTTTTAAATACCCTTAAATACTTGTTTTAGGCCTTTTTATCTTTTTTTTTGACAACCTTGAACTTTAATCTATGTTACAACCTTTGAAAAGTTCATATTGGATCAAGCATGAATGCTTAAAATTGAAGAGTTTCTTTTAAAAAAAATGATCATGAATCTTTTGAATCCCCATTTATTACATAATTTTCTATTTGGATCATTAACCCCTTTCAAAAAAATTCTTTTCCTTTTTTGGATTAGTTTTGAATTTTTTTAAGGGCATGATGTGTTAATAAAAAAAAATAAAAGAGAGGAAAAAAATAGAAATAAAAGTGGCTTTATGTTAAAAATCCTAAAAAGGGCAGTCTAGAGCAAACCTTTAAAACCACTCATAATGCTAAATATGATAGATGCTAAGCCAAGCCTTATTAAAAGATTTAAAATATCAAAGTCATATAAGTCTAAGATGAGTTGATTTCGAAAATATTAACTTTTTTCCATTTCCAAATAACCTTTCAAAATCTCAAGCCCTTACAGTTAATCTTGACATATATCAAAATATCGTATTTGGAGACTAAAAAAAATGTTTAACATGTTTGATTTTCAAGGAATTCATGTTTTCGAAAAAATTTATATTTCATCTGTGAGTTTGTATAGAGAAAGTATATGTCTCTTTTATCTCTTGCAAATGTTGAAACCCTTTTGAATAAACAAAAATCTCCATATACAAAACCATTCAACCTATTGGAAAGAATTTTCACCTTTCATTTCTGATAGAGATCGCCAATTCTCAGGCATGAAAGCTCAATTTATCTGGCATTAATAAAAGTTAAACCAAGATTATCTGGCATTGATGGAATTTAAGCCTAGTGTAACTGACATGCAAGCCTAGATTACTTGGCACGAATGAAGTCTTAAGTCCGGATTAGCTAACACATAAGCCTAATTTAACTAGCATATAAGCCTAGATTAGTTGACACATAAGCTTGGATTAGTTAAAAAACTATACACCTATTTATCCTCTTTAAGTGGTAAAGTCTTTTTAAATCAACAAGTATCTTTGGGTGCACAATCATCCAATCCATTAAGAGAGAAATTATTCACTTCTTTCATTTCTAATAAGAATTGTTAGTTCTTCATAAAAATTTAAGTCTACATAAAAAGTTAAGCCTAGTTTACCTAGCCCTTAATGAAAAATTTAAGCCTAGTTTACCTGGCACCATTGAAAGTTTAAGCATAGTTTACTTGGCACCTGATAAAAATTTTAAACCCAGTTTATCTGGCATTAAAAAAGATTTTAAGCCCAGTTTACTTGGCACCTGATGAAGATTTTAAAGCTCAACTTAGTTGGCACCAGTGAAAATTTAAGCCCAATTGATCTAGCTTCTGATGAAAATTTTAAGCCTAGTTTACTTGGTATCCAATGAAATTTCAAGCCTAGTTTATCTAACACCAAAGAAATATTTTTAAGTCTAGTTTACTTGGCACTTGATGAAGATTTTAAAGCCTAGCTTAGCTGGTTTCTAGTGAAAATTTAAGCCCAGTTGATCTAGCCCTTGATGAAAATTTTAAGCCCAGTTTACCTGACACCAATAAAAGTTTAAGCGTAGCTTAGCTGGCACTCAATGAAATTTTAAGCCCAGTTTATCTGGCATCTAATAAAGATTTTAAAGCCCAGCTTAACTGGCTCCTAATGAAAATTTAAACCTAGTTGATTTAGCCTTGATGAAAATTTTAAGCCTCTGATGAAAATTTTAAGCCCAATTTACCTCGCACTAATGAAAGTTTAAACCCAGCTTATTTGGCACCTAATGAAATTTGAAGCTTAGTTTATTGGATACCAAAGAAAGATTTTTAAACCTAGTTTGCTTGGCACCTGATGAAGATTTTAAAGCCCAGCTTAGCTAGCTTCCAGTGAAATTTTAAATCCAGTTGATCTAGCTCCTGATGAAAATTTTAAGCTTAGTTTACCTGTTACTAGTGAAAGTTTAAGCCCAGCTTAACTAGCACTTAATAAAATTTTAAGCCTAGTTTATCTAGCCTCTGATGAAAATTTTAAACCGAGTTTATTTGGTTCCAAAAAAAAATTTTTAACTTAATTTATTTAGCCCCCAATTAATTTTTAAGCCCAGCTTAGCTGGCATATAATTTTAAGCCTAATTTATTTGACACCCAATTTTAAGCTCAGTTTAGTTGGCTCCAATGAATTTTTAAGTCCAATTTAGCTGACACATAACCTCAAGATTAGATGGCACATAAACCCAAATTAATGATTACTTTATTTGACTTACAGTATTGTCCTGATTGTTTTCTTATTTTTTGACTTGCAATATTATCTTTGTTGTTCTCTATTTTTTGACTTGTGGTGTTATCCCGATTATTTTTCAACTTGTGGTGTCATCCCAATCTTTGAATTCGCATCAATTGCAAAAGACATTTGATCGACATGCTGAAAAATTCACATTTGCATCAATTCATTGTGCATTATCATAAAGATATTTAATCTACATGTTGTAAAAATAAAGAGAGTCTTCGTATTTGTATCACTTACGTTTATGTTTGTATCATGAGAAGGTTATTTGATATGCATACTACAAAAAAATAAAAAAAAACATTTGCATTTGCATCATTTGTATTCATACTTACGTGTGCATCATAAAAAAAACATTTGCATTCACATCTACATCATAAAAAAAAAATTGCATTAGCATCACTTACATTTGCATCATAAGAAAGACATTCGTATTTATATCACTTGCATTTACACTTGTATAAGACATTTGCATTTGCACCATAAGAAAGAAATTTGTATTTACATCATGGCATTTGCATCCTAAGAAAAGGTATTTGTAGGGGCATTTACATGAAAAGAACATTACCATATGTATTGTGAAAAAGTCAAATGTATTTACATTAACCATTCGTATTATTGCATTTGCATTGACATTTGCATTTGCATCGACATTTCCATTAGCATCATTTGATAAGAATATACATTTGTATGATGATTGCATTTATCAACTTTGTAAATATTAGAAAAAAAAAGAGCAAAAAAAAAAAAGATTCAAAGCCTCTGTTTAGGGGGAACCATTCTTAAAGTTTCAAAGTCTCTGTTTGGAAGGAGCCATTTTCAAGCAAGATTTTTTTTAAAAAAAAAAATGTTTCAAAGCCTTTGTTTAGGGGGAGCCATTTTCAAAATTTCGAAGCTTTTGTTTAGGGGAAGCCAACTTTAAAGTTTCAAAGCCTCTGTTTAAGAGGAGCTATTTTCAAAGTTTCAAAGCCTCTGTTTAGGGGGGAGTTACTTTAAAAGTTTCAAAACCTTTATTTAGGGGAAGTCATTTTAAAAGTTTTAAAGCCTCTATTTGGGGGGAGCTATTTTAAAAGTTTCAAAACCTCTATTTAGGGGGAGCCATTTTCAAAGTTTCAAAGCCTCTATTTAGGGAAACTATTTTCAAAGTTTCAAAATCTTTATTCGAGGAAAGCTATTGACAAAAGCAAAAAAAAAAAAAATCCCAAAAGCATCATCCAGACAAAATTGTTTATGTCTTTGCATTATTTCTGATTCTCTGAAACACTCAAAGAGGGACAAGTGTAGATACCAACTTTTGTCCAAAATATTTTAGCATGGTTGAATAAAACCATTTGAAGCCCATAAAAATGCCCTTTAAAGACCCCATAAAAATACATTGATATTTAGGCCTAATAAATGAAGAAAAATGAGACCCGTCTGGTTATTGTCAAACTTTTTCACCTGAGATTTATATAGATGATACCTTTTCACATGGATGAATAAGAAATAAAGAATAAATAAAACGAGTAAACCCTAAAGTCAACTTTGATCAAAATTATACAAAACTTAGTCAAAATGAATAGAATCAAAGTCAATCTTTAAAGTTCACAACCTAATTAGAATCAATGTGGTTTAAAATTAAATTTGGTGAATTTTATAACACTAAAAAATTTTATTACACTAGGAGAAGTATAAAATTACTAAAATACCCTTTTAGAGATATTTTCATAATTGGCCCTCCTGAGCTCGTATTTTCATGAAATTGAAATCATAGCAGTGCCTCAATAAATGTGAAATATCAAAATACTCTTATAGAGGTATTTTTATAATTTAACTTTCTCAAGCTCGAATTTTTATAAAACTTTTTAGATCTCAATTTTATAATATTTCATGAATTTTGATGTTTTAAAATCACAAAAAAAGTATGGGAACATTGATTTCTAAGAAAATGACTTAAATGTCGAAAACTTTGCACTAGGGGTAAAATAGTCTTTTCATTTGGCTTAGGGGCTATAAAAATCCAATATTTGTAGTGAATAATGAGGACCATTGGATCTCTCATTGAATCTTAATCCAATGGCTAAAGGTTGTTCCTTGCAAAAAAAAAAAAAAAAAACTTTGGCCCTTTGATTAGATTGGATCCAAAGGCCTATACTCACAAACAAAAGAGATTTTTTGAAGGGGTTACCAAAAAGAAAGCAGGGTTGAAAAAAAGGCTAGGAAGAAGCTGCTTAAAAAAAAGAAAAGGGGGAGAGGCATTTTTTTGAAGGGAAAAAAGAGAAGAAATGGTAGCCTTTTTTGTCTTTTTAGTTTGCTTTCATGCTTGTTGATGTTGTCATTTTCATAAAAAAAGCTCAATTTTCTTTTATGTTTGTTGCCTTCACCCTCACTGTATATTGGTTTGTTTGATGCAAAATTGTTAGTTTAGTTGGATTGGTGTCCATTTTTACTACTGTGTCCACTTTTTGATTAATGCTTTGTATGTGGAAATAGTAGCTAATCTAGTTCCAAGCTTGTTTTCGTGAAATGATGCTATAAGTATTATAGTTGGTTTGTATTTTTAATGGTTTCTTACAAGAGAGCTAGTTAGAGGAAAAGTAGTGGCGATTATGGCCTTGAAAAACTCCACCAATAACTAAAAAAAAAAAAAAAGAAGAAGAAAATGCTTCAAAATATAGAAACTAGGACATATAGTTTTAGGACTTGTCAAAGTCCCCTTTTATCATTTTATAACTTTAAACAAATAAAATATTGCATGGGAAGGTGACTTTGGTCTAAGATTGGATGGTAGGGGAGCCATAAGTTTTTATTTTACTTTAATAATAAATAAAAGCTTCAATACATGCCGAAAGTTGCTTGTTCTCTGTAATGCCTCTCTTCATGCATGACTTATCATTCAAAGCTATGCACACTTTTTTTACAATTCAAAATTTATGTGTTTTTTTAGACTTCTAATGAGTGGATCTATATGTTTATCTTGATTTCTTATGCAATTTAAAATTTTATATTCAAATTTACGTTTAGAGTAATTTGTTCTTCATGTATGTTAGATTTATGCAAATTTATTAATAATAAATTGAATGAAAATTTTCAAGGATAATATTTTAGAGAAATTCGAGTAGCGATTCTCTAAAATGTCTAGATAAAGATATTTTTCTAAAAAATGCTACCAAAGTAACGGAGTATTTAGGAAAATATCAATAAAAAAAGTTTCATTTATATATTTTTTTAAAAATTTTGATAGATGTTAATAATAATGTGTAATGACTCATTTAGTAATGAAATTGTTATAATTAAAGATACAAAATTAGAATAAAATATAATTAATTAAACGAGAAAGAAATAAATAAATAAAATCTCCAAGGATGAGATTCTAAGGAAGTCCGAGTAAAGACTTCTAAGAGATCCCTAGGTAAAGAAATTTTTTTAAAACCACCAAAGTATTGAAGTATTTAGAAAAATTTTCAATAAAAGATTTTATTTACTTTATTCCTTTCTAAAGTTTTATTGATAGTTGTGAAATAATTAAATAAATTGAATCAAAATTAAAATGAGTAATAATTTTTATTATATATTTTGTATGCATATTTTGCTTTATTGTTTGCATTATATAGTTTTAAATGTAAATGAAATTACTGATGATGGGATCTCAGAAAAGTCCGACTAGTGATTCTCGAGAATTTCCTAGATGAGAAAAGATTTTTAAAAATTACCAAAATATTGAAATATTTAAAAAAAATTTTTAATACAAAATTTTTAATTAATTCGAACAATTCTCGTAAAGAGATAAAAAATATACATATTTATAAAAGTATGCATTTTTTAATAATAAAATTAAGGAATGAGAATTTTCGATGATAGAATTTCGAAAAGCCTGAGTAGTGATACTTGAGAATTTTCTATGTAAGAAAAGTTTTCTAAAAATTACCAAAATATTGGAATATTTAGAAGTTTTTTTTCAATACAAAAAATTTTCATTTCTTAATTATTTTTTTTTAATTTGAACAGTTTTTCTTAATAAATAACAATGTGTTTTTTTGGAAATAAATATATTTGTAGATAACTATATTATTACATGACTTTTAATAATTAAAATAAATAGACGAAAAATCTTTGAAGATGAGATCTTAAAGAAATCTTAGTAATGATTCTTTAAGAATCTTTAGATAAAAAAATCTATCTAAAATACCATCAATATATTACAGCATTTAAATTAATTTTTGATAAAATTTTCTCCTTTTTTTTATAAATGACATAGAAATAAGTTTTAGAAAATACTATTTGTTTTTAAAATTATAGATATCATATTTTATGTTTTTTAACATAAAATATTGAAAAAAAAAATGAACCACCAATGATAAGATTTTTGAGAATTTCGAGTAACGATTATTAAAAATTTCTAAAGTGAGATGATTCATTTTAATATTACAAAAGTATTGGAATATTTGTAGAAAATTTTAAATATAAAGTTCTTATTTATTCAGACATACTAAAAATTAAAAATATGTTTTTAAAGAAAATTAAAGAAATTAAATCTTTAAATACCAAAATTAAGATTATTTAGTCAATATTAAAAAATAACACATAATTAATTGGTATTATTTTAAATGAGCGCTATGAGAGTGCTAATATTTTTTATACGTAATCGACTCACGACCCTAAACTGTTTTTGCAAACCAAAAAATTATTTTTTAATAAATTTTAATAAATTTTAATAAATTTTAAAATTTTATTAAGAATGAAGTTTTAATAGGTAGTCAATCATATTTAGTTAAAAAAGATTTGTGACAATTCCATATTTTGTTTTTTACATTCGTTTAGTGGTCTCCAAAATCGTTACGACATGAGTGATAATGGTTCGCATCGGATTGGATTTGGTTTAGGTTTTTTCAGATAATGCATAATATTATTAATTTTTGAAATTCAATCCAAATTTGAACCAACCTTTTTTTGAAATGATCCAAATCGAACAAAATTTATCGACTCGATTTATCAATTTTTAAAATTTAAAATTTTTGTTTTTATATATTATTTTAATAAGATTTTAATATATTTAAATGGATTTATGTATAAAATATTTTTTATTTTTATAAAATTTTTAAAAAATATAAAAACTAATAAAAATATATAATTCGATTCAATTTAATTTTTTTGAAATTTTCATATCTAAATCTGATTGAAACTGAATATATATATTTAATATTCAACTTTAATCTGAACTGAATAATAAAAAAAATCAATTCAAACCGAATCAAATACTATAATTTTAAATTAATTCTTGATTTTTTTTAATTGTTTCTCACCTCTATTTAGTAACCCGAGTAAAGAAACATTTTATGGGTGTAAATAAAATTTCTCAATTTTAATTTCCTTTTTAATAAATACTCTTACCGTTGTTGCACATAATAGAAAATTATGTGTCCATCACCCATTTTGTAATTGCCCCTTTATTTGTATTTCCCACTCATTCCCAAATTTCACTTTCCCGCCTAAAAAATAATTTCTCCTTCCCTCCCTTTCTCCCATCCCTTATAAAAATCTAGGGTTTCCATTTTCTTTCAATATTTTTTAAAATTCATTTTGCTGAAAATGCCTGGCCTTGGAAATCTTTCTCACTCTTCATCCCTGTCTCTGTCTCCTTGCCCTAACTTGAAGCTTCTCTCTCTTGACTCTGCCGATTCAACCGATGCTTTTGACCCTGGCACCCTCAAAACCCTTGCCCTTAAATGCAATTGGGGCCAGAGATTTCCCCACAAAGGCGTGGGCTGCAATGGGAATGGCATTAGGGTTTTGAAGCGAGCGAAGAAGGGGTCTAATGGTAAGGTTTTGGAGGATTATTTGAGAGATTGGGTTCAGAGGAAGATGGAGTCTGGTGTTCCTAAGTCCCGTTGTTTTCTTCCATTTCTCGTCGGGGCTAAGAAATTGGTATTTCTCTTTCTTGTTTCTTCATTATTTTGCTGTTTGGTTGTTGGAAAGTGTGTGTGAAAATAAATGGAATTTAAGTTTGAACTGTGGAATTTTTATTTGTTGATTTTCAATTGGTTTATTGAAAATGGCAGAAAATAACGTAAGTAAAAAAAGTTGAAATTGCGGGAAGATATATGACGCAACTAAAGTTGAAGAAATTGACTATTTCTTGGTTTTCCCTTTTGTTGCTTGGGGAATCTGACAATTCAATTACATGGTTTATGTTCAATAGCTTGGAAAATGTGGGAAAGAGAAGACATAGGGCAATGGTTGTTTATTATTAAATTAAATTTAAGGAGTCTGGGAAATAGAGATGTTAATTAGGTTATTTTGAAGATGACAGATATCTAGCCTATTTGGTGTGGGATTGTTTTGTTTGCAATTGAAAATATAGCCACTTTAGAATTAATGTTTTTTTTTGTTTGTTTTTGTTTTTGTTTCTTTGCAATGATTTCTATTGGCAACATTAGATTCTGATTCCATACCAATTTTATCCTTGCTCTTGGCCCGAAGTTATTCTTACGTTCCTTTAGGTGTATGGTGAGGGAATGTGGCAAACGAGTGATCGGCAATGGTTTACGTGTGGCAAAAGGAGGATTGAAGCTGAGCTCTGATTATTGAGTGCTGTGATAGGTGAAAAAGATAGTTAGTAGGATACTAGAAAGAGGATGGAAGTAAGGTATAGGAAAGAGGGAAGGGAGATTGAAAGCAGAAATAATGAAGCAGGAGCTGGCGTTAGGAATTTGAATTGGAAAAAGACATTGAGAATAGATAAGTGAGATAGGGAGTTCTGTATATTAATCATTTTGTTTGCCAAATGAAACCCATGTATCATTTATATAGGTTATGACATTCACTTAATGCAACCAATAAGAAAGTTGGTACCAGTTCATTTTATATTAAAGATAATCACTGTAATCTTAGGTCAATTAACTATTATTGTGAGGTTGTGATGAAAAGTTGAAATAGTCTAATGAATGGGACTATGGCGCATGGGAGGCACTCATGTATCCCATAGAAAACTTAAGCTAAGGACTTTTAACTATCTGTATATCTTAGCCTTCAAGTCAAGCTTTCTACAACATTTCAAGAGAAAGGATCTTTTCAGTTTTCATTCATCTTGGGTTTAAATCTGTGTATGTGTATTACGTTGGTCTTACCTGCAATAAAGGATTGAGAATGAGGTTAATTTGGTACATTTACTAATTTGTAATTACAAAAACTCCTTGATGGTACTTGGTGGCTTCATAGTTGCTTTATACAAACAGCCTTAGAATTTACAATTAATGGAAAATTGGTTTAGCAGAAACTACATTATGCAATGTGGGGTGTGCAAAATAGGTGTTGTAGCTATCTTATTTTGCCATTAAGTTTTATGTTTAGTTTGTCAGGGGAATTTTTTTCTGGGCAAAATGGGTATCTTCTCAATTTAAAGTGGTAAACATCACTGAAACATATCTTTATATTTTGTGCCTTGTTCCATTTGGATTTCAGATTGAGTGCTGCAAGAAGTTTTAATTATAAAAGAATCTTAATCCTTGAAGTTTATGATATTTTAAGACTCTAATATTGTGAAATTTACCTAGAGTTTTTGTGGTTAACTACCACCTTCCTCTTTGTAATTTTTCTGTTGCTTCTTGCATGTAACTAGTTTCTCTGTTCCTTGTTCATTACTGTTTATTTATCAGATGAAGAGAAGAAATGTACTGCATATTCTTACAAAGAGTTCAGTTTGTTGCATGATACATTGCTAACAGTGACATTAGCAGTTATGGTATAACTGCATCAATTGACACCTGTCTGTTTATCATTTTGAAACTTGAATATGTATGTGCTGCTAGATTTTACTGCCTTTTTGTTTCTATTCTCTTATTAACTTTTTCATGAAATTGAGTTTCTCATTGTGTATCTAATATCCTTTGATTGTAATAAGCTGGTGGATATTTGACCATTTCTTTTTCTTTTTTGTTCTTTTTTCTTTTTTCTTTTTTTCTGAAAATTCATCACAGGTTGAATGTCTCCATTGCCATAAGCTCATCTATCCAGGGGAGGAGGTCTTATGCTCAGTTCGTGGTTGTCAAGGAGTTTATCATGAAATATGTGCCAAAGAAAGTCTTAGGATGTCTAACCCAAAAAAGTTCCAGTGTCCACAGCATGTAATTCTTGCATCTGCTAATTTATTGTTTACTTTCAAAGATGTTATATCCTTGTACTATTTCTTTGCTTCTATCTAGCTAAAATGTACCTCATCGTTTGCAAAGTAGAAAGGGAAAAAGGGAGAGAAGGGCATAGATATGTATGCAAATTATAGTTTTCTTGCCTGAACAGGAAGTGCCGTA
This sequence comes from Durio zibethinus, assembly GCF_047325235.1. Lineage (NCBI taxonomy): Eukaryota > Viridiplantae > Streptophyta > Magnoliopsida > Malvales > Malvaceae > Durio > Durio zibethinus. Next base: position 25,990,468 of record NC_143167.1, on the reverse strand, counting down.
CAACCCTAGTGTTTTTTCTTTGACTTTTAGTTTTTGTTTTTGCGTGTATTTTCTTTACAGCTGTTTTCTTATAATGTTGTTATTGTTGATTGATAAAAGTCTTCCTGGATTATTTTCTCTGTTCCTTATTGTTCATGTGGTTTTTGGAATTAAGCATAATTTAGTTACTACTCAAATGTTACATGTTTTCTTTTGAATGAGTAGTTTCTTGCTTTAGGGACTGAACCCTAAATTTTTAAAAATTCTATGATGTTAGAATCGTGTTATGCTGTCTTCATCAAAACTTATTGCTTATTTCTCTTGTTAAAGATATGATCAGAGATTTCATCTGTAGAAACTGAAAGCAACTTCTTGTGTTAGTTTTGACCAGAAATCTGAAAATGTTTCAAGTTTGATGTTTGTTCTCAGCTACTGCCTATCTGACCTCTTCCCTTAAGATTGTGACTTATTTTATCCTGGATGATTATGATATATGTGAGGATTGCAAACGTCTTTTCTGAAACATGTTCATAATTATGACTTGCAGTTTTACTTATCTACTTGGCATCTTCAATGAATAGGTATGCTTCATTTGCAGACAGAGATTACAATGGCGATGTGTATGTTGTACAATGGCATCTCATGATAAGTGCTCCCCATGGCCAGATGCAGTGGTTCGTTTGAAGGACAAATCAGGGAGAGTAATTTGTTGGAGGCATCCAACTAATTGGCGGCTAGATAAGAAGGTCAATTTCTTCTTTCCTTCATCAGATATGTCCTATTTCTGTTTTTATCCTTATAATATTATTCCCCATGACAAGGCTGCCTTAAAGTCTTCAGCAGATGTGATTAGCATGGCAGTGGCTGTATCTCAAATAAAAATTTTATTTAACTACATTTTCTTTCTTTGTTTTCTTTTTTGGGGTGAATGCTAAGACTTTGGATTTCTTTTTTCATGTGAAATACTTTTGTAGTATGCCATATTTAATCTTGAGGTCATGTTCTGGTTAATTGTGCTGAATACCTAAACCTACTCCAATTCTGGAATAGCACTTAGAAATTTATGTCTCCATCAAAGTTTTTAGTAATTGACTTGGAGTCTAGTCAGCCATTTGGGTGGAATTTGAAGCATGAAAAAATATTTTGGATTACTAATTACATTGGAACTTATGGTTGTATTTTGGAACTTGAATTTGGAAGGAGGTATTGAATTCAAGGTTGTTAATATCATATTGGATGATGTTTTGGGTTTTTTTTTTTGTAAAATGCTATATGCTAGTACTAGTGGTTTTGGCATATTATTTTGGACTTTTTGGTTTAGTACAAATATATTTCTAAATATATATGAACTTGTACATAATAATACAACTAATAATCTACAAAATAAATATTCAATATTTTCAAAAATCAAATAAATAAGTTTAAAAGTATAAGAAATAATATTATCAATTTATCATGATATTTTTAAGCATTTAATATAATCATATGATATTTAAATGAGCATTTTTATTTTTCATGTAAATATTAAGATAAAAACAAAGAGATGAAAACAAAAAATCTTGGTTTTATAATTGTTAAAATTTACAGAGGGAGTACAATTGTTTTCTTGAAAGAGATTAAAATATTTACGAACTTTGGTTTGAAAAATAAAATATAAAAGAAAACAAGTTACAGTAAAAAATAGAGAAATTCAACTTTCAAAGGTTCTTTTGTCAATTAGTTTTATTTTTATTAAGTCAAAAATAGTCAAACAACAAAGACAAGTTAAAAATTAGAAAACATATTTCATATTCATGTATCAGCCAAAACAAATTAATCCATCGATATTCACCGAAGCCAACGAAATCAACAAGTATTACTTGGTACCAAGTTTGGTACGAAAAATCACCTTTAATTGTGTCATGTTTTGGTATAATTGAAGTGTATTGGCCAATACAAACAGTATCAAAATGAAATTAATAACATTGATTGAATTCCAAATTTAGCATAAATTGTGATAGAAGTTATGAAATATGACTTTCATGATTAAACTCAAATCTATACATTTGTTAGAATCTATCATTCAATGAATTTGATATACTTAGATGTTGAAAATGGTTTTAAGGTCTTCCATCCTTACTCTCTTAAACAAATAGTTACCTTGAAATTTTATTAATTTTTATAGAATGTCTTTGGTCTTTGACTCGTACCAGATTTTAAGTTAGATTATAAATCTTACCATATAAAAAAGGTTATGGATGTAACATTGGCGTAGTTGTTGCAAGATCCATAATTTATTGTTTGATGCAAGCTTTCAATTGTTATGTTGTTGATAGAACTCTAGGTGTTGCAAATTCGTTGATTCATACCAGAGTTTGAGACTTGCATAGATGCATGGCCAGAAGGATTGAGTTTGAGTTTGCCCACTTTTACCCTCACCAGTCATAAATGTGATTTGAAACCTCATCCATGACCATATTCATGTTTGGTAGGCTAAGAGTTGCATGCAAGATCTTACATCTAATCCATTTCTCAAATTTGAGATTTGTAAATCCCCTTTTTGTGCTGGAGTTTGAGCTTTTTGTGCTCGTGTGTATGCTTATGTCTAACATAGTGCATGCCCTATAAAAGCTTTCAGGTCTAGTTAGTTATTGTAAAGGATTCATAGATTGGTCTATGATTTAGTTATCCGGATCACAGTACTTACTGGTTTCATTTTAACTGTATCATTGTGTTTTATCTTGAGGTTTATCTCTCCATTCTTATTTTCTATTGATTAGGTTGGCTGACTGGACTTATATATTTGTTGAATGAGCAGCATGCAGTTCCAGCAACTGAAATAGAGGTGAGAATTTTTTTTGCACTTTCTTAGTGAAATTGTTCAATTTATATGGTATAAACTTCCACTATATGGATATTAAATAATGTATAAATTATTAGTAGATGTTTATGGGAAGCAAGGCAATATTATCAGATAAGTTTTTCAAGTTTGGGTCAGAAATGTTTTGATACTCTGACATTATTCAGTTATTATTATGTGGTAAATTGAAGCTTCCCAATATGCCATAATGAGAGTGTATGTTGCATTTCACATTTCACTTAATAGAAAAAATGGGGAAAGGTTGCAGTTTAAACTTGCAACAATTAGCTTTTGCCTGTGTATTGTCAGATATGAGTGTCAGATTGACTTGATACCTATATGTCTTCTATACTTTGGTTTGGAAAACAAATTATTTCTGGTTTATCTTTAAAATCTGAATTCTATGAGTTACCCAAAGAAGGTAAAGAAAAGATTATTATGCCTCATTAATTTTTTATAAGTTTATTGAGGAGTTTGTTATAATTGTTTTGGTTGTTTGATAATACTTAATAATGTAGGTTTTCAATGAAAAACTCTTCAAGATTTGTAAGATCACCAGAATATTCAAATGTAAAATAATAATCTATACCATGCCAACTCGTCTGCTATATGTTTGGTTACAGTTAATGATATCTGTCAAATGCTCAGTGACACCAGATTTAATTGGCTAACTTTTTCCATCCTTTGTATTTTAGGACATTTTCCGTCAATTGCCTTTACCTTATATGGATGAGGAGTTCAAGCTTGACTTGACAAGTAGAGATTTAATGGAGAATAAATTGGAGCCACCTCCATATGTCCACATCAAGCGCAGTATCCTAAGCATTTCATTACGATATTAAACCAAATTCAAGTTTATGAGTTGAATTATTTAATCAAATGCTCTAGTAGTATTTTTTCTTATTTGAGTTCTGTCAATGATGCACATTGTCTTTAATATGAGTTTATAAATGGAAGTTATTTTGAGAAATTTCTTATTAATATGAATATATTGGAATTTGATATTGTGTGCAAATGTAATGTGTCATACATATATTTACTGTCATATTGCATGCTTAGTAGAATCAATACATATTAAGGTGAAACCATGGCATGAAATGACTTACAACAACTTAAGGCTACGATTTGGCTAGCTGTGTAATGAATTTTGCTTGAAATTTTGTTAACATGTATGATATTTAGTTTTTGAAAGGTGTCGTTCCTTTGTTTATTTAAGCATTGGTGATAGATGCTTAATTATCATTTAACCCATAAAACAAATCAATAGAGAAGGGAATCTAGCCGATAATAGTGTTATACTAGAAAACTGATTATTGCTGCTGTTCTCAGTATTTCAACAACCAGAGAATTGGCTAAGATTTTTTTCTAATAGTTTTGCTTTCTATGGCTATGACTTATTGCTGATTGAGAAGAAATTTTTTTTTTTTATATTCTAGTGTACATATTGCTAGCATTTTGATTAAATTGTTATTAGAATCTTTTGAACCTAAATATAAGTCTTATAGTTTATTTCCTTAACTTTTCTCGATTTTTATTTAATTTTCTTAAATTTTTAGGATAAACAAACTTGAACAAATGCACAAACTATATACACATCTATGGTTTTTTTTTTTTCTCAAATATGTTTGCATTTAGAATAATTAGGGATCTTTTAAAAGAGAATGAGAAATAAGAAATATTGTTTTTAACTTGCTAACTGGAGATGCTGATAAATAACACTGCTTGATGTTAAACAGATTCTTTTTGTTCCATCTAAGATATGGATGATAAGATGGCTAAGCATTGGGTGTTGTGATATGTTGATATATATGGGCTGAATTATGTCTTGTCATTTGACATGTCGAACGGAATTTCCAATTTGGCAAGTGAAAATTGTTTCATTATAAAATTGTTGTAGTTGTAGTATACATTTTTGTTTGAATTGCCTTAAATGAAGTTAGATGTTTACCTAGTGAAGAAGAAGCGTGATGATGCTGATGATGATATTGGATGCACAAGTTGCAGTTCTACTTGCTCTGAGGATTGTGTATGCAGGTATCTATAATTTGCCTTTGAAGTATATATTGCTTAACACAGGTATAATCTATGTTAATTAGACTCGGGGGTGAGTGTTGGATATGGCTGTGTACATTCAATTTTTTCTGAGTTTTTTCATCTATTTTGAGGGTAGGACCAACATACTCATGTCCATCGGGATGTGTCCGACATGGGTCAAGGAAAATGAAGAGTCAGAGCAATGTAGAATATATTAAGTGATCGTCTTAAGTCTATAAAAAATTCTCATAAAACATTGATTTCATTTTTCTTTTTAAAATATTTTTCCCCTAGAAAAATGTGCAGATGGGCTAGTGAACTTCTAAAAATGAGTTCTGTATGAGTATTCTTGTGGCTGTCTGTGCATTCATTTGTCCATACGTGTGCACATGCATTTCATGGCGCACATATTGTCTCCTTTTCAGTCATTCATTTTCCAATAACATACTATGATTAGAATTGCGTTATTGTTTTTTAACTTGATATTTGAAAATGATTTTTCTTCTTTCAATCTGTTATGTGGGTCTCCTAATCCAATACTGTTGGTTGAAAATCCTATAGAGTATGATTCTGCTCTTCTTAGGTCAAAAATTACACTGACTTGAAAAAAATGAACTGTGATTTGAATTTGACCTCCTTGGATTAAATTAAAGGGGTTGGTAAAAAAAAACAGAGATGTTAATTAACAAAGAGTCTTAACAGATTACCATGTCTGTATTGTGAATATGTGGTTACAAGTAATCAATCAAAATAATAGGAATTAGACCTAAGATGAATCCTAATAGAAAAACTTGAATGATCTCAACATATTTGAGAGCAGAATAAGAAAGGTAAGACCTACACCAATATATTAATCACTACTGCCCATGAATCTCAATAACTAAACTTGATAAAACATAATTGCATTCTTTTACATTCTTCATCAGTAGAAAAACTTGATATTTCATCCACCTGATATATTATTTGAATGTACCAGTTGTCAATTATGCAAAGCAGTTATGTAAATATTTCCAATGTTTTTTTTATTCTGATTTGTCACTTATTATGACAAATTGACAATCAAGTTATAACATGCTTGTACCATATGTTAGAGTTCAATGCATAAGCTGCTCAAAGGCTTGCCACTGCCCTGAAACTTGCAGCAACAGGCCATTTCGCAAGGAGAAAAAGATCAGAATTGTTAAGGTGACAATTGGTTGTGAACTGTCAATTATCTTTATCTCAAATTTGTTTATGTATGAGCAGATGATATTTAGTGTTGGTTTTAAGACTACACTTTAGAAATAGTGAAGGCAATTATTGCCTATAAAATATGCTTCTGAATAAGCACTTATTTTCCTTTCAGACTGAGCTTTGTGGTTGGGGAGTAGAGGCAGCTGAACCTATTAATAAAGGAGATTTTGTAATTGAGTATATTGGGGAAGGTAGTTTCACTTCTTCTGAATTAAAATTTTTCTGTATATCTAAACATTCTTTTGTTCTGTAATTTTTTTCTTTTTAAATATTATGGTCAAGTTATAGTTGTTATGGAAAAATGGAAGTCTTGCATTTAAACATCCCTGAACAGTTCTCTGGCATAGAAATTCATATTAAGCATCAGTTATCGCTGTCATCAAAGAGGTGTGTTTTGTCTAAAGTGCAGCATCGTTCTCTAGTATATGTGTGTTTTGGTAGCATTAAGTATAATATCAACCAAAGACATGAATCATTTATTGAATTGGACGATGTCTTGTGCTTTTATAGACGAAAAATCATAATTTTATAAATATTCCCAAGGTCACTATGTCCCACATGATATTACTCAACTTCACAAAGTTATTGCTTACCACTCTATGCCTAGGGCTCTGTTATTTTTTATTTTAATTTCCATGAACACCACATAGCAGTGGACTCGGTATGAAATGTATTTTTTGTATGTGCTCCAAATGAATTATAGTTATGGAATTAGTTGACAATCTTCTCTCAACACAATTTCAATTACTTTTACTAACAAATCATGCAAAATCTGCTTATTTACATGTTAGGTGTTAAGCTGTCTAAAAGTTTGGATGACATAGACCATGAAACATTCAATAGATGTATCTTTAGGAGCAACATTGGTCTAGTCTTAAATCTAACTATTTTGATCTAGTTATAGACATATATGCATTCAGTTTGACATTTAGACATGCAAGTTGTCATTGTCTATCTAGTGATGAAACATTACTGTTTCTAGCAAGAAACAGTGATTCTCGCTCCATTTGACTGATTACACTATGGAATTTCATATGTATGATGAATACAAGCACATTTTTCATCACCTGATGTTTATGGCTGGCCTTCCTCATTTTTTCTTTTCTTTTCTTTATTTGATAGCTGAATACTAATTAAATAACTATCTTTCTTTACAGTTATTGATGATGCTCAGTGTGAACAGAGGCTTTGGGACATGAAATACAAAGGGGTGAAGAATTTTTACATGTGTGAAATTCGAAAAGACTTCACAATAGATGCAACTTTCAAAGGGAACACATCTCGTTTTCTAAATCACGGCTGTGATCCTAACTGTGTTTTGGAGAAGTGGTTGGTATTAATGATATTGCTTTTTCATGTTGTGGCTGTTAAATAACTGTAAAAGTTTTTCCTAAGATTGGAAAGCACTATCTTACCTGCTAAAACTTTTATTACAAAAATGGCATGCTCATTTTCAAGGAAACTCCACATGCATGCCACCAGCAATTATCCTTGTCTGTGGTTTTAGATTATAAATGCCTCATAAAAGATTTTTATGCAAATTGCAATATGCATCTGTCTAGTTATGAGGCCAATCTTTCTTTTTTTCTTTGTTTGGATGTTGGCTAAAACATATTTTAGGAATATGTTTGGAGAATATCACCAACAGCTTTTTTTTGCTTCTTGTTGGCTTTCTTTTTCTTCCATACAATTTGAAAAGCTTTAGAGGGTGAATCCTAAATGTTAACTGTATTTTCTTCTCATTTCTTTCTTTATGTGTTTGCCAGATATGGAATATACAATTTCTTCTGCAGGTTTCTGCCAGCATTTTGTTGATATGAAATTTCAAACATCCCAGTTGGAAATAGACTAGTTAGTTTAGTTTGGGCCATTGACTAGCGGATCTATTTTTACTATCCTATCTACTTCTCATGCCGTTTAGAGTTCTAGAGTAGATTTTTTTAGTGCCACTTAGATTCTTATGTTCTCATCAAAACATTCAGGTTCATGTGTTTATCATGTGTATCTGGTAGGATTCTTATGTGCTAAAGCCTATATGGTAGAACGTTCTTTAATAATATTTCATTTTAACCATTTAAAACTGCTGTCCTGTTAGGCAAGTTGAAGGGGAGACACGTGTGGGAGTGTTTGCTACTCGATCAATCGAAGTTGGCGAGGCACTGACATATGACTACAGGTATGCATGGGTCTCAATATTGCTCGCACAGTGTAAATTGCAGCCATTTCTGTGTTTTTAGTGAATCGCAATTAACAGCTATGGCAATGCGTGAATATAGATCTGTATGTGGACATTTGACGTTACAGTCCATGAAAGTGGAAATTGACATGTCAGCCTAATGTTTTATTTTCTTATTTTGATTAGTAAATATTAGACTTAAATAGGTGGCAACTTTGGTTAATGAACCTTGCCTAGATTAGATTGTTATTACCTTTTGCTTTGTGAATGTGTCCCAAGAAAAATGTTTAGATTATACCATATTGCCACCTTGGATAGAGTTGGAGGTTCAGAAAGCTTATCTAGACATGATTTCAACATTGTTCGAGTTGATGCCAATTCCTATCTTTAATGTTTTCTGAAGGGGATGCAGATTTCTTGGCTTCATTTAATCCTTGTTGAGTAGGTCAATGGCATAGGCTGCAATCATCACATTAGAAATTTAGGAAAAAGAGGTCTTTCTTATTCCTCTATTCTCCTAAAAGAACAGAATCTGAATCATAATTTTGTGGTTCTTTCAAATTGCCCCAAGGCCAAAACATTGATAGGAGATAACAGAAAACAATAAGATAAATCTAATGTGCAATTAATGATGTCAGGTATTTAAGGTTTTTGCATGATTAGATTTGTCATTAAAGTTCACTCTAACATCAAACTTGTTTGTCCAAATGGTGCAATATGATCAGAGTTGCTGTTCTCATTTGGCGGAAAATGCTAAGTTTATTGTTGTTGTGTCAAGGACCAAGTATACTATTTAATATGCATCTTGTCTTGTTAAAGAAAGCTCATCCTTTCTGCTGCATTATGTAAGTTTAAATCCTATGTTTTTCCTTCTGGCCAAAAAGAATACTGTGTTTTGTTGTTGGTGAGTTCTCTGGTACAAAATTGCTACATGATCTCCTTATTAAACACTAGTCATGGATTCACTTGACCATTGCTCAAAAGTCTAGACAAGCTAGTGAATGTTGTTATTATCATTATTAAAAGAGGATTGCTACATGATTGAAATGAAATGAATATAAGGTTTCATAGTTTGTGAAGGCAACTTCTCATCGCAATCCAGAACCTGGAGTGGATCCCTTGAGCATAGGGATAGATACTACAATGACATGGTGATGCTGTCGGCTCCTTTTTCTGGATGTGTTGTAGTTTCCATTTAGCCCCTTCTTTTAGAAAAAAGTTACTAGTAAATACTATTTCCCAGCTTAAGCTTGTGATTATTGTAATTTTTGTGTGCCTTTTGCTCTTGTAGATTTGTGCAATTTGGACCTGAAGTTAAGTGCCATTGTGGTGCGTCAAATTGTCAAGGTTATCTGGGGACCAAAAGGAAGATTGTTAAATTGGATCTTTGCTGGGGCTCTAAACGTAGGAGATCTTCAACTGCTTGCTTAGCCATCATAACTGTATAATTTGGTATCAGTTGCCTGTTTGGACTGGCTGGTTTGTTGTATATTAATCATACCATGCCAGAGGGGTGAAAAAGAAAGAAGAGAAATGAAAGAACTAAGACCAGCCAAGCTTCAACATTCTTGAAAAAAATTATGTTTTTGTTGAAAAAAATTATATGTTTTTTCTAACTTGTACAAGCCAATTCCCAAAATCTCCCTTGAATAGGCTTTGTTGTAATACCGTAGGAAGCATCTAAGCTCCCCATGTTGGGTTGCATTTCGCAGTGGATCTTGTACACAGGCTGGCTGAGAAAAATGAAAATGACTTTAAGAGGCATTAGAGATTTTATCGTTTTTTAACCTCTCTTGATGTTGGTTTTCATTTTTTACTTTTTTGTTTTAGGAATTAGATGACTGATTTCTCGTTTCTGATTTATATGTTTAGTCATCGGTTGCTTGAGTCGAGGTTCCTTGCTTATTACCTTGCTCGTCCAGTTGTGGGCTTGTCGAGGCTTGGTAACAAAGCTTTTCACTATGTTTTTGAAGGGGGCAAATTTTGAATCATTTAAGATTGATTCAATATTAAACCCAACTCGAATCTAGATTTTATTATAATTATTACCGTTAAGGATATGGAGAAGTGTCATTGGTGTCATATTTTTAAATAGGAAAAAAAAAATGATGACACCAGGTCGATTGCTAAAAATTGAAGCAGTCGCAATCTTGTATGATGTATCTCAAAGCAACTTCGTGATCACTCAATCATTAAACATTAATGGGTGTACATTCAGATATTCAACCTTGTCATCATATTTGTGTCAAGTGACGTAAATGCACAATAAAGCTAGAAATAAAGAAAGAAATTAAGCAAGCATCTAAGTTAACGCAACAATTAGCCTCATGATTCGTTGGTTCCTTATTTGTCAACTCCTTTTTCATGGTATATTTTCAAGAATAGGATTGCAAAATTCTTATACAAATGTGAATTCTGGTCTCGACTGTATTATCTTGGATAGACATGCTAAACCTAGCGTGATTCCCCATTAAAATTCCACTTTCTTAGACATAGCAATTGCTCAAAACCAATACGTGAAGTAAAGGTGTCCATGGACTGCAACTCCTCTAGTGCCTAGTTTGGCGAGACTATTTAGTCTCATTTATTATTAAAATATTAAAAAGAAATTTTTATTAATATTTTAAAATATATTGTAAGGTAGTGAGTTAATTATGTAGTAAACGGAACACGTTGATGGTTAAAACTTGAAACTTCAATTTGAAGGTCATCGGATCCCAATCTTAATTGTAAAGGGAGGGATGAATTTAATGAAATGAAAAAAGCTACTTGCCTCCTATTATATATTCTTACATACTTAGATTTGGTTTTTGGTATATAATTGAAGGGACATGAATTTGGATCTTAAACTTCAATCTTCTTAAAGAGGTAACAACCATCGGGCCAAGCTTGAGTTACCTATAATTGTTGATCTTATTATTCATCATCTTGCTAGCTTAATTAGTGATATTGGTGAGGTAAATAGAAAGAAGTTAGAATGTTCATATTGTCATATATTGAGAGAAGACAATTTTTCTGCAGATGCTTTGGCTAAATTAGCTTGTGAGGTGAAGGATTTTGAAGTTCTTCAGCCGTTTTTTCCAGAAGTTTCTAGGGGTGTGGAATATGCTTTAATTTTATTTATTTCTCTTTGTAATAAAACAATTCACTTTCTTTTGCAAAAAATAATTCGCAGCCAACACTTTAAATGAGAATACACACACTTAAATTGAGCCAACTAACTATAGTCACTTTATTTACATTTTTTATTTGAGGGTTATATAAATTCAATCCTAATTAATTATTAAAATTTAGAGTTTAATATTTTACTAATAAATCACAAAATTAATATATTTTAATTTACAATTACATGAAAGACAAGAGTGTAACAAAATTTTAGATATTGTTGTAAAATTTATGTACTCTCATTCTTAGAATACAAAACAAATATATATTACAAATTATATTTTCTAGGTACTATCATATTAAACAATTTATTTGGTGGGAGAGTGCTAGATTCACATAAATATTACACATGCATTAAATTTAAAATTTATATTAGTTGATTCATATAATTATTTTAAAAATATGTTATTTAATAAATTTAAAATTTAAATTTAATCGCTTATAACTTTTTTCATTTGTCTCATCTTATATATATATATATATATATATATTAAAAAAAAAACAATTCACATGCATTAACTAATAAGTTTTATTTTTTAATTTAATCCTTATTTTATTCTATGTGCATGAAATTTGTGTAAAGTGTATACAATCTTTCCCATTGGGCATGAGCTGTTAGTTGTCAGTCAACTGCTAGCTGTATCTTTTCTGACAAAATTGAGGATCAGGCAGCAAATTCTCTGGGTGACTAATAATTTCGCTTTGTTATATGTCAAAGAAATATAAAAAAATTTAATTAAGTTGAGGGGTATTTTAGACTTTTTATCAACAAAAAGGCCAAAGCATACAATTAATTATACGAAACTTTTAACCGTGTTAGGTAACTTGTGTTGCTTCCAAGAGACTTGATCTTACATGATTCCAACAAATCAAAGATTTTCCAATTATTATCAGATTTAGGAAAAGGTGAAATTCTGTCTTCTCTTGAGAAAATTCCTGCATATCTTTTCCCAGCACTTCCTATCAGGTTCAGCTATCTCTAAGCCAACTTTGGCGTTCGCAGCAAAATCTCTCTGTATTCAACAAACATCAAAATGAGGAAGAACAACAGGGGGAGTAAGTATTGAAATGGGATCAGAACAGAAGGGATCGGAGCCGCCTGGTTACCTCAATGGAATTGTTATTGAGAAGACGATCGATGAGGTTATAAAGGATGTCCTTGGTGTACTCAGGGTGGCCTTGAATGCCAAGAATGTGTTGCCCAATTGCGAACATCTCCACACCCGTCTTGTCTGAGAATGCAATCACTTCAGCTCCCATAGGGATTTCCCATATCTCATCCTGGTGACACTCTATAATAGACAGGGAAGAAGGTATTTCATCCAAGTCTTCCGGGAAGCTGGATTCGGACAAATCTTTTACAATTTTTACTTTCCTCAGCCCAATATCCCATCCAGTGCATGCCTTCCCAACTTTTCCCCCCAACGACCTGCACAAAACCTGTGGACAAAAAATGGAATAACTATTCTGGAATTTTGAGATTACTGAAATTACGGAGAAATTAATCAAGGAAATATGGTTCTAGATTTAGTACCTGATGGCCAAAGCAGATCCCAAGAACTTTCTTCTCCATGGCATCAAGGGTCTGCAAAAGGAAGCAAAGCTTGAGAATCCAGTAGTCATTCCCATAAGCGTCATAGGGACTGCCACTGACCACAAATCCATCATATTTGTGGAGCTCATTCATGTCAGGGAACTCTCCATCAACAACCCTGAACAAGTCCCACCTTTCACCTTCTTCTCCAAAAGCAGCTACAAACACATTGAAATAACCACCGTACACTTTCTTTACATAGTCAGAATCCCTGGCTGCCAGCAAAAGAGCATATCTCCTTTCTCCACCCGCAATTAGCTTCATTTTTATCAGTCAACAACTGAAACTTATTCAACTTCTGAATCTTTTTCAGGAGTTGTCAGGAAGCGAAAGAGAGTGCCAAAAAAAAAAAAAATTAGAAATTGAGAATGATATCTAGTTAGGGCGAGTTGAAGATTGAGGCAGGAAAAAGGAGCTTTATAGAGAGCTTGTTCAATGAGGCCACTTAGAAGTTTCTATTGGGGCAGATTCCTGGATTATTGAAATTTAATAAAAAAACCAATCTGCCAATGAACGTTGCATGGGTTTAAATTCTGTGTGGATTTTGACAGATCCATTTGGACGTTGGCGACACGGTTTGGGCGCATTCCATTTCCTTGCTTTACAGGCAAGAGATTCACCTGCGTGTAAAATTATGATGGCGTGTCAAATTTAGATGGCTTGTCAAACTAAGATGGCTGTTACCCTACGCGCTGCAGGCTTCAGTGCCAACCCATTTATAAGAGATTATTCGTGGTTCACGGTAATTTATAAAATATTGTTTGTTTGAATAATTATTTTTTTACATTTTATCTTATAAAAAATATTTAATATATAAGATTTATATCACAGATAATAATTAAATTTTAATATATAGATGATGTAAAATTCATAATTTTTTTAAAAAATTATAACATTCTTCTCCGTTTGAATAAGGATTTATTATTTTGATGATATATCACTAGTATTTTAAAGTTGATTCAACATTAAATGTCATGATTCACGTTAATCTACAAAATATTATATACAATCTATAAATTTTCATAGTTTGTTATTATTATTATTATAAAAGACATCTTATAAGTCAAAAATGATATAAACACTTTTGTATCAAATAAAATTTTGATACATAACCGATCTAAAATTAGTGATTATTTTCTAAAAATTTCTAGGTACTCCAAAAGTTCATATATTCTTCCATAACACTTGAGAATTGAGATAGAGTCAACATTAATTTGGCTGTGACTAGAGTAATTCAACTTCAGGTCAACAAATTAAAGATATGAGAGCATTAAATTTTTGACTTCGATATAGTTTGTCTTGAATAATTTTCTAAACAAATTATTCTACAGCATGTGCTTTTCAAACAAGATTAAGCAAAAAAAAAAAAAAAAAAAAGAAGAAGAAAATCAAATATCAATTCGAAACATAGTATTAGATTAGATTTGGATTAATTTTTATGTATTCAATTCAATCAAAAACCTTTAATTTTTATTTTGTTTGATTCGATACATAAGCTCAAAAATTAAAATTATCCAAATCGATTGGAATTTTATATTTTATTATTATTTTAATAATTGCCAATTTAAATATTTAATTTTTAAATAAATATATATAAATAATAAATATAAAAAAAATATAAAAAACGAAAAATTGACTAATTGACTAATGTGAAATTCATGATTCTTTTTAGAACATGACATCTAACTGCTCCAAAGGTCGTATATTCCTCTATGACACACTTGAGAATTGAGATAGATTCAACATTAATTTGGTGTGAGCAGAGAGCGCCATTCAACTACCGGTCCAACAAATTAAGGATTTGAGAACATTGAGCGTTTGACTTGGTATAGTTTTTGTCTTAAATCATTTTCTAAACAAATTATTCAACAAATATGAGCTTTTCAATGAGGACTGAGAAATAGTGATCATGTGTGTAAATAATACAAATTTCAATATTTAAGTATTTATTTGATCTCCAAATTATATCTCTTCTGTCAATTATTTGATATATAAAATTGTCCATTCAATATTAACTTTCTAAAATTAGGATTTGCTTAGTGTTCATGACTCATGTCCAGTGGAGGATCACTAGTGATATTAAATTATCAGTATCAAGAGTCATTTTTCTATAATCATAATTATTTGAAACAAGTAATGGTGGATTTAAATTTAAAAAAAAAAAGGTATCCAAGATTTATTTATTAAAAAATTATTGATGGATTTATTAATTTTGTTGATGAAAATTAAAAATGTCCAAAAATAAATTTTAGAAGTGTTCAAAAAATATTTTCAAATTGTTTTGTTTTTCAATTTTTATGGATATTTGTGGATGTTAGAAAATTTAAGAAAAACAAAAATAATATGAAAAAAAAATGGCTTTGAGGCGTGAAGAACATTATTTTAAAGGTAATTATGCTTATAGAATACAACAAAACCTTAAAAACTCTTTAAATCAGAAGTAATGAAATTTGTCAAACAAAAAAATTTATTTATAATAAATGAACAATCACCAATCAAGTCAATTAAAAAAGTTATGACATTTTGTATAATCATGTTTTTTTATTTAAATAAACTTTATTTAAACAGTCATATTTTCTCTATTCAAAATATGTTTATTCAAAATTAGTAATATTTCTAAATAAATAAATAAAAAAAATTAAAAGATTTAAAAATTAAATCTTTTTGTCAAGCAAGCCAAAGTGCCTCAAGTGCTTCAAGTACCAAAGTGCTTATCTTTTGACTTTTAAAATTGTCTGACCCACTAAAAAAACTCATAACAAGCCCAAATGATTTAACCAACTTTAACACTTAATTTAATTACTTAATTAACATAAGTAATTTTTTTTAAACCACATATAAATGATATTTTTACTCAATGTGAGATACATTACATTCTAAACTACCAGTAATCCCCTATTAGTTTGGAATGTTGGTGCTTAATTTTTAACCTTTCACACAAATAAATATTATGAATACAAGAAGGTATCTTTCGATTTAAACCTTCAATTAGTGTATCTACCTTAGAATTTTAACAAAGTTGATGGTGTCCGCAAATTAAACCTAAATTCTTAGTGATAAAATTGAAGATATAATACATATAATACTTATTCAATATTCTGTTAGAGGTTTATAATCGCTTTAGCACTATTATGACTATGTGCTTATCCTTATTCATAAACATTTACAAGAAAGTTTTAAATTTTCTTGTTGAAGCGGCACCACTTCTATGTTTATATAGGTGGGATTTCTTATTTATGTCTTCATTGCTATAGACATTAAATTATAAACTTCATTAAAAGTTTAATCTCATCTTCCATTTACGTAATGGCTTGCACTAATATTCCAAATATTTAAAATGGGTTAACTAGTGTTTACAGACATATAACAATAACTTGTGGTTACCTATGAAACTTTGTAATTAGAGGTTACTAATTCAAAGTTAGGTTCCCATTATTAGTGTCTAAAAGAAATTTTAAACCCATTCCATTTGTGGCGTTTCTTACCAAATTTCTAGGTAGCACCTTGGTAAGAAGATCTGCTAAGTTGTTAGCAGATTTAACATATATTATGATAATCACCCCATTTTTTATCAATTCTCTGATATAATCATATCTTAAACTAATAAGTCTAGATTTTTCATTATAAATTTCACTATAAGCTCTAGACGTAGTAGCTTCATTATCACAGTATAAGGAAATGACTGTCATTGGTTGTGGCCACAACTCTATATCTATTAATAAATTTTTTAGCCATTCCGCTTCCTTGCCTGCTATAGCTAAAGCTATAAATTTAGAGTCCATAGTTGAATGTGAAATGCAAGTTCGTTTCTTGGATGCCCAATTAATTACACCACCTTCAAGGGTAAACATCCATCTTGAAGTGGATTTATTGTCACTTATACTAGTGATCCAACTTGCATCTAAATATCCTTTCAAAATAGTTAAATATTCGAAATAAAATAAGCCAAAATCTTTAGTTCTTTTAAGATAACTTAGAACTCTTCCTATGGCTTTCCAATGACTTAGACTAGGCTTATTTGTATATCTGGATAACTTGTAAAAGCTATATCTGGCCTTGTACAATGCATAGCATACATAACACTTCCAATAGCACTAGTATATTCAAGTTGTGCAATTGCATAACCTTGATTTTTTGTTAGTTTTATACTTGTATCATATAAAGTATTGGCTTTTTTTATATTAAGATACTTAAACTTATTAAGCAGTTTCTCAATATAATGACTTTGATTAAGTACAAAACCCTTATTATATCTTTTAACTTTAATTCCTAAATTGGTATCAACTTCATTTAAATCTTTCATTTTGAAATTAAAAATCAGATGCCTTTCAATTTTATTTATGCTAATCATATTAGTACTAAAAATTAGCATATCATCCACATAGTGACGTCTTATAACTCCATATTCTTTAGTAAATTTTGAGTAAATGCACTTATCCATTCCATTATGTTTAAAACCATTGGCTACTATGGTTAAATCAAACTTTTCATGCCATTGTTTAGGAACTTGCTTTAGCCTATAAAATGACTTAATTAATTTACAAACTTTAGTCTCATTACCTGGAAGAATAAAACCTTCTGGTTATTTTATGTATACTTCTACCTTTAAGTCACCATTTAAAAAAGCTATCTTAACATCCATTTGATGTACATGTAATTTATAAATGGAAGCCAAAGCTATAAGAACTCTAATGGATGTTGTTCTAGCTATTGGAGCATATGTATCAAAATAATCTATGCCTTATTTTTATTTAAAACCTTTTGCAACTAATCTTATTTTAAAGGTTTGTACAGAACCATTTGTATTATATTTTTTTCTAAACACTTATTTACATCCTATAGGTTTAGAACTTAGAGGTAAATCTACCAAGACCCATGTATTATTGGACATAATTGAGTCTATTTTATTATTAATAGCCTTTTTTCAAAAAGCAACATCTCTTGAAGTCATAGCTTCATTAAATATTTTAGAGTCTTCATCTACATTTAGTAGAATTGGTGTTATATTAAGCACTTTGGTTCCATTTTCTTCTACTAGAAATACTATAAAATCTAGAAAAACAAAATCAGAAGGTAAAAGATTCTCTTTTCTAGTTCTTTTGCTCATTCTAAGTTCAACATAATCATTACTTTCTTTTATTTTATTTTCAATCATAGGAATCATTTCAATTGTTTCTCCATTTCAGTATCACATATAAATTTATTTTAAAAAAATTTTACATGAATAGATTCGACAATAACATTAGTGTTTAAATTAAGAAGTCTATATGCTTTTGAATTCTGGGCATAACCAACAAAAATACTTTTAATACCTTTAGGTTCTAATTTTGATTTATAAGGATTAGGTATTTTATAAAAGGCAATGCACCCTTACACTTTAAAATAATCCAAATTTGGTTTTCTACCATGATTCCAAAGTTGATATAGTGTCTTTAAGAATTTCTTTAAAAGAATTCTATTATGTATATTGCATGTTGTTAAAAGTGTTTCTCCCAAAAGATTTAGAGGTAATTTAGCATTTAATAATATACTATTTACAATATCAACTAAGATTTTATTTTTCCTTTTGGCTAAACCATTTTGTTGAGGTGCATAAGGGTTGTCTTTTGATGAATAATTCTATTATCTTCACAAAAAAAAAATGAATATGGAAAATATTCACCACCCCTATCAGTTCGAAGAATTTTGATTTTTTTCTCCTTTTGATTTTCAACAACTGATTTATATTCTTTGAATTTATTAAAAGCTTCATCTTTTGTTCTCATTAGATATGCAAAAGTATAATGAAAACTATCATCTATAAATGTTATAAAATACCTTTTTCCTCTTTTTTGTTAATAAACCATTTAACTCATAAATATCAGAATGTATGAGTTCTAATAATTCTGTATTTTTTTCAGCTTTAGGAAAAGGTTTCTTAGTTTTTTTTGCTTTGACACAAATTTCAGATTTAATGTCATGATTTTTCCTGTATGTTATATAATCATGCTTAGTCATATGATTCATATATTGATAATTTAAATGTCCTAATTTAGCATGCCATATAGAAGAAGAATGCTTAACAATATCCATAGAAACATTATTAATTTCATCGATACTTAGTTTAAACATACCATCGTTAGAATATAATTTTTCAATGAATACACTATTTTTGGACACTATAATTTTATCAGGCTCTAGTACATCTTAAAGCCTTTCTTACATAATAGATTTACAGATACAAGGTTCTTTCTAATCTCAAGAACATGAAAAACATTAAGTAAAGTTAGTTTTTTTCCTGAGGAAAATTTCAATTCAATCGCTCATTTTCCAATCACTTTGACAAGAATATGATTTCCCCTAAGGATATTTTATGGTCTCTTACATTCTTCATAAGACTTGAACTGCTCTTTGTCGCTGTAAACATGAATTGTTGCACTAGAATCTAGCCATCAATTAGATGATTTATTTACAGTAGCTATATGAACTTCCATGATCATTTCAATTTGCATGTCAGTCACCATTGCAAAAAGTTCATTAATTTCTTGTCAACCAGATTTGTCTTATTTTCAGAATTAGAACCAATCTTAATTTCAGCATTTTAAAATTTATAATCTTTAATCAAAATGTCCTTTCTTTCCACAATGGAAACCCATTTTATTCTTGTTATATTTGGATTTCTTAAATCCATTCTTTTTTACTTTAAAATTATTTTAAAATTTATCAAAAGACTTGTGAGTTTTTCTAAAATTTTGTCTACTCATACAATTCATATTAGAGCCTCCAAGAAAGAGTGCATCTCTTGCACAATTTTTAGTTTTAATTTGTATGTGAGTTTGAAATTCTTCAATAGTGAAAGTATCTATTGAATGCAGAATTTTTTTCCTATATCCATTCCAAGAAAAAGAAAGTTTTGACAAAATAGTTCCAACTTAAAGTGAATCAGGAACTTTAATTTTCAGTTCACTTAACATAAAAACCAAAATTTGTAACTCAAAGCCATAAACTTATCAGTACCTTTCTTTTCATTCATGTATTTGTGTTCAAAAGCAGGCCATATCTCTTTTGGTGTTTTCATATTTTTGTATAGGTTATATAGGTGATCAGATAATGAATTCAAAATATAACCTTGATAGACTACTTCATTTTCTTCACGTTTGTTTTTTATTGCCTTACCAGCATCAAAATTTTTAAAAATTGGTTTTGGAATTGGTTTTAAATTTGGATCAAGTACATAAAACATCTTCAATGTAGTCAATAAAAAAACCATTTTGTCCTTCACCTAGTGTAGTTTGATTCATTAAAATAGTCAAGTCTGATTACATCTTGATTTTGAAAATAAACCTTCATGCTCGATTTCAAATTCATAGCAGCAGTAGGGACAACTGTAGATGTAGTATCAATAATTAGCTTTAAATTGTTAAAAAATTTTAAAAAAAATAAAAATAATATGAAATAAGAAAATATAGCTTTGAGGCATAAATAACATTATCTTGAAGGCAATTACCCCTTATTGATATAAGACCAATCTATGGTTGCAAATATTGATATAAGATCAATTTATGGTTATAAGTACCAAAGACTCTATCGACAATGGATTCCAGTGTGGCTATGTAGCAAGAAAATAATACCTAAATATGATCTCAATGTGTTATTTTCATTATTAGTCATTTTGTCAATTTTTTTAAACTTGTTGAAAAATATCAATGGCATTCAAATGTACTTGTATGTCTTCTCCTTATCTTTGAAGTTACTTGCTAGTATCATTTATGAAATATACCCAAATGACATTAAATCATACTTAAAATAGATATCAAGTTTTAAGATTTTATAATATGATATGTCAATAAAAAATGTGCACATGAAATCATATATATATATATATATAACAACTACGATGAAAAAAAAAAACAATTGTCCATTTAACTTGACAGTACCTCTTGGATTTATTTATCTTAAACTATATCTTATAGATAATTAGCAATCACATACAATACATTTAATAAAGTAAAGAAACCTAAAACAATAATGGTTTCAAAAGCAAATTTACAATGCATCATTGCCATAATCAACCCAATACTTTAACAAGTTCTATTTTCCATACCTATAAATATCCATATTATGAGCTTAGTAATATCATATTTATCAAATAGAGAAAATATGTCATAATATAGTTAAATCTCAATGACTTCTATTGATCCAGCAAATCACAAACATGCTCCAATTAGATTTTGAAAAAATAAATAAGAAGCACTACAACAAATAGAGTCATAACAAAATTATGTATAGTTTACCTTCATACCAAATATGATAGCCACTATTATTCCCAAGATTCTATGATATCACTTTAATAAACCACTTACAAATTATTAACATATTATGAACATATTTTCATATTCATATGTTCATACAATACAAAATTATTATTATTTTAACATGAGATCATTTTCAATAAATTTGGAAATCATTGAATTACCATTTTTTTTATATCTAAAACAAGTCTAAACTAATAGTCTAGTAACACAAACTAACCTTAATGCATATGATATCTCCAAAACAATAACTTTAGTGCATTTATGAATTCCTACTACTTTAAAACATATGTAGAAGAAATCCCATTGATTTTCACTTTTTTTTAAAAGAATAGTTTTAGCATTAATAAAAAAAAAGGTCAAAATTTTTTATATTATCATTCTTTAAAATAACTGTAAAAAATAAATTATATATAGTTAAAAAAAAAGAAGTAAAATGAGAGAAAATTATAAAATTTTTTTTCTCTCTCAAAAGTAAACTAAAAAAATTTGAAGAAGATTATCAAGGAAAGAATTGAACCAACAAAAACAAAACAAATATTTGTTAATTTGCACAAAACTTCATTCTTAAAACTCTCACATATGTGATAAGTGTAAAACAATATTCTACCCTTCATGTGTGAGTTTCTCGAAAGAAAATATTAAATTTTCTTAAAAAACATATTGTTAATAAATGACAGCAATATGTCCGTTAAAATGAATAATTGTTAGGTTTAATAATATTAGCTAAGATAATCAAACCAATACCTTAATTGAGAGTTCAGAAAACAAAACAAATATATGTCAAAATAAAATTATATTTTTACATCTTTCTATTTTACTTAAAATAAATTGAGATATCACAACAAGTCTAAAACTTTCTTGTGTGGAAGTTAATATTTTTGGCTATCTTAAGGCACTATACAAAAAATATATATACCCAAATGTGATAAATTAAAATGACTAAAAATTTATAAATTTACTATGTTGTACAAAATATCCAAGAACTTATCATTCATGGTAGACATAAATTATGATGACTATTATTCAAATAAATTAAAATTGAGAATAAAGGCCAATCAATTATTCAAACAAATAAGACTTTAATCTATTCAATATTTTTACTAGTCTTATTAAAATAATCACGGTGCTTTATAACAATTTTAATTTAGGACATTTTTTTAAAGAAAATATCATAACTTTGTGTGATCACACCTTAAAAGAAAAAAATACAAAAACTTTAAAAAATATATCCTTTTGGGCAGATAAATTCTAAAACAATAAACTAATTTCTAGAAAAGATTGACCAAAAATAGGATTTTTGTAAGCATAATATTTCACCAAAAATAAATTTTTTTATTCAAAACAAATTTGAAAATGATATTTTGGGTTCTAATATCATATAATGAGACTTTGATACCACGTGTAAGTATAATCTTAAATTCAAGAATCATATGTGAATATTAGAACATTAAATTTCATTATATTGTGTACCTGTTTGGACAATAATAGTTGATGCATGAAAGTAATAACATTCTTTTATAAAGACTGAGACTTATTCATTGATCTTCTTTTATTAATAGCTCTCAAAAGTAAATACCATTAATTAGAAGTAAAAAGTTAACTTTAGCCAATTTTATTAAAACCCTAAAAAACTCCCAATTATAGGTTTACCAGGTCGAAAGTCTACACAATTATCAAACTACACAAACCCAATAAGATGTGCAAAGTCTATACGTAAGTTATCACAATTAATTATTTGGGCTTTTATACTTGTCTCATTTAGGGCTAATCACAATTAATTATTTGAATTGTCATACTTATCTCATTTAGGACTAAATTTATCAATTGATTTTATTAAATTATAAAACACCAATTAATAATCATCTACTTGCTGAAAAATTCTAACAATTAAAGTCTTGTTATTTGTAAAAGTTTAATATTGTCATAGTAATATTTTTATTTTATAATTTTATTAACATTTTATTTCTATTTGTTTACATATATACATTTATATATTTATAAAGAGGGATCAAGTTATATCGATGTAAAACAAATTATTTTATACTCTTTTTATAACTTTATGTAATTAATAATTTTACAAACCAACCGTTATATTTAATAATTTATTCATATCCATTATGCATGAAAATTTTTGATATTCCATAATTTTCATTTATATATATATATATGATAGAATTCATAAAATAACTCTTATGAGGAAAATAAAATAAAATATTAATTAGTTCCTCCAAAATCAAATGTTAAGATCCATCATTATATAAAAGATTAATATTAAAGTATTATCCTCTATAAAATGATTCACCCAATTTCTAATAATAAAAGTGTCCTTTATACATCTTAATTAAATTTATGCAATGGTCAAGTTATGCATCCTAACTTCAAAGCCTAGCTCAAAATACTGATTTATTTTATAAATAATGCTTTTTATTTAAATTTAATATATATTTAAAAAATTAAAAATTAATTAAAAACATTTTATTATTTTAATAACAAAAATGCTAGACTTCCAGGAAATTTTAGGGGTTAACTCTTCCACTATCTAAAGTTAATAAACAAATAAATAAGCTTAACACACCTTGCAATCTTTCCTCAAAACCCGTTATGTTGATTGCAAATATGAGCTTGTTTTAAATGTGTTGAATATTGCTTGCATTATTTCTAAGTTTTCATGTCACATCAAAGAGACAAGGAAGGTAAAGGCCAAAGAGAGAGGCCCTACTATTGTTTTAATAATAAATATTAATAATATGATATTTAAACAATTTCTTTCTTTTGGGTTTTGGTGAATTTTACAAGAAGCAAATTACTAGGTTGATTTTTTTTCTTCTTTTTTTTTTTGCTAGAGGAGATATAGTAGAATTTAAAAAAAAAAAAAACGTGTTGAAATGCCTTAGATTCTTTTGTTGACATGTTGTCCAAATCTGTATTCTCACCTTTGCATTCTACACGTTTGTTTTTATTTTTGTATTTGGAAATATTAAATTGTAGCATGTCTCTATCAAATGTTCAACCAATTCAAAGTTTTTCACTTTTCGCAATTTCCTTTATATATTGATTTCTAATCTTACAATTCAATAATTCTTAAAAAAATAAAAGTAATAAACTATAATAATGCAGAAACCGAGACAATAATGCCAGTCTAAACAAGATTGTTGACCGACAAATTTTCCGTTTATTTAACAGGGATTCTAATATAATAATTCAAATTCAATTAAGTTGAATTGTATAATTATTTTTAAAAAATAATATCAAATAAATTTAATATTTAAATTCAACAAATTTATAATTTTTTAAAATTTTAAATTATGAAATTTTATTTATAAAAAATAGCTTCACCATTCTTTTTTTTTTTTTATTTTATATTATTTTATGTTTTTATAAATTTTAAAAATTAATGTGTAACACCTTACGACACGTTTCTAAGTATTAATGACTTGACATGTTTAACATAAAAAATAATTGTTAGATTTTGATCTCATCTTTAATAGTACAGCTACTATCTATTGTATCTTTAATATAGAGAGCTTACATTAAAATGTAATTCTATTTAATTAGATATAAAGATCATTACTATTAGAGTGTGGTGATAAAATATTTCAACGTTAAATTGGGATTATCTTGGATACAAAACGTCTTCGTTTAGAATCATTTGATTTTAATTTTGGTGTTTCTTGCAAAATTAAAAGAAAATAGTGTTCCTAGCTCCACTTTGAGTTTTTTTTTTAATAAATAATATTTATAAAAAATAAAGAAAATTAATAGAGATAATTATTCTAAAGAATTGATTTTATTTATTTTTTGGAAACGAAGAATAAATTATTTTAATAAAAACGGAATGAATCACCTTTTTGTTTAACCTATTGCAATTAATTATAATTGGGGATAATTTTTACTATTTTTAAACATTATTTTCATAAAAATCATGAAGAAAGTGTTTAAATTTTAATAACGAATTCCAACATTAAAGAAGTAGCAATTTTTTTTTTTAATTTTGAAATACAAATTAATTTATCAAAATGTTTTTGTTTACAATTTTTTGGGATTAAAGAAAATTAACTATTTTCTTAAAAAGGTTTTATCATTTATGCATTCTAATAATGAAATAAACGGCTAGGATATTCCAAACAAACTTTTTTTTTTTAATTTTATTCTCTGCCTATTCTATCTCTTGTATTTGTCTCTTTTTTTCTCTCTTCTGATTAAAAAAAAATAGCCACAACTAATTGCCATTTCAGTGATATATGTCAAATTTTTTTACAAGATTTCACACACACACAGCACATATATATATATATATATAATATTATAATATAATAAATCAAAATACGTAAAAAATACATGACTAAAAACCCCAAATGTCCAAAGCAATGTGCTAAACAACCTTGGATCTGAGTTCAACCAAGTCGGGTCGAGTCAGTGTCCACTCATCCGAGATGCTGCCTCCTACTATCCCTTTTCTTTTCTTCCTCTTCCCTAAAACTCACCGTTTTGAATTAAAGGCCTACCTCTCAATTTTTCCTTCTTTCTCTCACTATCCCCAAAGTCTTCCGAAGGCCGGTCACATTGAACCTCAATTCCAATGTTACAAATATTTTTTAGATTTTTGAAAAAAAAAAAAGCATTCCAAATTCATTTTTAATAATATATTTATGGTTGAGTCAAATACTCCAGTATAACAAGAGATCCACTGGTTAAATTAGTCCATTATTTTTCAGCAAGTACAACAATAGTCCGTAAGCCCTTGTGGTTTGTATTTGTAGCCCCTTTAGTTCCCTTTAGAGCTTGTCGGTTGTCTCCTAAATTACCAAGAAAAAAATATTACAAAAATAAAAACCTAAGTTCTTCACCGCCAGTTGGCCTGGATGATTATTCTACAAGTTGCACAAGGTTGTTTCATGAGTAGAAATTCTTTAATTTTTGAACTTGAAAATACCTACGTTACTCCCGTTGATAAATAAAATTTTTTGTTAACCAAAGTTTGATATTTGTGAAAAATGTTTTAAAAATAAAATTTTAAATATATCAAATCGATAACTTTAAACTCATGTGAAAAAAAATTAAGACTAATAAAGTTTAAAGATATTTGTGATCTTATTACAAAAAAAGAAGTCGAAAATTCCGTCACCTCATCATCAAAGCATGGCCGGTGACACGTCAAGCTTGGATATACTTGCAGCACATATAGGGTTGAGAAAAGGAATGCTAGTCCCTCTCACCCCCAAGCAAACGGTTTAGTGGAAATATGGAATATTGATATATATTCTCTTTAAGTTAAACAGATTTTTGCAGTACAAATACAATAGTCAATGGTACTGTAACAACTTTGGCCAGGAATATTTGAATCTTGGTCAATGTCTAAAATGCATACTCCCTTTATTTGAGGCAGATACAAATGGAAATTCCGACCGAGCCTCAGCCTTTGCTTTTGTGTGTATGTGTGTGAGAGGCTGTAATTCGATTTAGATTGGTATAAAAAAAGTTAATGTCATCCTACCAAATCCTATTTCAAAGTATTGGGTTCTGATTCTTCATCAAATTTCCCTAACTTATGATATCTATCCCTAAAAATCTTTGGTCGTTGGAATCTAAAAGGATAACAGATAGGGCTCAAAACGTGCACTCCATTATCTAAAATTCTATCCTAGCTTTTTATTCAAAGTTGTATAGCTGGCAACAATTTCGACGAAAGATTCTCTCAAAACTTTGCATTTTGTTCAATCAAATTTTTATTTAAAAGTTCATTTTTAATATCTTAATAATGTAATATTTTAATTTTATTAACAAAATTAAAAAATTCTCACCTATCATAACTTTATTAATTAATTTTTTTAAAATACTCTAAAAAGTATTCTCCCAAAGGTGTAGGGATCCCATTGTTTGGTTTGGAATCCATATAGAAGAAAATTAAGAAGCTACAAAATCATTTTATAGGGTTAGGCAAGTGGGAATGTGGGATCAACTTTGAAGTAGTGGTTGGATGCATATATGAGTTTTTTCTTGACAAAAATCTTTATTTCAAGTGTAGTTTTAAACTTATTTTTCTAATGAGGTATTTTAAGCCGCATCATTATCATGTCATGCTTTTCTTTTACTTTGTTGTTACTTTGAAATTAAATTTTTGGGCTCTTCATCTATATACTTAATTTTATTTTTTGGATTCATTGTTAACTTGAAATTAATCTTATATGTGGATAGTTAGATATATTATAAAAAAATCTATGATTAACACATATAACTTAAGTGAGTTTTGTATGTAATCTATTATTTTAATCCTTTAAATTATAAAATAGCTTTGTTAGTTTGTATGTACCTACTTTGTAGTGATTCCTCTAGAATATGTGCATTAGTTTAGTTATTATTCTTATGGTGTTATAAATATGCTTAATTATCATTAAACAATAAATATATTATCTTTGTTATTTATGGAACATATTCTTTTTGTTCTCAAGTTTTAATTCATACATATATTAGATGTATGCAAGATTTTCAACAAATCCAAGAAAATTCTTATTGAAAATTAGTGAAGGGAGCGATATCCAAGTAGCTTCGTTGAGATAGTGTACTTATTTTTCTTTTTAAATCATGAACTTGTTCATTTTGGAGTTTCATAAAAGTGTCATGATTTTATTTACAATTTATTGGTTTTATCTTTTAATTTTCAAGGTAAAGTTTTATCATTTAATTGTATGAAGAAAATGCTAGTGTTAGGGGTATTTTTAGGTTAAGAGGGCATTTTGGTCTTTTTTTACTTATTAGAGACTGCCAATAGATAGTTAATGGCATTTTGGACTTTTAGGCTAACCTGATATGTTAGACTGACCTGACATGTTCAATACCACGTCAACTCGACCATATTGCTATTATACCTCACAAATCCTTCACCTTCTGTCTATAAATAGTGACATCCAATTATTGTCATTCCATTCCCATTATACTAATACTTATTTACTTTTCTCTTTTTTTGACTTCTTTTATATAGATCTTTGACTTACATGTCAGAGTACAAATGCAGGGAACATCTGTGCTTTTACCTTTAACTATTTTTTTTCTATGATTTTAGGGTTTTACCCTTTAGGTCGGAGCTTGGCACTAACATTTTGGTGTGCTAGGTAGGGGGCATTTATTCATTAGCCAAGCTAGAAACCATGCCACCCATAAAAAGAGCTAAGAAGGAATGAGAGGCGGCTATTTCAACTAGAACAAAAACATACAATAACCATCATACGGGCTGACCTGCCTTACAATAGGGTGGTCCAATCATGGAATAATTTCAAGCTTTAACTGAGCAAGTACAAGCCCTCAAATAAATGCTACAAATTATAACTCCATCCTAAGCTTTAAAGGTACTTGATCTGGTCACCCTTGATTGACAGGTTGTAGAAAGATAGCCAAGTTACAAAGAAGTTAAGGCTTTTTCAACCTTCAGGGAAGAGGAACATACTGCCCCAGCCATCCATTATTATCTTAGCCATAATTCAGCACATATTTCAACCCAAAAATCAAAACAAATCGACTTGGAACCCTAACAGAATAAAGATCTAAAGACTAGATGCAAGCTATGGAAAAAAAACTGAAATGGAAGGTTATTGCTTTTGAAGATGAGCTAAAGTTCCTTAAAACCTTACCCTTCATCGAAGAAATTGATAGAGCCATACCTCTAAAGGGATTCAAAATGTCAACCTTGGAAACTTATGATGATACATTTAATTCTTTTGATCATTTGAAAACTTTACAGAACTAATATAATAATGTAGGGTGCAAATAAAACATTGATATGTAAAGGGCTAGCCACAACTCTCAATGGCGCAGCTTGATCCTGGTGCTATAGCCTTAAGCCAAGGTCAATCATAACGTTAAAAAAAATCAACTACTACGATTTTTCTCATTTTGTAAGTAGTAGAAGAACAAAGAAAACCACATTAAGCTTGATGTCAATTCATCAAGGTATAAATAAGTCTATGAAAGACTACATCATGCGTTTTAACATGAAAGATCTATAAGCGAAAGATTTAAAGTAAACGACTGTTGTAGCTACCTTAACAAGTAGACTCAATAATAAATAGTACAACTTCAAACTGACTTTTCTTTAGAGCCACCCAAAAGGCTAGTCGATGTCCTATTTGTGGTTGAAAAATATATAAATATTGAAACTACAATGAAAACAACCAAGATGAGAAAGATTAATTCTCTCTCCTCGATGATCAAGGTGAAAGAGGTTCATTTCTCCTTATTGACTGAAAAAAAGATAAAAACTTTTACGATCTTCCCTTAAGATAAAGATGACACAAGGCCAGAAGCTTCAGCAAAGAAAAGAATTATATTACACTTAATACTTTTTGAGAAAGAATTTTGATACAAACTAAAAAAAAACTTAGAGCTTAAATGGCCAAAACCATTAAGATGAAATACAATGAGGGATCTGACCAAAATATGTGCCTTCTATCGAGACATAGGCTATAATACTGAAAATTATGTTGATATGAAGAATGAAATTAAAAACTTGATCAAAAAAAGCCAATTAGAAAAAATTATGGGCCATAAAAGATAAGGACATGATAGGTCAAATTATAGAAGGAGAGATAAAAAAGAACCCATAAAGAATAAGAAAGACAGACTAAAAAGAAACTTAGAGGGATGAAAAATGAAAAGACAAATGTCGAGCTGTAGATAAATGATCGATTGTTGAGGTAATTAACGTAATCATTAGAGGAAGCTCTACCTTGGTCAAGAGAGAGTATGATTAAGGCCTGATCATGGCCATAGGTTTTTTGATAAAAAATGAGAAAGATTGGAATGACGAGTCGATCTCTTTTAGCTTGAAATATCTATAAAAAATTCAATACCTTTATGATGATGCCATAGTAATTAAGTTGTGATGTACAACTATATGGTTAAAAGGATTTTGCTTGATAATGAAAGCTCGACCAACGTCCTATACTACATTACCTGAAAAAAATAAGAATCAAGAAAGACCAATTATAACTAATCACCACCACTTTGATTAGATTTAAGAATGAGCTGATATCGGTCAAGAGGACCATTAAACTCTCAATCTCTTTAGGAATCGAGCTAAAGATGATCATTTTAGCCATAGAGTTCATGATCGTGGATATCCCATTAGCCTACAATATGATATTTGACCAACTTAGTCAGTCTATTATATAGCTTATAGGCTTGATTCTCTACTTGAAAGTAAAGTTTTTGACATCTCATAGGGTTAAAAAAGTGAGGGGAGATCGATTTGTAACACGACACTGTTATGTTAAAACGATTAAAGAAAGGATTTGAAAGCAGATTGACAATTTGCTCAAGATTAAGAAAGTGAAAGAAGAGAAAAAAAAATAAAGATTGAAGAGAAACAAGAAAATGATGGTAAGCAATAGCAATAGCAAAAAATTAACCTGAAAGAAGCATGTTTTTTAGTCACTTTGAGCTTTTAAGCTCTATTCCTGTATAAGCTACATTTTTTTTTGTAATTTTTGGATAAAATTTACAAAGATCAAGCTTTTAAACCGTCACACACATATTAATGGGACTGAGCTAACAAGCTGATGAAGTAAGAAATTAAATGAAAACATATTTTTGTTCAGTTTTAAGTTCCTATTACTAAACATTTTACTAACAACGAATTAACTACTACATCGGGATTTGTCCTCGCAGTCCTGACCTAACTAAGTAAAAATAAATAATCAAACCAAAACCTAATATCTATGAAAACCAACTTGAACAAATAAAAAACCTCGTGTCTATATCATTCTTAGAGAACAATCTAAAAAATGTATGCAAATTGAGGTTTAACTTGACCATAAGGAATAATTAATTCAACTTTTGAAAAATAATGTAGACTTGTTTGCTTGAACATTATCCAATATGCCAAGGATCGATTCCAAGGTGATGATCTATAAACTACATACCAACCTGAACATGAAACCAATTCGGTAAAAAAAAAGGACATTTGCCCCAAAAAGGTACAAAGTTATCAAAGAAAATGTCGATAAGCTATTACAAGTAGGTTTTATCAAGAAAGTCTATTACCTAAGTGGATAGCGTATGATTAATTTGTACCAATTTTATGGGCACTGTAGGGGTATTAATCCTTCTTTAAGCTTAACTAGCTCCTGAACTCAATCATATACTCGTAGACTAAAATTATCTTTTTAATAAACTTTAAACATGTTTTATCATTTTATTAAAAAATAAATTTTTTTGTGACTAATCACACCTTAAAAAAAATTAGTGGTGACTCTCCATGTTTTCATGATTTTAAATTTTTACATCTAGCGATCGAGTTTCTAAATTGATATGTTATGATAGCTTGGTAATTCCACTGAAGACTTTAAGAGTCAGGCCAAAAACATTAATCAAGCACTATCGAAAGTTTTGGATTTAATTGGTTTTAGTTGATATTTGATTTAATTCCCTTCATTGTAATTTTTTAAAAAAATATAAAATAAATAAATAAATTGTATGTTAGTTATGTTTTGGTTTTGGTATTTGTAATTTATTTACATTATTTTGATTGATATACTGTTTTATGCACTTTTGCATATTCATTTACATGCATGAGTGCTAGACCTGAGTTCTGTCTTTATTTGGAGAAAGTGAAGTAGTTATGTTCTCATGAGATAATAACCTCTGCATTTGCTAGCAAGATACTTATACTCAGATCTAACCTTTTTTGTCTGTAACCTGTAATGGGTGATGATTGATGTGCATTATTAGTCTGTAATGGACGATGATGTAAGGTTTGATTTGGGAACCCTTAGATGAATAAATCTCAATTAGTATATTGCATGCCATAAGAAGCTTATCTAGGGTAGAGTCATACCATCCTTTTTAGAAAATAACCAAAAGTTATGACACTGTATATATTCTAGTGTATTATGTGGTTGTTATGTTGTTTCTAATATTGATTCAGTTTTATTTGGATAGTCTTTATTATTGTTGCACACATTATTTAGGCATCATATATTTTAAGGGGGGATATTTGTTTTAGGCTAGTCATCATTAAGAGGAGTTTTTATGAAGCCATTAGTAGTGTTAGCCTTTTATAGAAATTATTTAGAAGTTAAAAGCCATGCCGATTTTTTTGATAGAAATTACCTAAAAGTAGGATATGTGGGGCATTTTAATGCAATTTGTGTTTAAGGTAATAGCGTAAATAAAGTTATGATAAAAAAAAGAGTCCAAATAAAAAGAAAGAAAAAAAAATGAGAGAGATTTAAGATAGATAAGGAGTTTGTCATCTTTTTGGAATTCAATCATTGCATTCTACGTTAATGGTTAAGGTGACTTGTATATTTTGGGCTATTCCATTTTTATAGATATGTTTGCATCATCATCATACTGTAGGCATTCATAGACACATTTTATGTAGTATTCTAATTAAAAATTATTTTATATCATTAATTCAGTAATAATAATAGCATAAACATTTTGGTTTAAACTCTTGAAATAAAACATTTGTTTTAATAGGTATAAGAAACTGAAAATATGAAAAATCAATTGAAGGCCCGAATTAGTGCCTTACAACACAATCAAAAAAAGTTTGGTCATGATATTTAAGAGATGACAAAACAACTTACTAAGTTTATGAAGGCAGTTGATAGGCTCAAGAAATTTATTTTAGTGCCTTCTTAAGGATCATTTCCAATTTCAGCTTAAGTTAAATGATTTTATATAGTTTTAATCAACAGAATCTTGTTGGGCCCATACATTTCATGAGCATGTTGAAGCATTTAGTGGTTTGAACAATAATAAAGGTTTGGACAAGATCATGAAAAGGATGAGTGATTTGATCGTGCAAGTATCTAAGCTCTAAAATTTGATTTCAAGAATAGAGTCACAAGGTTCTATACAACCTTCACAAATCATTTTGATCTTGAACTCATATTCAAATCCTTTTCATGTTTGTTTTTAACCTTTTTTCCAAGTATCTAAGATCAAGCCCTAAAACTTTATACTATCTCTGAAGAGTCCACATTTGAGCTAAAATATTTAGCCTTCCATTCCCCAATCACTTGTTCAACCAATTTTTCAAATTTGAACTTTTGTACCACCACCAAATTTGTGGAATCTTAGTCAACCTGTTGCCCAAAAATTACCTAAGAAAAAGAAACAATTAGATCCTATCACTATTTCGTATAAAAAACTTTTTTCCTATATGTTTAAAAGATACCTTGTTATCCTTGTGCCTTCAAAGCCTTTGAAGCCTCCATATGCGAGTACCATAGTGGAAAATCACTCATATATATGAAATGGTTTAATCCAACGACAATAAAAGTTAAAAATTTAGGAACAATGAAAGAGGGATGGCAAGATAATGAACATGGATGGGATTTTTTTATTAAAAAAGGTTTTTAAGTGATAGGTTGGGAAAATAAAATACTTTGTAAATTTTTTTGTTTGAAAAATGTTTCTTTTTATGTTAAGAATATGTTGTCTTTTTGAACTTGAATATGTGAATTATGGTTTGTCTTTAATTTTTGCCCCTTTTTAATTTACACATTTTTTACCAAAAAGCTTTGTTATTGATGCAATTATTCATTCATTCATTTATCGATTTATGTATCCACTCAATAGAATGCAATTCATGTGTATTCTAAAAAGAAAAATTTTCTTTTAAAATAATCTTTATGATTTCTTCTAATGATCAAGACAATATTGATTTGATAGAGGATAAATGTAAGAGATTATCGAGGGACTTTTTGTTCAAGGAAATGATCAGCCTGAAGAACTTGGCTTAGGACCCTTAAAGGAGGAATCATGGAAACTAGATGAATAGAGAAGGTATAGTCTCTTGGAAGAAAGGATTCAAGTTAAAGGTAATGATAAATCTTGTGATACAAAAAAAATCCTAACTAGTACTAGATGTGGTTATTTTGTTTAAGTTCAAAGTTTTGACATTTGAAAAGTATAATGGAATTAGATGTCCTAAGACATAATTGGCTCAATACTATCACAAAATGGTTGTGTATACTGGTGAAGAAAAGCTACTTACTTAGGTATTTCAAGAAAGTTTGACTAGGACAACAACCAATTGGTATTATAGTTTGAAAAGTAGTCAAATTCGTACTTAAAAAGATTTATTTCTGGCATTTTTGAAGTAATACCAGCACTTGTTAGAGATAGCTCCAAATTGATTAACCTTTCAAAATATGATAAGAAAATCTAATAAGAGTTATAAAAAATATGTTGCTATATAAAAAGAGATTGCATCGCAAGTCCAACCATTTTTAACTAATAGGAAGTTAATTCCCTATTAGTGGATAACCTTCCTTCTCCTTATTATGATAAGTTGATTGGTAATACGTTCTCAGAATTTATCGATTTACTATTTTTATGGACAAAATTAAGGATGAGATAAAAAGAGAAAAATTTATGTATGCCAATGTGGAAATTCATAATGAAAGGCAAAGGAATATTTTTGATGAATATGATCAAAAAGCAATTATTGAAGGGTGAAATGAGAGAAACCTCACCATGATACAAAAGATTTAGTGAATGACTATTCTTAATGGTCATCGTATTGCTCCCAACTGATACCTTAAACTGGTAACTTTCCTCAATCATTTCATCCCTATGTTCTAATTTTTTTGTCATAAACATTCACAGAACAAAAGATCAACCCAAGTCATTCATAAAGTCGTAAGAGAAAAAAAGTGAAGATGTACCATCCCAATGTCTTACATTGAGCTCTTCACTTATCAAGAATCATATGGCTTTTATTATTCTTATAAGGCTCAAAAAACCTCTGTACTCGAAATGGTTTGATCTTAATACTAAGTGTGAATTTTATAACGGGGTCATAAGGCATTTCATAGAATATTGTTTCACCTTCAAGGATATAGTTCAAGCTTTGATTGATGGAAATCTTGTAAAGTTCAAAGAACTAGCTAGTGGTTTTGATGATTGATAGTAGTGAAGTTGAAAGTCAATGATGCTAAAGTTGAAGTGCCAAGTGAGGAATTTTCTTTTGTTTTGAATGTCATCTCAAGAACACTATTAGGAATTTGAACTTTTTAAGTCAAGTCTGAGTGTTTACATTAAATGAATGGATATTGTGCATTATAGTGTTTCATGGATTTATATTGTCATTTGAGGTTTTTTTATTTCTTTTAAGTTTTAGATTTATAGGTTTTCTTTGAAAAAAAATAGTAAAAAGGGAAAAATGTTAAATTTGAATAAAGTCTGACATAATTAAGTCCCAAGGTTATAGAAAGAGAAATGCCTTTAAAAATACAAAAATGAAAAATGAAAAATAATGAGAAAAAATAAAGTTTTTGTGATAAAAGAAAAGAGTCTCAGATTAATTGGCGTTCATTATTAAGAGTTTGTCAAATGCCCTAGCTCTTTCTCTTAAAATGTTTAGTTAATTCCATTAATTAGCCGTGATCCTTTAAAAGCCATGAATTTGAATTTGTGAGTTTTACCTTCACCTAATAATGTTATGATATCAAATGATGATAGTATTTTCTTAGGCAATGGAACAATGAAGAATTAATTAAAAAAAAAGTAAAAAATTAAGATTCCTAGAAAATCAGGCATACTAACATTTTTAAATTCAGATATGGTAGTTTGACGTGTTCATGTTACGCTATAACTCCAAAAATTTTTAAAATCAAAGCCAACCTAAGTCCGATAAAATAACCTTAGCATAGCAACCTTTCAATTATTTACTCTAAAATTAGCCTGGTCCAGCATCTTAAAGTTATGTTGATCAGAAAAGAAAATCTTATTACCTTTAAAATAACTTGAGTTATGATCAACTTATTTGTTCTTTTTTTGTGGAGTGGCATGAATCATTTAATACCTTAAACAAGTTTATTCCACATGACTTTTTTTTTCATAATAACTTTCATTAAATGTGGTTTGTTAAAATGAGACATCTTTCATAAATTACATTTTTGGCAAAGTAGATTTATGTATGAGTTATGAGAGGTATGTAAAAAAAAAAGGTGTTAAAAAAAGAAAATAAAAAAAATAGTTATAACATTGTGCACTTAAAAAATTTGAATAAATCCAAAATAAGTCCTGATAAATCCAAAAATTTTATGAAAAAAAAGCCAAAAGAAAAGTTAAGAAATCCAAAATTGAAAAGCAAAAAATAAAAATAAAAAAAGAGAGAAAAATAGAACCTTTTAAAATGAAAAAACTTTTCTTGAAGTTGATTTTCCCAAAGGAAATTGCTTTTCAATTTAAGTGATCATACTTGTAATGATAAACGGTTGTCTTTCATCATCCCTTCAAATGAAATATTTATCCCTTACTACTCTTTTGAGCTTGATAAAATTCTTCTAGAAATAAACCTTAACTAAGGAATACCGTTTACACTGAGGGCAAAAAAGGATGCATTTAAGGGTTAACAATGTTGATGTTTAAATATTTATCATCATCCCTTCAAATGAAATATTTATCCCTTGCTACTCCTTTGAGCTTGATAAAATTCTTTTAAAAATAAACCTTAACTAAAGAACACCATTTACACTAAGGGCAAAAAAGGATGCATTTAGGGGTTAAGAATGATGATGTCTAAATATTTATCATCATCCATTCAAATGAAATATTGATCCCTTGCTACTCATTTGAGCTTGATAAAATTCTTTCAGAAATAAACCTTAACTAAGGAACACCCTTTATATTGAGGGTAAAAAACAATGCATTTAGGGGTTAAGAATGATGATGTCTAAATGAAATCTCATATGTTGAGGCAAAGACCCAATATAAAAGTTTTCAAAAGTTTTGAATCCACTAAGAAAAAAGAAGAAATGAAAGAATGAAAAAGAAGAAGTAAGAAAAAAAAAAAAGAAAAAATGAAAGAAAAAATAAGAACAAAGGAAAAAAAGGAAAAAAAAAAAGAAAAGAAAAGAAAAGAATTGGTGGAAAGCACAAGAAAATAATAAGGAATATACCCTAGGGAATCCTTCAAATGAAAGATGATAGTTGCTTTAAATTACCCTTAAACATTTGTTTTGAGGCAGTCTATCATTTTATTTGAAACTTTAAACCTTGACTTATGTTATATCCTATAAAAAGTCCATATTGGATTAAGTGTGTAGGCTTAAAATTGATGAATTTCTTTTAGAAAAATGGCCATAAAACCCATGAATCTTTTGGTCCCTCTTTATTACTTAATTTTTTATTTGGACTATTATCCTTTTTTTAAGATAAGTTTAAATTTTTAAGTACATGATGTAATAATAATAATAAAAAATGAATGTGGCTCTAAAGTGAAAACTTTATAGAGGTCAGTCTAGAGTAAACCTTGAAGGCCATTTCTAATACGAAATGAGGTATATGCTAAATAAAAATAAGCCGAACTTTCTTGAAAGATTCAAAATAACAAAGTCCTAAAAGTTTGAGAATGGTTGATTTCGAAAATCTTAGTTTTTTTTCATTCCCAAATAACGTTTCAAAATCTCAAGCCTTTACAGCTAACTTTAACATATATCAAATGTCACATTCGGAGGCTAAAAGAAATGTCAAACATGTTTGGTATTTAAGGGATTTATATTTTTAGAAAAACTTATGTTTCATTTGTGAGCTTGTATGAAAAAAGTATATGCCTTTTTTTATCTCCTTCAAATGGATAAACCTTTTTGAATGAATAAAAATATCAGTGTGCTGAACCATTTAATCTATTTAGAAAGAAAATTTTCACTTCTTTGATTTTTAATAGGGATTGCCAATTCTCGAGAAAAAATTTAAGTATAGTTTAGCTTATACTTAAATTTTAAACCTAGTTTAACTCGCACATGTGAAAATCTAAATGTAGTTTTTCTGGAACCTAATGAAAATTTGAGCTTAGTTTAGTCGACGCCCAAGTTTTAAGACCAGTCTAGTTGGCATGTAAGCCCAGATTAGTTAGCATAAGTCTAGTTTAGCTGCAAACAAACTCATATTAGCTGGCACATAAGCTCAATTTAGCTAGTACATAAGCTTAGATTAATTGGCATATAAGCCTAATTTAGTTGACATGCCAGCCCAGATTAGCTCATAAGCCCAGATTAGTTGGCCTATAAACCTAGATTAGTTGAAAAAATATACACATCTTTTATCCCCTTTAAGTGATGAAGTTTTTTCGAATCAACAAAAATCTCCGAATGCAGAATCATCTAATTCATTAGGAAAGAAAATTTTTTTCTCTTTTATTTTTAATAAGGATCATCAATTCCTAAGGAAAATTTAAGTCTAATTTTTCTGGCACCCAAGTTTTAAGCCCAATATATAGGGCATCAATAAAAATTTAAGCCTAGTTTAGCTAGTACCTAAGTTTTAAACCTAGTTTAGTTGGCACCCAATAAAATTTAAGCTCAATTTATTTAGCACTAATAAAAATTTAACCACAATTTAGTTAGCATCTAATAAAATTTTAAGCCTAATTTAATTAGCGCCAAAGGCATTTAAGCCCAGTTTAGCTGGCACTAATGAAAATTTAAGTTCAATTTAGTTGGTACCTAGGTTTTAAGCCTAATATTGGCTGGCATCGAGAAATCTTTAGTCTAGTCTAGCTGGCACCAAAATTTAAACTTAATTTAGCTGGCATGCAAGTCCAGAATTAGTTAGCATGAAAGCCCAGTTTAATTGGCATACAAACATAAATTAATAGTCATCATATTTGACTTATAGTTCAAGCTCGGTCACCTTATTTGACTTGCAGTTCAATTTTGATCATCTTTACCTTTCAACTCACGATTTAATCCTAGTTATTTTAAAGAAAAACGTAAAAAGTAAAAAAAAAAAAAAAAAAAAAGTAAAATAAAATAGAATTAAATAAAATAAAACAAAATTACCTTAAGAAGTTGCATTCAAACAAAATTATTGTCTATATCTTTACATTATTCTTATCCTTAAAAATATATAAAGATGGGTAGTTGTAAACCCCTAATTTTGTTCATGATATTTGATCTTTCTAATCTAATTTGTTTTTGTAAGTGGGTCTTGATTATCAATTTTTTGAGCTCATTACATGGTCAATTTGTAAGTGTTTTGGTATGGGGCCCAATTTAGGCCCCATAGTAAAACTTGTTATATTGGCTCAAATGAACGATTAAATAGCCCAATAAAAAGTTTGATAAAAAAACATATCCTCAAAGCCCTTTAATGACCTATCATTGACCATTAAATAAAAACAAAACCAAATAAAAAATATATAAAAATATAAAAATAAAAAATATATACTAGTAAATATAAAAATAAAACAATTATAATATAATATAAAAATAATAAATAATAAGTCAATATTAAAAAAAGAGAAAAAATAAGAAAAAGCTTGGCTAAAAACAAAGAAATAAAAAATGAGCTAGAAGCCTAAATGCTAAAGCTTATAGCCTAAATGAAGCCCAAAATATATATATAAAAAAAAACATAAAAGCCCAAATAGGCTACCAAGCATGGTCGAAGTAAAATAAACGAAGCTCACTTGGCTTTGTTAAGCTGAGCATAA
Organism: Durio zibethinus; assembly: GCF_047325235.1. Classification (NCBI taxonomy): domain Eukaryota; kingdom Viridiplantae; phylum Streptophyta; class Magnoliopsida; order Malvales; family Malvaceae; genus Durio; species Durio zibethinus. The sequence goes on along the minus strand of NC_143167.1, from coordinate 25,950,709 downwards.
GACAATATGAAAAGTGAAATGGGAAGCAAAATGAGAAAAAAAAGAAAAAACTTATGCATGAGGATGGGGAAACAAGCAAAAAAATGCTGAACAGACTAGCAAGTGAAAAAAAAAGAAGGCAAAGTAGTCACGCCAACAACAGCAAAAGAAGAAGTTGGCTACAAATAGAAACAAACAAAACAAAAATGTAAAAGAAGATATAGGAAAATAAAAAATGTGTGAGGGCATTTGATAGCAGAAAAGAAGCCAGTAAAAAAAATTAAAAAACTACAGCAAAAAAAAAAATGGAAGGAAGCAAGCAGCCTACAAAAAAAGAGGCGAATAGAAAAATAAAAAAAAGAAGAAGAGAAAGCATGTGAAGCATGTGAAGCATGAAGGAAAAAAGAAAGTAGCGATAGACGAGATACCCGAAAAAAAAATTAGAAGACATGTAAAGCTGTGGTTGAGGAAAACTGAGCAAAACCAAAAACACCAACAACAGGTGCCATAAAAAAAAAAGCTAGAAACAGGACCAGTAGCTGGCATCAAGAGCCAAAAAAAAAGTAGCAAGTGAGAAAAAGAGAAACAGAAGCCCAGCAGTAGAAGAAAAATCACGGACTGCCAGAAACATGCAAACCAGGTATAAATTCAAGTTTTTATTCCCTTCCTTCTTGTTTGTATCACGATGGTGAAGTATGGTTGTAAAAAAATAATAATAAAAGCTTCAACTTTCATGGTTTTCATCCTTGGCTACCATGGAGTTTGGGGTTATCCTTTAGTTTTTAAAGTCCAAGGTTTTCTATTCATGCTTCTGGTATTGTTATGCATGCAAGATAGTTCATGGTTTAAAAAAAGATAGTTAATATAATGAAAACCTCGCAAAAGTAAAGGGAATAAAAGTTCAAGAATTAAGACCCTCAAAGCTTACAAAACTCTGACTAGAGACTATAATTATTGGAGATTTTTCGTATGGGTTGGGCCCCTTTTTACTTCTTGTGCAACATTAAATTAAAAATAGAAAACCATAAAAGGAGAATGAAGCTAGTGAGATTAGATGATGGAAACTGTAATAGTTTTGCCAAGAATACTTCATTTACTATTATTTCCACCTTCCCATTTAACTATTATTTGGTTTGTTTATGGGCCGTTCATTTTAGATTTTATTTTATTTTGAATTTTGGTTTCTTAAAAATCCCACTCATATATCATAGAATTAGGATGAAAATTAAAGATATAAAAGAGATGTATGTTTTAAAAAATAAATAAGTAAGCATAGAATAATAATAAAACTAATAAATTATTTATATGGTTTTAAAAATTTGATGATAAAAAATTATAATAATAAAGTCTTTATTATATATGAAAAATAAAAATAGAAATAGAAATAATTAAATGTTTTATGTAACATGAAGAAAGAGATTTTAAAATCCCTACCTAGATGTTGGAGGAAGATAAAAATCATTTTTTTAAATAAATTAAATCCACCTAAATGTTGGAGAATTAAATAATAAATATTAAAAATATACAAATAAGAATAATAATAATTTTAATGAAAAATATAAATATAAAAAATCATTTTTTTAAAAGATTACAAAAAATGGGCATGCTTTGAAAATTTACCTAAAAGTTAGAGATTTTTAAAGATATTTGTAAATTTTCAAAACTTTAAGTGAAAACCCTAAAATAAAATCTTAAATTTTAGGTAAAACCCTAAATTTTAGGTGAATCTTGATACTCTAAGTGAAACCTTAAATCCTAAGTGAATCTCAAAATCGTAAATGAAACCTTAAACCCAAAGCCAAACCCCAAAACCTTAATCGAAACCCTAAATGAAAACCTAAATCCTAAGGCCCTGAAGCCCTAAAATCATCATAAAAATCTAAGAATTCATGTAAAAACTTTTTGTAAAGTAATTTATTCCCGAATGTCACTTAGATAATGGGGTATTTAGAAATTTTTATTTCATTAAGAATTTTCATGTAATTTCATATTTTAAAATGATAAAATTAAATAAAGAATAAAAAAACAAAAATTGGGATATTAAATATAGATAGTTGCATCCAAACTCTACCTAGAGATTGAAGAGTTCAAGTGGTCTTTTTATATTTAAGAACTCAATCTTAAATTCGCATCTCATCGTCATTTAGGACATACATTTACATCCATATTTGCATTTATTGCTTATATATGTTTATTTTTAATTATTGATGTTTAGGGTTAGCTATTTAATTAGTTAATTATTGTTTTAAAAATTTTAATTTTAAAAGTAAATATATAATTAAATTTAAAATAGTATTTCAAAGAATATAATTTTTTATACTCTACCTAGATGTTGGAGAGTTACCAATAATTATTATTTTCAAAGAATATTATTTTTATTTTCAAGGAAATGTTGTGATAAATCTTAAATGAAAATAATTAACTTTGAATTCTGCCCTTATGTTGAAAAATTTTAAGATATTTCTTTAATTTAGAGATTTTTATGGCATTTCTAAAATAAAGATTTTTAAATAATTTTATTTCTTTGAAATGAAGGGAATTATAATTAAATTTCATATAAAAACTATTTTTGTCAAAAGTTATAAATAGCATATGATTAATTGGTACCAATTTTATGGGCACTGTGAGGATGCTAATCTTTCCTCACACTAACAAATCTTGTTTTCTAAACCAAAATTATCTTTTTAATAAGTTTTAAACACGTTTTATTGTTTTATTAAAAAAATAAATTTTTTCAATGACCAATCATATCGTAAGAATGATTGGTGGCAACTCTTCATGTTTTCATAATTTTAAATGTTTACCTTTAACGATTGAGTTTTTGAAATAATACGTTATGATAGGATTAGAAGAGGGAAATGAGAATACCATCAAAGTTGACTAGGACTTGGTAAAAGAATAAAGAGATGTGGCTCTAATCAGAATAACAGCTTACTTAATGGAAAGTATCTAACTACTATAATAAGAGGGTTCAACGTAAAAATATTAAGAAGGGCAACCTAATGCTTAGAAAAGTCAAAGCTTCAGGAGGGGACAATTAAGGTGGCAAACTGGCCCTGAACTTGAAAGGACCTTATGTGGTCAAAAAGGTCATCCATGACGCAACCTATAGATTGCAGGATTTGAATAGCAACCCCATATCGAAGACATGTAATATAGATAATCTTAAAGTTTATTACTCAAACAAGACCGAGCTCACACTTGTAATTCAAAAGTTATTGAATAAAATCTACGTTTTGATCATATTTATCATAAAAGTCCTAAACTCGAACATTGACCGATCTAATGTTGATGCTTAATGAACCCGAGCTAGGACTTGCATCAATTCAAATTTTCAAGTTAATTTAATGAATCTTTAAACAATTGCTTAAATCCTAATAAACCTGTCTGATATAAGCAAAATTACTTTAGCTATTTAGTTAACCTAATATGTTTAAGTTTGACCAAGCATGATATCTAAGCTAAAACTTATTATTTGATTTACCAATTGATTGATTTACCCAAGCTCAAGCTTGTAATTCATTGATTTATCAAAGCATAAAAGAAGGTAAAGAAAATAGAGCGGATAAACATAACTGACACTTGAACAAAAAATTTTGTATCGATTGACAGAATTCCTATTGAGTGATAAAAAAATTACTTGCAAAAGTTTTTCAGAGTGATTTAATCGAGGTTATTACAAAAATCTGATCTTATCCTTTACAAAAAAAAAAAAGCAAAAAGAAAAAGGAAGAAGAGTTCTTTAGTTATCCCCTTGATCAGTAGTAAAAGCGGTAGCAGCAAACCCTTCCTCTGTTTCTAGCTCCTCCCTAGCCTTAAGCATGAGGGCAGCATCTAGCGTGTCGTCTATGGTCGTATCTTTATCATCCTCTTTCTCCTCATTTTCAGACTAAATGGGAGACATTGTTCTTAGATTGGTCAAGCTGTTGTCTGAGAAGTCAAGTTTGAGGTTGGTGTACTTAAAATTAAATCTTTACAAAGCTCGAATGCACCGAGGACATTCATCCTTGAGAATTCCACCAGAAGCTCGGAATATCTCTTGGAAGCCATGAACTCTTTCACCGCCTCTTTCCTGCACTCCTCCTTGGCTTTGACCCTAGCCTCCTTTTTTTCCTCTAGTTCAGCCTCCAACTAAGACCTTAGCTTGGCAATCTCAACCTAAGCTTCATTAAGCTTAAACTCGGCTTGTTCCCTCATGGACTCTGCAGAGGCCTCATCCATCTGCACCTCTTTGAGCTTAACTGCCAGCTCGCCTACCCTCTTATTTTGCTCCAGCTCTTTTTTGTGTGAAATGGTGAGGCTAGATTGTAGATTGGCTATGACTCAGTATTTTTATGGTTTTTTTGGCCCCATACCTTCAATTCTTTCTCGGCTTTTAGAACGCAAGTCATAGCCATATAAGCATGATGCAGGGCTGACTGGGATAAACAATGGGTTGAGGTGGAAGCTTCTTATAGACTATAAAAGAAAACAAAGCTTAGACTTGGAACATAATAAAACCAGCAAGAATAATATCCAGACCGAACTAAAATATAACTTACTATTTGGAGGAACTGCAACCTTAGCAAATCTTCGGGCCACATCGACACTTTCCAGCAGCTTTTCTCTGAAAGTGTATTCCAAACCCGTTGAGAACTTCTTCAAGCTATGCTTTAGGACTTGGGCCTTAAGGTTCACCAAAAAGGAGGAGGCCTCTGTCCTTTGTTTTTCGAAGGAATGAAGAGTTACTGAGATTTTCCTGTGCACTATCACCTTCTGTTTGCCTTTGACAACGACAAAAATCTAAGTTGAAGAGCTTGGCTGCTACTTATGGTGGGGGTTTATTGGCTTAGTTCCCCATCAACAGGTTCTTTAAGTTGTATGGCCTGCTTCTTTTGGCCTTTCTTAGGCTTAGGGATGAACTAACAAAAATTAAAATCTTTCAAAGGCTGGAAAGACATATCTGCAAAATAAACTAATAGTTAAAAAATTTTAACAAAAATAAATACCCTACGAGGTTGCCTTTCACCTACCATAAGACATAGACTTGTTCATTACTTCGAAGGAAGTCAGCTCTTTCGCGTCTAACACCAACTTTCCTCTCTAGTGAACTTTAGAATTTTGTCTTAATCTGCGAGATAGGATGTGAAAAAAGCAACAAGTACATCATTAAAATTCCTGAGCTTATTCGAAATCTCATATACCTTAAACTTGTTATTTTTTCATTTCTTTTTGGATGCAGAGAAAAAATAGCTTCCAATTCTTTATTGAACTTGAACAATCTGCAAACAATTTTTTGGTAGGACAAGTTGTTACATAGAATCACCTCTTACCATGCAGATGCCTCTTACTGTAGAAGAACTCCCTGAACAAAGCTAAGGTTAGGAGAATATCTAAACTTCTACAAAAAATAATGAATGTTATTATGTACCGAAATGAATTGGGGGTGAGCTAGATAATAGTTAAATTATAAAAAAGAAATTTTTTTAACAAAAAGAAACATGAAGGGGAACCTCAAATCGATCAATATTGAATCCTAATACATCTAGAGCTGGCAAGCCTCTAGGTTATTAGTGATCCAGTCCTTGGTACTTGGCATTAATATATTGTCTCCCTCCTCAGGAAAATGAAAGTTAAGCTTCAAAGAATAGACGTGATGAGCAGAACACATGTTAGGGAAGTTCAAGGTTAGCCCTACCCTTTAATTTCTTTATCATGTTCGTAGGAACAATTCTAAGGAACAGAGAGTATAGAAAGAAACCTCAGCCAGGCCTTCCAAATCTAAAGAGGACTCTTTCTCTTACTTGCCTTCCTCAACTTGGTTACTCTTTGTCTGTTGTTCTTTCTCAGAACCCTTTCGTCATCTAAGCCTTCATTGTCAGAAGATTCAGACTCTTGAGTAGGAGTAATATTCCAAGTTGGAGTAGGGACGAAAACCACCACGACGTTGAAAGAAGAGGATAGACAATGGCATTCCTAAAAAAGAGAGAATAAGAAGGGACGTTAGCTGCAACTAACTCATAAGGAATAATTGGAGGTTGAATCGCAAATGAAGAAGAGGGAGAACGAGAAAGCTTAACCTTAGAATAAGGAACAGTAAAAGGAAGAAGGTCAACCAGAGAAGCCAGATTGACCTAAGAGATTGGAAATAGAATAGATGGATTTTTGAACTTGCAGTCAATGATAGCACATAACTCATCCACGTCCAAGACTCACTCTCTCTGAGCACAAGCATTGTTTTCCACCATTTTTTGCTCATTCTCTGACATCGGGTTCAGCCAATATGCCATTCTATTGTAGTACCTACCTGCAATGATCGAAAGAACCCTATGATCGTTGTTGACTAGATGATTGAACCAACCTCCCTTGGGCTCTACCCTATAACTCCTTTCACTCCCAGAACTTGCACTAGTAGACGTAGAGATAGAATACGTATCGAAGTAAAAGAAAGAAAAATGGTTGGAAAGAAAAAAGATCTTTTAGGTTGAAAAGAGTTTGAGAGCTTTTAAGTCAGTAAAACTAGGTCGGATAGAGAGCAAAAAAACAGAAATGTGAATGGCTCAAATCATGCCGTGTCAAACTACCATTGAAGAGTGTTTTTTCACCTTCTCAGCTTTAGATTTTAGTGCTCAAAAACTTCTTTTCTCATTAAATGCTATCTTCAAATATCTTACAGGCATATCGGTCATCTTGCTCATTTAAATAGACTAGACTGATTGCAAGTTAACTGCCAGGTCAACCTTAAAAAAATCCTAAAGTTTCACATCGGACACGCTAGCCTTTTCAAAGTATCCAAACTTACTCAGCCTGACCGTAGGCTTCCAAGACACAAGGATATTCACCTCGGCAACTCCAAGACGGACAAGCTACGCATACAAGTTGAAGCGCATGCTCAAGGTCAAGTTTGGCACTTACACTAACATGTCAAGCTAGCACACTTGATGGCAGCCTGAGCTAAACACAACATAGATCACGGGCCTTTCACACACATTCTTTTGTCAGCCCCTTCGACATCATTTCACTTCGGCAACATGAGGTCAGTTTCCTAGCATAACTTTTTAAAGACCCATGACAAAAAAATTGAGGTCGGATTGACAAACATACACACTAGAAAGATCTAATCAAATACCCACCAGTTTGTTACTTAGACTACTCAGTGAAAAAATAAAATGTTAGAGGTATTTTTAAGTTTAAAGGGCATTTCTGATCTTTACACTCATTAGAGATTGTTATTAAATAATCAAAAATATTTCGAATTTTTGAGTTGATTTGACATGTTCAATATCATTGCTGCTTGACCACATTATTATTATACCCCACAGATCCCTCACCTCTTGTCTATAAATAATAACATCTAGGCACTATCATTTTATTTCCATTTTACTAGTATTTTTTAATTTTTCTTTCCTTTCAATCTCTTTTGTTCTTATCTTTGACTTGTGCATCAAAGTGCAAATGCAAAAAACACCTCTTGTCTTTGCTTTTAATCACTCTCTTCTTCTTCATGTGATTTCAGGGTTTTGCTCTTTAGGTCAAAGCTCAATACCAACAATTAGTTCCTTTGAGATATCGTTTGTTTCAACATAATTTGTTTAGAATAGAACGGAATCAAATATGATCTAAACTTTTTAAGCCTGCACAATTATTAACGTCCCATGATTCACTTACAAATATGTACTAATGAAGTTTTAAGAATGTATCATTTAATCCATCGATATAAAAACGTTGTAAAATAATATATTTGTAAGAAAAAAAAAAGATGAGATAGGAATCCTTTTATTATAATTTTTTTAAGAGTAAAAAGCATCAATTTTATGGTGAGAGATGCATTCAAGAATGCACAAAACATACCCAAAGACAAGTGACTTTCTAATAATCACATTGCACTACATGTACTGAGTCTGACGTTTGCAAGAGCAAATTTTATAAATGGGTTCCTGTCTGTCCAGCTGATTGAAACAACTAAAGAGCTTAAAAAGAAATGGTACATATATGCTCCCACATAAGTTTTAGCCCCATAAATTAGGCACAACTTTATCCCAGTTGGATGGAGGCTACACATCTTGTCAACGACTAATTTGTCCCGAATCTGAAATTTAACAATTGTTGCTTCCCCATTTAGATTCCCAAAGGATTTATGAGCTTTGATTTTGCTTTCACATTTTGGATTAGAATGCTCCAGCAGTTGCATCCAAAAGCGGCATTCCTTTTACAAATTTTCCTTTGAGCAGAGCACTGCAAGGCAGGCATGAATTTTATCAATCTCTTTTTGTTTTCTTGAGGGAATAATATTTTTTCATTCAGCTATCAAACTTAGGTTTCATTTAAAAGTTCGATTGGAGAGCTCTCATTGCATCAAATGATGAATTTTATGACTGAACGGACTGTTAGTCATCTCATCGTAAATAGTTATTAAGTTTGCACTTTCATTAACTGAAAATTTGTGGTGATACAAGTATATATGATTGATAACTAGAAATTGTAAATATATATATATATATGTACTGAGAGCTTTCTTTTGATAAACTTTAACAAAGAGAGTACTTTAAACATCTCACTTCCTTTTTTTTTTAAGAATTTTTCAATCAACAGATCTCATATCAGAAAATGAACCCCCGTCACATATATTTACTGTTGAAAATAGGTAAAAAGATGAACCAGGGCTGATTGAGGGAAAAAAACAAGGATTGTTCAATGAAATTAGCTTTGAAAATTTGTTTTTGGAACTACCAAAACCAAATCTAAAATGAATTTTTACATATTCTAATCGATTGACCGCCATATATATGCGTTTCTCCGGTACAAAACTTTATGATATTTGATGTGGTAGCTTGGATGGAATAATCATGTCCTCAACAATGAGGAACTACAGGGCAGGCTATGAAAGAGATGGCTTAGCTAGGCTTCTTCTAAAGCTAACATGATCGAAAATACAACTGGTACGATAACAAGAAATGGGAGTAACAAAAACGAAAGTGAGGAAATCAAAGGGCCCTCATTTTTTGTCTTTCAACGTGGTCTCATCATCACAAAATAATCTTTTTCCTTATAGGCCTTTAGTTTGCTTTTTCCGCTCAGTTGTCAGAGTCATACGGTTTCCTTCTTCTTCCTTCCAAATATTTTACACTTCAACTGATAATATGCAAGTTGGAGTCCTCAATGCACACAAAAGGTAAGTACTTTTTTTGTAAAAGTTTTCTCTGAATTGGCTTTTTGGTCCCATTCACACAATAAGGCTTCGTTTTTCTTCTTCCTTTTTAATTTTGTCTCCCTTTCTTTTTTAATTTGATTAGCATAATAATTAATAATAGCTTCCTCTGTTATTATCTTTAATAACAGCCCTCCTAGAATTAAGTTGGTCACAGATCAATCTTCCTCTGGTTTCTTAGAGAATTACATTTGAACCTCACCATTGAGATTACTCTGCTTTCTTGATAGAATCCTATCCCAACTCTGCTAATAATGATAGGAGGATTTGATGGTATTTCTTTCAAATAGTTAGATTGAAATTTTTACTTCTTTAATTTTGACTAAGCAAATTTGTATCGTTTGTAAAGGATAAGAGACCAATTGATCAAAAATGTCAAGCAAAAGGTCTCAACTGATTACAGGCTAAGGGCCCTTGAGCTACATCCAAAGTATAAACCTCTTTGTTTAGAATGTAAACTAATTGAATATGGACAAATTTTATTAGGTTTATGATTCATTTATTTAATTAACGAATTTTTAAATGTTAATGTGATTATTTGATAAATTTAATAAAAAAAAAAACAAACAAAAATCAAATCTCATCAAACGTTCTATTAACTTACGTCAGTACGTTTTAAGAACTTTTTGTTATCCTAAAGGAGACGAATAAATTTTACACTAAAACAAACTCCCGGCCCAGAACAAACAAACAAAACTCTGAAGTCCAGCTTCCCCAAAAATGGGCTTTGAACATTAACTCACCGAAGGGAATTGCATTGTCTGATTGTCTCTTAGTGGATGCTGGGGGTGGCATGGTTGGTAGTTTAAGCAAAGGGAAGGGTGCATTAGTTTGTATTCAATCAAAGTTTTGAATCTATCATAAACAAAGGGTGGGAGAGGGGATAAAGTTGACAGTGGCATAACCTGCTTTGTCATTAAAATCCTATATATCTTAACCTCTTTATGATTTTATTATCATCTGTCCACAGAGAGAGAGAGAGAGTGTGTGTGATGTGTGCTGATATCAAAAAAGCTTTTGATGAAGTTTTTAGTAGTTGGATTGCGACTGTAAAGACGAATCCTTTTGCTTTTTTCTGTAAAATAACATTATGAAAATCTCGGTATCATTATCGGCCATTTTCTTCTCTCCCCCAACTCCCTCCTTCTCTCGAGTCTTCACATTTACTCTCATTAAAAAAAAAAAAAAACTACTGTACTATATAGGAATTTGGGCTCCCGATAAATAAGTTTCTTGCTTTTTCCTGAAACTGTAAGGTACGGATGATTTTTACTTGCCTAAGTTATATACTTTCATCTCTTTCTTGAACAAAGAAGCTTTTAAACTGATGAAAGAATGCATATTTGTTCTTTGTACACTATATTTGTATCTGCCATGGTTTCAGTCATACTCCCCAAAAGCAATCTCCTGCTGCTTTAGAAGATCTTGTTCGAAAACGATTGATATCTTTGCAATCCCACCCTTTGTTCTTCATTTTATAACAAACTTGCTAATTTCCATTAATTGTTCTTTCTTAGCCTTAATGTTTGTGGTTAACAACATTTTTGACCCAACAGAGCTTCTTCATGACCAGAGAACCACCATTCCTGTGTGAAAGAGCACCATATCTTCTTTCACCAACCCCTTTTCCCTTTTTTTTTGTTTCCTCCGGATTTCTTTTCTTTTTTTTGTTCTTGGGTTTTTCTTTTGCAGATAAAAAAACTAGCTTTAATCAGGACCGCTTGATCTGAGATTCCTGATTCATCCTTGTCTTGGGTTAAGAGCTGCCTCACTTTCTCTTTAGGTATCTCTCTCTCTCTCTCTCTTCCCTTAAAAAAAAAAAAAAAAAATTAAAAACATTTTCTCTTGCTCTGAAATCTGGCTTTTCCTCAGACATTCTGTCTCTTGCTGTTATCCCTTATGGTAGTCTACTTCTCGGGCTTGGTTTGTTGTTGGCACTCGGCACTTGTTTAGCATATATAACAAACAAACAAACATAAGCACATGTCATCTACTACCTCTATTATAAATTGGTAATGATGCATCCTACATCCATCATCATACACGTGGCTAATAATATTTATTGATTACATTCCGTACCTCCAGATTCTCCTCAATTGATCCTTTTCAGATTCCAAACCTTCTCTTATCCAACTAAACAAAAACCCCAACACCCTCCATACTTGAGTCACAGTTACTTAATGAACTGCCTAAACAAGAATTAGTTGAGGCGTCGGCGTATGTTTCTAAACGGGAGAGTGGTCTTAAGATGGTTATCTGTAGCAAATCGCATTTAGTTAACAAAAGCCGAATGGAAACAAGAAGGAGAAAGAAATTCACATCACATGACACTTTCTGTTAACAATGGATACGTGATATCCGGGGTGCTTCTTTTACCTCCGTAGAGACCAAACAACGTCGTTGTTTTGTATTGGTCTCACACTTCAAATAGGTGGCCCCCCAGGCTCGTTAGTCCCTCCAAAATAATAAATATTATGTAACAATTGTTCGACTAAAGGGGTCCCTAATGTCCCAAACCGCATCCATGTTGAAGAAAGATAGAGAATAGATGTAGGTCCTTGTGGCTTAGGCGCTTAGCCAGTTAGACTTCCTAGAATCCAAAACACAGAATGTTAGGTCAAGAACCACTGTGGGTTGGGGCGTAGGGTTTTCTTTGTGGTCGTCTCGATAAACCTGGCACTGGTTTGTCAGGAGGGTCCGAAGAAAAAATTAAAAATAAAAAACTTGCACATGATTTTGAACGTTAGAAAAATAAGAGGAAAGAGGAGAGATAAAGTAATAGTGTTTATGTGGATCCCAGCAGGAGGAAAAGGGGGTAAGGAGGGAATTTTGGGAAATGATTAAGGGTTGGCAAGGAAACAAGAAAAGGACAGAGATTGTTTGCGCAAATCTAGCTAATCTGGTGCTTCTGGGTCAAAGTAAAGTCAAAGTTGGGATTGAAGCTTTGGTTAAGGCAAGACCCCAAAGCCATCCCTCAGTCCAGTCTCTACCAACAAACACTATTCCTTATTTCTTTGCCCACATTCACTTCTTGGCCCCATTACGTTTACACAGACACAGTTCTCAGTATAGCCAGTAGATACATATGCGAGCCAAATCCCCCACGTCTTCATCTGCCACTTCCTCTTCTTCGTGGGAATGCTTTCTTTATCATTATTCACTATTTGAATATTTCAATCTTTGCTTTTTAAGATAGGACAAGAAAACCCCATGAAGAAGCTTTTCGAGGGAAAGGAGAAAATAAATAAAAGTGTGCAGACATCAAGCCCATGTTTTTTATTTTGATGTTTCTCTCTTTGCTTTCATTAATGTTCCTCTTTTTTTTTTTTGACCATATTTGCACTCTCCAACAAGGTTCTTTTCTTCTTTCTTTGTGTTATTTTTTTTGGGAATTAGTGTTTGAAAAAGCTCACCTTTTTTTTTCTCATTCTTTGTGTTTTTGTTATAATGATGATAGGATTGTGGTGGGGCAAAACCGGAAGCAAAAGGACCTTGCTTCAAGAGTGGTGGAATATGGTGACTGCTGTAAATCCATTTTCAAACAAAATTGAAGCAAGATTGAGCTTTTCCTTGAGAATTTTTTTGAAGGAAATGGGTTTTGGACGCTCATATGAAGCATGGGGCAATTGTAGAAGCAACCCCATTTTCTTCAAAGTCCAATCATTGCAACAAGCTCTCTTCTTAATCTTCTTATTCAGCTTCTGGTGATGTGAGGTGGTGGTTGTGGTGGCGGTGGCGGTAGGGGTGATATTGGCGGGATCGGCTCAATCTCTTTATTGTTCATTGTGATATACTAAAATTTTTTTGTTCTCTTTTTTGCTGCTGCTTGTTGGCCCATAGTAATGTTGGTAACAGCAACGGGTATGTTGGTCTCTTTGCTGATTTTTTCCCTCCTTTTTTTTTTTTTTAATTTTAGTGACGCTAACTTCCTCTTTTGGATTTAGTTTTGTGCTTTCACTTGATTCCTGAAGAAAAAAAAAAAAAAAAAAACCCATTTTCATGAGAACGGAGAAAAAAAAATCGAAACACAAGAAACCAGTATGAATCAGGAGGATAGAAAATGGAGCAGTAAATCGGTGGTAGGTAATTTTATGAGGGGTAGGTGAGTAAAGTAAACTTTTGAGGTCGCTTAAACAATGCAGACTTCAACGCTCGAACACTATTTTATAGCTCCCAGCCTCTGTCCCCGTAATGTATTATCTATCTTTTGGGGAAATTTGTATTATTATTACTCCTATAAATGTCACACCCATTTTTAAATATAGTGAGTTGATGTAGAAAAGTATTTATATAAGAATTTTTCATGTTAAGATTTCCATTTCTATGATAAATTTGCAATGCTTTTATTCTCATGTAGTATTTCTTATTCATTCTAATTGTTTTTCCTTTTTTTTTTTTTTATGTTATTGGGATTTATCTTTTGTGGGGATTGAGTTCAGTTGATTAGGATCTCGATATTAAACCGTTAGAAAAAATATTTATTTGGTTAGTTTAGTTGATTTTAGGGTTTCAAAATTAATACTCCAATTGAATAGATCAATTTAATTAATTTTGTAATTTATTTTTAAATGTTTTTATATAATATAAATACAACAATTTATATAATATGTTAAAATGATATATAATTTTTATGTAATAATATAATTATAGTTTTTTAATACTTAGTTAAAATCTATTCGAATTATGGGTTTGAATTATTTTGACTATTCATTTTAATTGGGTGTACGACTGCCTGGGCAAGAAAAGCAAAGGCAAAGACAAGAAAATTGAGGCGTGAGAGACGAGATGGGCTTGTAGTTCATGGAAGTGTCCTATCATCGGGCACTGCAAATTTGGGTTTTTGCTGCCTTTTTGGTTTTTGGTATGCACGTGAAACTGGGTTGTGTTTGTGTGTAGACCCTCCTCTCTCTCTCTCTCTCTCTCTCTCTCTCTCTCTCTCTCTCTCTCTCTCTCTCTCTCTCTCGTTTATCAGAAATGAGTTCAGAGTGTTTGATGTCTTTGGTGGGGCCTTTTCAGTGATGGTAATTTCCTGGAAACTGTTTTTTCAAGGAGAGAAAAAAACACCCCATTTGTGTTGCCTAATATGGTTTTCGCTTAATTTTATCAATTGGAGTCGGAAATTTATTTTATGTTATCATCTTAAAACCATAGAAATTTCGACTCAGTTTGAGTGTCCGGGTGCCCATCTAAATCAGAACAGGGGGAGGGTGGCACTTGTCAGCAAATTTATGATCTTATGGTAGTAGCAGAAGACAGATCTTACCAAGGAAATAACTATACTCAAACAGTGGTTTATGACCCTAGCTCTTTCTTCTCTACATTTTCTTATTCCTGCCTGTCATGCAACTAGTTTTGAAAATCAATACTGACCACTTCCTGTAGTTAGAATGTCCATTTCAAATTACAATGTTCAACCCTGCAACCTCAGATTTTGCCTAAGCCACCTCTGCTAGGTTTTTTTCCATACCAGCTCAAATACTGTGCTTCCATTTTTTGGTTCAAAACCCACCCAATATCGGAAGCCTAAAGTTACTGAACCAAACTGATGTTACCAAACATTTAACAGATGAGTGTGAAATTAACGTCCAGGGTTCCCCCAAGTAATTAAGTTTTTTGTGTTTTTCCCTATTATTAGCCCTCAAATTTTCAGTCGCTGGCTTGCGTTTCATTTTGCACAAACGACACCAACGGTATTTTCAGAAACTGGAAAGTGAAAATCTAGACAAGGACCCTGAATTAAAGTGACCCTTCTGTAAATCAATTAGTTGCATCCAGTGATTCAAATAACGATTTAATAACGAAATAATAATTATAAAATTATGATAACGTCATCCTCCATTATTGTTATTAGATAAAAAACGATTGAAAAATTCATTCACAGCAAAAATAAAAAGTAACGGTTGTAAAATAACGGTATAACGGGTAATAGTGATAATAACGGACCGTTATTATCGCTATTTTGTTTTTCTACTCACAAATCTAATAATTCAAAAAAAAAACAAAACTTTAAGTTTGCAAAATAAAACAATAAATGTGCAAAAATAAAAATAAAAGCCAAAGTAAAAAATAAAGCTCACAATCTCATATCTTTATCATCAAAATAAATTTTAAAATGAATTAAAAAACAGATTAATTATTTTAAGTTTCAACCATTCAATCGATATTTTCGACATTCAAATTCAAATCAGGCTCAAGTTTTCAATCAACATTCAAGATCAAATAAGGTAAGAAAAGAAAGTTAAATTACTTTTTTTTTTGTAAAATTTCTATAAAATGATCTGTTGTGACAGTTTGAAAGATGAACGAGGTATCCGTAGATACTAGGTAAGTCAGCAAGTGATAGTGATAAAGGGATGCGAGAGAAAATGAGAGATGAAAAAAAAAAGAGATAAAGAAGAAAATTTTTGAAAGTCAAGGAAAGCAGCACGAAAAAGAAGATAAATAGAGGAGAATATTAGTGTTTATAAAAGGTTCTACAGTTTACTATAAAGAATTAAACAAAATTGGGATATCAGGCACGTAGGGAGAGATTGGATGGGATGGGGAGGCGTTGGGGGGAAATTGGGGAGGGATTGGGTGAGGTGGGATGTTGAGGGGAAGGTAGAGAGGGATTGGATGGGGGTGGGGAGGGATTGGGTGTGGTGGAGTGTTTGGAGGGTAGGACTGAATTTTTTTATTTAATTTTATAATTAATTTTTAAAAATTTTTTAGATAAAATTTAATTAGTGGTTTTAAAATTTTATAATTAAAAAAAATGAGATTAATAATTTAATATAATATATAGAGATTTTAAATGAAAATTTTTTATAATTTTTTTTTATAAGTTAGATGAAAAATAATTAAAATTAAATATTATATTTTGATTATGTTATATATTAATTTATAATTTTGTATCTGAATTTTAATTTTTTTTTTGTTGTTTTGATATTTATATTATTGCCAATTCTTTTGATATTAGATTAATTCTTGTTATTTTTGTATAATTATTGAAGATTATGTTTATTATATAATTATTAAAAGTAGCTTGTGATAAAAAAAAATTATATCAATTAGTATATCAAAAAAATTAAGTTACTTAACAAATTTAGCATTTTATGATCTATTACTCTTATTAAGATTAAAAACTAAAAAATAAAAAATATAGGTTTGAAAATTTTATTAAAATATAAGTTTGAAAACTTTTAATTTTTGAAATTTTTTTAGATAAAATCTAATTAGAGGGATTGAAGATTTATAATTAAAAAAATTAAGAGATTAATAATTTAATATAATATACATAGATAATGTACCCTCCACCACAAATGTATCATCCTCAAATATATCTTTCACCTCAAATATATCTTTCACCTCATATGTATCAAGAACAAAGGCATCATGAATGGAGATGGAGTCAACTTAGCTCTCAAAATGAAGATAGAGAATCTGATCCTCCTCGTCATTCTACCATGTGATAAAATTTGAAATATATATCAATAATTGTAGTTGATGAAATTTGAAATTATTATATTTTTAAGTTTGTAATTTTATTAAATTAAATGCTTGGTATTTAATATATTATGTTTTGTTAATATTTGATTTGTTTAGAATTAATATTAAATATGAACTTGGTCAAGATAAATTTTATGGATAAACTAAATATGAATGCTTTTTATAATCTAAATAAAATTGTAAATAATTTTTTAAAAAAATAAAAAACATAGAGTGTCATAAATTATTTTTAAAATCATAGAATAAGAGTTTTTATAATTATAATTATTATTATAATTATAATTATTACATTTTATAATAAATTGTGCAAAAAAAAAAAATTCACGACCGTGATGACCGTAATGATTGTAATTATCTCCGTTATATTCGAAAATACAATAAATATTACGCGACCGAAAATGTGACCGCGACCATTATTTAAATCCCTGGTTGCATCCATCTTGCTTGGTCTTTCTGTAAATTAGAGGCATTGATACTGAAATTTAGTCACCCAAAATTAATGTTGTGAATGTTAGTCTCCTAGCATCAGGGTTCTCTCCCCTTTTCCTGACTTACTCAAATTTAGGTGAGAGGATGATGGCTTCTATTGTTTCAAATGGCAAAGTTGATCCGATCTGAAATACTAGCTCAACTTGAATCAATTCAAATCCCTTTAATCCGATTTGATAAAAAAATCAACAGCACGAAACCATTCAATCCAAGTCCAATTGGATGAGAACTCCAAATTTATATAAATTCAAAATTAACTTGAATCTAAATTAATAAAATTTAAAATGATTTAAATCCAAATTTATCCAAATTTGAAAGACTCAAAATACTAACCTAAAATGATCCCATATTAAATTGAGTAGATATAATTTTACTTTTTAGAAAAAATATTGCAATTAAAAATAATAAAATTATATAAAACATTAATTTATTAAAATTTAAATCTTTATATTATAATTTTAAAAAATAATTTTGAATTATAATTTAAAAATAACTTACAATTACCTTTAAAAAGAAAGAATTATTTTTAATCATAATTTTAATTTATCTTTTCTTAATAATGATTAAAAATAAAAATATTTCCATTATTATAATTGAAATAAATTTATATATTTGTTTATATGTCATAAATAAAAGTTTTTTAGGTTTTTATTCTTAACAAATAACAATATAATAAAGAAAATAATTAAATAGATAAATAATAACTTTGAAAACTAAGAAATAACCAACAATAATTTAATAAAGCTAATAAAAACACCTATTTGTGTATAACTACTTGTGTACTTGTGTTATGTTTTGTCACATTTTAATTATTTGCTTATTTTTAGTAAATTATTATATTTATTTTTTACTTTAGTTTTAAACAAAAAATAATGCAAATATATAAATATATAAAAAAATTATTTGATATATTAATAGTGTAGTTTTTAATTCTACAAGCGAAATAAAAATTATGACAAATGTCTCATTTTTTCCATTTACTTTTTTTATTTTTTTAAATATATATTAAGAGACTTGTGCTATTTTCTTAACTCTGCTTGTTAAGTTGAAAAATTTTATTGTCAATGTATTTGATAAGTTTTTTAAATATATTATTATATACATATATAAGGCCCAACTTTTATCTTTTATTATAAACAAAGTTAATTTTTAATATAACCTAATATAATTTCACACTAGAAAAAAAATTTATTTATTTATTTTTAGATTTTTATTTTTTATATGATTTAATTACATTTAATTTTGAAAAATATTTTTAATGATGTTAACAATTTAAATTGGACATATGACATGCCATAACTACATTTTTCATAAATAATAATTTAATTACACTTCGATCCATTCAAAATTGATTTGAATAGTCCATTTATTTACATTATCCGTTTGCCGATTTCCAAATGATTTAAATTCGAATAAGCTTAAAGGTCAAATCCAAATAATTGAAAACAAAATAATTTGAAAATGTAATTATAATAATATGATATTCAAAATGATTTAAATTCAAATAATTCAGATGATTCGAACTTAAATTAATCTGAATCCATATGACCTAAATTTAGAGTGACGCAAATTTAAATGTAACTCAGAATCTAAGTGGACCTAAATTCAAAATATCTCAAATTGAAAATGAAACCAAATAATTAAAATAGAAATGATCTTAACCTAAATTAATCTGAATGCAAAATAATTTAAACCTGAATTATTCAAAATAAAAAATGATCCTAAAGTTTTTCGATCCATAAAAATGTGATCCAAATATAAAGAACCTATCCATTTGACGACAACTCAGTTTTCATATCTTACTGCAAGGTATGTTATTTTTCTAGTTAATGACGAATAAATACTTGAGCTGACACAGTTAGGCTTGACGCCTGAGTTCTTTGAAGCACTCTGAAGGTCCTCTTCCCTTATAATTCTCTTGTAAATGCCAAGAAACCGAACTCGATTTTATGAGTAGCTAGACTTTGGCACCTTCTCTTGCGTTTATTAATGTTTCCATCGACTATCACCACGAATTTTTTTTAGAGTAATGAAACACACCGGCAGTAGGCTGTGGTGAAAATGTCCGTTAGGCCCTCCAAGTTCGCAAATTGATTCGGTCTCATCATCTCATTTCTTTTCACATCCTCTAAACAAAATGGAAGACGAGTAATCACATTAGAATTTTCCTTTTACAAACAGATTTAAGGCAGGTCTTCGGATAATCAAAACTCCGAAATGAAGCTATTCTTCAGTGCTTCTTATCACGACAAGAACTTAATAAACGCCATGGTATCCTGAATGTGGTATTATCCAGGTAGTGGAACTTGTCCCTCCTGTCCTGAATGCCATGTTTCCACATCAGAATATGACTAAAGATAACTAGGTAGGCTACAAAAAACCCAGGTCCCGGCACCCATTTACCACCCCAACATAATTTCCAAATCAGAAGGTGAAGGGGGGGTTGACGGCGGAAGAGAACACCTACGGTCTTAACTATGAAATAGTCCTTATTTTCAAACAAAACTTACCACATACTAAAGCGGTAAACTGGTATAGTAGGATGCATATCAAACTCAAAATTTTGTTATAGCAGGTTCTAACTGCCACCATGAAGGTTGATAATGCATCAAATTCATACTGAATTACTTATCAAAATACAATCTGGAATCCATTTTGGTTGAATCCATGGTAGGAGATCACTCAACAATAAATTAAACGTTTAACCTCTAGGGCTTCAGTCAACAAAATGAAACTTACACCAACAAGAAACAATTCCAAAACAGTAAGCGCTAAGCCACAGCCATGGATGTTCCCGAGGGGCAAGGGGACACCTGGCAGTAGGAGCTTCAGACTATATCTCGGAAGTTTCCAGTTCAAATTCTAAGTTGGGAACGGTAGAATTAATGGGATGAGAAAGGACTACCTCCCATTGTGTAGCCCAATTTAAATGTAACCATAAAAACATATAAAAAGTGTAATGGTAGAATAACATAATTTAAAAAACAAAAACCACAGCAATGGATATGTATAGGTGAAATAAAATAGCAAGATCACACAAGTCCTATGTCTACAGTTTGTTTCCAACTAGACATGCTTTTATGTGCAACAAGAGAATAACCTTCCACATTCAAAGATAGAACATGTCATTAATAACATATGGCATATAGAAACATCCTTAAGAATCAGTCAATCATGAAATTTAATGCAATAAAACATACATTTGATAGGCAATGAGCAAGTCTCTGAACAATTATCATTCATGTAATATATCATAGGAAGTATCAAGCACCATTCTTTTCTTTTTTTTTTTTTGGGGGGGGGGGGGGTGTGGGGGAGAGGCGGGTGGCGGTGTGGAGGTTCAGCAAGGGTGGAGACTTGTATGCGCGACAACAGAATAATCTTCCACATTCGATACGGAACATAGAACTAAAAACATAAGGCATACAGAAAAATCCTTAAGAATGAATAGATCATGAAATTTGAAGCAATAAAACAAACACATTTGACAAGCAATGCACAAGTCTCTGAACAATTATCATTCATGTCAATATATCATAGGAATTATCAAGTACTATTCCTTTTTTTTTTTTTTGGGGGGGGGGGGTTTCAACAAGGGTGGAGGTTTTTGTCAACCATCATTTCTCATACATATGCCAACTTAATGCTATGACGTGCCGGCTCTACTGATCCCTGGCAGCTTACAACCATAATATAATATCAGCCCCATATTTCAAAGACTGAATATGTCTTCAGTAAACCTATTACTAACATAAATAGCAACAGCAAAAACGGGACATTACATAACCATATCAAAATTTTGAAAAACCCTAGTGCACAGTTCTTTCATGGATCCCTTTCTAACAAAGATTAGTTTATTAAACCACAACCATAAACAAGCATAATTTATCCAGTTCAAAATTAATAAAATCTAGTCGATTCCTCAAAGGAAAGTTTGATCCAACTAGCTCATTAAATATGTCCCACTCCTTTAACAAAAGGAATTCCTCATGTTCAAGTTGGATGCCATATTATTGGTACACAATTAACCTCAAATTATTTCATGGCATATCAAAAAATAACAATAATAATGACAACAACTTCAAGCACGAAAACAAGAAACAAATGCCCAATAAAAAAACTGATTAGGGAAACAACCACAAAAATCACCTGCATCATTGCTCAACATTTTCCAAGTACCACTTGTAAGTATCAATAAGCCCATCTTTCAATGAAATCTTGGAGCTCCACCCCAATGAGGCAAGTTTCGAGCTATCCATGAGCTTCCTCGGAGTCCCATCGGGCTTCGAAGTATCCCATACAAGCTCCCCTTCAAAGCCAACAACTTCCTTAACCAACTCAGCTAATTCCTTAATGGTAACCTCTTTCCCACTACCTACATTCATATGTTCCAATCCACTATAATTTCCCATCAAGAAAACAACCGCATCAGCTAAATCATCCACGTGCAAAAATTCCCTTAACGGACTTCCACTCCCCCAAACAACAACTTCTTTTGCTCCTTCCACCTTGGATTTATGAAATCTCTGCATCAACGCGGGCAAGACGTGGGAATTTTCAGGGTGAAAATTATCGTTGGGACCGTACAGATTCGTGGGCATAGCCGAAATAGCATCGAAGCCGTACTGGATTCGGAAGGCTTGGCACATTTTAATACCTGCGATCTTCGCAACGGCATACCATTCGTTGGTGGGTTCCAGGGGGCCGGATAAGAGCGCGTTTTCCGGGATGGGTTGCGGCGCAAATTTGGGATAAATACAGGAGGATCCGAGGAAGAGGATTTTCTTGACGCCGTGGTGATACGAGTAATGTATGACATTAGTTTGGATTTGGAGGTTGGTGGTGATGAAATCGGCGGGGTACGTGTTGTTGGCGTGGATTCCGCCCACTTTTGCGGCTGCTAGGATGACGTATTGGGGCTTTTCGGTGGCGAAGAAGGATTCGACGTCGGATTGGCGGGTGAGGTCGAGCTCGGAGTGGGTGCGGACGACGATGTTGTTGAAGCCTAAGGATTGGAGCTTACGGACTATGGCTGAACCAACTAGGCCTCGGTGGCCTGCTACGAAGATCTTGGCTGATTTGTTAGAGAAGAAAGAATCTGTGGAAAAGAAAAAACAAAGCAGAGTTAGATTTAAGTTGAGATTTGTTCGGGATCTCAGAAAGAAAGACAGAGAGAAGGAATTACCAGTTTCTCCCATTGCTGGAAATTGAGAAGTGAAGATTTAGAGTGAAAGAGTGGGAAAACAAGGAGAAGTGTCGGTTTGTTTTTCAACGCCCAGATAGCCAGATGTTTTGGTACTCAAATCTGATATATCTGGTGTTTTTTGAGTGACTAGGCTCAGTGAGGTTTGTTGGACCCTGGATTTTGGCCTAATAAACTTACGTTATTAGGCTTCAGCTCGGAGATTATTAAAGCTTGAGTATGTATCCATATTTTTTTGTACAAAAAAGAAAATAGTTATTGTCTGTCTGAGAACTCTAGATCTAACAACTAGGTAAAACTTGGGTTTGATTTAAACAAAATTTGCATCTGAGAAATTTGGTCGTGGATTTAAGGATTTAGCCATTTAGGAAGCTTCATTTGCCAATTTTGAGTGGAACAGCTAACAAAGCAGTTCAGTTAGAGCACAAGGAAAGGGATATCCAAGTATTAGACTTGGTTGGCGTCCAGCCCAAAAGGTAACTTTGTTGGCCCAATTTTGAAACTTGTTGCCCCCAAGGCACAGTTTTTTGGTATAGAAGGGGATGGGGATAGATAAGATTTGTTTGAACAGAATGATTAATCCATCTATAAAGTTTTGAAAAAGCAAAGGCAGCTGGTGTTGCAAAGGAGCTTCAGCACCTAGGATGCGGGAGCAAGTTGATGGATGGGGGTGCAAGTGGAGCCACCTCAAGTTGTCCCATGTACTGCAAGGACTAAGGGTAGTGGGGAAGAAGTTTCTTCTTCTTACTAAGCCATCATCAATAGCTCAATCAGTTTCACATATCAAAGCAGATTGCTTCTCTCCTGCATGTTATCCTGTCTTTGTCACATCTTTCTTTGTCATCATCATCATTTCATTCTTCGAATCTTATGGAGTAATACTTCTCTTGTACAGTTGCATTATATGCTTCACCTACTTGTTACGAGTATTCACACCTGCAAAATGATCTCACCGGCTATTTTCACTCGCTAATTCTATATTTATTTATTTATTTATTTAAAAATGAGAATAACCCAATAAAAAAATACAAGCTCGGAACTTAAATATAATAGTTTGTACTTTTTCATATGAGTTTAAACTTTTGAAATAATCAGTTGTTCAATTTAACATAATAAGATAGCTCTTGAATTTGAATCTTAACAATAGTTTTCTTTTTGATATTTCTTCATCCAATGTCTTGTTGTTCCTCGAGTTGGGTGTTGCTACTTTAATCCTTCTTCAATATGTGCTTTTTTCTATTCTTAAATTTATATTAGGCTCATTAATCATTCTTGCAAAAGACGTATTAAATTTTAAATACATAACGAGATCCAATTAACTATAGTATCATTATCAAGACAACTTCTTGTATCAAGAGAGAAAATGAAAGAGGAGGCTTAATATATCAAACGTAGGTTAATCAATAGCGAAAATTATGATTAGGGGTATAATATTGGGTTTGAATCGATACAATATTAAGTTCGAATTTAAGTTCAATTCAAAATTCAAAACTCAATTCAAATTCATTTGAGTTTTTTTTTTAACTCAAATTCAACTCGAGATAAAAATCAAACTACTTAAACCCATTCGATTAAATTCAATTAACATGTAAAAATAAATTTGATTCATATATTTAATAAAAATTTAATTATTTGTACTCGAACCTAAACTCAAGTTTAAAATATTTTATTAATTAAAATTATTAAAATATATTAAAATATATTAAAATATAAAAGTTTAATTAGGTTCATGAACTATTCGAGTTAATTTAAAAAATGTTCTAACTTCGCTTGATCGATAAATTGAACTATTCGAACATAAACTCAATTTGATAATAATGACGTCAATTTCAAAATTTATTTAAATTAAATTCGAGTAATTTACAAATACTAATATATTATTTACATCTCTAATTATGACCACACGAAGCAAGTCAATATGCACTAACTAATGTAATAGCTTTGCTTACCAAAGTCTTTGACAGTATTTCCTTTATTAATTAAAAGAATATATTCACAAAATATTTTTTCAAAAGTAATTTTCAAGATATATTATTACTAAGGAGAGAAATCAAATTATATTTGGGTAAAATTTTTTAATTTTTTAATAATTAATTTTAATAGATTTAAGATATGAGATTAAATCAATTTTTTCATTTATCTCTTATCTCCCTTTGATTTATTAAAATTAATAATTAAAAAATATAAAACTCAAAGATTTTACATTAATATAAGTTAATTTTACTTCTATTATTATTATTATTATTATTATTATTATTATTATTATTATTATTATTATTATTATATTAAATCTTAAAAATATATTAGAAAAATTCTTCTAATATGTACTAGCAGCTTGTTTTTACAAGATGATATGATGGGAGTGTCAAAGCCAAGAGTATATGTAGCGTAAGGCAGGTAATTGCTATGAAAAAAACATTTATAAACTAAAATATTGCAAATGTTACCATTTACTTTATTTTATTTATTATATCCATTAATAAATTTAATTTGAATTGGACTACAATTAGTATTTCAGTAAATGTAGAACACAATATACATGTTTGTATATATCTTTCATTTCACAGATTTTCTCTTTTGGCCAAAAAAAAAAAATCACAGATTTTCTCATTCACCAAGAACAAGGTGGACCAAGGTGATTAGCTGGGCAACAATATGAATGTATTTGCATTTACCATAAAGCGTTCAATGCATTAACTGGTTGTTTTCAATCTCAAAATTTTGCCGTCAGATATTAAAACAAGGAAGGAAAGCCCTTTTATTGATTCCCTCTGTCCGCCGTTAATCAGTCCCGAGGAAAAACGCGAACAATTCTAGATCGAGAATGAACATGAAAAATGGAAATTTTGCAATTTGCACTGTTACAACACATTTTTCTCTGATTCATGATTCCTGATTACATTAATTCCAAATTCAACAGAAAATGATTGCATTGACTCTGATCACTGCCATGGATTCAAATCCACAACGTTTCAAGAAACAGGAGCCAACAATAAATTTTGTTCTCCAATAAGATAAAGGAATGACAAATCAAATGTGTAATACTGTTCCAAGTCAGGTCATGTCATACAATCAATTATATAATTCGACTCTACTGGTTAGAAAGCATGGAAATGACACTGACAACAGCTATGACCTATCACCTAGGGGACCCCAAACAAAGATTATGCCAAACCCTGTTTATTTCCCAAAAACATTTTAAAAGACTCTCGACCTACCAAACGGTACCCAAGAGCCAAGACTTGACACCCATAATGTTTATTAACTCGAAGCTAAAAATAACACGACAGCCTGTGACTGACTGACAGGCTACCAAAACTGACAACTCTAAATGGCTTTTTCTCATCTCAGGCTGACGAAATACACGGACAAACCACCGCGCCAGCCACTCCTCCTCTTCCTCCACTGTCTCCTTCAGCAGTGCTGCTGCATGGTCAATTTAGCCGGTATGCACACCGTGCACCTCTCGCCCTCGGAGGAATAAGTCCTGTAAACCACAGACCCACCACCTGGCAGCTCCTGCTGCACCATATACTGACACGTGAACCCTTCCACGTTAGCACCTTCCATGGCCCATAAACAGGCCCCACCACGGCACGTGACCGCAACAGAAAACTCGTTCGGACAAAAACATTTCAGCACCCTCTTGACAAGAGGTTCCAGCTTGACAGAGTCGGTGTCGAGTCCCATGGCTTCGTAGCTAGCGTAACTGAAGCCATCTTCTGGTGTCACGTGTACCGTTGAGTAAGCAAACCCTTCGATCCCATTCATCGAATACCCACACGGGTCAAACTCGAAGTCGCATATCACGTGACTCGAGATGATGTCAGCAATCCCGGACGTTTTTGTCATTTGACGAGCCGAACAATTCCCATTCCCCGACTTTTTGTAAAAGACTCCTGCCTTTTCTCTGTCCAACCCCGTCATGCACATTTCCAGAGTGATCTGTCCCCTCCAATCTTCCATCAACGGTGGTGAACATTTTGCTACAGCCGAGTAAACGTGCCAGCTACAAGTTGGAAACTTCGGATCGCCGATTATATAAGCCTCGGTGATAAAATCATTGAAATGTTCGTTTAACGCAGTAACTTCGTCAGAGAAGTTACGGTGAGGGGCAGGTTGGTGATGAGGGAAAATGAAGGTGCCCCGTGAGTAGTCGACTCGAGATACGGTGAGTGAGAGCGAGTTACTGAGCTCGAGAATTGGGGGAATTGATAAGAGAAGCTTCGTGGTTCCACATGTTTTGAGGATGATTTTGTTTGGGTAAATGAAGAGGCTTGACTCTGAGAGAACGTAAGAGTCGAATTTGGAATTTGAGAGCTGAGAAACAATGGCGCAGCAAGCTGGTTCGAGGATGGAGTCGAGTTGGGCTTTAGATAAGGCTCGAAGGCCCAGCCCATTTGGGTCATTGAAGATGGGTAGATCGAAGAAAGTGATTTCCAGGCGTTTTTCGAAGCCTTCGAAGCCCACTGGTGAAGGAGGTGGTGGGGAATCCATGTCGAGTTTCATTACAACAAAGCTCAATGCTAACAATGCCACTGGAAATTGTTTTCTTCGATTTTGAATTGCTCAATTGATGTTTCCGTCTTTGATTCTTAGCAATTGCTTTTCAATTTGAGAGAAAGAAAAAAAATACTAAATAGAAAGAAAAAGAAGAGGCCGAAAAAATTCCTACTCTAAGACTGAGGGTGCCATTCAGCTCGGGCTGTATCAGGATGGCTTTCTAACGCACTGCAACATCAAAAACATTCAAAGAAACAAAATGTTAGACCAAATAAATAAATAAAAGGCTACAAAAATCCAAGAATGATAAAAAGAAAGTGCTCTTTTTTGGGGGAATGAAGGAAACGTACGTTGGAGTAAGCAGCAGATCGGAACTTTTCGATGCCACCGTTTGGACGAATGTCTTCAATGCTGTAACCAAGAGGAACTTCGTATTGTAAAGAATTACTACTACTACTACTGGACTTCTTTTTGCCACCCTTGGTCTCCATTACAACATCCACGCTATCCTAAACCAACAATCTCCAATTAATCTTCTTTCTCAAAAGATTGAATCTCAACCAAATCGGTTTTAGGTACAACGAAGATTGTATAAGAGACTGAAACTTTACGAACCAAAAACCAATCTTTCAAATAGGAAAAAAAACCCACATGCACAGCCAAATAAACAAATTATTAGGAACCCATTGTTGGATAACAAAAGCAAAACTTAAGTTTTTAAGTACTTACAGTTCTAAGAAAATATTGTGATCAATGGTGAGAGAACTCTTAAAAGGGGAAGACTTAAAACCGGAGATATCTGATCAAGAAATTGTTTACCAAAGCAAAAAATAGGGCAGGGAAAGGGAATCAGTGGTGAGAAAAACAAGGATTGTTTTAAGGGATTCGAATTTTGGATTACGCGATGTACAGGGAAGAGTTTTTTCTTTTGTGCGAGTAAGAGAAGATTGCGGATACAGAGTATTTATAGAAGGCTAAAAGATTGGCTAGGAGTAGCATTAGTAAAAACTAGAGTTTGCTCTTAGTGAATATTAATATAGCGGTTTGGCGCTAGGGGATTTTTGTTCAGTCCCACGTGGCGGCGCTCTTGCTCTGGTTCCTCGGCTCGTATTATTATTTCCAATTTGACCTAATCACTATCTCACGTGTTGCTAAAGAGCGTGCACGACACGATTTGTCGGATTGGAGGGAATTCTCTATTTTAGGAAAACCAATTTGGATTTTGTGAAAACAAATGCTAGCCCACTTTTGGAGAGAGGATTCACCTTTCCCACAAGAGCGTGAGGGTTATTTTATATTAGTTTGGGGTTAAAGTTACAGGTGGAGACAAACAGGGATTTAGATGATGCCGATATGAGACGTTGCCAGCTTAGACGTCGAATTTGTGCATCACAGCTTTGATTCAATGTGGGTCTTACACGTACTCGTAATTTGTCACGGAGAGATGAAAATTTGAAAAATCCATTTCTTGGGCAGCCAAGGACAGCATCTTTCTTTAAAAAAAAAAAAGCATCTTTGTAAAGTTGCCTAGACTTTTCTTTTTTCAAATTTAAAAAAAAAAAACAATATTTACCTCAAAGCTTCGTTTTTATTCACTTGCACTTTTTCTCCGGCAAATTCTTTACTGCTACAATTAATTACTCTCACTCTAGCTGGAGCTGGAGTCACAGCAAAGAGTATTTATACTTTAATTACTGGGAGTAATTAATCATAACTATTGACCATTCATTATTTTTAAGCCGAGCCGTACATGGGTTTTTCAATTTTTTTTTTAGTAAGTAGTTAAATATTAGATATTCAATGTCAATATATTTACAATTTCTTAATTTAATATTTATCCTTTGTTTTGTTTTAATCCATTAATATAGAATTTCAAACCAGATTGTTAATGATATGCTCCCTTTGATTTCAGTATATATGTGCTTCATATACTATAGATAATAGATATTAAATAGATTTAAGCCTCTAAACTAAAGTTGTTATCTTTATATTTGTTATTTTTCTGGTCTCATAAACTAATTTTATGATTTATAATTTAAGAAGAATTAAAATTACATTTTATATTTATTTACTTATTGTATCCATCAATCATTATTTACAAACTCTTAAAATTAGTAAAATTTTCATATATGGTAAGTCACAACTGGCTCCATAATAAATTTAATCGCCTTTAAGTGATATTGAATTAGAATCTTATTAATGATTTTTTTATTAGCGCATCCCAAATGCAACACATCTGTCTCGCTTGTGTTTTGCTTTTGTTTTAGCCAAAGTTGGCTGCCTAAAATCAAAATTTGATGAATCATTTTTATTTTTTTTATTTTTTGGAAAAGTAAATTTGATGAAACGTTTAAATAAAAAAAAATGATTACATAAATATTTCTTACCTTGTTAATTAGAGGTCGAACAAATTAATATAAGATTATTATCAAAGTTATCATGTCAAAGTTACTATTACTAATATATGGTAACCATATTCTTAATATGGCAAAGTTACTATTAAAACTCTTTGATAAACATATGAAGGCGACTAATCCAATTATAATCATTAGAATAACAATTTAATTTTTGCATCTTCCTTTTAATTGAATAATTTGATAAAATAAACGCGAAAAAGGTATTAATGATTTTTTTTTATATAAAAGTACCATAATTTGAAAATAACAAAAAAAATTTATAAGTATTAAATTGATTAAATGTTATTTTTAAATATAAAAATATAAATTAATTGAATTAGATCTCATATCCATGTTAATGAATTTTAGGCAACATAAAATTTGTTTCCAAAAACTAAACCACGAATACCCATCTTTTATTCAACAACCATACGCAACAAGGCCATAACGATAAAAAAAAATCAAGAAAATGGGGCAGTGGGCCGAAAGAGACCAACTTTAATTTTTTTGGAATGGGATAACGGAGGGGGTGGGATTATATGATAATTATCATCAGTTAAGAGTGAGACACAGCTGTGTGAAACTGAAACTTAGCCATAAAATAGGCTGAAATTTTCTTTGTTTCTTTCTGCTGCTGCTTTGTCTTCATCCTAATCAAGTTATTGAAATTCGTTTTTTTTTTTTTTACATTATTTATATTGTATTAGTTATTCATAGATAAAGCCTGGCTAGGGGAAACTGATTATATGGGATATATGCTGCTCTGGTCCCAATCCCAAATCATTTTTTTACGTCTACCTTTAAAAAAAATTGATTAATATTATGAATCATTTATATTAAAATATTTAATATGATTTTTTAATTTTAAAAATTTTTAATATAATATTTAAATAATAAATTTGTTAATTAATATAATATTAATTTTAAATGATGACATGTTATATATAAATAAATTTTAAAATATTAAATTAATTAATAAATTTATAATTTAGATATTATATACATTTTTAAAAAAAATTAAATATCATATTAAATATTTCATTATAATTTAAAAGTATTCATGATATTATTTATAAAATAATATCATGTAATCAAATTTTTAACTTTATCCACCGGATTATAGGTATAATAAAAAATAATGCATGTTTTTTTTTTTTTTTTTACCAGTAGTGCTAATGCATGTTATGTACTAAAAAAGTTTACCCGCCACCTTTCCAAGTCACAGAGAACTTAAACATGTGCTATGGTTTACTATTGGTAAGTATATACCTTTCTTGCTAAAATGATGATTCGAATTCTTAATTTTATTATCAGAAAAATGTAATATACATTTGAACATTTTATTTTTTTTCATATAATAAGTTAATTCGAATTCTCATTTTTCAAAATAGTAAATATAATACAACATGAAGTGAGTGAAAGTGACTTTCAAATGGAAATATCCTGTATAATATATATTAAGGTTGGCTTTGAGAGTTTGGTATAAAGTTTTCCATGGGCTTGAGCAGCACACTTCTAGTAGGCTACAGTTTTTAAAGTCAGAGGCTAAAATCAATTTTCGAATTTTTTAAATTTTCTTCTCAATCCTAAGATCGACTCATTGAGCTCATCACAAATGCTCATATGCGCACGTTTACTTCTAATTTTGCTACATGATCTCAGTGATGATGACACCAATATCACAATTTGTGTACTCTTTTTTTTTTTCTTTTTCTCCACGGTCGGTGCATTATGCTCTTTTTTTTTTAATAATTGAATGGTAAACGAATTAAAATATGACACTTCCTAATCCTTTCTAAAGATAAATATAGGAGTACAATATACTTGAAAATTTTTGTCGTGTCGTGTCCTATTGAAATACGGTCATTTAAGATTAGTATCAACGAGAGTATTAGTAAGACGGGTAACTGAGTCAATTTCTTGTTAGTTTTTATTAATTTATGCTTTTTTTAATGTCATAAATGATTTTTAAATTATAATAAAATATTTAATATGATATTTGAATTTAAAAAAAATTTAATATAATTTTTGAATTATAAATTTATTAATTAATTTAGTATTTATCTCTAACGTGATTATATTTAAATGATGACATGTAATGAATAAATAATTTTTTAAGTATTACATTAATTAATATATTTATAATTTAGATATCATATTAAAAATTTTTAAAATTTAAATATCATATTTAAATTTATTATTATAATTGAAAGGTCTTTCATAATATTAACTTATTTTTTATAATGCATTTAGGCATATGATTTTCAGGTTTTGCTGCTAGATTGCACGGATGAAACCAGAGTTTAAAGCAAGTGGTGGCTAATACATCATATATATGGGTTAAGAAAGAATAACATAAAATTATATATTTTTTTTCAATACAAACTTTATGATTTTAATTTCTTTGTGGATGGTTACTATTTAAACTTTTAATATACTAACTAATTTTTACATAGGAAATTTACGATTTAAGATTTAAAATTTAAAATTTTACTATACTATAAGACAACTAAATTTTATCTTATTAATACTAACAATGTAAATTGTGAATATATAATATCATATATATGTAGTTAAAATTTGATTTTGTGTTGAAAATTACAGTATATTTTTAATTATTGTGCATTATATGGGTTCAAAATAATTATTGTGTTTTTTAGATCTATCATAAAAAAATAAACTATATAAGGAAATATTTTTGCTAAAAGCAAAAAACTAAAATTTATATAAAAATTTAAAGTACATAGTGAGAATAAATGGATTAATGTGAAGAGAATTTGATTAAAAGTAATAAATTTACATAATAATCTAAGAAAATTTAAAATCTATAAAAAGTCTAAATAATTTGTAAAAGTTGAGTGCTCGTTAAATTAATTTAAAAAAAAAAAAGGGGCAAGATATAGAGTAAATAGAAATGTAAAGAAAACTTCTATGGCCTAAGGGAGATTTTGAAAAACTGGCCCTCTTGCTCAATCCCTATATGGTCAAATCTCTTCTTCAAAAAATTTTAAAAATTTTAAAAATATCTCTCTCATATCGAATCTTGATTAATAAAAAATCGAGTCATCTATTTATTATTCATGCTAATATACATCATCACCATTGTTGATTGTTTAATAACTTAATATTAATTTAGCAAAAACTTGTAATCATCATTATCTATAAGTATATACAAAATTTATCCCCTTTAACATTTAACATTGACAGGTCAATAATGCTATTAAAAAGGATTAATGAGTTAATTTGGGAAAATGAGTGTTCTTTTAATGTTACTAATCTCTCTTTTCTTTTTTTTTTCCAAAGTTTTCTTCTTATCTTTCCTTCTTTCTTTGCTTCACTTTCTTTGGTTCACTCTTTCTTTACTTCTTTTTTTTTTTTTTGTTATTGTAGGTATGTTTCTTCTTTTTTCTTATGTTTTTCTTTTTCATTTTTGGTCTGTTTGTTCTTTCCTTTTCATGTCTCTATTTTTTATTTTTTGTGTTTTTTTATCAATGATGAAATCAAAATTGTTGAAGCAATAATTTAAGTTTTTTTTAAGCTTTTGTTTCATACATTGTTCAGATTGTTGTTTTATGGTTATAGGTTTCATTTTTGTGTTTTGATTTTTTTTTTCGTGCATGTTGATGGTTTCTGTTAAGTAGTATTTTTATTTATTTTGGATTAGTAATTGGAGGTGGTTTTTTGTTAGAATGTTAGTTTTTTCTTTTGTTTTTGTTTTTCTTCTTCATTTTTGTGGGTTTTTTTTGTTAATAAAGAAATTTTGGATGTTTCAATTGTTAATTTAAGTTGTTTTGACATTGTTTGTTGTGTGCATGCATGCTGTTCATTTTATTGTTTCATGCATTGTACAAATTATTGTTTTTATGGTTTCTAGGTTTTGGCTTTATGTTTGGATTCATTTTTTATTTTCATGCATCGAGTTTTTTTTTTGGTTAAGTTTTATTTTTTAGTTTTGGGTGAGTAATTGGATTGTTATAAGTGTTGGTAAATGCAAGATGAAACTTGTGTTAAGGAGTTTAACTTGAAGCAAAAGTGGAAGAGTCCTAATGAGACAATTAGGAACATCTTGAATGGTTAATGTTAATGCATTTATATCTTTCTAGAATATTTTTCTTATTATTTGTGATGGGCCATAATTAGCTATTTTGGTTGCCATAATCTTTCAAAATTTGCCTTTAGTTAATGGATTTCATTTTCAATCTAACCAAAACCTTATTTACTTATGTTAATAACTCGTAACTGCTTTAAAAAATTTATAATGAACTTAATAGCAAGTTATGTTATGAAGTATACCTTTGATCATGACAATATTGAATGTAGGTACAATTCTTCTTTTTTAGCTTGCTGTCTTTCATTTTAGGAATTAAAATGGTATTAATTAATTATATTATGTATTGTAATGTTTTTGGTATCTCATGTAGATAACTTGGTTTTAAAATATGCACGATTTAGAAAGGTGTTGTTATTATGTTTATTATTTTTTTGATTTCATTTATGGTTTTGTATGACAAATTGGTGCAAAGCAAAGTTATGTAAACTATTTTGATTACTATAAATAAGTTTGCATGGTATGTATTATTACATGATTACATGTATCAATAGTTGGAAATGTTTTTTCTTGTTTTGTTGTCATATTATTCTACTAAAGTGAGATGTGAAAACATAAAAGAAAATTATTACTATGTTTTGTTTATTGCATGTATTAAGGTATGTCTTTCATTTTTACTTTTAGTGATTGTTTTGTTTTATGTAATTGATGGTATTGTTGTGATTATTATTTAAATTTCAAATTTGCATTTGTAATTGTAGTTTTTTTTTCTTATTTTGTTTATATTTTTATGTTTTGTAGAAGTATGTTCATTTTTAAGTTTTTTTTCTGAATTGTTGCCATAAAGATTGAAGTTGAGGTTTGATCTTTTTTTCTTTACTTTTGTTTTAACTTTTGAGTTAATGTTGTTTTCGGTTTATTTTTGTTGTGTTAATATATTATTGTTGTGTTTATTATTTCTTTCATTTTGTTTTTGTTTTTGTGTGACAAACAAAATATGGGTATTAATGCTAAGGTTATCTAGGCTAGACTATTTAATTAACTACGACAAGTTTGTTGTACTGGAACTAATTATAAAAAAATAAAAATCAGTATGGAATGAAATAGAATAAGGAATATTTTTTAATTATGTTATCTTATATTTATTAATCAACAGTTGTAGGATGTACATGATATTGTTGCATATATATGTGTTTGCATGGTATGCATGGTTTTGTATATGTGTTTATGTATATAGGTATGAGATGCAGTTAGTTACTTAAATATTATAATTAATTATAGTAAAATGAGAAAAAATACTATGCAAATCCTACCTTAACTTTTTTTTTTTAATTTTTTTTAAGAAGTGGGAAACTATAAGTGACATTTGACACAATTTAATTATGAAGTAATAGAATGATAAGAAATTGCACTAAAACTTTAATCAATCAAACTTAAGATTTTATCTTATTTCTATATCTTAAGAAAAAAAGCCTAAACTTAATCTCATCTACATCAAAAGATGTCAATTTTACACATACTTAATAGGAATCCAATTTTTTAATTGAATAAGGATAGGGATGGGTATTACATTATGGACATGAAGATGGAGATGTGTATGATTTTAAATTTTTACTGGGTACAGAGATAAGATGGGTAATATAGTACCCGTCCCATACTCGTACCCTACATATATATTTATAAATATTTAGTATATAAATTTTTTATTAAACAATATAAATTACTATTTTAGATTAATTAACATTAATATATTTTTATTGAATATATATATTAATATATATTTATAAAAAAATTATCTAAATATACAAGATAAAAAAACTAAAAAAAATTTAGTTTTTAGTTTTTTTTTTAAGTTATGGGTATGGGGATTATCCATACCCATTAAATACCCGCGAGGATAAGGATAGAGATATATTTAAAATACATGTTGGGTATAGGTAGAGGATGGGTACAATATGAAAATCCGAATATAGGGATGGAGAATGTTCTACCTTGCTCATACCTTATCCATTGACATTGCTATCTACATCTATTCAGTTCTACTTAAATTGTGTAAAAATTTTTATTTTTCATTTTAAAAATTAAGGTATTTACACAAACTTATATTAGACTTAACTTTTTAGATCCCATTTTCTAAACTATTTATTGTTTTCAATCAAGTTGGTAGATAATTAGAATGAGGAGAAAAAAATTAACTGCTAAGATGAAGTATATCTCATAAACACTGCTAATACCAAATCATTCTAAATAGTTTTACTTATTTAGAAACTATAATTTCAATGAATAAAATAGAAATTAGATACCAAATACCAACTGAACTTCACATAACTAGAATGAAAACAATATTAGCCAACATAGAAAATTAATTAAACTTAAAGTATCATTCTAAAATATTATTCTAAATAGTTTTAATAATTTGATTCAATATCATTTTATCTATTGTTACTCTATTATAGTCAACTCATTAAATCTTGACCATGAAAACTTCGTCATTATAAAATCTATATTATTAAATATTAAAATGTAGTTAATTTTTAACACAATTATAAACCAATCCAAAAAGTTTTAGCAAAAAACAAAAAGCCCAAATACAAGTTTACTTTATTAAACTTTACTTTTTAAATACCATTTATCATTCTAAATAGTTTTAATAATTTGATTCAATATCGTTTTATCTATTATTACTCTATTCTAATGAATTCATTTTTAATACAACCACAAACCAGCTATCTTCACTATACTTTATTATCTTAGGAACTTCTAAAAAGTTTTAGTCAAAAGTACATGTCAGCTATTCTAACTCCAATACTTATGCAAATTAACAATTTTCTCCCAAATTCATTCAAAATGGAGTTGGGAAAAACTAATAGTCGACTATGCTTGCAAAATGGGTGGAAAGAATTTGTTGAAGCACATAATTCAAAAAAGAAAAGACTTTAACTTTCATATACAACAATAACATGAATTTCAAAGCTTTTCTACATACTGAACAACTGCTATTAAGGCATCAAGTGACATGCAAGAAACAGAAGGTAAAATGTTTAATTGACATTCATTATATTTATTTCTTATGCATTAAAATTACACTTAATGTTTTTTCTACTGTTTTAGTTAAAGAAAATTTAAAAAAAATTAATAACTTTTAATTATGATTATCATGTAGAAAATAAAGATGATGCTTACTATGATAATCCTATGTTTCACTACTTTATGACTAACACAAATGTCAGAATAAATGTCACATTGGTAAAGAATTACATATAAACTACTATCATGAATTACTATATAATTTCACTCATGAATTAAACTGAATGAACCATGTATTTAAAATATATACTAACAATTTTTTATCATGCTACATATATAGAATATTTCAGGTTTTTTCCACAAGTATTTCACAGATCAATATACTTTAATCACCTTCTTGATTTTTGAAGAAAACAAATCCTGAACTATCCATTACAATGCCTGAAACAACCATTCACAAAAGGGTAGAATAAATTCATCACTGATAATTACTTAAAGATCGGTGATTATTGTCTCTTTGACATGCTGAGAACCAACACTTTTGAAGTCGTTATTTATCTTATTTAAGAATAATTTTTTTCATTATTATGTTGTAAACTTTAACTTTAACTTGTATCTTATGTTCATAACTTGAAGAATATTTTCTCCATGACCATGCTATAAATCTTATCATTTTGACAATTTTAATCAAGCTCATGGCATCGCGTAGGCTTTTCCCCTAGTATATATAAAATTTACATATTTTACAATAAATGTCAAACTTTTTTTTACATAAAATTTAAATTTATATATATTCTAATTTTATCATATAAAGCACAATAAATTTTTGATTGTCTAACATTCATTTGGATTACTGATTATTGATTTTTTTTTATTTTCTTTAGAACTATTATTTGTTAAAACTTATTTAAACTTTTGATTTTGTAACATTTATATTTTTTTATTTTCGATTTTCATGTGATTTATGATTTTTCATCTTGTTTAAGAGTAAAAGGTTATATGAATGTCTTTTATGTCTCTATTACATTTTCTTCTTCCAATTCTTATTTATCATATTACTAATCATCAAATTTTTTTGTTGTGTTTTCATTTTGATATTTATAATTTTATAAATTTTTTAATCATGATCTATAATATTTGTTGCATGTCATGTTTGTTTATCCTAATTTTATTACATAAAACATAATAAACTTTTGATTATATAAATTATTTTGTTTTGTAAGTAGGTATTAATATTTTATTTACATCTTATTTTTATGAAATCAAGTTAATATAAAATTTGCTTTGTTTTCCATTTTCTTTACTATGTTTGATTTTTTATAGGAATTTTAAATTTTTGGTAATATATAAGCTCATTGATAATGGAAATTGATACCCAAATTTTAATGTTTCAATAAGATTTTGATTCATTTTGTTATCTGATTTTTTTCTCTTAATTTATTTTATTGATCTTCTTTCTTCATTTCTTTCTTTTCACACTTTTCATGTGATAATTAAACTATAAAATATAAATATTTTATGTTGTCACATTCATTTGTATTGTAAACAATTTTATGTTTTCTTTAGAAAATTTCTTTTGATTTTTGATGGTTCATCTTCGTGATTATAATTTTATTTTTTAAGTTAAAGTAGCAGACTTTTCAAAAACTCAAAACCAATGTAGTTTTTTCCTTAATAAAAAACATTATTCACCTTTTCGGTAAGCCATTCTTTTCTTTCTTTTTAAATTTCTTAAATTAATTAAAATGATAGATATAAAGGTTTATAATGATAAAACTAATTAAACTAATTATAATATGACTAAAATAATCATATAATTTTATAATTTTATAATATATCATATACATCATACTTATAAAATTAATCAATTTTGCAAAATAAATGCATTTCAAAATAAATAAAATTTTCTTTAAATTTTTAGTATTTAAAAAATGAAATGTGCAATAATTATTCTTGCAATTACATTTATGGTATAAATTTATGTAGTTTACGAATACTTATTTTCAATATATTTAACATTTTAACTCTTTAATCTTAAATTTAAAGTTATAATTTCTATTTTATTGATCTTTTTTTTGTCTTCTTGAAAACTCTATCAATAATCTAGTCATTTTATGAATGAAATCACAAAAAGGATTAAAAAGATTTTATTTATTTTATTTGAGGTGAGTACATAAAATCTTTTTTTATTTATTTGATTATTTATCATGCTATAATTTCAAGAGATCCAAAAAAAAAAAAAAAAGCCTTCTTTGTAATTTGAGATTATAAACATTTAAAAGTCCATGATACTTTCAAATTTTTTATCTACTTCTTGAGAATTTTTTATATTAGATTATTACTAATAAAAAAGTTAAATATTTTTTGCCATCAACATGACTGGATGATTTAATAATAATAATAATAATAATAATAATAATAATAATAATAATAAATCAACAATTTTCAAGTAAAATAAAAAATTCAACTGAAGTCTCCAAGAATATTTTAAAAATTAAAAATTTTTTGCTAATTAATAATTAGATTTTAGTACTTTTATTTTAAAGGTCTCGAGTAGTTGAGTGAAATCAAATGGATGGGATTTGTTAGACAAAAAAAAATTACATCAAAATATTTATTGTTATTTTTAACTTCATTTCACTCTACTCCTTAATTAAAGGCAAGTATTATGTGGTAATGACATAGTTATAATAATAAAACTTTTTTTTAGATTTTTGCTTTCCAAAAGCATAATCATATATGAAGGAAAAGTGAAAATGTTAATATTTAATACATATACGGTTTATAAATCTTACAATTAAATTTATTTACTATACTATTTTTAAATATATTATTTTTATCAAAATAATAACTTAACTTGATTAATGAAAATGGATATATTTGTTTTTTTTTTTACAATAATTGCTTAAAAGATAGACTTTAATGGAAGATTTAATAATAGAAATTTTATACAATTTTTTATCTAAAAAGATCAAATACACAAAAAAAACTATTTTAAAAATGTTCATACAACTTACGAATTTGAATGGAAGTTAGGAGTTTAATATAACATTGATAAATCCTATAAAAATCGTAATAAATTTATTTATCTTTTTATATTCTTTGCAATTTACTATTTATAGAACAATATTTTAACTTGGTTAATAAATATTTATAGTTCTCTTCTTATGCACTTATTTTTTAATTAAAATACGGGTTAAGTGGTGATTTATATAGTAAAAATTTTTATAAGCAAAAAAGAAGGGGGATAGTACTTATATAGTATTTATATTATATTATATATATTTATATATATATATATATAAACTCAATTGGATTCTAAAGGTTTAATGTTAATTTCAGAAATTTTATAGTTAATTAAATTTATTTATTTATTTTCATATTTTATTTGTAAATTAATTCTTCCCAAAACAACATATTAAATAGTTCTTTTATTTTTCATTCACACTCATAGTTAAAAATATGAACTAGAGTAATAACTTATAATAATATAATTTTTATTTGAATTTCTATTTTAAAAATATAAAGAAGAGACATATAAAAATATTAATATTATAAATATATATATATATATATATATATATGAACTTAGATCAATTTTTTGGGTTTAATGCTAATTTATAAAACCTACAATGGAAACTAAGACTAAATTTATTACTTTTTTGTATTTCTTTCTCAATTTAATTTCTATTAAAAGAATGTTTTGAATTTGTTAATGATAATAGCTATTTTTAATCGTGGCATTGATTAGTGGGCTTAAGATAAAGTATAAGGTTTTACATTTATAAATAATTTATGTTTTTATTAATTAGCAAAAAGATAATTGTTTTTTTTACAATTTTTCCTCCACATTCATGACTTAAAACTCCCGTTTGAATTGAAAATTTTCATACAAGTTTTCATTTATAGAAGGCACAAGTATAGCTAAAATGAAATGTTGAAAATTTCCTTATTAAATAAATTTGAGGTCAAATGAATACCAGAGATTTAATGTCAAATTCACAAATTTCATCATTTAAATATGATAATTTTATTTAGAGTAAAATAAAACATTAAGTGAAAACTACTCTAAGAAACCCTCTTGCCTTGTAGGGGCGAATCTTTTCTTTCTTACGAGATTGATACCTTCATTAAAGGGATTTTTTTTTGAAAGATAAATAAATCTAATATCAATAATGAATAATGAATTTCTTACTTTTTTCACATTATTTAAGTATAGTTAATTTATTAAAATCTTTTATACTTTTCTATTAAATTTGTTAGTACCTTTTTTTTTAGAAATTAATCAATTTTCGAGTTAAATTGCAATATTGGTAATTTTCAACATCCACTAGAATTTTTTAAAACAAATTTAGTTTATAACAAATAAAAATATATATCATTTAGAAGAATACTTTTAATGATATTCTAATGTTATAGATATTTTTCATTACTCAAGTTGGTTTTTTACCCATGTTTTGCAACATTTTTACTATATTATTTAAAATTAAAAATTAAATATATCTTTACAAAATTTTAAATACTATATATTAAATAAATTATTATAACTAAATTTATATTTATATGACTATTGTTTTGAATATATCTCTCTATCTATTAGCAAATTTATACATATTTTTATTTGTGTTATGAAATTTGTTAAATACATATTAATGCAAAGTATATAAAAATCTCATTAAATACATAAAGAGTTTAAAAACTCATATACATACATGCTTATATTTTTTTAAGTTTGTTGAAAGCAAAAGGGCAATGAAAGCAATGCACATCATATAATATATATCTCTTTAAAATAATGAAAAATCAAAAGGTAAGAAAAACCAAAAAACATAATTAATTATCTTAATTAATAAACAAACATTATTTTTATTTTTAAAATTAGAAAAAACTAAAAGACAAAAAAACTCAAAGACATAATCAGTTATCATAATTAATAGATAAATATTCTTTTTAAAGATGAAGAAAATGAAAAGATAAAAAAACAAATAAATGAACAATAAATTATCAAAATTAATAAATAAATATTATTTTATAAGAAAATGTAAAGGTAAATCCCAAAAGGAAAAGAAAGTAATACACAATCAATTTCATATATATATCGCTTTAAAATGGTGAAAATCAAAAAAATAAAAAGCACAATCAATTATCACAATTAATAAATACATATTATTTTTATTAAAATCGAAAAAATCAAAGGCAAATAAAGTCCAAGAAATACAATCATTGATCACAGTTAATCCAAATTTAAATAAATAAAATATTATCTTCAATATTGTAAAAAAAAAGGTAAAAAAACCCAAAAGGCACAATCAATTGATTACAATTAATAGATAAATATTATTTTTAAAACTAAAGAAATTGAAAAGACAAAGAAAATAAAAAATACATAATTAATTATCATAGTTAATAGATAAATATTATTTTTAAAATCAAAGAAAACGAAAAAGGTAAGGAAAGCTAAAATGACAATTAATATGTAAATGTTATTGAGTTAATAGCATTTGTAGTCCCTAAATTTTGATCAAAATTTTATTTTAATCCTTAAATTTTAAAAAGTTCTAATCAGATCCTAATTACTCAAAATTGTCCTAGTCTCATCTTTTCATTTATAAAACTATCTAAATTGAATGCAAATGCCAGCTAGTACTACGTGATGATGTTAGCTAACATCTCACGTGGCAAATAAGATACCAAAATAGAATTCTCTCAAAGTTTAGGGACCAAAGACAAAACTATCTCAAAATTTTATAAATTTCATATATGGCATATAAAAATATTAAATTTAAAATTATATTTGCATATTTTTTATTATAATATAACTTATTAGATAAAATTTTGTTTTAAATAGAAAATAGATATTCAAAATTTAAAATTAAGTTAAAATTTTCAAATTTTTTAAAAAATTTAATACATTTTAAAAATTAAAAATATTATTAAAAATATTATTTTACTCATAAGTCATAATAAAACAAATTATTTTCTATCCAAAAAATTTATTTTTTAAAATATTAAATATTTTTTCTTTTTAAATATATTTTATAAAATACGTTTGATAAAAAAATAAAAAAATGCTTTAAATTATATTTTTTATTTTATATGAATATAAAGTTTTTATATTTTTTAAAATTATCTAAAAATTTTTATATAATATTTTAACATGATACAAAGTTTTTATTTAATTTATTAAATCGATATAAAAATTTTTACTGAATTTTTTAAAATTATATGTAATTTTAACAAAATTATTTTTAAAATTTTAACTTAATTTTAATTTTGTTGGATTATATGGCCCTGCAGTCTTTTTTAGGGACTCGGTATGTCAGTTTATCTAGGTAAGGTATCTCATTCTGGATTGAATTTCAGTGTATGATAACCTAATTTACTAAGGTCCAATGGGTGAGGTATCCTAAGAAGGCTTTATGAAACCCTTATTTTCACTTATCACTTATTATAGGTTTCTGTGTTACCAAAAAGAATAAGAAAATAAAGTTGTGCTTTCACTATCAGTTATAACTTTTGGTGTAATGGTAAGCATTAGATCCTGAAAACTAGTATTAAAGCAAGGTTACAGGTTTAAATCCCTCAAGTGTCACTAGATGGAAGACTGTTAGATTGGTAACAATTGATATTAGAGTTTTTATCTTTTTTTATAGGTTTAACTACTTTGAGTAAAGATCTTATAGTTCAATTCAGGTTTCAAGATGGTGAAAAAGTCATCAAAGCTCTTATGTTTGATAAATTTAAAATTTATGAATGAAAAAAAAAAGATGAAAATGTTCATAATAGCCCAAGATTTTAAAATTTAGAATATGATAGAAAAAGTACTTGAAATTCCTTCAAATGATGCAAACTATATGATGCAAGTGATGAATGATGCTAAGGCAAAGTGCTTTTTCTATAGAGCTCTTGACTCTCATAACTTTAATTTAGTCTTAAATTGCTTCGCTTTAAATGATATATAGAGAAAGTTGGATAAGCTACATGAAAGATAAATTTTCAACCAAAATGCATCATGTCTCATGGCTCTTGAAGAGCCTAAAGTAATCTCTAACTCAATTGATTCAAATTTATATATTTTTGATAAATTGCAAAGATGCCTTTGATGAGTTAGTTATGAAATTTAAGTAAATGAGAATGAAATATATAACAAAATGATTTTAAAGTTAAATGTAGAGAATAATTTTTTGATGAATGCAAGAATTGTTTTAGAAAAAGAAAATAAAATGGTGAAAATAGATTTACAAACTTCTCAAAATAGGTATGAAATTTTAGAAAAAGAAAATTTTGATTTGAAAAAGAAATTTAATGTTTTGATGAATGAAAAATAAGAGTTTTTAGATAAGAGTTTAAGTGCTAAAATAATTAAATGTAATTTTTGTAATTTTCATGGTCATACTATACATACTTATCCTATTAAAAAAAAAGTCTCATTTAGAATTAGATAAGTATGAGTTCCTAAAGGAACAAGAGACTTGGTGACTAA
This sequence comes from Durio zibethinus, assembly GCF_047325235.1. Classification (NCBI taxonomy): domain Eukaryota; kingdom Viridiplantae; phylum Streptophyta; class Magnoliopsida; order Malvales; family Malvaceae; genus Durio; species Durio zibethinus. The sequence goes on along the minus strand of NC_143167.1, from coordinate 25,906,906 downwards.
CTTTCAAAGACCCAAAGTAATTTGGGTACCAAAAATCAAATGAGATTATCTCTTGTAGGTGTGCTAGAGTAAAGAGCTACAATGTGAGATTAAAGATTGAATACTCTATATACACAATAGAGATAGGTAACCTCTAAACTTTTTTATTTTAAGTGAATATGATATTGGTTGCCTCTTCTTGTTGAATGTTGAGTGCTTAATGGATATTGGTATATGCTTTGTTAATATATCTTGAATCTATCAATTTTATTTGATATATGTAAGCTTGAATTGAGTATGTATTTTTTTTATGTATGATTTTAATATATTTCATATGCTTGTTGATATTATGTTTAATACTTATATGCTTGAGATATATTTTTAGGAGATTCATGAATGCTCTAGTGAATTTGTGAGATTACATGTGAATTATCTTGATATTGAGATTGTATAAATGATCTTGATATTTTGATATTATTAACATTCTTGAGAACTTGTGTCAATGCATGAGTGTGTATATGAATGTTGGATATTGATGATATCATGCATGCTTTGTGAAATTGTTATTGGTGTTTGATGTAATTAATTGTGTGCTAAATTATTTTTATATTTATGCACAAACTTAGAGGGAGCACTCAAAGCTTGATTTTAAAATTTTATGTTTTGCTTTGAAAATGATTTTTGCTAGAGTCAAACTTTAAAACATGAAATATTGTTTTAGTAAGTTTTTAAATGAAAATGAATTTGAATATCTTGTATTCAATGTTTTAAACTCGCTCAAACAAAGAAATATGATAACTTGCAATGGTTTAAAATTTTCATAAGTGCTACATGCAAGTTTCAAAGGGTTTTGGAGCTTAAAATTTCAAATCTTGTTTTTGAACATTTATGAGCATAAAAACCATTTAAATTTTTTCAAAATGTGATATAAAACTTGTTTAAATGGTTTGAAGAACTTAAATATGTTAAACATATTTGCCCATTTTAATAGCCTTTTTCTAGAAAATATGATATTAAGAGTTGATTTTTTTATTTTCTTGTTTCTAATGTCAAATGATAACTTAAACAACTTTGTTTTGTCATTTGAAATTTGTTAAAATGGTTCAAGTTGGTTAAAAATGAGATTGACTAATTATGAGATTTATTAAGGCATTTTTCAAGCAAAAATGAGCTTCAAAATATTAAAAATAAAAATATTGAAAATATTAAGCTTTGAATGATTTATCTTATGATATTTTGCATAAATATATTTGTTCAAATAATTTTGGCATGATGGAAATGATTTTGTGATTTTTTATACATATGATTTGTTTTTGTTGAAAATGATTATATGATCATGTTGATTAAAATTACTTAATTTGTTCTTAATGCTTGGATAGTATGAAATATTTTTTAAAACTTAATTGTTTTATTCTCAACTCTCCTAACTCTTGATTTGTAATTGATGAATTTATGAACTTTATGTGCTTAAATGAAATATATTGATTCTTGGTTAATCTCTAGTCTTGGTTAAGATATATGTTTATATGATCATTAATTCAACTTGATCTTAATGCTTATGATTTAAAAAATCTTAAATTTTTTATCTTTTAATTTTTAAAATATTTTTAAATATACTTGCTTTTATGCTAAATTGATTCATTAATTTTGTGAAATATTTTGAAACTTATGTATAATTGACTTATCTTTTGGTTTGGGATTAAGTATTGATGAACTAATTGTATTTAATGATATGTGTTGTTAGTTCATCTATTGTTCTTGTCAAGTATGTGCATATATGATAAATATGATTTTTCTTGACTTGACATGGTTGCAATATGACTTAAGTAAATGATTTTCTTATGATGCTTATTTTTAGCTTAAGTCATTATTGATTATGACCTACAATTTGTGTAGACATATTTATGCATTTGTGCTAAAATTTTCTTGAATATGTTTTTGATGATAAATATGTCTTCCTTGAGTTTTTAGTTTTCATATGGCCTAAAATTTATTTTGACACTCTTTGGTGATTTCTTAAATATGCATGAGTATTGAATATGTTCATTTTGTGTTCATGAATGATCTAAAAGGTTTTATTTTTGCACATTGTATGAGAACTTTTACCTTAGTGCCATTCTTGTACTATTTGATGTTTAAAATGATATATAGTCTCTAGTTTAAGTATATATCCCCTCTGTAATTAGCAACTTGTGCTTAGTGAATAAATTTTATTTTGCCTATAATAACTTATAATATGAAATTATTTTTTAACAGTTAGTATAATTTTTATTAATTAATTTTCTTGATGCTTTTAATGAAAATCTTTTGTTAAGAAAATTTTTTAAGTCTATGCTAAAAGAACTTGAAATGAGCATGAATGAATTAACATTTTTGAGATTTTAAAGTGAAACAAGCAAAACAAGTCATCTTCATCAATCAAGCCCAAGTACATTAAAGACTAGTTTAAATGATGTGAAATAGAAGATTCAAAGCCTTACTTAATTACAATGAGCACAACAACATAGCTTAATAAAGATGGAGGTAATTGTATTAAATCTATGCTATGTACCTATGATTTATAATGTTTAATGCATGATTTGATAAATGCTTGCTTTTATATGTGTAAAAATGAGATATTGTGTTTGAAATTGTCAACACTTTGCACAAATTAATCACCAAGCCACTTGGTAGATATTGCTTTAATATTCTTGACAGCTTGGATTGATTAACTCACCTTCATTGATATTCATGCCTAATTTTTAATTGCTTTGATGAGATTGATAGTTTTAATGCATGAATAGTTAGTCAATGCATGAATTCTTTGGTCATGAATATGAGTTGAATATATTTATTTTTTTATCTTTCAATTGCCTTGACTCATGGATTATGAACTTACAATTTTGAAATTTTATATACATGTTCATTGATTGAATCCATTGAGATAGCATGTACCAAATTGTGCCTAAATGCTTGCATATATATATATATATATTGAATTAGGTATATTGCTTATGTATTTTGTATATGCTTGTATTATTTTGATTGAAATATATGACTAAATACTTGCATATATTTAGATTAAATTCATTTCTATGCATTGAAATAAATAGGATATATTTAAATAATTATACTTTTATTATTTCTTTGCTATAGCTTATGTGTTCATCATGTTTGAAAAATGCTTGAATAATCTTTGTTATGACATGATGATAATTGAATCTTATTACTCATTAGTATTTATGCTTTATTAAATTCATATGAACTTTGGGTTCTTGTTTGGATATAATAGCTTATGAAATATTACTATTATCATTTATGCATGTAAATAATCTTTACTATGAAAGTTATTGAATAAAATTGCTAAAACTAGATACACTTATGCTTTTGTGCTTGAATACATGTATGTGAACTTTATTGTACATATTACACTTGATTACATGCATTCAAAATACTCTTGATATTATTAGTATCAAGCATGCACTAAACCTATAAACCATTAATACAATAGACTTATTATTTAATATATATTCTTAAATTTTATATTTTGGTACTAAATAAATAATATGATTTTCAATGTCTAAACAGACTTTTCTTTATGTTTTCTTATTTCTCAAATTAAAAGTATCTTTAAACATTTTTTATTTGAGCTTAAATGAAAGTCCAATTGTTGTTTTTAATGTGAACTTATTCATCTTGGACTTAATACAATTTTGATAATATTGGTTTTGAGAAATAAATTAATTTAAGAAAGTTGTTTTACAATAATAAAGTTTTCTAACATTGAACTTGTTTTATTTTTCTATATTACTTCACAAAGCTTTAATACTTGAATTTTATATGGTTGGAAAGCTCTTTGAGTCTACTTTCTAATGGATCAAACAAAATAAAAATCCAAATTTTCTAAGAAAAGATTTTGAATTTTTACTAGACACTTTGTAGTTGTCTAAAAACTGCACAAATGGTAGATTTAAAAATTTACTATAATTTGTACACAATGAATTAGGTGATGAATTTTATATAGATAGAAAGCCCTTTAAGTTTAGTTTCTAAATCTTCAAAGAATTTGTGATTTGGATTTGTATAACTTAAGATATGATTAAATTAGTGAGTAGAGTGTAAAACAGAATATACTTACCTAGATGGATAGGATCGATCCCCTCAGGGAAGGGATCGATTGATTTTTCTTACAGAATGTAGGCTGGTGCTCCTGGTTGACGAAGGGATTGATCACCCTATGTAGGGGATCGATCACCCCCTTGAACCAATCGATCCCTTCAAGGAATGGATCGATCGGGTAGGCATTTTCAAAGGTGTAATTGCTTCCAAAACGTGAACCAATCAATCCTCTTATGGAAGAGATCGATCGAGTCATGATTTTCAAAGGCGTAAATGGCACCTAAACATGAACCAATCGATCTCCTCATGGAAAAGATCAATCGAGTCTAGGCAAAATCACTCTAATGGCTACTTTTTCATGCTTTCAACAGGCATTTCTTTTTTTCAAGCTTTCCCAACAGCTAGTTCTTTAATTTCTCTATATATTGGCCATTCCAACACACCAAAAAGATTGATGAAGCAAGAAAGCAAGAGCCAACAAGTTATATTTTTATTTTTTCATAGAATCAAAAGTTGTTAGAGCTTAAAATCCATATTTTTTATATTTGTTATATCCAAGCAATATTGTGTTCTCCATTCATCAAATTTTTTTATACTTCATTAAGCAAACACTTGGCCTTTAATAAGTTTTTTATGTTTGTATTTTTATTAAGTGACTTTGTAATCAAGATGTGAGATATCTTCTTGAATTTATAAGATTGAGAGGTTACTACTTAGCTTAGAAAGTAGAGAGTGTACGGTTTCTATCTTAAGTCTTAAAGAGAAAAATATAGGGTTGTAATTTCAATTCAAGAATAGTGGATTGAAGTCTTGGTGTGGACAACTAATAAAAGAAGACATAGGTGCCTTGTGGAGAAGGATCGAACCTCTATAAATCCTTGTGCTTGATTTTTCTATCCTTATCTCCTTACATTTATTGTTGTTTATATTTGATTATTTGTTCATAAATTGTTATTGTTTGCATTACATTTTCATCAAAAGTGCTTATTGAATGAATTTCTCATTCAATTATTTTGAAATCATTGTTTGGAAAGAATTTGGAGAGATCCAATTTATCCCCCTTTTAGATCACCATCTCACCTAAAAAGCTAATAAATTTTTTAAAAAATTTATTTTCTATTAAAAATATTATTTTATTGATAAATCATATCATAATAAAAATTAAGAAATATTTTTAAATTATAATATATAAAATATATTTGAAATATATAAAAATCAATTTATTTGAATTATTTTTGTCTTTTCCTTTATTTATTTTTTATAAAATACATTTGAAAAAAGAAAATAAAATATATATAATATTTTAATATATATTTTATGGATAGAAAATAATATTTTTATTATGATTTATGAGTAAGATAATATTTTTAATAGAAAATAATTTTTTGTTTTTAAAATGATATTGAATTTAAAAAAAAAAGAATTTGAATTTTTAACTTAGTTTTAATTTTTAAAAAACTATTTTCCACTAAACAAAAAATATAACTAATAAATTATATTACAACAAAAAATATAAAAATATAATTTTAAATTTTAAATTTAATATTTTATAAAATATATATAATTTATAAATTTTTTAAGATAGTTTCGTCTTTAGTCTCTAAATTTTGAGAGAATTATATTTTGATCCCTCATTTGTCATATGAGATATTAGTTGATGTCATCACGTGATATCAACTAGCATTTGCTGTTAATTTAGATGGTTCTATAAATGGAAGAACCAAAATATGATAACTTTGGATAATGAAGGATTCGATTAGAACTTTTTAAAGTTTAGATATCAAAATAAAATTTAGGTCAAAGTTTAAGGAATACAAGTTCTATTAACTCAATGTTATTTTTAAACCTGAAAAAAAAAATGAAAAGGTAAAAAAATTAAGCCTAAAAATCCAATTATCATCCTTAACTATTAAATTTTATTTTTTATATATATTCTATAATTAATTTTATGATAATTAACAAACATATTTATTGACAAATTCATTAATTTAAAAGGTATTTTCAAAAGTATAAGTTATTCATTTATCTTTCAAAATTTTAAAAATTCATTTGTGGAACAAACTCATTTGAATTTTTATACAAGGTCAAAATGTTAAAGAAATCCGAATATATGGTAACAAAATTTTAATTAAAATTTTTATATATTCTAATTTTATCCTCTAATAATTGATGAAATTATTAGAAGAATTATATTGTTTTACTTTTATTTTTTTTCAATTGGATAATCAAATTGAACAATTTTTATTTGATTCTTATATTTACAAATAATGATAAATGCTCTTTGTACTATTTAGTTTTTCACTTTAATACTTTTTATTAAATTTGATAAAGATAAGTCTTTTACTTTTTTAATTAAAAATAAAATTATTTTATCTAAGTTTTTTAATTAATTTTTTGGTAATATGTCTTTTTTGGCAATAGAATTGCAAAAATATCAATATGATTCACAAGATTCATTTTTATTTAAGGTGTAGTAAATTTTTCTTTTGAATAAATATTAAGATGCAATTATACTAAAATTTAAGAACATGTTATTCTCTTTATGTCTGTGTATTTTTGTTTTTATATAGAAGACGTAATTTGATTAAAAGCTTTACTAAAAATATAGAAGACGTAATTTGATTAAAAGTTTCACTAAAAATATTTAGATTAAATTTTAATAGAGTAAAACAATTTAAATGTAACTAACATAAATCATTTTAAAAAATTTTTAATCATAATAATATTTTTATAATGAATTCAAATATAATATGATTGGCATTGGTGAATTTTTTTTATATTTAACTTCTCAAAAGTGAGTCTCTTAAAAAATATAAGTTTTAGTACAATTATAAAGTATAAGAATTCATAATGCATCTTATTACTAAGATTAACGGGATAGCATATGGACATATGAAATTTTTGCTAACATTCTCTATACTTAATTTTGCATTTATATTTGCTAATATATAATTTGTACAATTTGAAATAATAACAAAATATTTTTCTCTTTTTAGATTAATAAAACACATCGCTTTATTAAGAAAAATAAAATTTAAATAGAATAAATATGTGATACAAATAATATCTATTTCATACATCAAATAACTAAAATAACAATAAAACTAGCATTTGTATTCAACTTGTTATGATAAAAGAAACAATTTAATCCATCTTTATTATTGAGATTTACATGTTTATATTTAAAATTCTAAGTATAGTATTAAAAAATAAAAAAAATATGATATTGATGATATAATATAAAATTATATAATTATTAAAATTTTATAAATTTTAACACTATTAACGGTGCAGAGCACGGTACAAAAATTTAGTATATATTGATAGTGGTTTTAACCGGTCTTCTAAAAAAAAAAAATAGTACCTAGATCTTAGTTATTAGGCTGTATAAATAATTGAATTTACATATAAAAAAAAATCTCAGCGCCATATGTAAAAAACAAACATTAAAAATTTGATATCCGTCAAAATTTCAAGGAATAATAAATATTAATTGTAACATTGATGGAAGTATAACATAGTCATGCATTGCCCATCTAACATTTGAATTCGATGAATTTGCTTGACCTCTCCTTAGATCTGCAACATTTTACGATAGGGTTGGCCTGGACCACTTCGAGACACCTTGTGCCATAGGAAGGAAACAAAAGAGAAACAAACAAAACATGGAATCACGATAAGCTGAGCATATCCCCATGCATAATCCAACGAGAAGGGCAAGTGGTCTTTGCCCCCCTCATTTATTTTAGTGAGAATTTGGATTTATATGAATAAAAAATCACCTACCATTACTCTATAAGATATTTTATGTGATTGTTAATGGAAATCATTGTCCTCCCTATTTAATTCAGTCAAATGGGCAGTGAGGTGCCCGAGAATCCCAACTCTTTAAGAGTAGAAATTATATAAAGCTATTGATTTTAATAATAAGATAGGTAAAATATTTATATTATATTTTTATTTTGTCCATACTATTATCCTTCTTGCCATCTTCTTGGGCAACGACTCAGCATCCACTATAACAATATATTATTTTTTTATAAAAAAAATCATATTTTGAAAATATAAAAAATTATAAATATTAAGATTTAGATCGTAAATTTATTAAATATCAATTTACAAAGATAATTAAATGAACTAAGAGTTAAATTCCAGATTTTAATATTTCATTATATATTACTATTTCATATTAATTATATAGTTTATCAATTTTTGGTTTGGTAATTCAGATTTCTTTTGGAAGAAAAGTACTTTGTTGTACAACAAATAATAGCGAATATCCTTTTAATAAGATAAGAAGATATTTTTGTTAGTTATCTCTTAATTATTTTATTAAGAGCCTCATTTTATTTCTAAATAATTAATATCTTTAAATACTCATATAAAATAATATTTTATAATAGTAATTTATTTTTATTTTTTCTTAAAAATATAAAATGTATTAATAATATAAAAAATTTTAAATGTAACATATAAAAAACTTACAATTATAAATATGTCAATATGTATTACAAAATGAATATATTATATAACAATTTTAACCAAACCTTTTCTTCTTCTTTTTTACCAACTAAACCTTTTTCTTATTATATGCTACATGTTCATTTTCTTTGAAATTTTTTCATACGAAAAAATTGTTACATGTTTAATATATTCATTTTATTATATATATTTACATATTAGTATATTTATAATTGTAAATTTTATTTTTATATACTGCATCTAAAAAATCCTTTTTATATATTATTAATATATTTTATATTTTTTTATGAAAAATAAAAATAATTTATTATTATAAATTAGTACTCTAAGTATTTAAGGATATTAAATTTTAAGGACAAAATGATATTTTAATAAGATTATTGATAGAATAATTAAGAGATAACTAAGAAAAGAACCTCTTTGTTCTATTAATTGAAAATTTTGAGGTGAAGTATTCATTTTTCAAATTAATAAATTTGAGTGAAATTATACGAAATAGATAGAATCTACCTATTGTTTACCAATCTCTTGGACGAGTCTCTGGCTCGCTTGCTCATAGCAAATATAATGGGAGGTTGCCAAATCATGAATACGTCAGATTTGGCAAAATCTAGAGAAACACTTGACCACATGACCGAAAAAAGAGAAGGAGAAAGAAGAGTAATAAACAGGTTGATTTATGGTTTTGGCAAGATCAGTAATTAAATGCTTTTAGTTAAGAGAAGTAGCAGGCAAAAACTTTTTCATAAAATGGTTTAACTTGATGCTCAAAAACCTCCTATAGATGGCATGCTCTCTTTTTTGAGGACCTGATTGCAACAGGTGGTTGGAATATCGACAAGAATCGTCATGAGCTTCCTTGTTAACATCAATCATAGTCGATCGAGGTGTGCACATTTTAATGCCAATTACTGATGTTCAATATCTGGGGGGTCATTCTTTGTGAACATCAATCATGGTCGAAGCATTTATTCAGGTCCCCGGTCGAGCAGGACTGTAAAGCCAAGAGAGACTGTTCACCTGTTAAAAGAAGAGTAGATTTCTCTCAAGTTCTTGAAGCCGATAAATTTTGTCGATAGTTTCCATAGAATAGTGGTGGGTGAAAAAAAACAGAAAAAGGGTCCTTTAGGTTCATCCTGTCGAACCTCTCCAGATTTTGCCTTTGCTAGAAGAAGATTTGCTTCTCATTTTTTTGTTATCATTCATTCATATGTACGAAAACAAATGGTGAATCAATATGGAAAGATGAACACAGAAGCAAAATTACAGAAAGGGAAAAGAATTATCTTTATGGTGTAGCCTTATTATTGATAAAAAATTAAAAAAAAAAAAAGAAACAGTAGTGAAGGGCATGCATGCAACAAAAAAAAGAATTAAAAAAAAAGAAACCAATTGATTAATTACAGAGGCTGAAAAAGTTTTTAATATGAGAGTTATGAAGTGAAATTTGGTTGCCCCACTTGCTTTAGCAGCATGACAATTGCCAAGAACACACTATTCGCTCATGAAAGTGACAAAATTGTGTTGTTGGTGCCATTTGTGTGGGGGCCTAAGCCCCAAGCACTACATCTCTAGCTCCCCTTGTCTTCATCCAGCTGCAAACCATGAACATCACTAGATTCGCAGAATTTGGAAAATACTTGCATAGAGGCCCATCAAAATCATATGTGCCATGAAAACCACTTGTTCCCATGGGCTTTTCAAGTTTTAGCTTTCTTTGGATTTGGGTGGGGGCCCTTACCTCTGGATTTAGATCAATCAACCTTTTGGCATTTATATTTGTTTATGTTAAATCGGGATAAGTTGCTCAAAAAGATTTTCTTTTGTTACTTCGAAGTTTTTATCAAGAGAAAATGATGGTTAATTCTATGTTCTGAACCAAAGAAATCACCCCAAAAATCAAATAGTAACATATCCTCTTGTAAAATAAGATCAATCTTATACATTATGAGATTTGAATGTGACTTCAAAATTTCGAAGCCTTCTTCCCAGCAATTAAACCAAGACTTCATAGGCAGGGATGATAATTTTTGTATTTTCTATTTCATTAAATCCTAACCCTCATCTTAAAATTGAAATACAAGACATTTAAATGGGAATCTTAAATTTATACTTATTTGTATACATTACTGTTATTTCGTCTGACAGTAAAATAGTATCCTGCTTTATTCATTGGTGGATGGTTGACAAAATCACCTTCAGTCATTTTAATCGACCTTTAATCCTAGTAAGATATTAAGATTGATTTATACCACTCACACAAGATTTTCCATCAACATTTCCCATCACATTTTTCATGCAATAAGGACAAATTATAACTGTTGTTTTTGTTCGAAGGGGATAATCTTTCATCTATAATTTTTTTTACTACCTTATGATTATTTAATTATAATAAAAAATTATATAAAAATAAAACAATTATAAGCTTAAATGTCATATAATATTTTGATAGATTTTACATATTTTTAAAATATAATTAATTATGATATAATAATTAATTAATGATGAAATGTTCCTAAAAAAAAATCCTATATACATATATATATATTTAATTAGCTCAGTTTTTGGTCAAGTGGATGCGTCTTATTTCATATAGGATCCAAAAAATACAATGACTACTCAAGAAGAGATGTTTGCCTCGTGCAAATAGCTTGCTCGATCGTGTACTTTTAGAATAATTTTGAATGAGGAAAATGGAAACCAATTAAAACAGCTGAAACGTGAAAACAATGAAGATGTTGTTTTAATGAAATCCAATGGAATGAAATCTACTGGTACGTGTTTCTTTCTTGCAGTCTTAATTTCTAAGTAACTTTGAAGGAAATTAAATACTTGAAAGTGTTAGGAACCCGCTTTCTTATATAATAAAATTTTTAATTACAACAATTATTTGATTTGTTGATAATGATGAATCATTAGTTTTAGTGATTAGAATTTAAATTTTAATAATATCAAGTATCAAAAAAAATTTTAATTATGCAGAAAAAAAAATTATTACTCCGCATATATAGAAACTAGCAAAATGAAAATTTCAACTTTGAAGTAATTTTAATTATTTCGAGAGCAAAACTTCGTTATTTTACAAAATAGCCGGTACCCAAAGCAATTGAAAAACTTGTTTTAATAATAATAATAATAGAAACGGAAACCCAATAGGCATGGTAGTTTCGTATTGCAAGTCGTAACTCATAAGCAATTTTGGACTTTCCATATAGGAGCCTGTGTGGCCGTTAAACTTGAGACCATCTCTAAGTCTACTGTAACGCCAGGCCCATCTTTGAATAGGCTTTGATAGAAGGATGACAATGGATAGCAGTTTTTTTTTTTTTTTTTTTCATTTAATGATTTAATTTTTAGCAATAAAATATATAAAATATTGTTTGATACTAATATATAAAGTAACTAGTTTTTTTTACCCGTGCCATGCACGGAGTTTTTATTATATATTTTTGTAATTAAAATTTTTAATTTATATTAATTTTTATATTATATATAGATAAATAAAAATAATCATAATCATTTATAATTTATAGTTTAAAATTAAAAAAATTATCTATATATAAACTATTATGAAAGAATCTAAATAAGTATTATCAAAATTTTAAATTATGAAAGTACAATCATATACAAATATCAATGAGAAAGTTAATTTCTTATTCACAATTACATAAATTTTTAAAAGTATATATTATTTTAGTATAAAAATTAATATTTACACATTTGATCTATCATGAAAGATTTTTTCATATTTAATTTTAAAACTTTATCTTGTAAACTTTTATGACGAAAAAAAGAAAATATTGATTATAAGAAAAAATCATAAATATATATTTAATAATTATTTAATTTAAAAAATATAAAATTTAAAAAATTTAATTTATCCAAGTTTACATTTAAATTATGATAAAAGAAGTTAATATAATTTTAAATTTAGATACATGTGTAATTTTAAATTTAGATAAAAAAAATTTTATTTTAAATTATTAAAAAATAAAGTCAAAAAATTGGTAAATAACAGTGGTTCAACTACAAATTTTATTTATTTAAATTTATATGAATATTAATTTAGACAATATATAATTTTTTATAATTCTTAAGATTTAAGAATTTAATCTTTAAAAACCATTTGAATTGGGTAAGAGTGAATATAAGAACATATATTTTATTAGATTTAAATGAAGATAAATGTTATATATTTTGATAAATGTAAATTTTGAAACTTTAAAATTTTTAAAAATTAAATAATTGATTTAATAAAGTTATTTAAAAATATCTTACATGTCAATAATATAAGTTGTTCACCTAAATATTCGTGTAAGTAAATCTTATCAGATTTTTATATATATTGTAATATAATATTATATATGATTTAATGTTATCATTTTTATTATTAAATTTGGGCTTGGTCGAATTTTGTTAATATACATACCCTATAATTTTAAACTAAGTAAAAAGTTTCGGTTTTAATAAGATATTACTCGGTATTACATTTGATAATTGTGTTTGGATATAGGTGCTTCAAAATTAATCGGTCCTCAATCTGCGGCCATTCCTAGTTTGAACGCATGAAAGAATGGAACCTTTTACAAAATTAATTTTTCACTGTTTAGTGAATAAGCCCTAAAGTTGGTTTAAAATGTTTCAATATTTTATTCCTTGCAGGACAACAATGCAAAAATAATGTAGAATATGTGGTAGTTAATTTGCAATCAAGCAATCCTGTAGGCTTGATTAGCGATTCCTGGCATACAAATGTGGAGTAATGCAATTTTTTTTCCATCACTATTGCATTGGATATAGTTTTGATATGTTAAAGCATTTTCATTAAAAAAAAAAGAAAGAACAAAGGCATTTCTTGTTGGACAGGGAGATCAACCAGGCAATTGGGACAAATCGATGGATGAACACAGTTGAGTATCCAACTGCTATTCCACTTTATGCAAAAAAAAAAAAAGAAAAGAAAAGAAAATTGTTCGTTTCACCCTAATCATGGACTGGAATCTGTTGATAGTGGGATCCTTGATTAGCTAATGTTTGGTTCATTGCTTCAAAACCAAACATTTAGAATCTCTCAATCTGATTAGCTAACATATTCCTATTGAAGTCTCTGAGAATTTGAACATGAATCCTTAATTTCAGGAACTTTAAATTAACTTTTGTGTATGTATAATAATTTACCAAGAAATAAATTTGGTACACAATTTTCATGACTTGGACTCTTGAATTCAACTTTACTACCATGTGGTTTTGGAGTAGAGATGAAGTTTTTTCTGCGGTTTGGATATTATTTTGGGAATTTGAATGCCTTTTCCAAAATTACCAGGGAGTGAATGTCTTAAAAAGCATTGCTTTATAGGGCCATCCAGTGAAGGCTGATCAAGTACCAGAATTTTTTATTTTACATTTAAAATTATTAAAATTAAAAATATAATATTTTATTAACAGATCATGCGATATTATCAAGTAACTCGATTTGTTGTACAATAAAAAAACATTAAATATTGTCATTGATGTGATTTGGAATGTAACTTAAAATCTTTCCCCTCTACTTTAATTTATGCTTTGTTTCAATAACTTCAACTGAAAGGGAAATGCACCCAAAAAAGAAAAAAAACATAACCCATGTAAAGGTTTAATTTTTTGAAACATATATAAAAATTAAAAAAAGGAAGAGAATCAACAGATTAAAGATGGGCATGACATGATGTGGTTAATGATTTTATTGCGAAACAGTCACAGATATATCCATAACTCAATTATGAGCTTCCTTATTAATATTCCTTTGAAAATGACATGAAGAATAAAGCATGAAAATCATTATTGACAGCTATAATATCTGCAATACTTCTTTTTAGTAATTTTTTTTTTTTAAATTTGAGAAGAAAGAAGAAAATGAAAGCTCTGGGTTCCTCCTGTTTGTCCTCAGTCAAAAGAAGGTTCTATCACCCATATTCTAAACTAATTATAATCATAAAAATTTTAATACAGATGGATTGAAAAAGTTAGTAGAGTGGATTATTTGGATAAAAATCTGAAAAAGTTTATATGGAACTCTCTCAGTCTATGTTACATATAGTATTAGATTACATAATGGGAAGTAATCTTGTCTTATTTTATAAATTTCATTTCATTCATTCATTATAGTGTTTGAGTTCTAAACATTTTCAAGATGAAATCCCAAGTCATGTGAGTTTTTTCTTGAATTTAAAATTTAAATTTTAAGTTTTAAATGTTGAAATATCCCTTCAAGTTCAAGATCATAAAATCTTAAATCTTATGTTCGAATTTAGTATAACTTCAAGACAAACTTGAGATCTTTAAAATACTTTAATCATTAAAATATGAATTTTTAAAATTTAGTTTTAAAATATTGAAATTCATAAAATAGAAAAAAATTATATTAAAATATTAAAAAATTTGTAAATTATTTTATTTTTAAATAATTTTTTATATTTTTATTGAATTCAAATAAATTTTTATTCTTTAATTTGTACCTAAACAAATTTTTATTTTAAATAAAATTTAATTAATATTAAAACTTATTTAAATACAAATTAAATATTAAATATTTATTTGGATACAAATTAAAAATTAAGATTTATTTGAATGTAAATTAAAATTTTAAAAATTTATTTGATTGAAATAAAAATATACAAACTTATTTAAGTAAAATAATAAAGTTTCAAAAATTTTTTATTATTTTAGCCAAAAACTTATGCCCTATGTTTATAACCCAAAATAATAGTTTGTTGGAAGAACTTTTTTTTTAGCTTGGTATTAGTAATTATACATAAGTCTATGTGTCAGAGTATTCATTTATTTATTCATTATTGTATTATTTGAAATGTCAAATGTAAATTTGGGTCCCAAAAAGCTGAGGAAGAGGCAAGGCACGGGCGTTTAACTTTTGCTTTTTGCCCATTCTATAAGTACTTCTTTCCTTTTTGCAGGCTCTTTTTTTGGCCTTTTTCTTTTCTTTTCTTTTTTTTTATAGTTTAGGCACTGAAATAGCTGAAAATAATAGGTAACGTGGAAGCATCAATTCCATGGGCATGCATAGAAGAATAAACGCATTCCAATAAAGATTTGATTTTGTTTTGTTCACAATTCCTATATTATTTACAATATATTATTGCCAAGTCCTTAGACAATAATGGCACACTTCTCTATAACCAAAAGGATTTTGGTGGGTTTTTTTTCCTTGTTTTTCTTGGAAGGCACGAGAAAGAAAAAATCGACATCCCTCATGTTGGTGCTCTTATCGGTGTAATTTATTGGTAAAATATTAAAATTTAATTTTATCAATTCAAATATTAAAAAAAATATTCTTGCTTCTTGCTTTGTTTCTTTTTTTGAGGATGGGTGTTTGCTTCTCTACAGTCCTCACAAGCTTACCACTACGGGGCTCTGAATTTTCTTGGAAGGAGATGTCTTCTCAAGTTCAAGTTAAAAAGTTTTTGCTTTTTATATTCCAAATGTAAATAATTAAAAGTTGGATGTTTTCAGCGTCATATCCATAATTTTTTTTTAGGATATTTAATTATAATAGAGTTATTATTTTATTTAATTGTAAAATATAATATTTTAATTGAAAACTGTCAACATTTAAAACAGTCCACATTTTTTAAAAACTTTGACTTTTTGTTTTCAACTCGCAAATTGGTCGACGTGTTGCCTCAAGTGTGAGTAATTATTACTATCATTTTTTAGTTCACTGTGTCTATTTAAAAACTAATGATAAATTTATTAATTCTATTGAAAAAAATGGATATTTAAAAATTTTTTTTTTGAAATATCCAAAAGTTTTTTATTTTTTTTATTTTTTTTCACCTTTGAAGGTGTCCATAATCACTTTATCTTAATGCTTGGTTGTTTTACTAATTTTTTATTGTTTTATTTGTGTCTAGGGATGAATCAAATTGTGGGAAAAAAAAAAAAAGAAAGTTTGGATGGGAGAGGTTTTGTAATTATTCAATTGGGTCGTCTTCATTTTTATTTGTTTTAAGCGTTTCTTTTTTTACTAGATTGTGGTAATCTTGCTTGAATTTGCTATGATGGGATGCTCTAATAATTTTGAATAGATAGTTATTAATGGGAGCCATATAAAGAGTATCACAGTTGAATCTATGGATTTTGAGTGAGAGGCTGAGAGCTATGAAATGTATGTTAAAATGAAATTTAGAGATAGAAAAGTGTTATCTGATGATGACCCATTAAAATTATAAAAAAAAAAAATTTACGTTTGTTAAAAATTATAAGTAGTGCATGGTCGTATCTTTGGGAAAAAAAAAATGCAAATAGCCCATAGAATGTATACTAAAGAGTGTATAGATAACTAAAAGATTTTGAAGAAAATATCATAAAAGATCCTTAATCTAATGGGTGGTACTCAAAGAATAAAATTTATGTTTATTTAATATTTTTAAAAATAAAAAGCAAAAAAACCAAACTTGAGAATTTGGTTGTTCAATAATAATAGATGCCTACATTTCTTGCTTAAAGAGTCAACTTCAAATCCTTCTTGAAGAAAAACAAAAAAGAAAAAAAAATTTGCCCAAGTTGGTAATGGTGGTAATGTATTTTGAGCTGTGGAATCCTAATGAGCTAAGCAATGAGGCAAATGCTACTTGAAGATATATAGATGAAATAACATAATAATATAGAATATGCGCCCACAAATTATGTGGAACTGAGGAGGATATATCGAGAGCATCATTATCCGCATGGCATGACATGAGCTTGTCCACTTGGTAGTCTGACACCCAATTATTTTAAACAAATACTGAAACTTCCCAAAGAATCATAATCCCAATTCCCTACCCCTTTATTGTTGTCTTTTTACCTACTCAAAAGTTGGATGATAATAGTTTGAACGGTGTTGAATTCGGTTTGAATTTTTTATTTATTATATAATATTATTAATTTTTAAAATTTAATTTAAATTTAAATTAAATTTTATATCATTCGATTCGAATCAAATCAAATTTAATTTCGATTTATTGATTTTTGAATTTTAATTTTGATTTTTTATATTATTTAATATAAAATTTTAATATATTTAAATAGATTTTAATATAAAATTATTATTTTTTAATAAAAATTAATAAAAATATATAATTTGATTTTTTAAAAATTTTTTACTTATTGATCCGAATTTAATATATATAATATCTGAATTTAATTTAAATTAAATAAAAAATCAGTTTAAACCAAACCAAATATTATAATTTTGAATCAATTTTTTATGTTTTCTATTTTTTCTCAACCCTATCCAAAAATATATTAATGAAAGAGACGCTTAATATAACGATTGAACCAATAAATTGGAATAAATTGGGTACAACTAGGGTTGAACATTCCGTCCATTTGGTGTGAAAATTTTAATAATTAAATTAATAAAATTATTTTAAAAAACATCAAAATCAATTAATTATAAGAAATTGTCATATTTAATAACAAATAATGTATTTAAACTATAATTAGTACTCTAATTGAATCAGCCAATTGAATAGGTTGAATGGCCGAAAACCAGAGCCCAACTGATTTCAAACCTCGAATCCGGTTATTAAAACATGTCCCGAATTAATCCCAAGCCTTCCATCCCCTTCCCTTCCCATTTACTCCATAGTTTCCTCTCTTATATTTCATTTTCCTTTAGCCACAAATTAAGTTCCTCCATCAATTAGCGTAGGCTCATAATTTCGGGCTGCATTTTTTTCATTCACCAAATCACAGCAACCGACTATGCAAGTTGCTTCTTTTATTTAATTAATGTTTTCCTTCAATGAAATTGAAAGCTATTTATTTTTCATTCACCAAACTTCATCAATGCATTAAATATAAATCCCATAATTATATTTAATGTATTTATTAAAGATGGTTTTGATTATAATTATAACTTGCGATACTTATTTTTTTTATTTTCTTCACAAACTTGCCTATCTGTTATTTTCACAATAATTATGAACAAATTAAAAGAACAGTAACTGTGAGAGAGGTATCAGATCACGCAGAATTTGTGGATTGGAGTTTGGGAAGAAGAAGTTGGAAGAAGTTTATCGAATTTTCAACAAACATCATCGTGTAATACATGCTAATTAGCTTTAAAATTTATATAAAATATTTATGTAAATTTTAAAAAATAAATTTATAAATTTATAAAAAAATCACATTTTAACTTCAAGTTTAACAATCCTAAATATAATTTATGTATTGCTTAAATATCTATATATATATATATATATATCTTCTTTTACATGTTGCAAATTTAAGTATTTTTTTCTTAAAATATGATCTTTCTAATTATTCAATTTGATTTTTGAATTTGACAAATATATTAAGACACGAATTTAAAAATTATCTAACATGTCATGAAAATATGTTATTTACATAGGTGTATGGATGAGACATTAAAATTTGTGAAATTTAAATATAAATAAATTAATAATTTAGAAATTATAATTAAAAACACTTTAAAATAACAATTAAAAATAATTTGACGTATATAATCAAATTATTGTTTAATTTTTTAAAAAGGATCAAAAAATATATGAAAATGAAATGATAAACAATTATTATTTATTTTATAAAGTTCTTAATAATAAAATATTATAATTAAACTAATGGAGATAACAAAATTCATGACTTTGAATTAATTAGAAAGATTGTAGAGCAAATCAAATTTACTGATCAAAACAAATTAAAATTTATAGTAATTTAAAAATATTTTATCTTTTTATTCTATTTTGATTTTGAGAAGTTATATAATTTTAAATCTTTTCAAATTTCAAATACAAAAGTTTTGAAAATGGTAATACTAAGAACTAGAAGATTAATCTAATTTATTTATACAATTATTTTAAAAAAATGATATTGGACAAACTTAAATTCAAATTTTAATATCTTAATTTCGTTTCATATCTATAAGCTATTATCTTGTTTGTAAAAAAATAACAATACTAAAAGAAAATGTATTAACGAATATTGATCAAGGGACTTCAAATCCTAAAAGAAAATGAATTAAATAAAAATTACTATTGAAATACATAATATATATTATATAAATAACTGATTACTCAGAGTCTCGGAGATCAATTTAATAAGTTTTGAAAGATATAAGCAAATTGTCAAACGAAAAAAAAAAAAGATATAAGCAAATTGTCATTACATCTAGCCAAAAAAAAAAAAGAAGGGGGAGCAACTTGGCATTGCCAATTTGAAATTTCAACAGCAGGCTAGAAGAAAAAGCAAACTTTCCAAGTTTGGTTCTTTCTTTTTTGTTTTCGGCGTTTTCTTTACCTGTCTGAGCAATCTTCAGATTAGATAATCGTCAATTCATGCACATTGGCATGCATGTTTGCTTGCTCTTCTATAGCGCCCAAAAAAAAAAGCGTCCATAAAAAAAAATTCAAAAAATACCCCTCAAAAAGCTATTTTTAGTACTTCACAAAAACTAAACTGTCATTAACTAGAGATAATAACTAGTCATATTTGAATAGATTTTTATTTACTTCAAATTTAACTTGATTTTATATTTATAATACTTAAATTATATTTAAAGATATTTTTTATATTCAAATCTAATTTAATTTGATATTATATAAATTAAATTCGATTCAATTTGAAATTAATAAAATATTATTTTTTAAATATAAATATAAAAATAAATAAATAAATATAAAATTAAATAAATAATTAAAAAATAATTATATATATACAGAATCAAATCAAATTAAATTTTAAACAAACTCAATTTCAATTTGATTATATATATTTTTTAATATTATTCAATTCAATCCGACTTAAATTTTAATTAAAAAAAAAATCAAATCTAAAAAATGGGGTTAAATCAAAACGCTTCGGGCGGGTTGCGATTTCATATCTACCATCAAAGCTACAAGGACCGTACCATGCCACAAAAACATTTCTTTTTTTTTTTTTTTCATTTTGGTAGAAGCTTTTGAAACCTTCCTCGAATGGGAGGATACATAAATGATGAAGCAAATGCTTGACTACAGATATTATTTCTAAATGATTTGGGTCTGATATTCAAGTTTCATTAAATAGGTGGGTTTATTTTTTATTTTTTAATTTGCAGATAGAATAATTTTTCTCAAGTCTTGATTTTTTGAAATAAGATCAAGCTGTTTTAAATTTTTTTCGAATTTTTTTAAATGTACTATTTTACTGTTTATTAATGAATAAATGTTTTAAATAATTTTACACCATGAAAGCGAAAAGGGAAAGTAATGGTTGTCTCTGTTCTTATTCCTGCATGCAGGGACAGGGTAAGAAGGAAGGCACGCAGGCATATTTCATGTTAATTTTTAAAGAAACTAAAAATAAAAACAAAAAATAAAAAATAAAAAAACTTGGTAACGACCCAACTCACTCAAACAAGCACCAAAAACTAGACCATCACCACCACTGTTTTTTCCTTCCTCTAATAGCAAGAAAGGATTTTAAAAAAAAAATAGTAGTAATTACTAATTAGTAAGAAAAAAGAAAAAAATTATGGAAAAAATAAAGGTGCATGTTAGTGGAGAGGCAGTGGAGTCCAGTTGAGTACAAATTTTACAGTACTCACGTCTCTCTCAATTTCTGCAGACACAACCATACAAACTCTATTCCTGACACTCAGTGTCAACCCGCCTGATTTTTCTTTTTCTATAGGAAGAAAAAAAAATAAAGAAAATTGAGTCTTTTAGACTTTACTTTGCTTATTTGTTTATATATATTTGTAAGTATAGTACATAATTAAGTGTTGTTTCTTTCAAAAGGTGTGTTGTGGAGACAGAAAAAGAGGGACTCAGGTAAGAACCCAAGAAAGGAAGCTGGGCAGCAGAGATAAACTTTTCTTTTGGTTTAGCTTAAAACCCAAAATCCAAAACCATAAAAAATGCTGTTCTTTCACTACCTTTACTATTATTGAGTGTTAAAAATGAGTCTTTTTCTTCTCTTCTTCTTCATCCTTTCGTCTGCTACTGTTTCTTTGTCGTACGAGCCTCGTAACCATGAAGGTAAAATGAACAAACTGCCGACTTTTTTATTCATTGGCTTGTGTTCAAGTTATTGTCTTTCCTTTTTCTTTTGGGGTTTGATTTTTTCTCTTTTATGTTTTGTTTATTGGTGGGATTACAGTGGAAGCATTGATAAGTATAAGGAAAGAATTGAATGATCCACATGGGGTGTTAAACAACTGGGATGAAGACTCTGTTGATCCTTGTAGCTGGGCTATGATCACTTGCTCTCCTGAAAATCTTGTTGTTGGCCTGTCAGTTTCTCTTTACTTCTTAATACTGTTTCTCCCCTTTCTTTTTGTCTGTTTTTAATGTTTGCTTGTTTTGAAAACATTGTACACGCTAAAATGTTTTTTTTTTTTTTTTTTTTTTTTCTAGGGGAGCTCCAAGTCAGTCTTTATCAGGAACTTTGTCTGGGACGATAGGGAATCTCACCAATCTCTACCAAGTGTAAGACGACAAAATATTTTGTTTTTATTGTCTGATTTTTGTTTTCCTGTTTTTTTGGTTTCATTTAGAAAAGCCATTTTCTAAGCAAAGTTTTAAGTTTCTCAGAATGAATGCTCTGAATTAGCATAATTTAATTTGTCTTTTATGTTTGTTTCTTTGATACTGATATTCCGGTTTATATTTTAAATTGCTGCTGTGAATTTGAAGGTTGCTGCAAAACAATAACTTATCTGGTGAAATCCCACCCAAGCTTGGGGCTCTTCCGAAACTGCAGACATTGGATCTATCTAACAATCGATTTTCTGGTGCAATTCCAGGGTCATTTGTACAGTTAAATAGCTTGCAATACCTGTAAGTATTTTCACTGTATAATTAGCTCTTTGTTTCCTGTTTGTATGTTGAGAAAAAGTAGAGGTGAAATAAAATGGAAATCAAACTTTGAGTCCTATGTTTTCTCGTTTAGTCATGTTAACCAATTATTAGTTGTAAAAGACTTTAGGGAGGGGTCCGAAATTGTACTAACAATTTCAATGTACATTTAAATCATATGCTTTTATATTGCAAGTTCTGTTTGTGATATCCTTGTTTTATAACCGTGTTTATGACATCTTAGATACTGTGTTGTTTTGTCTTGTAATGAGAGTAGGAGGCTGAACAACAATAGCTTGTCTGGGCCTTTTCCTGCGTCTTTAGCAAAAATCCCTCAGCTTGCTTTCTTGTGAGTGAATTTCTTTCTTTTTCTATCTCTTTCTCTATCTTGTGATGTCTTTCTTCAGTACACTACTTGGATTTTCAAAATCTGATTATTGGTGTTTCAGGGACTTGTCTTATAACAATCTGAGCGGTCCTGTACCCAAATTTCCTGCCAGAACTTTCAAGTATGATTTCTTTGCTATAACTCTCTTATCAATTATTATAATCAGTTAGTTCTAATTTTGCCCATTGTTACATGGATTGTAGTATTGTGGGAAATCCATTGATATGTGGAAGCAGCTCCACTGAATTTTGCTCTGGATCAGCCAATGCAGTTCCCCTTTCACTTTCCCTGGGCTCATCAAGTTGTAACTCTCTTCAAATCTCCTTGTAACTCTTTACAACTAATCTCCATCTCCTTATTAATGGTTTATATATGTTGCTTTTTTTAACCTGTGAATCAGGGGAACAACAATCCAAGAAGTTGGCAATTGCACTAGGAATCAGCCTCAGCTTTGCCTCTCTTGTACTCCTAACATTTGCACTACTTTGGCATAAAAAGAAACGGAAGAAGCTAACAGTTCTAAATATTAGTGGTCAGTGACAACAAGAAGATAATGTTAAAAGTTTATTTTATATATTTATTATCTAAAGTGAGTTGACATTGTGATACTTTTATTGCAGACAAGCAAGAAGAGGGCCTCATAAGCCTAGGAAACCTTAGAAACTTCACTTTCAGGGAACTCCAGCTTGCTACAGACAACTTCAGCTCCAAGAACATACTAGGCTCTGGAGGTTTTGGCAATGTCTACAAGGGCAAGTTAGGAGATGGTACTCTTGTGGCAGTGAAGCGGCTAAAAGACTTGACAGGAAGTTTTGGGGAATCACAATTTAGGACTGAGTTGGAGATGATCAGCTTGGCGGTTCACCGTAATCTGCTTCGTTTAATTGGATATTGTGCTACTTCTATCGAGAGACTTCTTGTCTACCCTTACATGTCTAATGGCAGTGTGGCGTCCAGGCTTAGAGGTTGGTACTAGCTTTACTTTGCTGAAACTTCTTTCATTCACTTCTCATGCGGGACAAGTTGATTTCCTATTTTGTTTGTTGAATAACTGCAGAACCACTGTATTATGCACTTTCAATGTCTAATCTTGCCATGGACCACAGTTGGTTGAAATGGCAAAGATTAAGGTCTAGCCTATTCGGATTGGGACCATGCTTGGAGTAGTTATTTTTCTTGTTTTTTAGTTTATTTTCTTTTCAAGTTAGTTTCCAACTTACACTTCTTTTATTTGTTAGTCTAAATCTTGGAGGGCATTCCTTCATTTTTTAGGCTAATACTACAAATGCATCTTTTATGTTGGTAATTTCTTCCAGTCATATAAATAATAAGCTATTGCAATATTTTTGTTTTACTTCACTTGGGCTGAATATGAAATTGTAAATGCCAAGAGTGAGGACCCATTTTCTGCATCTAGTTCAGCTGTTTTACACGTCTGCCAAATGATCCTTTTCGAGTTTCATAGCTGCTATGATTTAATTGTTTTCTTCAACATGGTTTGGAAAATAAAATGGATCAGCAGAATAGGCCGTAGTCTAAGGCTGGGAATGACAGGCTATTATATTCTGGCTTTGCAAAAATACCCAAACAAGTTTTAAAAGAAAACATGTTCTTTTTAAATTTGCAGATGATTTTTGACTGTAATTTTGCATAACGCTAATGTAAATGAATTGGGTTTGACAGGAAAACCTGCACTAGACTGGAATACAAGGAAGAGGATTGCGATTGGAGCAGCGAGGGGGCTTCTGTATCTACATGAGCAATGTGATCCAAAGATAATCCACAGAGATGTGAAGGCAGCTAATATTCTTCTGGATGATTACTGTGAAGCCATTGTTGGTGACTTTGGCCTAGCAAAGCTCCTTGATCATGCTGATTCCCATGTCACCACTGCTGTACGTGGCACTGTTGGGCATATTGCACCAGAGTACCTCTCAACTGGCCAGTCTTCGGAGAAAACTGATGTGTTTGGATTTGGCATTCTCTTGATAGAGCTCATTACTGGAATGAGAGCTCTAGAGTTTGGGAAAACAGTTAGTCAGAAAGGAGCAATGCTTGAGTGGGTTAGTTTCCTCAGCAACTATAATAAGCTAAACTCTTGTTTTCTATTATCAACTAGGTTATTAGGAATTTTAATTGTTTTTCAAAATAATAAGTTGGAATCAGCCAAGAGCATAAAAAGAAATATATATGAAGAAAGTTGATGGAGAAACATTTGCCATTTGTTCTGACAGGTTAAGAAAATTCAGCAAGAAAAGAAAGTGGAAGTATTGATGGACAGAGAGCTAGGAAGCAACTATGACAGGATTGAAGTGGGGGAGATGCTGCAAGTGGCTTTGCTATGCACTCAGTACCTTCCGGCCCACCGCCCTAAAATGTCCGAAGTGGTCCGGATGCTCGAAGGTGATGGGCTTGCTGAGAAATGGGCAGCATCGCATAATCATAGTAATCCCACCATGAACCTCAACCCTAAAAACTTCAGTAACAAAAGTATGCCACGCCCTACCACTGGATCGAAACATGATGAAAGAAATCATGATCAATCGTTCAACATGTTCGGCACAGGAATGGATGAGGATGATGATGAACATTCTTTGGATTCCTATGCCATGGAACTTTCTGGTCCAAGATAAGATTCAAAATGAAAAATAGGTGAAGTGAAATATATATATATATATATATATATATAGGATGAATTCTTTATTAAATTCTACACAAGTTACATTAGTTTCAAAAAAGGAAATAGGTGTTAGCCTTGTGTTTAAAGACTTTGATGTCAAGTTTATATTTTTCTGGGGCTGTAATGTAAATATCCCTACTATTTTATTTGTTTTTTTTTTTTTTTTTTTGGCTTTGATTTTTTTTTCTGCCAAATGGAAAAAAAATGGGGAAAGGTGCAATGAGCACAATGGGGTTGTATAGTATAGGGTTTTAGACAGGGGATAAGACTCGGAGAGAAACAGCATCAGATGCTCTGCTCCCAAGTCTGAGACAGAGGCTCAAACACAGAACGATTTTGACAGTTTTGACTAAATAAAAAGAGAAAGAACTATATTTGCAATATTTTGGAGCTGTGAAAGTGAAAGGTACTTGCTGCGAGTTTGAGCCTCTGTCTTTGGACGCTTTAGCAGAATCACGCGCTTGTTGTTGGCTCTCTCTTTTTGGTCTTTCAAAAATTACTGATTCGAGTGTTGAAGTACAACTTGTAATACTATCTCCTGCATGATTTTTCTCATTGTGACAAATTAGATCTGCTGTCTTACTTAACTTTCAGCAATCTCCTTGCCCATCCAACCAAAAATTACATTAACACATCTGCATTGGATTTCCGATATATTGTCTTTAATTTGTGATTGGCTTCTAACTTTTATGTTTTTCCATCAACTTATTTTGGTAGGTTTTGAAGTTAACTTCACTAGCCTTCATAAAAGTCCAAGGCTTATTGTATTTTAGTCCTTTTGTTTCTTTTCGAGATTGGAACATGAGATTTCAAAATTTTCGAGTTGGAATTGTTACATGAATGTGCACATTGGCAATTTTTGTAAACGCATTTGTGGTGTTCTTGTATTTCATTGTACAACGTATGAAGGAAATATGACTCATAGAAACGGTTGCTTTGAGTAGGGGTGATAACGGTTAGATTTCGATTAGATTTGATTCGATTTTTTTAAATATTATATAATATTATAAAAATTTTAAATTTGATTCAAATCTGAACAGAATATTTATTTGACCCAAATTGAATTTTATCGGTTCAATTTAATTTGATTTATCGATTTTTAATTTTTAATTTTTATATACTATTTTAATATATTTAAGTAGATATAAAATTACTTTTTTTATTTTATAAAAATTAAAAAATATATAAAATTAAAAATATATAATTTGATTTGATTCGATTTTTTTTAATTTTTCATCTTTTATTCAAAATTCAATATGAACCTAATATATATTTAATATTTAAACTTGATTTGAATCAAATAAAAAAAAATGATCCAATCAAAATTGAATATTACGATTTCAAATCAATTTTTAAATTTTTGATTTTTTTTCTCACCCGTGACTGTGAGTCAATATATGGTTTTTTTTTTCTTTTTTATCTCAAATATGATATTTAATGTTTTTGATATTTGATTCAATGATATTTTGAAAAGCTGGGTTAGGATAAGTTTTCTTAATCAAAATTAAAAAAGAAAAATTATAATTTAATCATGTTTATAAAAGCTCAAACTACATTTTTTATGCTTAAATCCAAAATTTGCAATCACATATCCAACACGTAAATTAAAATATTTACAATTTCTTTTCTTATTTCTTAATTATGAACTCATTTGTACCAAAAAATTAAATAGTGATATTATTTTAGAGTCTCACTCCACGATTACTATTTAGATGTTTGCATCCTATACATTTCAATGTAAATAATAATATGAATGTATTAAAGAGATATTATTTTAGAGTTTTGCTTAATCGGTTACGTTTCATAATAATATCTTTAATTACTATATATATGTTTATAATTTATGTTTGAATCAAGTAAACATGTAAATAGTGATGCGAATGTATTAAAAAAATAATTCAAATTTTTTTCGGTTTGCATTGGGCGGGTTTAGACAAATTAGAATAATTTTGTAATTTTATAAGTTATATGACTAGTTTTTTAATTGCAAATGTAATAATTAATTTCACTTGTTACATAGTTAAATAAAAATATGACATAAATACTAAAATTAAAATTTTGAAAATGATAACTATATAAATATACATTATATAATAATTTTGTATTTAAATATTATCCATTATTTTTATTATATCTTATAAATTTAAATAAAAGCTAAACAAATATATAAGTTTAATATATAAAAACAAAAGTAAAAAAATCATTGGGCTATATGAAAATCATTTAAAGGGCTAAATAAATTACAAATAAAACACATTAAATATTTATATAAACTATTTTTATTTTTAAGTATAATAAATCAATAATATATTGTAAACGATTATTTTTATAATAAAATCAAAATTTAAATTAATAATATTATTTTTTAAATAATTTTTCTAAATAAAATAAAGGATAATATTAAAAATCATTTAATATTTATATTTAGTGTGTTTCAAAATTAATTTTATTTCATAGTCGAATTTAAAGATTAAATCTTAATTGTGTTGATAATAAATTACTAGTATAATTATTTAATAATTATAAACAATTACATTTTAAAAATATTTAATTAAAAAATGTTTGTCATTTATTTATTTATTCCTTTTTTAGAAAATAAAATCATGTAAATACAATTTGATTTTTTTCATATAATAATTTGAAATTTTAGGAATTACAAAAATGAATCGAATTTTAATCATTTCCAAATTGAATTATAACAAATTCAAGTTTCGTCAATTTTAAACTTTTAGATATCACTTTTTTTATATTGAATTTTTTCAAATTTCGATATTTGATTTTTTTTATCAATTTAAATAAACCCAAATTCGATAACAAATCAATTCGAACAGACTTTTAGATCCAACCAGCTTCGCCAGCTGGAAGGCTCTCTTCTAAATTCTTAACTAAAGCTTAATATCCGGCTTCTAAGCCATTGTTGGATGAAACCTGACAAGTATCAAGTTGGACCCACTTTAAGGTACTGACGTGGCATAATGATGACTTCCCTTGATCTAATCAAGTCAATGGTCAGATCTGGCATTAGCGGTTGAGGTTGAGAGATGATGGAAACAGGGACACACACTTACAGCCGCCTTGATTCCATCCTACGTCTTGATTTCGATTTAATTTAAAAGAAAGAACAAATTATATGCGTTTTTGATGAAAGGTTTTCGAAATTCCTTCCACGGGTAGCAACAATTTTCATAATGGCCAATCAGTCCTCCTCTTGCCCCATCCTATGCGCATCCTTCAATCAAGACAACAGGTAAATTTTAATTTAAAAATTCCTAGTGTTTTTTTATTTTCGTTTAATTTTGCAATAAAGTAAATATTTATAGCTTAAACGAAGCGCTTTTTTTGATAGATTATTCTTTTTTGATTTCAATTTGGCAGTGGTTTTGCAATAAGCACTAAAGATGGTTTCAAAATATTCGATTCAAACACCGGAAGGCTCTGCTACGAACGATGTGAGTTAATTTCGCAAATTTTATTTTTAATTTTCTTATTTTTTTCGCTATTATTCGCATGAGCCAAATTTGATTGAAGCTTTAGTTGAAATAATTGATTTTTATTTTATTTTATTTTATTTTGATTTATTTGGATAGCCTTTGGAGCTTTCATTATTGTTGAAATGCTGTATAGTTCTAGTCTTCTCGCCATTGTTGGAGGCGGTGAACAGGTGCTTCACAAATTTATCCTTTATTTTGTTAATAATTCTTTTTGCAGTGATTTCTATTATAATTAAATTGAGATTATTGTTATTATTTTTACTATATTTTGTTGCTGCTGATGAATTACTGAACTGTTACAGCCATCTTTATCTCCACGTCGTCTCTGTTTGTTCAATACAGCAACCGGTGCTCCTCTCCGTGAACTGCCTTTTCTTACTTCGATTCTTGCTGTTCGCTTAAATAGGAAAAGGTAAAAAGACCGTCTTTACCTTAAAAGATTAGCAGTTCAAAGCTCCATAATTTATTTATTTTGAATTTCGACTGCAAATTCTTCATTCCTTTTAGTATGGAATCAAAATGGTTTTGACTGGTAGATATAGTTCGATTTAAACTTTTAATTTAAATGTGTAATTGTACGTAGATGCAAGTCAGGATAGTGACATCTGCGAGGAGTGACCTAATTACTGGTTGGAGAGCTTTCCCCTTCTTACATTGAGTGGATTTTGTTCTAAATGCTTTCTGAGTTGTTGTGAGGCTCTTTATTGGTGACATAATGGCAATTGTTGCTTTACTGAGTTTGGCAAGAGAATTCATGTTATATGTCTTGCCTTAGACCTTGTTATCGGAGCATTACTAGTTTATTTTTGGAAGAGAAATGGGACCACGACTCATATATATGTGCTCTGAGATACTGGTATCTTTGGATAAGGAAGCAAAGAATCTCAAGTACAGCTAGATTAGTTTGCTAGGATAGCAGTAGTGTTGAAGATAATGATATTCGTGTATTTTTGTCATGTAAATTATTGGTAATTATTGTATGTGTTGTATTTTACATGAACATTGCGTGTCACAATTTGTGTCGACATGGAAAGCATGAAATACATTTTTTGGGTTTTTATTAAACTCATATATGATTTTTGTTAAAATTTTAAACCGTGTCACTTATGTTTTTTTTTTTTTTTTTAATATCGTTTTCGTATTATGTCATTGTGTCATGTTTTAAATTACCAAGTTTATGATAGAGTACAAGCAGGGCTCATCAGCTCATCTGATAAAGATTAATTCTGCTTACTGCAATCTGATATAGTATTTTATCTTATATACTTGTATTCTTCAGCCTATCCTTTTACATCCTTATCATGTAAACTTATAACTAGTATAAATAGAAGAGAGTCTTATCCTGGTTGCTTAATGGCAGCAAGTCTTTCAGCTAAGCCTTTGATTTTCTAGAAATAATCAGAAATGGAGAGGTTACCTTTTTTTCTTGTGGCCAATTCATTCCTTATTTGCATGATTCAGGCATTTGATTGAGAGGAGAACAGTCATTCCACTGCTGTCCACATTTCATAGAAGGTGCTAAGACCAATTACTTCTGCTAGAATTGGTTCAGAAGGAGATGAAATCAGTGCACTAAGGATCATCAGATAGTATTGTTTCCATGTTATATATGATGGATTAATAGATAGATAATGGACATATAGTAAATTAATTCACTAACATTAGCCCAGAAGTTTCATAAATACACTTTAAAGTAATCTCCATTTTAGCTCTTCTTTTGAGTGCCTGTAGAGCTTTTGAATTGCTGAAAGAATTGTTATTAGTATAATTAAACTAAAAATAAAGATTTGATCATGATTGTGGCCTTGAAGAGGGTTTTGTTCCCTTCCATGATAGGACCATGTTACTTTTGTTGGTGTCTTCATTTTGTCAGGGCTAGAAATTATCTTGTTTCTTGGACAACAACTTTCTTCCTGTTCTCTAATATTTGTAAAGTCAAAGTCTGAGGATATTTGTGAATACATTTTATTGATATATTACTGTGTCGGTGGCTCTAGAGAATCTTTCTTGCGGAATGCTATTCACTAGTATTTATTAACAGCAGTTTTGAAGGGAGTTTATTTAAGTTTGCAAATGAAATTACAAGTTTCTGGAGAAACTGGGTTTAATACAGATATTGAAACAAGCAAAAAATCTCGTTGCAAAAAGAAGTTTTTTCTTCAATAATTTAATCCATTTTCATTTTGGTTCTTGCCACATGTTTCCATTATGTATGTCTCCAAGATCGAGTCAGCCTTTTAGGCTTTATGCTATTGTTGTGATTTCCATTTTGAATTCATTTAGTCATACTTAATTTCACTCAGGTTTGCACGTTAGTCTCTGGCATCATGTTAAAACTACACTAGTCCATTGGATATGATTATCTCCCACTTTTAATGATACTTAATTTGTATAATTGCAGACTTCTTGTGGTTTTGCAAGAAACAACCTACATATATGACTCAAACAGTCTTGCAATGTTGGATACCATTGATACCGTGCCAAATTTAAAGGGTAAGGTAGAATGTGTTTCTTCTATATATAAGGTGCCTTCTGCTATCGTTCAAGCAGGACATTTTTAGTTACACCAGTTTCCCACTTTAACCTCAAAAACTGCTTGATCCTAGTATTTGTATGATGCATATATGACTTCTAGTAGTACTTTTAAGACCATGTTTTATCTTAGATTCTCTTAAATGAGTAAGTCATATGAAAGGGTATGGAACTGAAGGAATACTATGCTGTTAGAAAAATAGCTTCTTATAAGGTTTTAAATTTCTAATACCTTTTCATGGTTTCTTACTCATTCTTAAATACTTATTGAGAAGTTGATTTTCCACTTGATTGGTTAAACATGAAATGGAAAAATGGAAAGAGGATAATTAAGATTTTCGTAGTTGGAGGTATCCAAAAAATTGGAGTGAGAGGGGGACTCCTTTGACCATTGAATAGGTACGTCCATGCAAGTTTTAAATTTCTGCCATTTCATAGATGATCTGGATTTCATGTGATGAATTTGTATGATACCATGCAAACCAAAGAAGTTAATTCCATTTTCGTTGGAAATCTAATTGACTCAAGTTTTAGGAGGTTTTATTGAGGATGAGTACAGTTTGAATCAAAGATTCTCTTGCAAACTGACTTCAACGCAGAATTCTTTTGGTGCTTACTGGTTTCTGGAAGTGAGTTCACGAAACAATAGTTATAACATATGGCAGAGACCAGTAGGGCGTGAGTTGCTTTATGAAATATGATTGCATGTTGCAATTGTTGTGCAGTGGAATCCTAGTTATATTGCCACATTTGAGGCAGTTTGTATCTTTGGTGCTTTATCTAAAGATCCTTAAGGGTTGTTTAATGTGTCTGATCTATTTATGTTTTGCTTGGTAGGGTGGATGGAAAAGTTTCAAATCCAATGGTGGTGCTATATAAAGTGGGAAGGAGGTTATGAAAGTTGTCGTTGGATTGAAAATGTTTCCATCCTCCTTACTAAGCAAATGGATATGCTTATAGCCAAAGTGTAATTTCTTTTCTTCTCCTTTTTTGCTGAACTTCTTTGGGGAGAGTTATGTCGGATAAGATTTAGGTTTGAATTGTTTCTTAATGCAGTAACTTGTTGCAAGAGATCATGACTATTTTTTGACACTGAGATATACAAAAGTTCACTTGTAGTTAGGTTATTTCAGTCCTTTAAAATTATTCACTTATTATTTTTTGATCTCCTTTCAGTTAATGACTCAAATCTCATATGGATATTACTGACTGGCATTGAAATAGGTTTTAAGCTCTCTATCTGGAAGGGCAATAGTTGATAGTTAATTATGAAATTGAAATTGGTACAATTGGGGTAACTGAGAAGGCATTGTGAGTTATGTAAATACTCCTGAACTAAAAGCATTTTTGTTATTTGATTTCCTGAGGGTTTTTTTTTTTTTTTGTAATTTTCTTCCTTCAGGACTTTGTGCATTCTCCCCTAGTTTGGATGGTTGCTTCTTGGCTCTTCCTGCCAGTACAACTAAAGGAGCTGTATTAGTATACAATGTCATGGAGCTCCAGTCGCATTGCGAGGTTGTGACAGAAAAGTTTCTCATCAAATTAAAATGAATATCACTATTTAGCAAATCAGGACTCCTGGATGCATTGTTGTCATACTGGATTAAATATTTCTTGTCTGCTAGAAAGTGCACTTATGATATAGAAAACAGTAAAGGTTTTAAACTCAGAGTAATTAAGTTGATTCACTCTGTCTGTCAACTTGAGGGGAGTATTTACGCATCATTTGATTAGCCACATATTTTTTGGATTTTCTGATAAATATATTTTATTCACAAGATAGTGTTCTGCATTATTTTCTGCTTCTTATCCCCAATAACAGTAACTCCATAGACCTGGTGCATCTAATGTGATACTATTCTTGTGTATTTTTCTATAAAAACATTAGATGTACTAGCTGTCATGTGCAGAGTGTTTAAAGTATGAAAACATTTTTTTTTAAGAAAAGTTAGGCAGGTTCTGCCAACATAAAATATGAACAAAGGATAGCTCTAGCATTGGCTTCTATTTTTAGTAGTTACCCTTCCCGTATCAGAGATTTCTTTGTATTTACCTCTTATGACTGAGAAATCGATAATTTTAGGAGCTGAAAGTTTTTTGTTTGGGTATTGCAGCTGTTAACCTTCCTTTGGCAGGGAATGACCTTTTCTATTCATATCAATTTGTCTATTGTTTAATATTGCCTTGACATTTATATGATTGCCCTTATATGGAAGTGATGTAATTCTGCTGTTTACTCTTTGAGCTATTTAATCCTTTACATCGATCACTTTTTAATTTTGCATTTATTGAATTAATTGTAGATAGATGCCCACCGGTCTCCTTTGGCTGCAATTGCTTTATCTTCCAATGGGACATACATTGCAACAGCATCTGAACAGGGAACCATAATCAGAGTTCATCTCGTTTCAGAAGCAACTAAGGTACATAGTTGCACTTCATGCATTTGATCTGACTGATATATGAAGTGTGTCTTTGGTACTAGACGCATTAGTAAATGCAGGCTGTTAAAGGCACAATTATCTCTTGTTGCTGAAAAAATAGAAAGTAAACTTGATGTCCTTATGCTGCAGAATTGCAAAGACAAAGTTGATCATGAAACCTTCAAGTTGTTTTGAGTCAAAGTAAGGACAAGGAATGAGAAGGGTCTGAACAAAGAATTAAGAGTCAAACCAAAAGTCAGTGTGGTGCCTGCTTGTTGGCAGATGCATGCCGAATACATACATATGTATACATACACACACAAACACACGCACAAACATATGTATTTATACATATACACACACACACACATTTGAAGCGATAGTCCTTACTGATTGCTTAGTTTGTAACAGTTAGAGAAAACAATTTAATCAATCTTAATTGATTTTATACTTGAAAGAGCTATATCAATTTTATGAGTAAAAGCATAAACAGGTTATGAGTTGTTTTTAGATTGGAATCAAATTAATATTCTATTTTAATCTCTTAAATTTACTGATCAAATCGTAGGAGAGCGCTTGCTATAGTGCCATGCAGTCATTTTATGTTACTTATGATGAGTGATCATTAGCTTTCCTTTTCTTTTTGACTTGTAATAAACGGAACTCCTTGAGGCAGCATGCCATTAGTATTTATGTCCACTCAAATTTTAACTTCATATATGGAATCCAACCATCCTTTGTTTTCTCAGTCATATAGTTTCCGGAGGGGAACATACCCATCAACCATATTTTCATTGTCATTTGCACCATCATTGCAACTTCCAGATATTCTTGCAGCCACAAGTTCATCAGGTTCTGTTCACATCTTCTCTCTGGGGTTTGATACAAATCAGAGGTGAGGACTACAAATAAAATCTCTTTCTGGTGTACACTGAAAAATATTTCTGACAATCAACATTTAAAGTACCTACGTTATAAAATAAGTTAAAACACAGCATTCTTTCACCTTTTATTAGCATGGGCAGTGGTTATTTTGTTATATAAGAAATATTTTTTCTACAATATACACATGATATATATACTGTGCAGTTTTTTTTTATTGACATAACATTTTGCATATGATGGAACTCTGTTGTCCTTTATTTTGAGATTGCCCTTTGTTGGTGAAACATATGATATATATATACTGTGCAGTTTTTTTTATTGACGTATAACATTTTGCATATGATGGAGCTCTGTTGTCCTTTATTTTTAGATTTCCCTTTGTTGGTGAAAATGTCTCTCTTGTTGGTTTTTCAGTTTCAATCCTTTTGTGCTTTTGCTCTTTTTATATGTATGTTTAACTTTTTAGTATAACCAATACTTACAATCAGAGAGAGACCCTTGGGATTTGAATAGACAATCATACACCTTTTATCTGGTACTCTTGTGCATCTCAAAATAGAGGTTAATAGGTTTGAAGGATATTTTTACCCTTGTTTGACCACTTGAAGGTCATATGTTCTTGTCATGAATATTGTGTCTGTGGGAAGAATAGGTTCTGCCTTCTTTCTCTATATTTCTGGAAAACTTTTAGTTTATTGAATATTCGGGAGCCATTAGATACATTTTACTTCACCTTACAGCTTGTGTAATTAAATTGGGTCTATGACAGTTTAAAGGAGCCTGAGAGGAGACCATTGTAATTTTGCGAACCTCAGGGTAGCTCTCTGTGATCATCAGAAACGTAAGGGTCATAAAAATCGTCGTATTTTTCCAGACCAACAGAAGTTACTTCTTACACTAGTTTTAAGTAGTCTTTTTTATCATTGCATCTGTCTGCCCATAAATCCATATGAATGACTATTGAGTTAATTGACCTTCTTTCTCAAATTTGTAACTCTTAGCAGGAGTAAAAAGTCAAGTAGTTTTCCTGGATTAATATTACCTGATTATGTGAATCATGCACTAGATCCTGCTCACCGTCATGTGCTTCACAATGCTGTTTCTGCAGGAGTCAGAAGGTAAAGCATTGTCATTATATAACTTATTTAATGAATTTATTAGCTCATTAGCACAAAAGAAAACAAGCTTCACTGGTCGCAACTTGCTGATCCGTATTAGCCTAAGTAACTCTTGAAGTTGTTTAAATTCCGATAGGGTGCTTACGTATAAAACTAATTTACCTTTACCTTCTTTGCTGTAGAACCATCCTTAAATATGCTTGGTTACTTGCCACAGAAGATGAAATTCATTAAATTGACCCTTCTAACGTTTAAATTCTTGATGAGGCATTTATTTTGTTATCAACGGCTAAACATGTATATAGGGGAGAACTAGACTATGATGTCACACAAATCTGTTCAAGTGCCTTAGCAGAGAAATATTCTGATTAGCTTTAATCTAGAAAGAGTTATCAATATTATTTATTTGTTTATTATTAAATTATCTATACAATATAGGTTCATGAATATAGGAAACACAAACTTATGTTTGACATGTCCAGATGAAATATGATTTTGACTAGATGACCATCCACAACAAATGTGCTAAAGGAGCATTGCTCTAATGCAGCT
This sequence comes from Durio zibethinus, assembly GCF_047325235.1. Classification (NCBI taxonomy): domain Eukaryota; kingdom Viridiplantae; phylum Streptophyta; class Magnoliopsida; order Malvales; family Malvaceae; genus Durio; species Durio zibethinus. The sequence continues at coordinate 25,870,440 of NC_143167.1, read as the reverse complement.
ATGCAGTGGTTCGCAAGGTAGACAAAGCTGCTGATTCACCCGAAGTTGCAACTTGTAGGTCAGTTCTTGGATGTGTCTCGGCTTCAAACTTGTGTTATGTTCTCTATTTTTTGCATTCATTTTCATGTGTTCTCTTCTACTTGCGGTTTTATAGTGTGGATAACTATTTTTACCTGTTTTATATATATGGATGATAGATTAATTGAAGTTACGATCTTTATGAATTCTATTGAATTCTGATATAGAATGTTATGTTATGGTGTCTCTTCTGCATTTGAGCATGACAGAACCATTTGATCACTTTTCGTCAAAAGTGCTTTTTTTTTTTTTTGGTGTGTAAATTCATGGAAAAAGCAGTTAATAGTTAAATTTTCTTGCATCTTGTTTTACCTGCTTCATGCCATTTGTTCTTAGGGCAACCAGATGGTTGGAAAGTTAACGGCTTCCTTTCCTAATTCCTATCATGACATTAAAATCATGCTAATGAGAAAGGAAAAGGTGGTACAAATTTCTCTAAGGGAGTCTAAGAGTGCATTTGTATGGGAATATTAGGATTTGGATGTAAAAAAGTAGGGTTGCAATTGGTTGGGTAATTGACAGTATATGGAGTGCACCCATGGATGGATATTAGGTTACGGTTGCACGTGTTAAAGTTGCATCAATTTAACTTGGTTTTTGGATTTACTCTAGTTATTTCTGCTTTGCATTCTCTAGGGCCGTGGTATCCTTGATAGCATACAACGGGTACTTTCAGGAATACACCTTCAGTATCAACAATCAGAACGAGTCTTCATGGAGCCTAGAGCGCGAATTCAACCTTCTGACACTCGTTTCAGATGGTGCAGAAACCTCATGACTGAAAATATTGCTGCATGCATGCCACCTCTTATACGGTCGCCGACACAGTTGAACAATGAAAGGAGAGATGTAATGCAATGTAATCATGTGTCGCATAGCATTGTTAAATTATTATTCTGACAGAATGATGAAGACCTGAGGAAGCTGGAAGGATTAATGTATATGTGTAAATCCTATATATAAACCCAACACCTTACAATCTTTTCTTGATATGTCTGGAATGTGATATGAAGGTAAGCATTCAACTATAGCAAAGACCTTTATGTTATGTATGGTACATAGGATGGATGATTAATATGATAAGATTATAAGGTCATGTTTTGTGCAAAGAATGATGGATAGGACGAGAAAATAATCATCTTATATTATATTTGGTTTATATTTAAAGAAAGAGATATGATTACAAGAATTAATCATATTTTTAGTATGAGATAATTTAATCATTTTAAAATAATGAGGATTATTTGAATATATGAGATTAAATTTATATATCTTATAATATTTTTAAAAATTATATTAATAATTTAAATTATATAAATTATATAAGAATAATTTTGATCAATAAATAAATTATTTTATTTTAATTTTTGCGCACATTAAATATAAAATATAAAATAAAAAATAAAAAATAAAAAAATATTATTTAATTTAATCTTATTTATAATATAATTTTATTCTATCTATAACAATTTTATACAATAAATACATTCTTCCATCTTAATTTAATATTGTTGTTGAAAAGAACCTTTTGCGTTTGATATCTACTTTTGATTCAACTTCAGTGCCAAATAAAAAATTGTTTCAGTCTGAAAGCATAATTTTCATACTCAAACCAAAAAATTCTTCATAAGATATTTTTACGTTTAAAAAATGGGTTTAAAATAAAAAAATATTATATTATCTTTATATTCATAATATTTTAATATTATATGTATATTTTTTAGATATTTCAATTAAATCATCACATGTCTACAATAATTTAGATATATATTCATTATTTAAAGGGGACTCTACATACACAGTTAAAATTTTTTTTAAAAAACACTTTTTAAAGGTTATTATTGGCCAAAAAATGTTAAAGCGTATTTTGTAAGCAAGTGGTGGGTTTTTTTTTTTTAAAGTTAAAAAATACTATTTGTTTTTAAGGATTGAATATAACATTTTCCTTATTTTAATTGTAGAATGATAAAATTCCAGAAACAATATAGACTAATGCCAATTTGCTTTTACAAAACTAAAATGTGCTTAATTTTGTAGAGAATAGGGAAGGAGAACGTGTTCACGTGACACCCTATCCTTCCTCCATTCTTTACTTTTTTATATTTTTATATTTTTTGTTTTTATTATATTGTTATATTATTTTTAACTTTTTATTTGCTTTTTAATTTTATTTTTTATTAGATAAATTTTGTAAAGAAAATAATAGAGGTAAAGATGATAAAATAATCTATAAATTAATTGTGATTTGTAAGAATCCAATATAATTATGGTGTTTTTTTTTTTTTTTAAATTGAAATCTGATCAAAGATTTTTTTTTTTCAAAAAAATGAGATCTAGTTGGAGACGAATTTAAGGTGTTCTATATTGATTTGAGTGTTCACATGGCAGCTCTCTCATTTTTTTTAATCTTTTTGTTTCTTTTAAAGCTTTTGCATTTTTCTTTTTTTTTCCTTTAATTTTTGCTTTTTATTATATTAATTTTGCAATAAAAAAATCAATTGAGATAGAGATGACAAAATAACCCATATACGATGGTGCGTTTTTTTTTTTTTTTTTAATTTGGGATAATTTGGATTGAGTTATTTTAAATCGAACTTGGGTAAAAGTAAGATTTTAAGTATTACGCCTTGGCTTTGGTATACAAAAAAATTATATATTCATTTAATTTTATATTTATATATTATTTTTTATTAAAAAAATTATTTAATACCTTAAATTAATAAATTCACTTGCTATCCCATTTAGTTTTTTTGTTTGTCATTTTCTTTGTTTTTTAAAATTTTATTTATTAGATAAATTTTACGAAGAAAAAGTCAATAGATGTAGGGATGACAAAGCAACTTATATCTGATAGGTCTCGATTCACCGCAATCCAATTGATGTGATTTTTTTTAAAAATAAGGCTGGTTAAGTTTTGCCTCATTGTATAATTTGTGTCAAGTTGAGATTGTGTTTGGGGTGCTCTATTTGACTTTCTTCAAGATATATAAAATAATATATTTAATTATTTTTAATTTATATTTATATATATATGTATTATATTAATAAAGATATTATTTAGTATTGTAATTTAATAAAAAACTATATTAATATAGAATTAAGTTATAATTTATATTTAAAAAATAAATACACTTAAATTTTATTTATATGTTGTTATCCATTAAAAACTTCGCTTATGTGTTATTACACTACCAATTCCAAGCCCGGATAAAGCAAAAAGGGTTGTGATAGGATGATAACCAATGTAAAATATAGTCAAATCATGATAAGATACCAAAATATGAATTTTCATTGGGTCGTCACCTTCTAGTGGTGCGCTACATCAAAACTTGGGTTTAGTGTTAAATAGGCAAGGGTTATTAGATCATCGCTTGAAAGTGATGCGCCATTTAACTGCCCAGATGTGGTGTCAAATAGGTAAGAGTTCTCTTGTTTTAATAGATTAACATGAGTAAAGAATCTAGTCTATGCAGGTAAGTTACAGTTAGTTATTTGGAATATATGATCGTTAACTGCTAAGCTAATAGAAATAAGAAAGAAATTAATATTATGTCCTCAAGAAATTAAGTGGGTAGGGTAAAAGGTTAGAGAGATAGAAACATGAGGCTCTAAGCTTTGGTACATAGGTACGAGATGAGTAGAAATGAAGTAGAGATAATTGTAGATAAGAATTTGAAAGATGATGTGGTTGAGGTTAAAAGAAAGGGAGATAAAATTTTACATATTAAACTTATATTATGAGAGAAAACTATAAGATTTTATGAAGATTTATATGAGGTAGTACAAGTCATACCAAACAAAAAAAGTTGTTTATTAGATGAGATATGAATGGTCACATAGGCAATGATTATAGTGACTTTGAGAAGGTGCAAGAGGATATAACTTTGAAGAAAAAATCGATACATAGAAAAATATTCTAGAGTTTGCTATTACATCTGACCTAAATATATTAAACATGTATTTTAGAAAAGGAGAATCACATTTGGTGACATTTAGGATATGGTCAAACACTTGTCAAATTGATTTCTTTTTTAAGAGAAAAGAGGATAGAAGTAACTATAAGGATTGCAAGGTTATACCAAATAAGAGTGTGACAACACAACATAGACTGCTAGTTCTAAATATTTTTCTGCTCTAAAAGTAAAAAAAGACACATCAAAGTCATGAGTCATGTATTAAGTGGTAAAATTTAAAAAGGGACAAAATGTTAGCTTTTAGAGATAGACTAGTAAAAAAGATTGATTGAAAGTCTGATAGGGATGTAGAAGTAATGTGAAAAAAAATTTCTAACAAAATTTCGATGGTTGCTAAAGAGACACTTGATGAATCTAAGGGTCATGCACCATTAGAAAAAGAATCTTAGTGGTGGAATGAGAATGTGAAAATAAAAATTAAAGCTAAACATGAATGTTTTAGGAATTTAAAGAGTAATGAAGACGAGACGAGTTATTTAAAGTATAAGACCTTAACAAAGAAAGTTAAAAAGGTTATTTGAGATTCAAATACTAGGATCCATGAGGAATTATATAAAAACCTAGAGACAAGAGATGAAGAAAAAAAGTTGTTTAAAATTGTTAAGATGAGGGATAAGAAGAATAATGATCTTAATGGCATTAGATGCATTAAAGGTAGTGATGAAAAAATTTTAATGAAGGATAATGAGATTAAGAAACACTGTAGAGATTATTTTGATAATTTTTTTAATGAAATTTTAAGTATGATATAGGTGAACTTAACATACCTTTTAAGGATATAAATTATGTGTTTAAATGTAATATTAAAATATATAAGGTTAAATGGTCTTTGAAAATGATGAAAGTAGAGAAAGCTGTAGGACCAGATAGAATCCTAGATTGAAGTTTGAAAATACTTGGGTGAAATAGGAATGGGATAATTGACGGATCTTTTCAATAAAATTTAGCTTACTTAAAATATGTTAGAATAACGGAAGAAAAGTACTCTAGTGTTTTTATACAAGAATAAAGGTAATATATAAAATCATTCAAATGATCGAAGAATAAAACTTATGAGTTATATTATGAAATTTTGGGAGAGAGTAATTGAATGTAGGTTTCAACATAAGCTCATTATGTTTGAAACCAATTTGGGTTTATGCCAAGACATTCCACAACAAAGGCAATTCACCTATTAAGGCTTTTGTTAGAAGGTTTTTAGGTGAGAAAGAAATATCTACATATGGTATTTAGTAACTTAAAGAAAGTATATAATAAAGTTCTCCGAGAGGTGCTTTGGTCAGCTTTAACGAATAAGTGAATTCCTTTAAAATATATTAACATATATAGTTAAAGATATGCATGAAAAAGTTGTAATGAATGTGAAAATGTTTAGGGGCTTGATTGATAGCTTTTCCATTACCTTAGGATTGCATCAAGGCTTAGCATTAAGTTCATTTCTTTTTGTTGCATCAAGGCTCAGCACTAAAGTCATTTCTTTTTGTATTAGTTATGGACAAGCTTGCTTACATTTCCAAGATAAAGTGTCATGGTGTATGTTATTTGCCAATTATATAGTTTTAATTGCTGAAACTAGTAATAATCTTAATACAGAATTAGAATTATGGAAGTATACGCTGGAGTCTAGAGACATTAAATTGAGTAGATCTAAAATTAAATATATGGAATGTAAGTTTAGTAGTAGTAGAGAAATGAGTACTAATGTGATTAAGTTGAAAGGTTAGGTAGTACTAAAAAGTAGTCATTTTTTATATTTAAAATTAATTATTTAGAGCAGTATTGTAATAGAAAGGGATGTAAATCATATGAATCAAGTAAAATGGGTGAGGTGGTGAAGTGCGTAGGTTTGTTGTATGATTGCAATAAAGTTAAAGACAAAGTTGTATAAAACAATTGTAAGACCTGTGTTATTATACGAGAATAAATGTTAGGTCATTAAGAAACAAAATAAGAAAAAAATGAGTGTAACTAAAATGATAATGTTTAGATAAATGTGTGGTAAGATTAAAAGAGAAAAAAAATAAAAAAATGAAGATATTAAAAAAAAATTAAGGGTAGTTTGAATTGAGAAAAAAAATGAGAAAGAGCCATTTAAAATGGTTTGGACATATGAAATATAGGCCTCACTATGCACCAATTAGGAAAAATAAGTTTATGAATTTGAGAGAGATCAAAACTTCTAGAGGTAAATTACAAAAGATATAGATGTAAGTAATAAAAAATGATATGAGAATTAAGGAAGTAAGGTCATGTTTGGTATACAAGATTATGATAAGATAGGATAAGATAATATTATGAATATGATTAGATTAAATAATATCATACTATTTTATGTTTGATTTATGCAAGGATTAGGATAAGATAATATATTTATTTGTTAAAATTATCTTTCTTCAAAATTTATACAATTTAAATTATTGATATAATTTTCAAAGATATAATTGGACATGTAAGTTTAATCTCATAGATTAAAAATAATCCTCTTCACTTGAAGATGATTGAATAAACTTATGTTAAAAGGATATTAATTATCTTTATAATTCTTATTTTCTCTTTAAATACAAATTAAATATGATATAAGATGATTATCATCCTATTCTATTAATAATCTTACTCATCAAATATGCTTAAATGAAAAAGTTATTTTTTTATGGAAATGACTGCTGTAAAAAGACTCTAACTATGATCTGGCATGATTATATTTTTTAGTCTTTCATATAGTCAATCCAAAGCTATGAGATATAAAACTTAATTTGTTGTTTTATGGTGTCATCCATTAAAATTTGGCATAAAATTTTACTTCTTTCATTTTTAAAGCATAACTAAAAATAAAATAAAATATAGTCCCACAACAAGTGTGAGTCTAATTCTAATATATATTAATTTAAAAAAGCTTTTATATAGAATAGCAAAAATAGTTCAAAAACCATTAAAATAACTACATTGAATTCTTTTATATTTTTAATTAACAATTTTGGCTTTAAATATTTATTTTTTATTAGGTTTAGAAAACCATTTAAAAACATGAATATCTACAAACGTAAACATTAAAAAGTTTTTCAATGATTAGATTCAATATCTAACAACCTTAAAAATTAAATTTTTTTTTTTTTTTTAAGAGTGAATAAGCCTATTGTATTAATGGTCTATGCGTTTAGTGCATGGTACTAAAATTGCAATGGTCGTAAGTAATTAACTATTTATTTGTTTTTTTTTTTTCTGTAGTTCGAGAGCATAGTATTAACTATTTATGTTTGTCAATATATATATATATATGTTTATATTTGTTATTGTTACGTAAAAACTACCCATTTATAGAGTGGATAAAATAAATTAATTAATTGAGATTTATTTAATAGATTTAATATGTTCTACTAAATTTGATTTGATAATTCTCTTAGAACTGTAAATTGTTTCTGAACAACTTAAATTAATATCTTTTTCACAATTAATTTCCCATTAATAATTCTAGCCATAACTATTTGTTCTTTACTAATGTAAATTAAAACAATTCAACAAATTTTAAGAGAAGTCAACCGTCGGTTAATATGTGATATATAAAATATTGAAATTTTAACTATAATTTAAATCTTAATAACATTAAATAAAAAAAAAAGAGAGAGAAGAAGGTGGTTCAAGAACTATTCAAGATGGCATTCAAATTTCAATGGTCCTATATGTATCTTTTTATTGTTATCATCGAACAATTACCCATCTATACATGTAAATGAATGAATGAAATTAATAATCAAGATTTATTTAATAATTACCTAACAATTGCCTAACTAATTAAGTCAATGTGTAATTGTTCGGAACAGTTAATTAACCCTTTTTGAGGAATATTTAATATTAATTTTTTTTTTTGCTATGATGCCATATCATATATATATATATATATATATATATATATGGACATTGAAAGTTTATAATGATTTTATACATGTATATTAATATATATCATTGCTAATTAATTTTTTTTTAACAAAAGAAGTTTCAACTTGAAATAGAAAAAAAATTATAAATGTTAATATTCGAATATTAAATTTATTGAATATTACTTTTTAAAAATCATCATACAACTCAATTAAGCTAATAATAGGATGTAAGTAGTCATATGAGAAAAAAAAAAGTTATATCATTAGATTTTTACTAGTTATTAAATTTTTACTGGTTAAGTATAATACATGATCAATTCTGTTGCAGGTTTCTTTCTTTTTTTTTTTTTTTTTCCATTTTGCTTTATTATAATTATTTTTTAAAAGATAATTTTATTAATCTTGTTTGTGAAATATAAAAATTTCATTATCAATGCAACAGATAATTTTTGGTGAAATATTAGTAAACTTCTATTTTTTATTGAGAGAAGAGATTCGTATTGAGATAAGATGCTCTTAATTAGGATCTACTTTAACTTTGGGGCAACTTAGCTTGGTTCAATTAAATTATTTTATTAAAAGTATTCTATTTTTATTTAATTTTAATTTAAAATATATTTAAAATATTAAAATAATAATTTATTCCCTCAATAATGAAATAATAACTAAGTGGGGGACCGGATGAAGCTCTTGTTTAGCTTTTAAAAAGAACGCTTGGTAAGTTGGATCCACGAACAGCTCTAGGCCAAATTAAATGATGATGGCGTGCAAAAGTTTAATGAAAGTTTAAAGTATTCAAAATCTCCTTAGTACTCGGTTAAGATTGTTTCTAAAAGTTAGAATTATTAATTTAAAAAAAAACTATAATTAAATTTGCATTATGCTACGAGACTACTTTTTAATTTTTAAATTATATCTTAAATATGAAAGAAGTAAAATTTTTATATCAAATTTTAATGGATGAAAATATATAGATAAATATAAGTTGAGTTTATATTTGATATATTATTAATATATAAATTTTATATATTATTAGTAAATTAGATAATATTATCTCAAGTAAAGGTAAGCTCTTAAAATAAATATATAAAAATTAATATTTTTTAAAAACTTTATTTATTAATGAAGTGTCATTATCTAATTCATTTCATTAATAAGATAATATCATTTTATTTATTGACAATGTATAAAATTTATATACTGACAATACATAAAATATAAAACCATATAAGTTTATTTATTTTTATTAATATAAATTATGACTTAATTATATATAAATATAATTTTTATTAAATTAAGATATTAAATAATATATTTATTAATATAATACATATATAACTATAAATTAAATAAATAATAAAAAATATATTTTTATATATGCCAATGAAGGTTGAGGTAGAGCATCCTAAACTCGATTTTGACTTGATCCGAATTGTTCAAATAGATAACTTTATTCAATGCTTATTTTAAAAAAAAAAACATCATTAGATTATGATGAATCAAAATTCATCAAATATAAATTGTTTTATTATCCTTACATTCATTTGACTTTTTCTTTCAAAAATTTATCTAATAAAAAAATTAAAAACAAAAAAAATCAAATGAGATAACACATGAATTTATTAAATTAAGATATTAAATAATATATTTTTAATAAAATACATATATAAATATAGATTAAATAAATAATAAAAAAATATTTTTATATATACCAAGATTGAGGCTTAACACTCAAAACTTTATTTCTACCTAAACTTGATTTAAAAAAAAAAAAAAACTCAATCCAATTAGTCCGAATTAAAAGATAGTGCACCAAGTGAATCAAGATAAATTAAAATTTATCCAATATGAATTATTTTATCATCTTTATCTTAATTGACTTTTTTATTATAGAGTTTATTTCATTAAATAACAAAACTAAAAGAAATCAATAGTTTTAAAAAATAAAAAAATGAAAAAATAAAAAAGATAGAAGGTGTCACGTGATAGTTGAGACATGATAAAATATATTAAATCCATCTCTGACTCGATACCATTTGAAAAAAAAAACACTTCGACTTGATTTCGATTTTTTAAAACATGTACCTATGTGGGATTGGTGCAATAAGAATTAATTAGATGTAAATTATTTTATCATTTCTACCATTAAATTTTTTTTTTTATAAAATTTATCTAATAAATAAAATTAAATTAAAAAAATCAAATAAAAAAGTTAAAAAATAAAATAAATTTAATATAAAAATAAAATCACAAAACACAAAATTAAAACAGTAAATTTCTAGCATAAAGATGAAGTACTATGTAGACAGCTTTTTCTTCCTCTAAAATTTACAACTTGGATGGATGGATAATAATATATATATATATATATATATATATATATATATATATATATTAGGAGCGAGGTGAACATTTTAACTCTACTTCTTATTCTATCTTGATTTAAAAAAAAAATTTCGATTGATTCTTGAATTTAAAAAAAAAAAAAGCACCATCATTGAATGGGGTGAATAAAATTCATTGAATATGAGTTGTTTTAACATTACTTTCATTGATTTTTATTACAAAATATATCTAATTAAAAAATTAAAGTTAAAAACTCAAAAAATAAAGATTAGCAAAAAAAAAAAATAATAAATAAAAGAAGGATACTAAAAAAAAAGTAATAAAAAAAGGAAAAATATCAATTAAAAATAAAAATAAAAAGCTTAATTAAAAATAAAAAAAACAAAGAGAAAGGTACACTTGGATATTCTATCATGCTCCAAACTCTACAAAATTAAATATTAAATGCAACTCCCGCGCATTTATTGAAATTTCTTTTTTTTTTTGGACAAAATTTCTTTTTTATATATACACACTAAATAATATATATCAAAACTTTTACTTAGATTTAACAAATATTTATTCAATAGTAGTATAAAACTCTCTCTCTCTCTCTATAAATATATATATATATATATATATATGTTTCTTTCGCAAGCAATCTAACCAAAATATATTTGGTCAAACGGATTCAAAGCATGAAGTATGGTGTTTATAGACACCATTAAAGATTATAAAAATTTAAAAATTTTTTTCTTCCAACACTCAAAATTTTCTTCTGATAGCTTTTCAATCAATAAAATTAATAGATCCATTGGAAATATTATATATATAAACGATCTTTCTAAAAAAATCTCGAATAGGCCGATGTATTCAGTAAGATTTAGTTCTAAGTGGAAGTCCAAAGGCACCTCATCATCGACTCATTCTCATATAAGGAATTTAAGGCTGAGAAAGACATCTCTGCTACACCTATATATATAGGGAGAGGAGTGGAACTAACCCTGCATACATTGCTGCACGTAGGCAGTACTTAGCTTCCCAATTTTGTTTGCCCCCAACTATTTGTAATCTTCCAAACCAGAATGTACATTTAACTTCTACATTAATTTCCTCATAGTTGGGGCAAGAAACTGATCCTCTCTGATCCTTCTGCAAACTCGAAAGCATGTTTGAGTTATGTACATATTGAATATGGCTAATATGGCCCGTGAAAATGATAAGCTGGAATCGCAAGGAGTTGAGTTGGCTTCTAGTTCTTCAACAGATGATCATAGAGAAGCTCATCAAAAAGTACAGGTAGATATCAGCAAGCTTCGAGCTCAGGAACGCCATGTTCTCATAGAGAAGCTCATCAAAAACATTGAGAAAGATAACCTTCAGTTGTTGCAGAAGACTAGACAAAGATTAGACAGGTGAACTCTTTTAGTTTCTTTTTCTTTCTTTGGGACATAGAAGTGATTAGAATTTGAGGAGGTTTCAGGTTTTTGAATACTGGGAAATAGAAGACACCTATAAACAAAGAATAACCTTGACTGGTTTTGTAGAGTCGGTGTGAAATTGCAAACAGTGGAGGTGAGATATAGAAACCTTTGCGTGGAAGCCGAATGTGATGTGATACATGGGAAGCCTCTACCTACGTTGTGGAATTCTCTTCAAAGCATTTTTTCTGTAAGTATAAGAAACGATGTAGCGTTTCCGAAGTACTTTTTCAAGATTATTTTGTGGAATAGTATATAGCATTATTATCTTCGGATTATGCTTTTCCACAGTACCCTGCGGTAAAGCTGTTTCGATCAAAATCACACCAAGCAAAGATATGCATTATTAACAATATCAGTGGCATCATAAAGCCTGGAAGGTAAGCTTATCTTTGAGATTTTTTTTTTTTTTTTATACTTAGGTTGTCAGAATTTGAATCCTGACATTAAAACTAAGAGTTTACCACTCTACTAATGGGTCATGTGACCTTTGGTAGCTGTGAGACTCCTCCGTGTCCATCATTTATTTATTTTTTTTCCACTGCTCTTTAATTTTCTTCTTAATAATTATTAGACTGCCTTCTAATTGAAGGATGATATTTACTTTATAAAAGCATAAAAGAAGTTTAAGTAATGAGATTATCCATTGAATTTACAGGATGACTCTGCTGCTTGGTCCTCCAGGATGTGGGAAGACCTCGCTGTTAAAGGCACTTTCAGGGAATCTAAACAAATCCCTTCAGGTATAATCAACATTCCCTTTTTCCTAGTTAAATTGAATGCATTTATAATTAGGTAAAATTGTTGAAGCCTTAAGGTCACTGAAATTTAGATTCATTTGAAGTTGCAATAGAAAATGCAAAACTACAAACTAATTAATCATATTAGTTAAACTTATTCGAATTCCTCTTTTTTTTTTTTTTTTTCCACAAAATTCATGTATAAACTTACAATGACGTCATAGTTCCTAATTTAATTATATTGGTTGTAGACACCGAATTTTGTTTGAAACATTTTAGTATGGTTGAACAAAACCTATTTGAAGCTTATAAAAAAGCCTTTTAAAAAGCTCATAAAATGCACTGTTATTTAGGCTTAGTAAACAAAGAAAAACGAGACTCGTATGGTTACTATCAAACTCTCTCGTATGAAATTTATATGGATGATATCTTTTTATATGAATGCATGAGAAATAAAGAATAAATAAAACGAATAAACTTAAAAGTCAATTATGATCAAATCTGATCAAACTTAGTTAATAAAGTTAAAATTAGTCAAACAAAGTCAAAATTATACAAAATTTAGTCAAATTAAATAGAACCAGAGTTGATCTTCAAATTTCACGACCCAATTAGAATAAATGTGGTTTAAAATTAAATTTGGTAATATTTAAAACACTAAAAAATTTTATTGCATTGGAAAAGTATAAAATTACTAAAATACCCTTATAAGGGTATTTTTCATAATTTATTCTTTTCAAGCTCAGATTTTCATGAAACTTTTCAAATTTTAATTTCATAATATTTCATGATTTTTGGTACATTTGAAATCACAATAGTACCTTGGTAAGTGTGAAATTATCAAAATACCCTTATAAGGGTATTTGCGTAATTTAGCTTTTTTGAGCTCAGATTTTCATGAAACCTTTCAGATCTCAATTTCATAAAATTTTATGATTCTTTCGTGCATTTGAAATCACAGTAGTACCCAAAAAAGTGTGAAATTACCAAAATACTCCAATAAAGGTATTTTCGTAATTTGACATTCTTCAGCTCAAATTTTCATAAAGCTTTTCAGATCTTAATTTTATAATATTTTCATGATTTTTAGTATTTTAAAATCCCAAAAATGAGTATGAAAACATTGATTTTTAAGAAAATTACCTAAATATCGAAAACTTTACACTGAAGTAAAATTGTCTTTTCATGAATTTGAAGGATATAAAAAATCAAACTTTACAGTGAATAAAGTAAACCACTGGATCTTTTATTGATCTTGATGCAATGGCCAAAAGTGGTTCTTTAAGAAAAAAAAGAAGAAGCTTTGACCTTTGAATGAGATTTCATCTAAGGGTCCATATTCATCCAAAAGGAGATTTTTTGGGGGGCTAACTCTTGAAAAAAAGGTGGGGGGTTTGCCGAATATAGGAGGAGAGGGAGTTCGAAGGCTAAAAAATAAAGAGAAGGAGCAAAAAAGAAGAAGAAGGAGATGAGGCACCAAAAAAAAAAATTGCTACAAAAAAAAATAGAAAGAGAGAAATATAGGAGCTTTGAAGGAGAAGGGAAAAAAAAAAGAGAAAAATCTATCAAAAAGGGCCTGGAAGAAAGAAAAAAAGGTTTAGCAGTTAAGGTAAACTGAAAAAGGAAAATTTAAAGGGATAAGGAGATCTTAACGAAAGAAAAGAAAGTTGTATCTCTTGGGAATTTTTTCTTCTTTTTTGAAAAGGTAGTTATTTCATTTCCTTTCAGTTTATTTTCATAAGAATATTGCTGTCTTCATCCCTTCATGTTCACCTTTTCTTCATTTTTACATAAGTTATGCAGTGCATGCTATTTCGTTTGAAGTTTAGAGTTTGTTTTTTTTCTACATACTAAACCTTATTGAAAATGGTTTACATATTGACTTTTGAGACTTCATCATTTGCATGAGTGTGCTGTTCTTCCTTTAAATGAGTTGTCTGTGCATGGAAAAACTCATTTTATATTCGTTAGTTCATCATGTAAATGATGCTTATTGGTAGTAAGTGATCTAAGGAAGGAAAGTCAAAAATCTTAGATGTTTATGAGTATCCTTAGCAGTCCATTCTTTTAAACATTATATTGGTTTACTGAATCCTTTTGTAAGATGGCTATTTGTGAGAAAACTAGTCCCTTTTTGTTTCAGTTTAGTTGGTAAATGTTGCCCCCCTTTGGTCTTTGGATTTTTCTTTATTTGTTTATGAGTTAGATACTTCACAACTGGTTATTTTTAGTTTATGATATTTTTGCGTGTGAAAGGTAGTTCATGATTGAAGAAAGGGGTAAACATTAAGAGTTATGATTAAGGTTTGCATTTAATAGGTTGCCAAATAGATTGGAATTCATCTTTTCTTCTTGCATTATAACCATCAAGTAGTAAAGAGAAGATATAGTAAAAATAAGGGGCGGTTGTGTTAGTTTAGTGGGAGTACTTCCTTTCTAATTAATAAACCAAGGTCTTAAAAATTGAGTCCATACATTTATTCATTAGTAGATTTTATTTTTATGCAAGTTTCATATTATTTATGTTTATACAAAATTTTTTTTTGTTGCAATTCAAACTTCCTGCAGATTTAATTTATTTATTAAGTTTTTATACTTAAAACAACAAAAGAAATTTTTTACAAAAAAAATTTTCGAGCATGATATTTTGGAGAATCTGAGTAACGATTCTTTAAAATGTCTAGATGAGGATATTTGTCTAAAAAATACTACCAAAGTAATGGAGTATTAGGAAAATATTCAATAAAAAAAGTTTTATTTATCTATTTTTTTAAAATTTTGATAGATAATAACGTGTAATGACTATTTTAGTGATGAAATTGCTATAATTAAGGTTTAAAAATTAGACTAAGAAATATAATTAATTAAGAAAGAGAAAAGTGAATGAAATTTTCGATGATGGGATTTTAAGAAAGTTCGAGTATGGATTCTTAAGAAATCCTTAGGTGATAAAATTTTTCTAAAATATTGCCAAGGTATTGGGGTATCTAGGAAAATTTTCAATAAAAATTTTTATTTACTTTGTTCCTTTCAAAACTTTTAGTGATAATTGAAAATTAATTAAATAAGATTAAAACATCGTTAAAATGAATAATAAAATGTATAACATAATAATAAGTGATATATATTTTTCGTATGTATATTCTACTATATTGTTTGCATTGCATATTAATAAAAGATAATAAAAAATTTTTGATGATGAGATTTTGAAAAGTCCAAGTAGTGATACCCAAAAATTTCTTAGGTAAGAAAAGATTTCTAAAAATTACCAAAGTATTGGAATATTTAGAAACTCTTTTCAATACAAAAATTTTTAAATAATTTGAACAATTCTCATAAAAAGATAAAAATGTACATATTATAAAAGCATTTTTTAAATAATAATAAAATCAAGTAATGAGAATTTTCAATTATGGGACTCCGGAAAGTCCAAGTAGTGATTCTCGAGAATTTTCTAAGAAAAAAAAGTCTTTTAAAAATTGCTAAAGTATTGGAATATTTGAAAATTTTTTTAATACAAAAAATTTCTATTTCTTAATTTTTTTTTGAATTTGAATAGTTTGTCTTAATAAATAAGAGTGTGTTTTTTAATAAATAAATATATTTGTAGATAATTATATTATTTCATAACTTTTAATAATTTTTAAAAAATAAATGAAAAATCTTTGAGGATGAAATTATAAAGAAATTCAAATAGTGATTTTTTAGAAATCTTTAGGTAATGAAATCTATCTAAAATACTATCAATATATTGGAGCATTTAGATTAATTTTTAATAAAGATTTCTCGTTCTTTATTAAATGGCATAAAAATAAGTTTTTAGAAAATATTATTTATTTTTAAAAAATTATAGATATAATATTTTATGAAAATAAATATGAATTACTGATGATATGATTTTTGAGAATTTTGAATAGTATTTCTTAAAAATTCATTAGGTGAGATAATTCTTTTTAATATTATTAGAATATTGGAATATTTTTAAAAAATTTTCAATATAAAATTCTTATTTATTTTTCAAACTCACTAAAAATTAAAGATATGTTTTTAAAGAAAATTAAGAAAATCAAATTTTAAATACCAAATCATTTTTATTAATATTAAAAGATAATAAATAATTAATTGGTACCATTTTAAACGGGTGTCGTGAGAGTGCTAATTCTTTCTCACGCATAATCGATTTCTAAACCCAAATTGTTTTCGTAGATCAAAAAATTATCTTTTTAATAAATTTTAATTAATTTTAAAATTTTATTAGAAAGATAAGTTTTAATAGATGACTAATCACATTCAACAAAAAAAAAAATTGATAACAACTCTATTATTTGTTTTCTAAATTCATTTAATAGTCCTCAAAACCGTTATGACATTGGTCATAATGTGGTAAAATTATGACATATATATATATATATATATGCATATACATGTATATATTGCTTTAATGCTGTTTTAGAGGATTATTGGTTATGATTTCAAGAATCTTGTTCTTGTTGCTTCGAATAGGTCAGTGGGGAAGTTTCTTACAATGGATACAACCTAGAAGCATTTGTTCCCCAGAAAACATCAGCATATATAAGCCAAGATGACTTGCACATTCCTGAGATGACAGTGAGGGAAACACTTGATTTTTCAGCCCGTTGTCAGGGTTTAGGAAGCCGAGAAGGTACATTTTCATGGAGCTCAACCTAATTATCTGTAACTTAGATACCCAATGGTGTTAAGAGTACTTGTTTACGATTGTGAAGAAATAATGATGGAGGTCAGCAGAAGGGAGAAGCAAGCAGGGATTGTACCAGATCCAGATATTGATACTTACATGAAGGTAAATTGAGCATCCAACAAAGATTTCAAGTTTCAGAAGCTGTGTTTTAGTTGTTTGCGAAGAAAAAAATTGTTAAATGTAGTAAAGCTCTTTCTTTGTGCTCCTTGAGAGATTATGTATTATAATATTATTGGTTAACTTTGGTGTAATTATACAGGCTACATCTATGAAAAGGACAAGCGGAACTCTTCAAACTGACTACATACTAAAAGTAATTCTTGTTGACAAAGCTTAACCCATGCTTCCCTTTATAATGCATAAATTATAACTGCTAGCTCTTTTTGGCTATTGCTAATAAGTCTTCTATGTCCGAAACCTCCACTATGCAGATTCTTGGACTTGATATTTGTGCTGGCACAATTGTTGGAGATGCCCTACGAAGAGGAATCTCTGGTGGTCAGAAGAAGAGATTGACTACAGGTAGTGATGTAACAATATATAGAAAGGACAGTTTAGTAACAAGTTATGAAATTCAACAATTTCTTCATACTGTGAATTAACGTTGAATAGTTAAGCAATTATATCTTCTTCTGAGATTTATTTTAACATCACAAAACTGTCTGCGCAGGGGAGATCCTTGTCGGCCCCATAAAAACTCTGTTTATGGATGAAATAACAAATGGTCTTGACAGTTCTACAGCATTTCAAATTGTTGCTTGTCTCCAGCAGCTGGTGCATATCACGGATGCAACTTTGTTGGTCTCACTGCTTCAGCCTGCACCAGAAACCTTTGATCTCTTTGATGATATCATATTGATGGCTGAAGGGAAAATTTTATATCATGGACCACGTGATCAAATTCTCAAATTCTTCGAAAACTGTGGCTTTAAATGTCCTCAAAGGAAAGGGATTGTTGACTTCCTTCAAGAGGAAAGTGAAATCCAGTTCGTTATTTTTTTTTCCCAGAGTATTTGTCTTGTTTCTTCAACTACAACTTATTTGATATTTGACCGCGCAGGTCATATCCAGGAAAGATCAAGAACAATACTGGTACAATACTGAATTACAGTACTACTATATTTCCGTTGAAATGTTCTCCATGAAATTTAGAGCATCTCCTTTCGGTAAAAGGATAGACAATGATCTTTTAGAACCATATGATAAATCTCAATGCCATAAGAATGCTCTTTCCTTTAACGAGTATACTGTTTCCAAATGGGAAATCTTTAGAGCTTGCATGTCAAGAGAACTTCTCCTCATGAGCAGGAACTCATTTTTGTACATATTCAAATTAATTCAGGTTAGGACTTGCTCTTTAATTTTTTTTATTGTTTCATGATATCTGCTTTTCTTTGGAAACATGAATTGGAGATAGTGAACATAGTCGTTAAAAGAAAAATAATATCCATTCTTTTTTTAAAAATTTTTTTCTTGGCAGCTTGTCATCATTGCATTGATGACAATGACTACGTTTCTTAGGAGTGAGATGGATATTGATGTCCTTCATGCGAATTACTACTTGGGAGCAATGTTTTATGCACTTTTGATACTTATAGTTGATGAGTTTCCTGAGGTGCACATGACTGTTTCGAGACTCTCAATTTTCTATAAACAGAAAATGTTGTGCTTTTACCCAGCTTGGGCTTATGCAATTCCAGCTATTGTTTTAAAGATTCCTATTTCATTTATTCAATCCCTGGTTTGGACATCTATTACCTATTATGTCATGGGATACAGCCCAGAAGTTTGGAGGTGAGTTTCAAAGGCATATAGTTTTATCTAACATAGTATACCTGCTGAAAGAATTTAAGTTAGGTTTCTTTTCTTGTGTCCTTTTTTCTTCAGGTTCTTCTGCCAGTTCCTTATATATTTTTCTGTGCAAATATCATCGGCATCCATGTTTCGTTTCTTGGCCTCCGTCTTCCAAACTATGGATTGTTCTGTAGCAGTTGGTACTCTTGCACTTTTCTTAGAATTGATTTTTTGTGGCTTCATCATTCCACAATGTAATGTTCTTCTCATCTCCACTTCATTTTCTTTCCAGGATCCGTAGTAAAAAAAGGATGATTTAATCTTATTCCCTTGGTTGCAGCATCCATGCCAAGCTGGTTGAGGTGGGCATTTTGGGTTTCCCCACTCACATATGCAACGATAGGGCTTTCCGGCAATGAATTTCATGCTCCACGATGGCAAAAGGCAGTGAATTTTCCATCTCGTAATTAGTCATTTTGCCAATCAACCACTTTCAAATTCTTGTAGACCATTAATAATCTCCTATTCTAGTAATATACGTTAAAGGGATTTTATTTGCCGGGGCCATACCATGGTAATCCCCATTCTGTACTTATTTCTAGTTAGTTTTTAGCAGTTGAGTTTTAAGTTTCATTACTTTCACCCAAAAAGCTTATCCTGTCTGCTAGACTATATTAGACCAGAACCCTACCAATAACAGTCTCTGAATCTGATCATACTCATTTCCAAAATGACAAAGGGAGACTCCGAACACAGAGACAAAGGGTGATTCTGCGAGAGTTCAAGCCATGCTTCTAACTAATTCATTTTTCTCATCCCTCTTGGCTAAGATAACGAAAATTGCATATAATTTTTTTTCATTGTAATCTGCCGAATGTTAGCCTCTCATTGTTTGTTTATTTTGCAGATCCTGGCAATGAATGCTACAATAGGACAAGAAACACTAAAAAGCCATGGATTTTACTTTGATGAGTATTTTTTCTGGATTTCAATTGGCGTCTTACTTGGGTTTGCTTTAGTTTGGAACATTGGCTTTACTTTGGCCTTAAGTTTCTTGAAACGTAAGCTCAAATTTTTTCCTTGATCCTTTTTTTTTTTTTTTTCCATTTTTGTTAAATGTAACTCAAGAAGAGAAATACATGGTTATTCATTTTGACTGTTTAAACTCAAACAGCCCTTGGATCTTCTCGAGTTGTTATTTCTCATGAAAGGCTTTGCAATATAAGGAAGGGAGATTCTCTTAATTGTGCAGATATGGAAAATGTGTCTAACCGTTCACATTCCTGCGATAAGGAGGAATCCAGTAAAGGTTCATTCTTTTTCTTCATTTCCTCAAATCACTGCCTTTTGCAGCCCCATTTAAACTATATTCATGTTTGCCTTGTCTCTATCACAGGGAGAATGGCGTTACCTTTTACTCCCTCAACATTAACATTTCAGAATGTGCAATACTATGTTGACACACCTCCGGTAATCACCAAACTCTGCTCTTTGCATTCAGTTGATATAACATAAAAAGAAACCAACACAAATCAACTAACATAGAACTATAGAGAAAAGCTAACATAAATTTTTTAAGTTGGAGGGAACCCATATATGAGACTTGAACATAAGACCTCATCAACGATTGCTGAATATGGTGACTCATGAGCCATTTGTATGACAAAACACTGATTGATCATTATTGGTGCATGCTTTTCTTTTTGGTCTTAGGAAATGAGAAAAGGGGGATATGCTCAGAGGAAGCTCCAACTCCTCTCAGATATTACAGCAACTGTGAGGCCTGGTGTTCTAACAGCACTGATGGGTCCCAGTGGAGCCGGAAAAACTACTCTTCTTGATGTTCTTGCGGGAAGAAAAACTATAGGCTGTATAGAAGGGGAAATCAGAGTTAGTGGTTATCCTAAGGTTCAAGAAACATTTGCAAGGATATCAGGTTATTGTGAACAAACTGATATACATTCTCCACAAATCACAGTAAAAGAATCTTTGATTTTTTCTGCTTCGCTGCGTCTTCCTGCTTGTGTTGACTCAAAAATTAAAATTGTAAGACTCCAAAGACGTAAGAAATACTGATATTTTGCTATCAAAATTTGTGATAATTTGTCTTAAAACTGCTTTAATGGATTTTGCAGAAATTTGTGCAAGAAGTGATTGAGACCATTGAACTTGATGATGTCAAGGATGCTTTAGTTGGCATACCTGGTCTTAGTGGTCTATCAAGTGAGCAACGAAAACGACTTACAATAGCTGTGGAGCTTGTGGCTAATCCTTCGATAATATTCATGGATGAACCTACATCAAGTTTGGATGCAAGAGCTGCGGCCATTGTTATGCGTGCAGTGAAGAATGTAGTTGATACAGGTAGAACAATTGTTTGTACGATCCACCAACCAAGCATTGATATCTTTGAAGCATTTGATGAGGTGAAAATTCATTTTTGAGGCTTGAATAATTTGGATTATTATAGTTCTTGCTATAAAAAAAAGTTAAATAAAAGAGTTATCTTTCATATTCTTGTTATTCTCATTGCAGTTGATTTTTCTAAGAACTGGAGGGAGTTTAATCTATTGTGGACCATTAGGACAACATTCAAGTAGGGTTATAGAATATTTTGAGGTTAGTAGCCCATTTAGTAAGTATGGGATTCAAATTCCAGCATTTGTAATCTGTTCTTCTATATCTAGGCTATAGCCTCTTTTGTACCCAAAAAAATGTACTAAAGTGATAGCTTCATGAAGATAATATTTACTTTGAATTTTTCCTGACAGACTATACCTGGGTTGCCCAAGATCAAAGATAATTGTAATCCGGCGACATGGATGTTAGAGGTTACTTCAGCTTCGATAGAAGCTGAACTTGGAATTGATTTTGCCAAAATTTACAAGAATTCTGCCCTATATGAGTAAGTTGAATTAGAAAAGTTGGTAATTCTTGTGTTATACAAAGTCAATCAAGGAATCAAGAAGTTCCTGTTTTGGATACATATTTATCTCCACTCAAGTAAGCTATTTTCCTTTTAATGTTTGTAAACTTGCAAGTGTGCTTTTTTTTTTTTTTTTTTGATGGTAGGATCAACAAGGAGCTTGTGAGGCAGTTGAGTACTCCACCTCCAGGTTCAAGAGATCTACATTTTCCAACCCAATTTTCCCAAAACTTTTGGGGACAGTTCAAATATTGCCTATGGAAACTGCAATTATCTTATTGGAGAAGTCCTTCATATAACTTGATGCGTCTCTTGCACACTATTGTAGTATCTTTGACTTTAGGTATACTGTTTTGGAAGCAAGGAATGAAAATGTAAGTCCGGTCAAACTCGTGAAATTATCATTACTTTTATATATGGGCTGTAATTTTGCAGATAATTAACTTCTATTTTCTTCTCCCCATTTTGAATCCTACAGACATAACCAGCAGAATTTATTCAACATTTTTGGTTCAATGTATGGTGCTGTGATCTTCCTTGGAACGAATAGCGGCTCTGCTGTTCAACCATTTGTGGCAACAGAAAGGATTGTTATGTATCGAGAAAGATTTGCAAGGATGTACTCTTCATGGGCTTATGCCCTGGCACAGGTACATTTTAATCAAAATTTCTTAAATTTAGTGTAGAATCAAATTCAGACATAATATACGAGGTGGGAACGAAAATGATTTTGATTTTGGGCACTGAAAATTTGCAGGTGGCAATTGAGGTTCCCTATCTATTTAGCCAAGCTGTTGTGTTTGTGATAATCACATATAGTATGATAGGGTACTATGGGTCAGCATATAAGGTGTTTTGGTATTTCTATGCCATATTCTCTACACTCCTATACTTCAACTTTTTAGGAATGCTGCTTGTGTCATTGACACCGGCTGTTGCCATTGCTGGAGCTCTAACCTCTGCTTGCTATCCAATGCTTAATCTTTTCTCTGGGTTTCTGATTCCTAAACCGGTAAGCTACAAGGGAATATTGAATATTTATTTTGTCCACAAAATCTTTATTCTTGCTGTTATTTGCATGTTGATAGCCCATGTGTAATGTTTGGAATTAATTTACTCTAGTAGAGACCAAAATCTTATACAAAGCATGATCAATTCAAACATAGAGTGTACAACTAAGTTTATTATTTTATATCTAAATTTATCCAGAATTAAATCTTGATCACTGAAATTAAGAATTCAACAATTTATTAACAGAATCTGATTGTATTTTAGTTAATTATGTTTTTTTTTTTTTTCGGTGCAGAAAATACCAAGGTGGTGGATCTGGTTGTATTATATGACACCTACATCTTGGACATTAAATTGCTTGCTCTCTTCACAATATGGAGATGTGAATGATAAAATTATGGTATTCACTGAAACCACAACAATGGCTTCTTTGCTAGAGGATTATTTTGGGTTTCGCCATGATCACCTTGCTATTTCTGCAGTTATTCTCTTTTTCTATCCCCTAATCTTTTCATCCCTTTTTGCATTTTTTATTACACGTTTAAACTTTGAGCGAAGGTAAATTCCTTCTCTCTTGAAGATGAAAATGTTCGCACAAATATAGCTGATCATAAGAAATATATCATGTAATATTTTTTATAAACATGCGGTACACATTATTCAATCATGATATATCATTTTCTATATCTATTTTCCTCTTGGACTTACTTTACTTGGTAGGGTGTGTTGAGCACTTGGACTAAAAACACAAATTAATTATTTATACATCTAATCAAGATTTATTACTTGAGATTGTTAAACAATTAATAGAGATATAATCTATGGGTTATGATTAAATCGTGTTGTTCAAAAAGTAGTGTAGATATGGCATATCTTTAGGTTGTGTTTCGTAGAAAGAATGCAAAGAGGTAAATATGAAAAAATTGTTAATTGAACAATTAAAATTTATAATAACTTTTATATTTTATAATTTAACCATTAAATTTTTAATTTTTTTATTCTTATCCATTTCTATTCTTCCTACAAAGTAAAGCCTTACCGATGTAAGATGTTGTTAGACGAGGACACCTCAACTGTTTGAATTAATATATCCAAGTTTACTTAATACTTTTTTCATATTTTAATTTATTTGATGAAAATTTGGCTTTATAATTAAGATTTTCTTTTAATGTGAGATTTTTCAATTTCATGCAATTGAGTTTTTATAATATTAAAATATGTCAAACTCTATTAGTAAATCATTTATTGATTAGAGATTTATTTATTTATATTTTATTAATAATAATAATAATAATAATAATAAATAATATATTAATAACACAAATATAAGTAAATATATATTTACGTGAGGCTCGGGATCATATTATTGACAAAATATAACTATATATTTTTATAAATTTAAAATTTGACATATATGAATTTTATATGAATAGAACATAAAATCCAACCATTAGATTAACAAAATAAAAATTATATAAAAAGGCCTAAGATTTAATTAATTGTAGACACGGACCCTCTCCACGTAAAAAAAAGCATGATGTGAATTATTTTTATTACTAGAATGTTATTCCTGCTTGGCATGGGGAATTTTTAAGTTTTATTAAAAAATAATTTAAAATTTTTTTCTTTTTTAGTTTTTAATATATTTTTTGTTTTTAAAAGACATTTTCAAAAATACTTAAATTTTTTGATCTGATAATTTTTAAAGAATTTTTTTTTTAATTTTTTGTGAGATCTGTTAGTTGATTTTTATGCAAGTTATTTTTTCAATTGATTATTTTTAGTTGCAAATTTTTTGTCTTAATAAGTGATTGAAATTTAATATGTTGGTTAGTTTTAAGACTTTAAAGGGTGATTTTTTTTTTTTTATAATTAGATATATTTTTATGAATTTTTTTATTATTTAATTACCTTTTTTTTTCCTTTACAAAAGCAATTGAGGGTATTGTAATTGCCAACAATACATCATCATCTCTATACTCAACTCCTATTATGATTTTTTTATTATATAATCAAATAATTTTTTTGAATTTTTTTATATTAAAAAATTTCACATATTAATTAAAGGGTTTCGCACACGTAATAACTATTAAAAAATTTGAAACAAATAAAAAAACAATAAAAATAACACATGGCAATCTAAGAACTTGCCACATGTCAATATACTATCCTTTAAGGATAGTTTTTATATGCAAGACAAGCTTCTATTACAGACCTCTTCCTTAAATTTAACCCAACAAAAATCAAGGTACTATAATTAAATACATTTTTCATCACTCTAATAAATAAGATGAATATTTTGTCATCACAAAAATAGTATAAGTGTACTGTTGATGTATGAGCTATCATGTTTTCTTAGTTTCTCTTTATTAATCACCTTACTTGAAATTATTAGTTAGGAATTATCTATAATATTTATTATGTTAGTACTTTCCCTTAATATTTGATGTTTCAAAATAATAGATCTTTTTTTTGTGTTCAAATGATAGGTCTTATTATGTGTTGAGTTGCAAATACAACTATTTTTATATTGAATTATTTAATGTCAATCTTAATAAAAACTTTAAACCTTAAACTTTAAAAACTTTAAACCTTAATACATAATTTTATTTTACTTCTGCGATAAAGTGCGGGCTTTTATCTAATGTGCATATATATATATATATATATGTTTGTTTTCTCATTGATTTAAAATATGTATCACAAGCTAACATTTGACATGTTATTTTAAAATTAAATAAAAAAGTTTGTCAACAATTTTTTTCTCACCAAGAAAATTAACTTTCTTTTTATTTTTTTTAAATTCAAAATTTTCTTTTTGTTAGGTTTAAAAATGATTATAACAAAAATTCATTTTCTATTCATCATCAATGAAATTTTCAATTTACATAAGTGAGACTCAAAGTTTTTTTTTTTTTTTATTATGATATTAGTTAAATTTTTTAATTTTATTATATAGATAAGTATGTATACAGATTGTAATGGAATGTTTGAATGAAAATTGAAAAGAAAAAAAAAAGTCTTTGGATTCAATATAAAGAATAGAGATTAATACCACTAATTTGAATCTTCCATTATCATTCACATGTATAGGAATCACCTATAAACTGTGAAAGGCATATTTATAAATAATGATTAAATTTGTATTAAAAAATAATAGAAAAAATATAATGAAAAAGAGCCTAAACTTTGAAAAAAGCATGCATTTCTTCTAAAACATATATAAGAATAGATATCATTTATTAATTCATGTGCAGATCATTAATTGCTTTTTGGGATTAGAATTTTTTGTTGAAAATATTTATTATTGAGTTTTTATTGATATATTTATTATTGAGTTTTTATTGATATATTTATAAACGTAGGCATAAAGTTTTCATAAATCCATTCATCTTACTTATTTCCTCTCTTTTCGAACATTTTTAGGTTTCTTACATGATACAATCTTTATATCATAAATTATAATATATATTTTGGAAGTTAGTAAATAAAAAAATTGTCAAATCAAGTTAAATTGAATAAGTGCATCTATTAATTTTGAATATCAAATCCCATAATTATTTTCAAATCTAAATGTAAAAACTTTTTTTTTTATTTTTGTTTCAAATTGATTTTTTTATGATTTTATTTTTATTTACAGGCATTAATCGTCTATCAAATGTTACAAAAATAAAAATTTTTAGTTTAATAACTACAAAATGCTACATCCTATTTGGTACATGTATGTTTTTTTAAAACAAAATGCATGATTCTATCTATTTTTACATAAATTAATTATATAATACTATTTGATATAATTAAATTTTAATCATTTGTTCATTTTAAATCAATTATAATTTTTATTTATTTATTTTTATTTTATAATAATTATTCAAAAAGTAAAAATAAATAATAAATACACTAATAAAAGGGGAAAACTTAATTTACCAGTCATGGACTTTAAAAAAATAAATAAAAGCAATGTGCATTTATCTATGTTACCGTCAACAAAAATAAATTTAACAGAATTCGGCCAAGTCTGAAAACTTTCAATTTTGGCCTAAGGAAACTGAGACAGGAATGGTGGGGGAGTAAACAAAAGATAAAACTATCAAATGAAAAAAAAAAAAAAAAAAAAACAGCTGGCATCTCCAGATCCCTAAGTGATTCTTTTTATATAGGGTATATAGATTATTATTATTATTATGATAATAGGTTAAAAATATAACTAAACCAAGACATTACTTGTTATATAAAGATTAAACAACCTAACCCAAATTAAACCAACCGGTTGGGGATTCCCCAATCCCGCATTCTCTTCTTTTTTTCCCCTTCCTTTCCTAACCAGAAATTTTTTTTTTAATTATTACTTCTAGGTTGCTCATGATCTTTAGTTCTTGGAATATTCAATGTTCATTAAACCCTTCCGATCATTTTACCTGTTAACTACTCTCAAAATAGGATATGTAGAAAAATCTATGAACAAAAGAAAAGGTGAAGTGGAGGATAAATGACTTGTGCGTGACAAAATCTCTCCATACTAGAATTGTTGCTCAGCTATATATATAAGATATGAATGGCCGGCCAAAAGGTTAATCCATTGGTCTTGCTATGGAGCAAATTACATTAGCCACTGCCCAATGTTTTATCTTCTTGACCTTCACAATTATAAGCTCAGGCAGTCCGACCTTCCAAGCAATACCTTTCACATCTAGCAAGCTGGTCATTAAGCTTGTCCACCGTGATTCAATTCACTCCCCATATTACAATAAGAAAGACAATGTCACAATCCGCATAAAACGTGCTATGGAAAGTTCAATCCTGCGATTTACTTACTTGCAGAAAAAGGTTAGAAGAACTTGGCCCGAAGATGATTTCCAAGCTGATGTTCTTCCTAGTGCAGATGGTTGTGTGTTTTATACGAACATATCAATAGGCCAACCATCTGTTCCTCAATTCACTCTTATGGACACTGGAAGCAGCCTTCTATGGATTCGATGCCTTCCATGCAGACGATGTTCCACACAATTTGGTCCAATATTTGATCCTGAAAAGTCCTCCACATATGCTTACCTCTTGTGCAATTCTCAGTACTGTCACTATGCTCCTCATGGCAGGTGCAACTTGCTCGACGAATGTGAATACAACCAGACATATATTCAAGGCACTCCATCAGTAGGAATCCTTTCCAAAGAGCAATTCATATTTAAAACATCAGATGAAGGCTCAGCTCCCATCCCAGATGTGATATTTGGGTGCAGTCACGAGAATGGAAACTTCAAAGATCACCAAATAAGTGGAGTAATTGGACTTGGCTTCAAAAAGTTATCACTAATAGCTCAATTAGGTTCGAAGTTTTCTTACTGTATTGGCAATGTTTTTGATCCAAACTATATTCATAATAAATTGATTCTAGGCGATGGAGCCATGTTCGAAGGTGACTCAACACCTTTAGAAGTGATCGATGGCAGATATTATATAACTCTTGAAGGGATTAGTGTAGGTGAGAAAAGGCTGATTATAGATTCTAACATATTCAAAAGGAAAACGTGGAAGAAGAGTGGAGTGATTATTGACTCTGGTTCAAGTACCACTTGGCTGGTGCAAGAAGGGTTTGAAGCACTTCGCAATGAAGTTCAAAGTCTACTGGATACATGGATGACACGGTTTTGGTATAATTCATGGACGTTGTGCTACATGGGAACAATAAGTCAAGACCTTATCGGATTTCCAGCTGTGACATTTCACTTCGCTAGAGGAGCCGATTTGGTGCTAGATACAGAGAGCTTGTTTGTTCAGCTGCACCCTTATGCATTTTGCATGGCTGTGCTTCCAAGCTATGCTAGTGGTGACAATATAACCAATTTTTCTTTGATTGGAATGTTAGCTCAACAAAACTATAACATCGCCTATGACATTTATGGAAAGACAATGTCCTTCCAGAGGATTGATTGTGAGCTCCTCGACGATTAATAGTTTGTAATTATTGCAGGATCATGTAATACCCTGATGAAGTGCAATTTTTTCCCTCCCCTATTGTTCACAGTCTTTCTTCAGAACCTTTCAAAGAAAAAGAAGAAAAAGGGTATTAATGTTCTTAATTTTTTTGCAGTCTATTTTGTGTGTGTGTTCAAAACAGAGGACTCTTAGGACCCAAGCAAATAGCCAAACAACAATATCACAAAGGGGTATCAAACAGAATCAAATTTACAAGGTATGCAGATGGGAAGTGACCGGAGGCAAATCCACACTTTAAAGTAGGGGTGTTCATAGATATCTAAAAATTAGAAATTAAAAAAAAAAAAATTCTCCGGATATCTTGAAAGAATATCTTTTTTATTAACAAAATTAATAAATTTGTCTATATACATATATATATATATATATATATATTATAAGCAGATAACTTCCAAAAAAAATTTTTGATCCGTCATTAGAGGCGACCCAATGCGTGCGGCATTGTGCAATCTTGATTTGACAGCAATCAAGTTAGCAACCTCATAGGCCTTTTTTGAAACATGATGAAAGGAGATCTGTTAGATAAAACTCTAGTGATGCTATGTCAATTGGTAATAGAGGAGATCAATCAGTGGGCCTGACTTGAATAGAAATCAAAATATAAACTTGAGTCATATTCATTTACGAATCATGAGATCGTATGAAAAACTATTGACCTGGAGATTCGTTTTGCTCCTTGAGGGCATTAAAAATTTATTGAATCTGGCTTCAGATTTTATAAGAACAACACACATGTTGGTTAAAGCAGAGAACCTCAAAACATTGAAACAACGGAAGCCCTTCCCATCCTGTAATCTCACCTCTTACTGTAAAAGTTGGCATATAATACCCTCCACATGCTAATCAAACAAGCAAAACCTTAGGCTAAGAGTATTGCTATGACTAGCTAGAGCATATTCTCGTTTTTCTGAAAAAAAATCAACATGAATTTGTAAGCTGCATACAGAATTGGTGTTTCTGATTTTGCTGACATGGCATACGGTAATACTTTTTGCTGCAAGAGTCCCAGTGCCAGTAGGCTGCAATCAAGAACTTATGTTTCCAAAGCATCAATTAGACCAGTCTCATCCTTCATTTTCCTAAGTGACTACACTGGTTCTGTAACTAATTGCAAGAAAAACCACATAAATGAATCAAGAATAAGGGGACATTTGGAAGTTAGATAAAGCTTCTCAGTTTCCCTTTTCATTAGGAATAGATTTACATGTTCCCTTTAACAACTACAACATGCTTTCCTCAAACTTATACCAATTGTGGTCTAACTTCTAAAATTCGAAAGCAACCTCAGAAATTTTCAAGTGAACTACTTTCAGCCAGGAGCTTTGTTTGTTCATTTTAGGGTTAAACTCATCTATTCCTTGTCTTGACAAACTTTGGCCTTGAAGCCTTTTTCTCCATCTTTTCCCTTTTCTTGCGAGTCTTTTCATCCTCCACCTCTCCCTAAATCACACACAATCATACCAAAAATTATGTTGAGTATAAGAATTCACTATTGCCTTAAACGTGGTAAAAAGAATAT